>NC_137235.1:33216064-33816064 GCF_949987685.1 Ammodytes marinus
AGTGGGCACACTTTTTACTCTACTGAGAATTCCTCATCACCTAAACATCTTTCGATAGTCATTCCTACATTACATTGAAGCTTAAAGTGTTGGCTTGAAATGTGTACCCCTCACTTTTTCTATCTTATTGTAATAAAGAAGAAATTAATCATCAAAGACACCCTTACACATTGTGACAATCAACCCCATCAAGGGGTCGGTTGTCACACACTATGGGGTTGTTTGTCACAATGTTATCTTAATGGGAATAATCTTGAAAAGAAGGAAAGAATTGCATTGTCAAGTTGACAAATAGGCCTATATAACTTACTGTAGCCTTGGCAGCTTGTCTAGCATGCTAGCTGCCTTTTCCTGCTCTATTCTTTCCTTCTCTGGGGTGTCAGTGAGGATACAGCTTGACAATTTATTTCGTTATTGGGTTCCTTTTCTGGCTGCAGCCTTTGGATAACTTGTGACAACCAACCCCCCAAAAAATGTGACGACCAACCCCAACTTGAATTTTTTGCTAGCATCAAGGCCAACAACCATCTGACAACTAATTAGCTTGCTAACCACAATCTAAACTATAGTTTACCCTTCACACTTTTTATGGGTAACAACTTCAAGTGTTTTGTTATAAACCCATTCTGTAAAAGCCTAGAAGAAAAATACTGAGGAGCTAAATATTTTCAATTTGACATGAAAAACACAAACAGTCCTCTCACCTCAAATTCAGCAGTCTAACTCCAAGGAAGACTATGTAGGTGACCTCTTATCCCAATTCTGGATATTTACATACCACAATTTCACAGACAGCGCCTTCTGGTTCCGAGATATAACGATTGTGACAACCAACCCGTGTGACAAATTACCCCGTTCTCCCCTACATATCATTTTTTATTTATTCGAGTTATAATCAGCTAATTTTCCTAATTGATCTATTCCAGAACCACAGGACTCCAATTCCCTACACTCCACTCTGCCTCTCCAAGGCCGTGAAGAACGCCACCGAGATTCAAGGCATGAAAATGGCCCATGTAAGAACCTTTGGACCGCATGCAAAATCCTCGGTGTTATCTTTTTTTTTATGACCCCTTCTTAAAACTGAGTCTGATTACCCTCTTGGAAAATGTTACACTCATCTTCTGAACTTGTCCCCAACAGATCAAGGATGCGGTGGCTCTATGTGAACTCTTTGCTTGGCTGGAAAAGGAGGTAAGTTCCTTATGTTTCTGAGCCCATACATTTTGAGATCCATTTCATTTAAAACATTTTATTTGAGGATTATTCCCTTGAGATAGCATCTCGTTTTTGAGAGGGTCCTCAGAAAAACACATAGTGCAAATACAATACACAAAACAAACTATTCAAGACAAACACACACAGTACATACACAGGCTCTCACAATTCTCTCCAAAAATAGCAACAATGACTAAAACAAATAAATAATAACAAAAACAAATAAATATGTGCATTCAAAAACAAGAGCAAGGTGATTTAAGATAAACAAGCAAATAAATCTTGAAGCGTAAAGAAGTGATTGATCTAAGTGAACAAGGCAAATTATTCCAGTTAGAAGGTGCTTTAAACTTAAATGCTCGTCTCCCAACTTCTTTAAATATTCTAGGAACAACAAAAAAAGGTTGATGAGTGTGTCTAATTGAATATGATGACGTAAATGGAACTAGATGATGCTTGAGGTAAACGGGATAATCAAAATTACTGCATTTAAAGACAAAAAGCAACCATTTCCTTTATGTTTCTGAGGCCATACATTTTGAGATCCATAAGAGAAATGCATCATATTCCTCCAGTTCTTATTCACAGGGTTACCCCCCACTGGACTGAAAATAAAATGACACAAGGCTCTTAAAAGTTTTTTTTTTTTTAAATGAATACATTTGCTAAAAACATTTATCGTTTTTGAACGGATTGGTTGTTAATAGATATTTGTATCTAATATAGCTATTTTCTTCTCACATTAGTAAATGAATTGATTATCATTTTGTTGCAGTATGATCAATGTGAGTGTGGGAACCCTGGGTTTATATGAGGGTAAATCTGGGCCAGCACTTAAACTGTAGAAGGTGCCCTGGGTGATTTGAACTCTGCGCATGACTTGGTGCTGCGCTGATTGTTTTCTAGATTCCAAAAGGCACCGTGACGGAGATCTCTGCTGCTGATAAGGCTGAAGAATTCCGCAGGTTTGTTTCTTTATGTTGTTGTTCTTTTACAAACGTCAGGTTTTACTTGTTCTGGTTGATAGGGTCATCCAGTCAGACTTTATATACAGTCAAAACCGAAATGATTCATACCCATGGCAAATTTTGACTTAAAGTTACTTTTATGAAACCAGCAAGCTTTTTCTTGATTGGAAATGACACAGGCTTCTCCCAAAAGATAATAAGATGTTGTACAAGAGGCATCATTGTGGGAAAAACAATATTTTTCATCTTTTATTAACAGTTGAAAAAAAATGGCCATGCCCAAAATTATTCATACCCTTCTCAATAGTCAATAGAAAAGCATTTGAATAATTTTGGACATGCCAATTTTTGTTTGTTAACTTTAAGTCAAAATTTGCCAGGGGTATGAATAATTTCGGTTTTGACTGTATCAGCTACTAGTTGTGCTGTTATAGTGTCTATTCTAGAGCTACTGCCCCCCCTACTGGACATGGAAGTGCATCAGAATGGAGACATTTAAAATGAATATTCCCTGTTCAATTTTTTTAATGGTTTTCTCAGGGGGCTTGTTGGTGGTTTTCTCTACATTTAGGGTTAGTTATTAAAATAGGTTCTAACATAAGGACCAAAAGAGGAAATAAAAAAAAATATATCAGCTTTAAGGTATCTGTACTTCAAATATTGTTATCCCTTTTATTAGTTGTTTCCCTGTATTCAAGACTTTTTGCACTTTTTATTTTTTTCAGTCAACAGGAACATTTTGTTGGCCTCAGTTTCCCCACAATCTCCAGCGTTGGTCCAAATGGAGCAATCATACATTACAGGTCAGTCGGCTTTTGAAATAATAGACCCAGTTCTATTAAATTAGCTTTTGTTATTGACACTTTTTTTGTTGTTGAATAATAAAAAAGCAAAGCTTTTATCCCCCTCTGGCAGCACCTGAACTCCTCCTGCCTCCACACTATTCACACTTAACTCTAGTATTACCATGTAAACATCTGGTCAATGATTGAATTCCTTTGTGATTTTTCTCTACTTATGACATCTATTGCAGTATGTCCGTCCTGGGAGAGGGATCCCTTACTTTGTCGACTCTCCCTGAGAGTTCTACATTTTTTAAATCCCGATAAAGGGTTTTTACTGGGAGTTTTTTCTCAGCCGAGCTAAGGGTCTAAGGGCAGGGTGTCATACTGTGTGGAATGTAAAGCCCACTGAGGCAAATGTCCATTTGTGATATTGGGCTATACAAATAAAACTGATTTGATTTGATTTGATTTATCCATGTCTTTCTCTTTCCTTTAGACCACTGCCTGAAACCAACAGAACCCTCACCACCAATGAAGTTTACCTGATCGACTCTGGGGCTCAATATGTGTAAAACAACCTTATTATGCATTATCATTGTAATACACATATTTAACAATAACATTACTAGAAATGTCTAGTTTCGTCATGGCTTGTATGACTTGTATGTCAAAAGTTTAAAAAAAAAATGTTTTGTGCGTTTCACTCAAATATCTGCGTTCTCCACATTCTGTCTTTTGTCAGTGATGGAACCACAGACGTCACGCGCACCATGCACTTTGGGACACCGTCCGCTTTTGAGAAGGTTTGTTTGTATATATTTGCTGGTGCTCTTTTTACACTGTCAAAATAAATTTCATCACAGGATAGGTTTAGATTGACTAAAGCTATTTGGACTATTCTAATTTTTTCAACATGTAAAAACATTGAATAAGTGCAGTGTAATTAATACCCTGACTGAATTCACCCTCAACCCTGATCTTATTTGATTTTGTGAAATGTATTTTTTTGGTTTTGTGTGCTCTCTCTCTCTTTTCTCCTCTAGGAATGCTTTACCTATGTGTTGAAGGGACACATATCCGTCAGTGCTGCTATTTTCCCCAACGGAACAAAAGGTTTGATTTGATAAATCTTTATCGTCCCTGAGGAGCAATTTGTTCTCCTTTCAGTAGTAAAAACGTCACACAACAAACAAATAATTAGGAGAGAATGGGGTAATCTGAGCCACTTTTTACATTTGCTCCCCTCTAAGCGAGCTAAAATTATTTATCACTCAAATGTACTCATTTCCCAATAATTCAGGATGTTTCCTAGAAATGGGCATTAGCAGAATTTTTTCAAGACAAAGGGCAGTGAAAATATGATTGTTTTAAAAAAAGTTGTCATGTGGCTCACTTTACCCCAGCTGTGGGGTAAACTGAAACAGACCAGAAAAATCAAGGGGGTAAAGTGAACCAGCTGGGGGTAAACTTATCCACTTACTTTTTCCACTCTGAAACTACCATAACAACACATATTGTAACAGTTAGAATCCTGAAAGCTAGCCACACATTCCAGAACTAATGTCGGACTAGTAAAAGAATGATGGGGTTTGGTCAATTAAGCAAAGCAAATTTTCTAAACACTTGAAAGTAACTCTGAACAAAATCAAATACAACATATTATAATTCAAAAGGTTTTAATAAGATTCAAATGAAAGATAGAACCAGTTAGATTAGAACACAGTCGGGGGGTCAGAACACAGGACCCTTAGAGACAGCTTGTGTCTGGGGGTCAAAGCATAGGAAAATCAGAACCAGCGAGAACAGCCTGGGACTCAGAACACAGGAGAAGACCCAACTGGATTATAACATCAGCCTGTCATACTCTACAACTAGGCCTACTCTACATTCCAGCCCTGAAGGTTACAGGGAAAGATGAAAAGGTGCTCTTTCCGTGTGGTTCCCCCTGGTCGTCTTCCTGGTGTATTTCCTTGGCATGATGGCTTTTCTACAATGTGTATGACATTAAAATAAAACATATGTTATGTAATATTACATTAAAATATGTTTAAGACTAAACTTAACTTGTGCCTCATGGTGGGGGAAAGTGAGACACTCTCACTTTCTCCCACAGCATTTGGCTCACTTTCCCCCACCACCACAATTTGAGAAAAAACTACCTCTCTTAGCATTTCAGGCTAATCTTTAGCTAATATCATCACATGGTTTTTATATGTTGGTAGTTCATCAACACGTATGATAGAAGTTTTTCTACGTGAATACATTTGCTTTGGCACAACAGTTGATTAAGTTGACAGCAAGAAAATTTACTTTTACATGCAAAATACCTATTTTGGTGAAAAAAAAACATGCTTACCACAACACCATGAGGTCCTCTCTTTCAGGGCCATGGGGAATTGAGAGGGGCTTGAAAACATATCTCACATGACCACAAATGTTTTCCGTTGCCTAGATACAGGGGGTGGCTCACATTACCCGATGCCTCAGATTCCCCCGTTCTCCCTTATAATAAATACAAAACACGGAACATAAAAACATAAAAAAATAAAAGCATATGGGAGACATCATGGAATATAATCATTGCTTAAGAAAGACAAAGCTGCTACCCTAGTTTGCTTAGGAAGCCAACAGCTGAGGGAACAAATGATTTGAGATATCGGTTTGATCTGGCCCTCTTTGTGTAAAGGTGCTGTCACTTCACTCTGACAATGTATACACTTATATTTCACATTGCATTTTTCACATCTGCACACGCTCAGCATTGACAAATAGAATGGCCAAAATGATTCATACAGATATCTATTGACACAATTAACAGTTAACATGTCGACACTCAAGAATAATGCAGATCTCCTGTTTGCACATCAGTACCAGTCATGTTGTGTACTTAAGACATCTGTGTTGCTAAGCTCAAGGAGGACTGGAGAATGTCAAGCACCAACACTATTTAGAGAAAAGCGACACAGCGGGATGGCAGTGCCAAGAACCAATATAATTACTCTGTGGAGAAATAGATTTTCATTTCCATTCCCACGAGTCCAATTCTAAACACTGAAAACACCGTATGGAGCAGGTCGCAAAGTTTCACTTAACCCCTGAGGAATAGTTTCTAAGATATCACATCTTATGGGGGGGACAGTTTGCCAGGCTAACAGTGTAGACAAAATAATCACCCTATTCACATTTGGTGAAAATTATGCAAACTTCTCTAAAACAATATGGAATCTTATGTAGTATAATTGTGCAAACATTTTTGAAATGGGTTCATCCTATCATGAGAAAAGGCAGAAAGAGTGTTTTATGGTCTCACTGTCTAAGGATAGGATTAACAGGACAGCTGGGCCAAGGGAAGACTGAGGAAAGACTGAAGGGAGAAAAACCTCATTCATTATATTATAATAGCGATTTTATAATGATAGAACGCCGGTTCCGTATGGGTGAAGTATTCCTTTAAGCAAACTATTTCTGTGACCAGTGTTGGGAACGTTACTTTAAAAAAGTAATTAGTTATAGTTACTCACTACTTGTTCCAAAAAGTAACTGAGTTAGTAACTGAATTATTTTATAATAGAAGTAACTAGTTACCAGGGAAAGTAACTATTTGCGTTAGCCTACTGTAAAAAAAAAAAAAAAGTTGCTTTATGTCAACAAATTCCGATTTTTCTGAGCAGTTTTCACAAGTCAGTTGAAATGAGTAGAACAGACAGGTAGGCCTACTTGTAGGCTACATAACCTTCAATATTTATTGCACATCAACAGACAGCAAGAGGTTTATCCTGCACTTCAAGTAGGTCTAGCCTATTTTGTTCTCAACAAAAGTAGTAGAGGAAACTGCTGAATGTAGGCCTACCGTGCTGATCTGCTATCACTGAAGGCCAAAAACGTCAGACTATGAAGCATGAGACGATGATAGGAGGAGTAAGGATTTATCCTATGTTTATTTCCTTCTTTAACATGCACAGCAGCATACAGATCCCAAGAAAATAACAGTAGCAATATTCGGCTCATGATGACACGCTAAACAGCTGTTGCAACCGGCGAATCACGGCTGTTTAATAACGTGCATAAATTATCATTTATAGAGATCGGGAACCTCCATGCACTTACTCACAAGGGCGATGCAAACAAACTCAGGGAGAGCACGTTTCAACCGTGGATTGATAGGTGGTTACTGCGGCAACGCACACGCACTCACACAACAGAGAGAGAAAGAAAAAGAAACTTCACTAAACAGGCGCTCCGGCTGACTGACGTGACGGCGCTAACTGACAGTTATAATGTCATCCACACTGAATAAAACACAACTGAAAACAGTATAAGAAATAACAATCGCTTATCTTGTTGTTAACCCACTCGGTCTCCTCACTAGCAGTTTGTGTAGTATGGAGCCAGGGGTGCTTTCGGATTACACAGTTTATTCAATCAATTCATAGTAACGCACCGCATTTAACGTTCAGTAACGATAACGGCGTTGTAACGACAGAAAAAGTAATTAGTTAGATTACGCCGTTACTGAAAAAAGAACGGCGTTACCTAACGCCGTTATTTTAAACGGCGTTATTCCCAACACTGTCTGTGACTCTAACCCTCTCATCCCTTGCCCAGGCCACCTGTTGGATTCGTTTGCCCGTGCAGCTCTGTGGGAGTCAGGGCTGGATTACCTCCACGGTACGGGCCACGGTGTGGGCTGCTTCCTCAACGTCCACGAGGGGCCCTGTGGCATCAGCTACAAGACCTTCGCCGATGAACCCCTGGAGGCCGGCATGATCGTCAGTGATGGTATGGGAGGGGGGCAGAGAGGGGTTGGTTTACTATTTAATGTCGCTGTACCTGGACTCTATAATGTCTTGACTGTAAATGCTGAATACATATATCTATGTGGATCATGAAATACACACACCGGCACTTTTTACAATGTAGAATTCTACTGAGAAGTATTGGTCAGCTTACTTCTCTCATGGTGATACAGCCACTAGCGAATATAGCTAAAATAGAGCCAGTGCACTGAAAGCGATGCACTACACACTATATTTGATTTAAATCCTTTTAAAGGCAACAACGAACGGCCCATAATGCCAACTGGCCTGATGCAAAATGTCAGGTCACTTCTGATGTAGCCAAGCCCAGGCACCCGGAAAATGTCACCAGTGCCACAACAGCACAGCGTTATTAAATACATCTTTCCCAGCGTCTCAGTGGGGTCATACATCAGATTCACTGTGGGGTTGAAGCACAGGCTGCATATGTTTCTATTCTTTAATATAGTGCAGCCCAAAAACACACCATAAGGCAGCTCCTCTGGAAATAACAATACTATCCTTTCTGTTGCCCAAATCATGTCAAATCCATTGATGTGATTGGTAAGGCAGTCGAGCTGTTTTGTCATGCTGGACACATAGAAATAAAAAATATTTACGAGGTTAAAATCAACTGAACACATTGCACATACTGTATTTAGATCATCCAATATCCCATTATTGTGCTTTTTCTGTGTAAAATTCTCTGTTGTCATATATCAAATCAATTCTCTTTTTCTCTTTTTTTTTCTAGAGCCTGGGTACTATGAAGATGGATCTTTTGGCATTCGTATTGAAAACGTGGTTCTTGTTATTCCAGCTAAGCCCAAAGTAAGTCTTTTTTAATTGAGGCCAGGCCTGATAGAAATGTTAAATGAGAGAGTAGTGATAAAGAGGGGCTGTTGGCGGGTCATTTCTCAGATTTTATAGCAATAGGAAACAATGTCTTGGCTACTTTACTGCTACTGAGTTGAATAACAATATGCAAGTTTTAACTATGAGTAAACTCAGTATGTTGTTCCTTTGTGTGTGTGTGTGTGTGTGTGCGTGTGTGCGTGCGTGCGCGTGCGTGCGTGTGTGTGTGTGTGTGTTCAGTACAACTACAGAAACAGAGGTAGCCTGACATTCGAGCCCCTCACTCTGGTTCCGATGCAAGTAAAGATGATGAACACAGAGCTGCTCACTCAGGCGCAGGTAAGAGATATCCAGTATGATTATGTTTTTTCATATTTTAATAATCAAAGACCAATCAATCTAGAATTCATCTCCAAAAGGTTTTTATTGGTAATGTGATGCAAAACATACATAAAAACACGTCCAATGTAGGCTACTTAACAAGTATTGAAGAAAAAAAAGATAGGCTATTAGAAATAGGAATCTTACCATGCATTTTGAATGGCGGATAATATTCCCAACTATTCCTTTTTACATTGTGCACTACTTAAACACAGTCTCTTCATGGTCTTGCAGCGGGACTGGGTGAACGAGTACCACATGCAGTGCCGCAAGGTGGTTGGAGCAGAGCTGGAGAGGCAGGGCAGAAAGGAAGCGCTGGATTGGCTGATGAGAGAGACCCAGCCAATCGTCTGAGGGCATGACTCTCGTGGCCCAAGAGCACCAGATGATCAGTTGCTCCACAGTGATAATCAATTGTATTTTTCTCTCATCTCGTCTATGTCTCACTCCCCCCCCCCCCCCCCCGCTTCTTTTGTAATGCGCTTCGCCTCTGCAGTTTTATTAAAGATCAATAATAGAAAAAAAATCAAGAAAGAACTCTCCTGTGTTTTACTTCCTTGAGTTTGGAGGTTAGCCAGAGGAGTTTTGTGTGGACTTTTTTTTTACCCAAATAAAAAGGAACTTTCTTAAGATAGAAAATGTAGTCAAATATGCATCTGCAGACAAAATCCCCCATTTACAATTATAGAAATATACATGACATTTAGGCCTCTATATACAGTAACTGGTAGCATAATCCTGTACTTACATTTCTCTCCTTCAAAATTAAAGGTGTCCCCATTGACTGTCTGTGTTTAAATTCAGTGTTACTCACTTATCCTTGTGGCCTTACAAATGTGTGGAATTCATTTTCTATCTTGTAAAACATTTTCAAAGCCATTTTTAAAACATATTTAAGACCCGGCCTGTTTACATTGACCTTTGCGTGCTCCCAGGCGTCTTCTCCCATGCTTTTGCTGGCACATTGCTGCACTTCTCAGCACGCCACACTGCCAGCTGTTCCGATCGATTGAACAGCTGATTGGAATGTAGATCATCTTGCCAATAAACGGTATGCAAAAGAAAAATGAGATCCTCTAATGAGAACGATGCTCCATCGCCTCACAAATGGTCAAAGACTCCAAAGTCCCACATCCTTGTTTGGTTTTTCACTGACTCGTATTTTAGTCAACACACTTTAAACTTGGAGTTATTTGTTGTGAGACAGATTCCTGTTCTGAAAGGGTTCACACACATTTTAGTGTTGTACTTCCATAGAGAGATAGATTCTAACAAAGAATGGTCCGCTTTCGAAGCAGGAGTGGACAAAATATTGGTAATTTTTTAAGTCTTTAAGTTTGGGCTCAGGCTTCAATCACTGGATCCTACATTTCCCATAATGCATCTTGAGAGTATTTTTGTTTTTTACCTGGTAAACACCCACACCTCCATAGTCCAGTCTGTAACATAGACTTTGTGTTATAAATGTGTACTCTCAAAGCCTATGCTGAGGTAACATTTTCTCAGACTTGTGGTACAGGGGACAATATACAACAACGTTTTACAGGCTGATAAGGACCCCCTGACAACTGAAATGAATTTAATCTGTACATTTTTGTGGGGTGCCCCGTTAATGGTCTGTACATGGCTGACATATTGCTTTGATAGACAGCTGCTGGGGTCAACCATCAGATCTGCCTGATTCTAGTTTGGGCGGCAGTGGCGATGTGGGTAGGGAGGTCGCCTCTGGAGTGCAGGGTCGGAGGTTCGATCCCCTGCCTACATGTTGAAGTGTCCCTGGGCAAGAAACTGAACCC
This sequence comes from Ammodytes marinus, assembly GCF_949987685.1. Taxonomy (NCBI): domain Eukaryota; kingdom Metazoa; phylum Chordata; class Actinopteri; order Uranoscopiformes; family Ammodytidae; genus Ammodytes; species Ammodytes marinus. The sequence goes on from NC_137235.1 coordinate 33,226,864, forward strand.
CACATTGCTCCCGATGGTTCAGAGGGCGCCTTGCATGGCAGCTACTGCCATCGGTGTATGAATGTGTGTATGAATGGGTGAATGTGGTAGGAATTGTAAAGCGTATTGGGGCTGAGAAAATCGGCTAAAAAGCACTATATAAGTCCAGTCCATTTAGTTTCTCTCTGTTGCCCAAATTGTGACATTCAGACAACTCCCCCCCCCCCCCCCAGGCTACACACCGTCCTCTACAGCTGCATGTAGAAAATGGGAGGGTCCAGGGTGATGCCGCTCTCGGGGTGGCTGGCGTATTCTTCAAAGGACAGCGGCAGTGAAGGAGCAGTTTTTTCCTCTTTTCTCTGTGGGGCTTTGGTGGCCCACTCTTCTTCTTCTTGGTCCTTCAGGCCCACAGGCAGTGGGTTGCTGTAGATGTAGTAGATCCTGGAGTTGTCCTTGGAGGCCTCTGGTTTCCTGAAGAAGGCCAGAGGGTTGATGAAGCTGGTCGACCTCTTCACTGCTCTGACCGCCACGGGGTCCACCAGCTCACCGTGGCTCACTGCACTCTCATACACGTGGGCTCTCTTTGACTGCCTGGTGGAAGAAGAAGAGGGCCCGGAAGTTGGAATTGATGACTTCAGTGTAATTTCTAACTGTGTTGTGCAACTTACTGTAGAAGAATTGGTATTAATTTAAAGCTATAGTGCATACATTTTTCATATTAATGAATGTCGGTTTTACATTCAAGCCATCCTCAAACGAGTTGACAAAAAGCTGATTAGGCCTATCAACTCAACATAACTCTGTTTTTTCTCAGTATGGCAGTGTTTACAAACTGGTGTGGTGTCACCCCCTGACACTGGCGCAGGAGCGCAGAAAAATCCCGAAGAAGCGTCCAAGAAATGTTGTTGATTCTACTGCTAAGAAGAAACCTGGACATACAGCAGAAGGTATGAAATCCATGCACGTCACTGAAGGCTTTACCTCATGCAGATGCACTGACAGTGCTGTTGTAATTAACTCAGAATTACTCTTCGGGGTGACAGAAGTTACACACTATAGCTTTAAATGTCCCATTGTCTTGCATATCTAATATCCGATGCTCACCTGCTGCGGTTGTAGCAGACTATGATGCAGTACAGGCCGGTGATGGTGAGGATACACAATGCCAAGGCAATGATGACAATGTTAAACACTTTGAACTCTGCATAGAAGAAGAAAAACGGAACATCAATTGATTCAGTTAAAACTCTTTGCTGACAAGACTGCGATATTTAACCAATACAAAATAATACAACACACCAAACTGAGCTGTGTTCATCTCCTGGTCATGTAGTCCCAAAGCTGCCGTCCTGTTCAGAGGGAGGCTATCTGCAGACATTGCTAGGTTCTGTTTGGCTGCGCTCATGTTGCTGCCATTGGCTTCCAAAAACATGGACTGAGCTTCAAGCCTCCTCTCACTGGTTTCAATGGAAACCCCGGACCATGTGACTCAAACCGCTCCACTCAGTCGCTGTGGAGACACCCACATCTTTTGTCACCCCCTGAGTTCAAGTTGGACACCCCACCACCAACCCCCTGCTCCCCTTGTTTACCGCTCATTATTCTGTTCAGCGTTTTGGGGGGACAGAGGGGAGGGAGATGTTGGGCCTTTTATACTGTCTGTAATAAGCCCTGAGTGCTGACCCGAAACCAGAGAGTTTATATGCGCTCAGCTTGCAAAGACCACCACGGAAAATGTGTAAGAGGAAGCAATGAGGGAACCTAGTTACAGTTGACTCCCAATATGGAGTTCTTGTGAGTTTTTCAGTTTTTTTTCCTCCTTAAAAGCAATGTAAGTCTTCTTCTGTCAGATGCATCCATGACACAACTTTAAGAAGTCTGGCTGCCATCCCCCTGGATTAATATACAAAGATTTGTTTTGCCATGTGAGTTCTCATTATAGAAAGGCATCTGTATCAAATTCGGGCTTCGACTAATCATTTCATTTCCAATATGCTATCTGACAATTGTTATTTTTGTAAAAACAGTTTATAGATTTATGGAAAAGAGTAAAAAAACGTAAAGTAAACCCCAAGTTTTCACTATGAAGTTTGTTTCGTCCGACCAACAGTACAAATTAGCCTGGCTCCACCCGCCTACCTACTTCCGCTCAAATTTCATTTTCCCTTCAGTAGTCAGTCTGGGACTGCAGTGAATTTCTCAGCTTTAGCTCAGGAAAATCTCCGGCCGTCCAATCAGCGAACAGAGGAAGTGGCTAAGAACGATGAACTCGAAGTCGTGCTCCAGTTTCAGTTGAATGCTGCGTTCCTTTATACTCGGAACTCGTAGATTTCCGACTTGGTAGTTCCGAGTTCCGACCTGTCTGTGTTCCAGTGCATCTGCTTGGGAAAGTATGGACGCCGACAACCTTTCTCGTCCAAATAACTAAACTTTAGGCTCTAACAAGTTACCGCTGCCAGGTACCGGTAGATTCATAGACTACAATATGTAGTGAAATTTCCGAGTTCCCAGAACAACTGGTCTGGAACGCACCGTCAGAAGCCGGATCATGACATACGTCCCGACCAAACGTTATGGCCAATCCAGAGTGGCACTGGGCAGATCCAGTTTTAAACTTCAACAAGTGATTGAACATTTGCCAATTACAGCACTTCCAGACCTTCTGTACGAATGAAATGAAGGACGATGGTCTGGTTGGACCAGGCTAAGTCCAAATGACAAAGATGTTCAATTCACCCTGACATAACGATAGAAATGCAGCACTGCATTTTTCAGTTTGAAAAATTGTTAATGGCTTAAACAACTATAATCTTTTTTTCAATAAGACTGCCTCCTACATAATAACAACTTAAATCTATATTTCAATGAGACTTTCTTTTCATTAAATCTAAGCTGTCTGATTTGTGATTATTTTTGGGCACATTGGTTTCCGTGCACTCAAATCACTTGAGTCTAGAAAACCAAGTCCAGATCAGTAGGCTGATGGTTCCAAATGACTGCGAGAGCCAAAGCCAGCAACAAGGCAACAAAGACAGCATTCTCTCTTTGTGCTTCACTTCACTCTGCAGCACCACGGGAGATATTATGCAATTAGTCCAGCATCTAATTAAAGCAGGGTTTAGTTTGTCTGCTACTGTATAAAGAGTGAACTCGCAGAGAGATGTTTACCTCTTTGCAAGTGACCTTTGCATCAACCTGCTTGGAGTCACTGCAGATACATAATCCCTGCGTTCCAATCCCCATACTTCCCTACTATTTAGTATGCCAGAAAAAGATTCAGGATGTCCCAATACATGCGCGTAAATTGTAGTATGCTGAAAATACATAAATGCCCCACTAACTCCAATAGCATTTTGGAGTGTTCGCCTTTATTCTCGACATTTCTTGACATAATGAAAAAAAAGTCTTCCTTATCTGATTTTTTTCTCTCTCCTGTGGCCCTAATACTCTTCTGTACTTTAGTATGTAGTGTAGTAAAAAGAAAAAGTATGTGATTTGTAACGCAGGGAATGTGTGCTCTCTCCATCTATTTCCTGTCCAAAGCCACCTGCATATATTTTTTATTCGTATAGTTTTTTATATGCACATTAATAGTTCCATTTGAATTCCTCAAATAGTGACATCAAACAAAACTCTCATCCACGCTATACTTGGCTATGATACACTACACTAACCACGTCTGTCTGTCTGTCTGTCTGTCTGTCTGTCTGTCTGTCTGTCATCAATTACTAAAACAATCCAGTCTCAAACTACTTTTTTCACCTTTCACATATCACATTAACTGTGTTAGCTATCCAACATAAATAAAATCAGACATTCCTTTGGAACGATAATAATCTAAAATGGCATCAAGCAACTGCAAACCAGATACTTAAAGTAGATTTCTCTATAACACATCCTCCACTAGGTGTCAGACCTTGCCTGCATGTCATGTACCTCAGCATAGACTCTACATCAATCACTATAGGACAGCTCTGTGTTATTTATCAGCCCACCAGTTTGATTTCACTAACAGTGGAGGCCTTTAAGTCAGTTCCAAGTCAGCCTACAGTCAAGACAAAACAAAGTCTAGAAAGAAAAATATGTTGATTGATTGGGGACTAAGCGGTGCCACAGAGGCTGTAATATTTGTTTATTAGCCTCCTAAATATATATTTCCACCTCCACCCAGCTTCTCTGTTGAGTTAAGCTGTTTTGGAGGGGGCATGTGGGTGGCATTAGGCTGGTGAGGTTTATTTGGCCAGACTGGTATGTAAACCAACTCTGTCTGTGGCAGCTATCATGGGAATGAGACTGGGAATAATCCAAGTCAGCGTCCCTTCAAAACTTAAGTATTCACGCTGCAGAGGAAATTGCAAAATGTATCATGATGGATAATCAGTAGCTGGTGTTAACCTCAGTAATAATATTAACTTGTTTTTTTTTTTTTAAATGTACATCATTATTGTACTATTAACCTATTAATAGCCTATTAACCTTTGTGCTGAATAAAATGGTAATTATTTAAACATACACACATCGTGGGAGTAAAATAAAGTGGCAGAAAATTGGGTCATAATTAACTATAATCTTGAAAAAACTACAGCTTTTGCTGTACTTTGACCAAACGTGAGGTAAGAATTAGAGTTTGGAAACCCTTTCTGCAGTCATAACCTGATAATGCTCAGTCAACAAAAACAGAGGAGTCATCTGCCCTGCGTTCCAAATCACATACTCTTTCTTTTTACTACACTACATACTAAAGTACAGACGACAGGAGAGAAAAAAAAATCAGATAAGGAAGTTTTTTTTCATTATGTCGAGAAATGTCATGAATTAAGACGAATACTGCAAAATGCTATTGGAGTTAGTGAGGCATTTATGTATTTTCAGCATACTTCAATGACGTGCATACCGTATATTGGGACATCCTAAATCTTTTTCTGGTATACTCTCGGTTGAACTCTGGGTCTCTTGTCCTTAAAGCAGGGGTTCTCAAACTTTTGATAGCTGAGAGCCAATTTAGGAACCCAACATTGGACCGAGGGCCGCCGAAGGAAAATGAAATAATTTCAATGGCCAGGTTGCGTCTTTACAGTTTACATGTATTGGTCTTCATCCAGTAATGTGTAATTAACACATTTAAATTAATTAATGAAGGGCTAGGTTTCCCCCCCAATGTATTTCAACATTGGGGGGGAAACATTAAAAGCGGGGGTCTGGGGGAAAAATTTGAGGTTCAAACACTTCATTTTGTGCATTCTGGTTAATTTTTATGCAGTAATTTGTGTCTTGTGTATTTATTTATGGTGGACATGTTAAGGAAAAGACAACTAGCTCCCATTGACGCAAATCTAATGGAATATAAATCATTAAGGCACTGAGGCATTCTGTATTGCATTCAAATATTTATTCTACTTTATTGTTCAAAACTTTCTGCACATTGAAAACGTATCACCTTTTGGAGTGTTTTTTGTAGGACTCACTACTCATGATGCAGCTGCAGTGTTAACTATTATGACATTATACATTGGAAATAAACTGGGTGGGCTATCAGCAGTCAACTAGGCAGATAGTTCCATGGCTATCAGCAGCCAGCTAACGTTAGCTTGTTAGCTAAACTTTAGGCAAAAGAGTTAGAAACCAGATAATGTTAGCATCCATCCTTAGACACTTAACCCAATGTAATTCACCTTGAAGGTGAGAAAGTGCATCGTAGTGGGCTTAACAAGCTCACTATCTAACAACTTACATTGGGACCACTACACTGCCTGGTGCACTGCGGGAGGCTTGCGTCGGCAAGTTTAAGATGGTATGGTCCACTGTAGGGGTGTTATTATTAATAATTGGGGAATGAATATAAACAATTAGGAGGGATATTTAAGTGTTTCGACACCTGTACTGTTTTTACTGTTACGGGGGACCCATCCCCTCCATGCGTTTCAATAAAAAAATAAAATAAAATAAAAAATATATATATTATTCATTTTTTTTATATTATTCATAATTCAATGCGGGCCGCACTTTGAGAACCACTGCCTTAAAGGATCGCTTGGTGATCATCCAACAAAGTCACATCCAACAATGTTCTCCTGTCCAAAATGTTGGTCCGTGCCCTTCACTGAGTACAGCTAAAAGGAGATACAATACTCAAGTGGATTTTTACATTTATATTTTCAAGAAAATATTACAGTATCAGAAAAACTCTCTCTTAGGTTAAACAGAGTTTCCCGGCCAAGCTAGCGGCACCACATGCTAACTACATAAAAGTTACAGAACATTTAACAATTGACTCATTATGAATTAGATTAAGTTTATAGAGAATTTGGAGAAAAAAAATTAGATCCCATAATAGTAAAAGTTAATACAATGCCAGGAATATATACTGTATACCATATCAGATTGGTTCCATATTATAATATCTTTATAACACAGATGACTATCATATATGCTATCGTATTATTCCAACCAAATATACAGACACACTGACAGCACAGGTCATCATACCTCTGAGTGAGCGAAGGTGATCTTGAAATAAAGTTTCCTTTTTAATGAGTACATGGTGTATTGTGTTAGTACGCTGTCACACAGAATTATAGTAGTTGCCACACCTTGGCAGCTGCTTGCTAATAATGCGTTCAGCTCTATTACAGTACAAAGGAGGTTAATAAGTCATAGTGTTGGGATAACATAAACTTAACATATAAATATTAACCCTTTGAGGTCTGCGCGCGTTTTTCGATTAATATCTTCCGGAAGATATGTCTGAAAAATAAAATGAAAACATCATCTCAAACTAGAGGTCCTCCTGTTTCCAGGGAATGTTCTTGTGATACTGTCAGTCCCTTACAGGCTTAGAAAACACTGTGAGAAGCAAGGCCCAGAAGCTCCCCAGCTACCACTTAGCTTGTAAATAGTGCATAGAGTATATACATAGTGTGAAAGTAGTTTGTTATTTATATTTACCTAATGGTTTGTTTGAAAAAAAAATGTTGTGATGCTTCCTCTTTTATTAGTATACATCCCATGAATCATCATATGTGGTTCAAAGTCTTCATTCAGTCTAATTTCCTAATGTTTTTTGAAAGTAGAGACAACGTTTCTACCAAAAAGCATCTGGACCAAATTTCATATTAGTCATGTTTTCTGCACTTCCCTACTGTGTTTTGGAAAATTTCCACTGCATTTTTGAAGCTATGGCTTAGGAGAAGCAATTTCAAGAGCCAAAACAATTCAACAGGATGACTAAAGGTTCTTCTTTCACACAAATGTCCAGGTTTTTCAAAAATCGCAATAAATTTTTCAGCATTTAAGCCAATTATTTATATACACAATGGTCTAGGACATAAGTAGACCTCAGACAACAAGAGCCTAATGTGTTCTGGACATTTCCATATAAAACACTTTGGTATAATTTATCTTCTTGCACATTTAAAATAGGTTTTTATAGAAGTATGTACAATCGGAGAAAATACCCCTATCTGTGAGGATGTCACCTTTGGGAAACACAGCGAGTAAAATATTTAACATCAGTATTTTTATTCTCACAGCCCATTCACAGCCAGCACCTCACTTATCAACGTAACAGATTGTTAATATGCTCCCATACACATCCAAAGGTCCCTTACATGTAGCATCTGCGTTTTGTGTTAGTCATTTGTAATGTTTAAAAAAAAAAATCTACAGCAGTTTACAGTGAGTGAGCAGGTGAAATGAAACGTCTTGCTCAATGACTCATAGTCATATCAAACACACTGGCTCAGTAACATCCTCACCCTCTCTCCATCATTGCCGTACATTTGTGGTATCTTCATTTTATTTTCTTATCATACCATGCACTGGCAGAACTAGTATTGTTGTACTGTTATCTACGAGTAACAGCTTATGCACATGGACCATCCATACCACTTTTTTTTTTTTTTTGCTATGTATTGTGGTCTCATGTTTTTTGTATGGGTGGGATATGTGTTGTGTTGTGTTGTGTGTATATCTATGCTGGCTGCTGGAACACCTACATTTCCCTGCTGGGATGAATAAAGTATATCTTAGCTTTAGCTTATCTTATCTTATTTTGCTCCGAAATGCGATGTCTTTTGAAAAGCTGTCATCTGCTCCTACAAAAAATTACTGTCTCCAAATATTGAATACAATTGCGGTAATTACATGGTAAAAATCACGTAACAGTATCACATGGCCTCTGTTGACCATATGTATTTATAGCAGTTCCAACATTTTATACAGAGGGGGACTCGTCAATGGAAGCCATTTATTTAATATTTTCTTTGAGTCGTAAAAAAATTGAAGCAAACTAACTATCAGTCATCTCTCCAATAATCTCCCCCACCACTCTCTGACTGGCCAGTGATTTTCCTGGCCATCCCTCAACGCCCTACATCATTCTCTGGTCCAGTCTGCTCCTCTGACCCCCCCCCCCCCCACACACACACACACACACACACACACACACACTCTCTCTCTCTCTCTCTCTCTCTCTCTCTCTGTGTTTTTACAGAGGCTGGTGGGGAATTAGCGTTCTGCCGTGATCCATTTGTTCTGATGTGGTTCAGCGGCGAGGTCCCGCCTTGATTTATTACGCTTGTCAGTTAAACTTTTTGGAGGTACATTTTAATACACAAAGGGGCTGGGTATAGCGTGTGGTGGTGGTTGCTCTCTTGTCCCTTTGAATTGGTTAACTTTGAGTGACTTCTGTACGTGGTGAAAGACAGGCTGCAGATTGAGGTTTATTATATACAGCAGGAGTTACGAGAAAGGTATATACACTTGAGCCCACAATGTTAGGTTTTCATTATTGTCTTTTCAAATTCACTTTCATGTTGTGTAGTTTAGTTAAAAAGGTTAACAAGAGTGAACGTTTGGAATGAAAATAAGCCAACAAGTCATGTTTAAAAATGTCTTTATTCAAACAGTAAAATGTGTGTACATAATTTGAACTGATTGTATTCCTATTATTGGGATACTTTGAAAGATTGCACATTGCTTATTATTAAAAAAATTATTGAGCCATTTTGAATACCAAATTATTAATTAATATCATTGATTAATTCAATAGGATTTGTGTTCGACATGGGGCAAAGCTAACTGATTGAGAAAGATATCTTTAGAAGATGAATTGATAATACGAATAATTATGCATTATGAGAGGTACACGCATATTTATAGAGCCTGCCTGACTCACATTAGTTATAACTGCAATAATAATTAGCAAATTACAAATATATTTACCCACTGTGCATTTAACCTGTGTATTCATTTCATATGTACGGTCATTTTGTGATTCTAGTTCCTAATGTTTAATGTACATTTACTGTCAATTTAGACTTTATTTATACTGTTTACCAGGGAATCCTGGGTAGATGTTAAAAACAAACAACATAATACAAACACATCAAACAACAGTAATACACTCAAGCGTATTTCTCGAAAATTCCCCCCTAAAAAAAGATAACCACACTTTCACTGGCAGAACTTTATATTCCTGAGGAAAGGGCTGATATAAATGTAAGACCAGATTGACTTGTCATGACATATTTTGGAATGATGCGTTCTCTTGGCAGCATGAAGATAAAAGCTGTCATGACAGAGGGGAGAACAGAGAATGAGCCTCAGTGTTGGATTTACACATTCAGAGACAGACAGGAGACACCCAGGAGCCGTGAGAAGTCATTTGTGCATTTATATGTGTGTTTTATGATTCCTGCTGTCATCGCTGCTCTGTGCCATTAGATTGGAACAACAGGATATTGTGGCCCCTCAGTGGTCGCTGGATGTGGTATCAAAACCAGGATTGTGCCTCGTTCATAAAACGTGCTAATGCGCTACCTCCTTGACCCTGTCTGACCCTGGACCCCCATACTGTAACACACACAGGAAATGTGCTCTGAGCCCAAACAGATTCGCTATATACAGGTTCTAACAATCCACAACTGTGGACAGGGAAACAGGGAACCCTGAGGACCTAGAAGAAACATATTCTGGGGTGACAGTGTGTGTGTGTGTGTGTGTGTGTGTGTGTGTGTGTGTGTGTGTGTGAGAGTAAGAATCACCCAGATTGGTTTGATGAAAACTCTGACACCATCCATGACATGCTTGAGAATATGCATAGATTGCATCGTTAAGCCCTCAGAAATCCATCCTGCAGTATTGCAAGGGAGCAATGGAAGAAAGCAAGGCAGGAAGTTCAGAGGACCACTCGGATCGCAAAGAACGAGTGGTGGGTGAAAAAGGCTGAAGAAATTCAGTATTATGCCAATATAAATGACATGCATCATTTTTACAATGCTTTAAAAACTATATATGGCCCAACAAATCGCTCTATTACTCCTTTGAAGTCAGCAGACGGTCTGACACTTTTGAAAGATCAAAATGACATTCTGTTGAGGTGGGCCGATCATTTTGATTGTCTCCTTAATCAGGAGGCTGATGTGGACCTCACTGTTTTAGAAGAATTGCCTGATCGCCCCCAATTTGACACTCTTAATCAGCCACCAAGCTTTTCGGAGGTTCAGTCAGCTATCTGTTCCCTCAGGAACAACAAGTCTCCTGGAAATGACAAGATCCCAGCTGAGCTCCTTGAGCAGGGAGGATTCCAATGTACCAAAACTCTTTATCAGTATATCACTGAAGTCTGGACTGAAGAGAAAATTCCTCAACAATGAAAGATGCCAACATTGTCACAATGTATAAGAACAAGGGTGATACGGCTATCTGTGGCAATAGTAGGGGTATTTCACTACTGGCTGTTGCTGGTAAGGTCCTGGCTAAGGTGATGTTGAACAGATAGGTCAGTAACATCACAGAGTCAATGCTGCCTGAATCACAATGTGGCTTCAGAGAAAGCAGGAGTACGGTCGACATGATCTTTACAGCACGGGAACAACATCAGGATGTTTTTATAGCTTTTGTCGACCTCTCCAAAGCATCTGACTCTGTTCAGAGAGAACTTTTGTGGGACATACTCCTAAAGTTTGGCTGTCCCAAAAAATGTGTTAACATCCTCCGTCAGTTCCATGATGATATGACTGCTAGAGTGACCATGGGAGGAAAAGAGTCCGCTCCTTTCCCTGTTCGTACAGGCGTCAAGCAGGGCTGTGTGCTGGCACCTGTGCTCTTTAACATATTCCTTCTCTGTGTTACTCAGCTTCTCCATAAGGAGATTGAGAATAGCAGTGGTGTGCATGTACTTCAGACTGGATGGAAACCTCTTTAATATCAGGAGATTCCAAGCTATCACCAAACTGCTTGATGAAAGGGTCCTTGAACTGCAATATGCAGATGATTGCGCATTTGTTGCTAACTCTCCAGAAGAGCTCCAGTCTGTCCTTAATGCTGCAGCCAGAGCTTACAGCAGGATGGGTTTCACCATTGACACCACCAAAACAGAGGTTATTTGTCAATGGAGTGCCAGCCCCCCTTCCACTATGCCTGTCTTTACTGTTGCTGATGAACAGCTATCAGTGGTACCGTCATTTAAATATCTGGGGAGTTTGCTCTCCGATGACTGCAGCATTGATGAAGAGGTCCAGAACCGCATCAGGCAAGCGTCTGCTGCCTTTGGTAGACTGCGACACCGGGTCTTTCAAAACAAGGACTTAAACCTCCACACCAAGGTGTCTGTGTACCATGCTGTCTGTATCAGCACTCTGCTGTACGGCTGTGGGGCTTGGGTCAACTTTCACATGCGCTGTCTGCAGCGTATCCTTGGCATCACTTGGCGTGATCATATTCCTCATTCTGAAATCTTCGCGAAGACCAACTGTAGAAATATTGAAGCTCTGGTCACCCAGCACCAGCTGAGATGGCTTGGACATGTGGTGAGAATGCCCCAGGACCGACTGCCCCGCAGAGTGTTGTACGGCCAGTTAAGTCATGGCCAATGCTCGGCTGGGGGGCAGAAAAAGTGCTACAAGGACCAGATGAAGACCACATTGAAGAAATGTAACATCAGCCCTGAGGACCTGGAAGTTACTGCTGCTGACCGCACCACATGGCGGCAGGTGTGTAAGGAGGGGACCCTAGCGCTGGAGGAGGACAGAACAGCCAGGAGACAGCAGAAGAGGGACAGGAGGAAAACTCCTGTGGATTCCACAGTGTCTACTGACACATTTACATGTCCTACTTGTCAGAGGTTATGTAGGTCTAGGATTGGGTTGTATAGCCACATTAAATCTCATAGATAGATGTGGAAAAATGGTGATGGGTAGTATGGACATTGTCACTACCTGGAGGTTACTAGTACGGAGCCTGGGTCTGTTGAAGGTGCGTTGCTGTTTTTAGGCTGTGATAGCCTTGTAGTAGGATAGGATAGGTAGAATCTGCATTGACACTACCTGGAGCTTGTTTGTACAGAGCCTGTGTCTGAAATCGCACACTTCTGTACTTACACTTACTTTTTTGAGTGCACTTTGTGCAAAACCGGAGAGTGTGCCAAAATGCAGTGCACTGTAAGTTCCTCGGTCGTGCACTCAAAACGGTCTAAAACTTGAGTGTAGAGCGATGGACACTTTCCACACTCAACGGCCGCCATCTTGCCTACGTAACGGAGAGGACGGGGCATTCTAATCAAAATAGAGGAGCTTGAAGCAACGATGGAGGCGGACGCGCTCTACAAAAGTTGAATTACACATTGTTTTTGTCTTTCCGCGACTAATGTGCCTGTTTTGGCTATCGGTAACGCAAGCAGAAAAAATACCACCGAAGAAGAACCGTCAAAATGCAAAGTCATTTCCGGTAGGTGCGCGACGGCAGTTTGGACAGTGCACTGTAGAAATGAGAGCACTGCGTCTATAAGTAAGTGTACTGTAGGGATAATAAAGTGCACTCAATGTAAGTGCACTTACGTAAGTGCGCGATTTCAGACACAGCATTGGTCTGTTGAAGGTGGCTGTGCTGTCTAGGCTGTGGTAGCCATATGATATGATAGGAAAAGTAAAGTAAGTAAGTGAAGAAGTATGTTTTTGTTTATTTAAAATGTTTTTTAGGGCTGTCAAGCGATTCAAAAAATTAATCTAATTAATTACAGGCTCTGTGATTAATTAATCTAAATTAATCGCATACTTATATGACACCTTTATGCCTGTTTATAAACAACTGTATAGGCTACCGTTTGTCTCTCTCTCTCTCTCTCTCCCTCTCTCTCTCTCCCTCTCTCTCTCTCTGTCCGTCTCTCGTAACTTCTGTCTCCTCCCCTCAGCGAGGTTTCTACATTAAATACATTCACACACACACACACACACACACACACACACACACACACACACACACACAAAGGAGGAAAAAAGACAGGAATATCTGATAGGAAGAGTGTGAGGGTATCCGTTAGCGGGAGACGATCGCAGCTAGCAAACAGAAGTGAGACGGAGGAAGATTGAGAGATAGCCTACTGTTTTGAACCTACACTGTTAATTAGGCACCCACTAAACCAATAATGCACAGACACTGTGGAGAATAACATAAGACGTATTCCTACCTTCATGCTTATTTTCCCAGAGCAGCCCATAACACATCCATAGAGCCCTCTCTATGCTTCTTTCTTTACTCTTTAATCCCATGCGGGTCGTTTCCGCAAGCTACAAGTGCAGCTCCGCTATCGTCTCACCTCTTTTGCACCGGGTCAAAGGGCAATGTAGAAGTGCGATTAATCTGCGTTAATTTTTTTAATCGCGTTAATTTTTCTGTGATTAATTAATCGAAATTAACGCGTTAATTTGACAGCCCTAGTTTTTTTTACAAAAAGGTTAAAAGTGGACGTCATCATTGAAATCGATGGACAACCAAGAGAGAGAGAGAGAGAGTGTGTGTGTGTGTGTGTGTGTGTGTGTGTGTGTGTGCGCCCGTATATGCTTGTATAGGAGTGTTCTGTATGCACTGTAGCAGAAAACATTAACATAGTCTGTTTAAGCTCCATTTGCTCCCAGCACTGAGGCTGGCGTGACACACTGTACAGCAAAGATTTACTTTCCATTATTTATTTTCAGTTTTTATAAAAACAAGCTTTTATCATAAACAGCAAGGACTACGTGTAAACTCATATTATCCAACAATATCATTTAAGGGGTTCTGAAAATCTCAGTTTGGCCACACCAAACGCGTTTGGCGCAGTAGAGGCGTAGAAAATCGGCATTTTTGCATAGGGAACCATTGGTTTAGGCGCGTTGATGCGTTACTCGCGGAAAAGCGGTGCGTTGCGCCTACCGCACCAACAAGTTACATTTTTTTATCTTTTTCTGCTCCAACGCGTGACGTTTAGCCGCGTTAGCCAATCAGCCTGGAGAATGACCCGACGTCACGGACATCGGCACGGTGGGAGGACAGTGTACACAGAGGCTGAGAAACACCGAGGAGGAAATGTATTTGCGGGCGGCTGGTGCTGTATGAAGCCGCTCGGGGTTAGAAGACGTGTGGAAAGTGAGCCAGGAGAATGGGATTCCTGGTTAATTCAGTGAATATGTGCGGCTGTGCTTTAGCCGATAAACCAAGTTAGCACCGGTCGGATAGCATTAGTTAACTCACCCGGTTGTGTGCAGCCACCAACTCCATATAATGAACCCAAACATAACGGCTAAGTCCGGGGAACTTTCACGACAAGTACAGCGAAGCACCGGTGTTTATATCTACGCCAGCCACGGTCCCCTGTCACAGCCAGGTAGGGTAATGTTGGCTACTTGCCTTTATTTTGTACTGCCGTGCACACAATGCTGCTGTAAATGTGTTTGGTATGGTGCTGCCTTGCTGTTTGTGTTCATTTCCGAGCGGCGTGAATCTGCAATGCTGTTTTAAGGCTATTTGTTCCGTTCAGTTGCTGTTTATTTGTCTTTTGGCACAATTGTTGGCCGTGTTGTTGTTGTTTTTGTGCGGACATGATCGCTGTTGTGTCGGGTCGGGTCTGATCGCAGCCATGGTTGATTAGGGGAATAAATATATCAGGGGGGAGACTAGCTGCGTAGGCGCATGTGTGCGTTGGGCGCGTTGAACCAACACAAAATGATCAAGCGCCAGATTAGGTGCGTTGGCCGCGGTGGCCACCGCACCCAGCGCGTTTGGTGTTTCCGCGCCTTTAGTGTGTAGGCTGAATAGCTCCTGGTTAGGTTTAAGGTTTCCTGGAGACACTCCTAAGGCTATGGCTTCAGCTTGTGCCGGTGTGAGCAGGAGGATGAGCAAAATCCCATAGACAGATATAAAATGCTAGGTTTCATATAAGTACACATCAACAATATATTATTAATAATATCTTGAAGACTGACGTATGAGCCCATTCCTCCCCCACACATAATTTGTCTAACTTTCCATGAATGCATTTTGCACAAGAAAACATGATACTGTAAAAATCTGCTGAAACTATCATAAGGAATGTACCTGCATACTGTATATAGCACATCATCTTACTTAATATTACTTTATATTTTAAGACACTTAGAAATGGTTTTAGTGTTTTCAAAATGTTGTTAGTGTTATAAACAGTATGTGCTCTGTGTATTTCTATGTACTCACATTGGGGATGTAGTGTAAATGGTGTTTCGTTTCACTCCATGTCTACATGCCATGGCCATGAAAATAAAGCTTCCATGAATCCTCTAGTCTAGTCCTTGAACCACATGTAAGACAAGCATGTTTATATTCTGTTGAACAACAACAAGGTTTTATCATGTTTCAATGGTCTCTGACTTGCATAAAATCAAAACCTTTAAAACAACTTTAAAAGCACACACACACACACACACACACACACACACACACACACACACACACACACAGTTGTTTTCAATTACTCTGGCTGTTTAGCGAACTATGCTTATAATCACAAAAGATCACCACCAACAAAACTCCCGTAGAGTGATAAAGATGTAAAGGTGCAAGACGTCTAATCAGACAAGTGAAAACACCTGTGTGTACCACATGTAAGGGGTTCACTCATTGGCTGAAATGACTGGCTGAATGGTAATATGAGAGCAAGTCCTCTTTAGGGTTTGACGCACATTTAGTGCACGAGTTTCCAATAAGCTTCGACAAAGGACATCAGATAAATCAACAAGCTGGTGAAGAAAGTCAATGTCAGATCTAGTCTATGCTAGATCTTCAATACCAAATTAATTAGCTGTCTTACTCAAAGTGAAGATATGCAATATAAGTTTCATATTCAGTACAAAGACATGTGGTGTATCAGCCTAAATAGGGACACAACTATCCTAACACTCAGTGTGTTTACATGTAGACTCATAATCGGGTAAATGAACGAATAAGACTTCAACAGGACTTGGAAAATGCATGTAAACACCTTTACCCGATCTACTTCGCACACAAATCGGCACATTAACGGACAAGCGAAGTCGGGTGAGAATACACAGATAATTCGTTCATAGTTGGCATTCTACCTGCATGTATACAGGATCACATATCTCAGAGTTTGCGTTCTGCGCCTGCTCGTGAATCCCTGCGGAGGATTTCACAAGGAAGTAGAAGGAGAAGACGTAATAAATAGTAGTGTTGTTGCCGGAAGGGAACCTGACGTGGCTCCTTTAACCACTTTTTGAAAGGGCTACAGCGTCGGGATGAATAGAATGTCCGGAGCACAATTATCCCCTTAAATTGAATTTAATAATTTTTATGTCAAATATATGACACTTGTTATCTTTTCACAACGTCCAAAACAGTGTGTCCACAGAGAGGGTTTCAATCTTTCATATGCAATAAAACTAGCCTGGCATTCCCAGACCTGCCACTAGGCGCTGGCAAATTAAATTTGCTGCGCGTGTTGGTCTGGACACGCTCCGTTGAAGCTTTATCAAGAAAGCCAGAAATCTGGCTGGTGGTTTCAATTGGTTCTATCTAATATGGGCGCGCCAGAGCCTTTTATATGGTGCTCTGGGGAGGACGTAACCGGATGACGACAGTGACGTGCATGCGACGTCGAAGCCGTGATAGTAAACATAAAATATGGCTGCGGATATGTTGTGTGAGTTTGAGACTGCTTTGGCCTCGACCCTTAACGATTTGGAAGACGGCACTCAAATCTTTCATTAGCAAGTAAGTGGAATGTTCTATTTTGCCGACCGACAACGGCAAACGTTTAATTTAACAGTTTAACAGCTGTTCGCTAAACGAAAGGGGCTTACGTCGCCTTGTGCATCGCTCTGATTGGTTGTAGTGCTATCCAACTGCGTGCAGTGGCATTTGAAATGCACGAGTAGGAGCCGCCCCTTGAGTTGGAAATTACTAATGATCGTGACCATACCCTCTATCGTTCAAGATATCAGGGTCTGGATTTCCAGGCTACAATAAAACCTGATAAAAATGTAATAATTAAAAAGTGCTTTTTTCATCAAAAGCAACACTAAATAATCTCTCATATCAATAAAAACAGTTTTTCTTCAACACATTCATGTTTTATAAGGTTTCAAAGTGGTGTGACACTTTTTGTCACCACCGTCGGACAATCCATTAAAATGTAATAAAATCAGCCAAAGTAAGGGGCAGCTGTCAACATGAAGGACCTCTTGTCACATTCTACCTCTGCAGAGTACATTAAGCCTGTTACATACTCCGCGAGAAGAAAGAACAAAGTTCTCGGTGACAGAGCTGCAAGAAGTTCTTTCTGGTCTGACATTACATACTTCACGAGAACTCAACTGCCGAACTCCTCACCGCGGCGCATTGTTACCATGGTAATTGACTCAGTAGCGCCAGCTGATTTCACTTCGCTTTCCTCATTGACCTCAGACTGACCAATCACACAATAGTTCTGGGACAAGCTGCGAGAAAAAAGTTCGGCCCGGGTGATGTGTCGAGAACAAGCAGCAAGAACAGCTAAACAAGAGCTGAGAGAAGAAAATGACGTAATTTTCTTCTTGAAGCTCTGTCACAGAGAACTTTGTTCTTTCTTCTCGCAGAGTATGTAACAGCCTTTAGAGTCAGACAGGCTCTGATTAGTGTATTAGTAGTTTTAGAATATTTTACGTTACAAATCTTGAAAGTCCTGCGTCACAACCATGATACGTCAACACCGACTTACAATTTCTGAAGAAGTTATTTGAAATGTTTTGATCATTTTATTTTCCTGAAGTAGTTCATACTAGCACCTATCATCAACAGAAAAACCAAACTGCTACTAGAAAAACTCTATTTGTTCTGTTTAAGAAACGTTAAATATGTCAACACCGTCAGATATCAAAAACATGTATATTCATATACATTTTGAAAATATTTTTTGTGGCTATCAGTTTTGGTGAATATTTGTGATCACTATACATCTCATGGGTCTAGCATAAAATGAGGGAACATTTATTTGTGTTTTTTGGTGTCTGACGGAGTTGACACAAAATAAGGAATGGCGAGCTAAAAAGCCCATTTTGATGAAAAGGACAAAAGCTGTAAGGTTGTGTCAAAGCTTAGCTCAGTAGCTTAGTATATGTTGGATACATACATGTAATTTAATTTGCCTAAACATAGGGTTTGTATTTTTTCAACATTGCACCCTGTTTTGTCCCACTTCTTAAGAATCACTGATATGTGATAATCCAATCCAGTTGTCCCATGGAAACGCACTGACTGTCAAAAGAGAAAATACACCTTCCATGGAATCCAGGAATGGACATTTACTGTATAATAGACTGTATATAACAAGAGACATTTACACATTGTATTATATTAGCTATAGCAACATAGCAACCACTCAACAACAGTCACCTGTCTTTTGTTCGTTGTAATGACAGTGTGCCATCACCGCACCCAGCGGCTGTTAATTACGTGTAGCTTCTCTTTCACACACCAGCTCTTAAAACTGTCTTGGTTTTACAAGTACAGTCCATGCCAGCTGCTTTCCTGTGATTCCAGCCTTCTTTGAGTTAATACT
The DNA here is from genome assembly GCF_949987685.1 of Ammodytes marinus. Taxonomy (NCBI): domain Eukaryota; kingdom Metazoa; phylum Chordata; class Actinopteri; order Uranoscopiformes; family Ammodytidae; genus Ammodytes; species Ammodytes marinus. The sequence goes on from NC_137235.1 coordinate 33,245,687, forward strand.
ACTGCTGTACTGGATGTGCAAGATGAAACATATGTTTTCATTTGACACACAGAAGCATTATAACAAAAGAAATTCCTCATTGCTCATTATTCCAAACATTTTGAAAATAAAGATTTCACTGAAAAAAAATCTAAATTCGAGGATTTCATTGATGGGGACCAAATACTTTTAGAAATACCTTTTTATAATCCCGTGGGAGTTCCTTATCATCTTAAACTATCACCTGCATTTCACATCTATCACTCAAATAGTGAACTGCTTCTTAACTAAACTTTCATAACTCAATATTACTGAGTGGAATGGTCCATCCTCCACACTCAATCTCAGCCCATGCTCTGTGCGCTGTTGGCCTGGCGCCAACAGCCTGCTGCATCCTTGAAGATATCCAGGCCTATCTTGTGCTTGCCAGTAGTAAATACAGTTTGGCAAATGGTGCTTGAAAAACCTGTGTGTGGGAAGCAATGCACTTGCTGTGGGTTTTTGACATCTCTAGACGGATCCTGTGTCTGTTTACTTAAGGCGGTGGACGGTCGTCTTTACGGGATTGCTGGGAGAAGCTGGACGTCCACAGGGAGGAAATACAGCATCCAAATAATGACAGGAGATTTGTCCAAATGACTTGTTTTTGGAATGAATACATTACAAGTATTTTTGACTCAAGGGAAGGCAAGTTTAGCTAATGTTGTAAAGCATTGAAGGCCTGCTCTGGTTGCTAAGAGCTACAGAAAGAGGAGCTGACGAGGCTGTGAAGTTTTTTCATTTTGTGACAGTTTTTGTCCCCCACCACATCGTGCCACTCACTTTCATTTGGTCACAATGAAAATGGGCAAAAAAAAGAGAAAAAGTTCCCATGAAGTGAGACCACCGGTAGTCCACTGTTGTTTTATCTTCAGTCCACAATTAAAAATGGCATTGTTATGTTCTTTTTGTTGCACTGAGAAACAACAATGATATGACACTTCAAAGAAGAGAGCGTAGAAAATATATATTTTACATTTACTTGTCCAACCTAACTGCTGAATCAGTGTGTCTTGTGTCACCATTTCAGTTAACCATTTTCTCCCAAGCGACCTGGAGCTTCTGATATTCTGGTCCACAACGAAATTGTATATTTTTTTCTTACCATATAGCGTTTTATGAGAACTGATGTTATACATATGTTTGCTCAGTATCATAACTAGTGGTACTCGGTGTTATGGTAAACTTTACTGAGCTTTTTGAATGTCAATTTTTGGACGATATGTGGTTAAGAAATTGCCGAAATGACACCTAAATAAATAAATGCATTAGTTGTATTGTCTTTTTTGAGGTATTGATGGTACTTGCTGTGTACCTACTTGTTGTGTAACTACTGAAAAAAGTTATATTTACTTCAAATAAATGTTCTTTCCTGTTCAGATATGCCGCCTATATATTTTTTAACTTTACTTTGGGGTCATCCAGTGGTACTCATCGGTTGAGCAAAACTTGTCTCTATTTTGTACTGTTACTAGTTCGTAGAGTGTCTACTGTTCTCAACTGTTTACTTTAATTTGACAGTCCTAAAACCTCTCTACTAATGCTTAGTTGAATATCGACTGATAGTTTGTTGAGAATCAACTGATAGTCAACTATTTTCTCTGTTTTGCTCTGTTAATAGTTTGCAGACACTAAACTGTTTTCACTTTAATTTGACAGTCCTAAGACCTGTCTACTAATGCTTAGCTGAATATTGACTGATAGTTTGTCAACAGTCATATGCAGTGTTGGGAATAACGCCGTTTAAAATAACGGCGTTAGGTAACTCCGTTATTTTTCAAGTAACGGGGTAATCTAATTACTGTTTCCGTCGTTACAACGCTGTTATCGCTACTGAACGTTAAATGCGGTGCGTTACTTTGAATTGATTGAATAAACTGTGTAATCCAAACGCACCCCTGGCTCCATACACAAACCGGGTGGGTTTCGTTTTTATAGGTTACAGTGTTTGTTATTTCTTATAGTTTTTTAAGATGTGTTTTATTCAGTGTGGTTTAGTGAAGTTTCCTTTTCTTTCTCTCTCTGTTGTGAGGGTGCACGTTGCCGCAGTATCATTCCACGGTTGAAACGTGCTCTCCCTGAGTTTGTTTGCATCGCCCTTGTGAGTAAGTGCATGGAGTTTCCCGATCGCTGTAATAAGCTATAATTTATGCACGTTATTAAACGGACGCAATTTGCGCGTCGCAACAGCTGTTTAACGTGTCATCACGAGTATTGCTATTGTTCTTTCCCCAGGATCTGTATGCTGCTGTGCATGTTAAAGAAGGAAATAAACATAGGATAAATCCTTACTCCTCCTCTCATCGTGTCATGCTTCATAGTCTGACGTTTTTGGCCGACACCCCTGAAGTGAATCCAGTGATATAGCAGATCAGCGCGCTAACGGTACATCGACCTGTTTTCTCTACTACTGTCAAGTTATCTGGGTGTTGATGGTTAACATGTGCTTGCCACACTTGAAATGGCAGGGATGAGAGAGAGGACGCAGGACAACTCAAATCCGTTTTCCTTTATATTTATTGAACATGAATTTTGCAACATGCATTTTTGATAAGAAGTGGGATTAGGATTAGGGATTAGGTTGAAAACCTATTAATATAACAGAAGAGAAAAAATGAAATCAAATTAGTTCTTTAAGTCAATCAAAATGCATAATCAAACATTTAAATCAAATCCAAATAAATCAGCAAGATATCATCAAACTAAATTATATAATTACAATATCAATATAAATATATAATATTATAAACTAGAAAATCCCGCGGAGATTTTGAAAGTACGGGCAGCCCTGCGCAGGCCGCCAATCCCCGCTTCGGCGGCGCCCCGCCCGTCGGCCGGGCCAGAACGCTTCTACGAACCGCCGCCGCGGGCTTTCCGAACTCCAGTCCCGAGTTGTGGCCGTCCCCTGATGCTGTGTATACAATTTGGTGATGATAGGTTGGAAATCCACAGAGTGAATGTGACTTCACTGTATTTCAGGTCATGTAAGTTAGGGAAGAAAGAAGGGGGGCGAGTGGCGTGGCCTGTCAAACATTGCATTTTTGAATGATGGTTTTTGCATTTGTGGGGGCCCCTATGGGTTAATCTCGACAAGCTTAGAGGGCCATGCTACCACATGTCTTCTGCACATATCCTGCAAGTTTCATGATGATAGGACCTATGATCAATTAGTTATGGCCAATTTGTTATTAAGCCCTGCCACTGCATAAACGTTTTAGTCAATGGCGGCCATGTTTTCCAAGCTATCCTACTAATATTTTCCGGAGACGTGCGTCATAGTCCCCCGGGGCTTCGTGAGACATTTGGTGTTGATAAAGTAAAACTTGACAAAGTTGTGGATAAAACCCTGTTTTTCAGTTCATGCTTATTAGCGAAAATATTTCCAGGTTGACTTTAATGATCCAAGATTTTTTGTAGAGCACCCTAAAATACACCTGTGGGAGAAATTTCAAGTCAATCGGACTTACGGTGTGCGGGGCGTGGCCTCTCAAGCTTTCTTCAGTCGGGGCTTAATAACAGCATTTGTGGCGCCCCCTATGGGTTAATCTCGATAAGCTTTGAGGGACATGCTACCACATGACTTCTGCACATACCCAGCAAGTTTGATGATGATAGGACCTATGGTTAAGGAGTTTGGTAAAGGGGAGGAGCGTAATGTGGTAAAGGGGGGGAGCCTAATTTGGTAAAGGGGAGGAGCCTAATTTGGTAAAGGGGGAGCCTCATTTGATAAAGGGGAGGAGCCTAATTTGGTAAAGGGGAGGAGTCTAATGTGGTAAAGGGGAGGAGCCTAATTTGGTAAAGAGGAGGAGCCTAATTTGGTAAAGGAGAGGAGCCTAATTTGGTAAAGAGGATGGGGCCTAATTTGGTAAAGGGGAGGAGCCTAATTTGGTAAAGGGGAGGAGCCTAATTTGGTAAAGGGGATGGGCCTAATTTGGTAGAGGGGAGGGGCCTAATTTGGTAAAGGGGAGGGGCCTAATTTGGTAAAGGGGAGGAGCCTAATGTGGTAAAGGGGATAATACTTTGGTAAAGGGGGAGGAGCCTAAATGGATAGAGGGGAGGAGCCTAATTTGGTAAAGGGGAGGGGCCTAATTTGGTAACGGGGAGGAGCTTAATGTGATAAAGGGGAGGAGCCTAATTTGGTAAAGGGGAGGAGCCTAATTTGGTAAAGGGGAGGAGCTTAATGTGGTAAAGGGGATGAGCCTAATTTGGTAAAGGGGAGGGGCCTAATTTGGTAAAGGGGAGGAGCCTAATTCGGTAAAGGGGAGGGGCTTAATGTGGTAAAGGGGAGGAGCCTAATGTGGTAAAGGGGAGGAGCCTAATTTGGTAAAGGGGAGGGGCTTAATGTGGTAAAGGGGAGGAGCTTAATGTGGTAAAAGGGAGGAGCTTAATGTGGTAAAGGGGAGGAGCCTAATTTGGTAAAGGGGAGGGGCTTAATGTGGTAAAGGGGAGGGGCCTAATTTGGTAAAGAGGAGGGACCTAATTTGGTAAAGGGGAGGAGCTTAATGTGGTAAAGGGGAGGAGCCTAATTTGGTAAAGGGGAGGAGCCTAATGTGGTGAAGGGACATGCTACCACATGACTTCTGCACATACCCAGCAAGTTTGATGATGATAGGACCTATGGTTAAGGAGTTATGACCAATTTGTGGATAGGCCCCGCCCCTGTGGCGCCCCCTATGGGTTAATCGCGATAAGCTTTGAGGGACATGCTACCACATGACTTCTGCACATACCCAGCAAATTTGATGATGATAGGACCTATGGTTAAGGAGTTATGGCCAATTTGTGGATAGGCCCCACCCCTGTGGCGCCCCCTATGGGTTAATCGCGATAAGCTTCGAGGGACATGCTACCACATGACTTCTGCACATACCCAGCAAGTTTGATGATGATAGGACCTATGGTTAAGGAGTTATGGCCAACGTGTTATTAAGCCCCGCCCCTGCGTAAACTATTTGGTCAATGGCGGCCATGTTTTTCAAGTTGTCCTACTAATCTTTTACGGGTATGTTTATTGTAGTCCCCCGGGGCTTCACGAGAAATTTGGTGTTGATACAGTCAAATTTCAGAAAGTTGTGGATAACACGCTGTTTTTCAGTTTATGCTAATTAGCGGGAAATATTCCCAGAAGAATTTTTATGGTCCCAGAGGCTTTTTTGTAGAGCACCCTAACATACACCTGTGTGAGAAATTTCAAGTCAATTGGAGTTACGGTGTGCGGGGCGTGGCCTCTCAAAGTTCTTTCAGTCGGGACTTCATAACAGCGCCCCCTAGCGGAAATTCAAAAAACTGTATAATAGCACACCCCGCGGGGTTGGGGCGCACGTTGTGTGAAATTTTTGCATGTCTGCGTGAAACGGTGTGGGAGGAGAAGCAGCAGCTAGAAAATGTGAGGAAGAAGTCAGAAGAAGTAAGAATAAGTATGGTGGAGAGTAATAATTACGGGTCCTCTGTAAACAGAGGACCCGTACTTAAATATACATAATGAAAGACAATATCACCATTATTTATTAATTAATCTATTTACTAAGTGGGTCTATATATATTACAAAGTGCATTGTTTAGGCATCAATGATACAAACATTTTCCCCATGTGCGCCGCCACCAAATGTGCCCAAGACGTCACTGAGGACGTCTGCGCCGTCCAATTCGCTGTCACATTGAAGACATGATGAAGTGAAAAAAGTGCCAGACCCCTGCGCACTGTTCAAACTTTACTTTGGTGCAAAAACAGAAAATACATACCAATGCGTGCTCTCTCCCGTGCACAAACCCTTCACGTCCCGACCGGAAACGGCGGACCTTTATTAACTCAACCGTGCGCACTCACCTCACGTGCCGCAATCAGCTAAGTGCCGCCCGGAGTGATTACAAATGAAAAGGGTCAGAAAAATCCAAATTCTTTGACATACCATTTTCTTTTTTTTACAGTCACGCAAATAGTTACTTTCCCTGTTAATGAGTAACTTCTATTATAAAGTAATTCAGTTACTAATTCAGTTACTTTTTGGAACAAGTAGTGAGTAACTATAAATAATTACTTTTTTAAAGTAACGTTCCCAACACTGGTCATATGACAATCAACATATAGTCACCTACACAGGGTGCCTATTGATTGATAAAATATTCTCACCTTTATTTTACAATGAACATATATGATCAACAGAGGGTTGAATGTTCATTCATTAGATGTGTTCCTTGTGAGTGGGGGGATAGTTGATCCATATGAAACGTAAGTTGAGTATTGGTTAATAACAGCAGTTGATAGTCAACTTACTAGAAGTTGACACTCAACTGATAGTTGAATATTTGTAAAGAACATGTAGTAAAAATTATAATGTCTGTTGCAGACTGTTTTTGTAAAAAGAAATTAACAAAATAAAATGATCGTATAGTTAACTAACACTTAGTTGAATGCATGTTACATATTTGTTGACAGTTCTGTTGAGTATCAACTAACTCACTGTTGAATATCAACTAAACATCTACTAATAGTGCAACTTGTAGTTAACTTACAGTTAGTTGAATGCTTGTTTCTTATCTGTTGAAAGAGCTCTGTTGAATATCAACTAACCAACTACTAATAATGCAACTAATAGTTAACTGACAGTTAGTTGAATGCATGCTACGTGTACAAAACAACATCTACTAATAATGCAACTTATAGTTAAAGCGGCTACGAGTAACATTTAAATATCTTTTAAACAGCCTCATGTTTCCTCTGATAATCATAAATTACCTTTAACAGCAAACGAGACCATCAGTGCAAAGAAAGACGTTTTTAAATAGTTTTTATTACTGCTTTTGGTCTGGTCGCACACCCAGTCCGATTTTCGGTTCGCTCGTGCAAGCTCTATGGTCACATATCCGTATTGGTCGCAGATTTCAGTGTGGCGCAGCAACGTGAATTGAGAAGCCTATCCCTCCAGGTGAGGGAAGGGGAGCGGGAGCCTTGTTTGATACAGTTATTTGTCGTCATAATGACTGATAACGGGGCTGAACCATCAAAGAAAAAAAAGAAAATGCAATGAAGAAAAGCTAAAAGGGAGAGTGATATAGGCTACGGGGGGACGAGGGCGTTGCCAAGCAACGTGTATACAATTTCACGAGAGCGAAACTAGACTGCAGTGTTTACTCCTAAATGAATGAGCGGTTGGTACTAACACAAAGTTTGCTTTGCTTCACCATCATCAGATAATCATTATCTGAAATAGTAATTATTTACAAAAACATAAACACATTACCTCATCGTGATCCAAACTAACTGTCGTCTATCGTTCATTCGCTTTCTGTGAGGAGTCGGACACGTAATCTTTCAGCTCCGTGAGAGAGAGTAGTTAGGTGACGCTGCTGCATCAACTCATTGCAATCAGGTGAGTGTGGCAGTGACTGGCATTAGTTCATGCAGTGTCAAAACCACTCTCACGGAGCCGAAAAGAGTGCTCACACTTTCAACACACGGACATGCACTATATTGCTCCCTTCTCAGTTCACACTCACGCGCCTGGCACGAGCTAGAAAACAGCTTTGCGACAGCGGGCGTCGTAAAAATACTACCGCTTTTGTCCAAAGGGGACGCCAACGTGCCATGTTACTCGTAGTGGCTTTAACTGACAGGTAGTTGAATGCATGCTACATACATATCAACTAACTCACTGTTGAATATCAACTAAACATCTACTAATTGTGCAACTTATAGTTAACTGACAGTTAGTTGAATGCATGTTTCTTATTTGTTGAACAAGCTCTCTTGTATATCAACTAACCATCTACTAATAGTGCAACGTATAGTTAACTTACAGTTAGTTGAATGTATGTTACTTAACTGTTTAGATAGTTCTGTTGAATATCAGCTCATTCACTGTTGACATGCAACTGCATATCTACTGATGGCTTGTTGATTGTCAACAGTGGACTATCAAACTAAAGTGTTACCAGACCACCTCCTGTCCCTCTCTGTCTCTCTACTGCACAGTGTGGGGGAGGATTGCAACATCGCTTCAGCCTTGAACACAACATCACAATAAAAATAAACCCATCAGTTTAACAGATTGAGGTTAAAGGTGATAAAGTGACTGACAGTCAGACTTGTTGGGTGGCTACGGTCAGCTAAATTGTGATTTTTTTAAACTGTGTGTTTGATGAAAGGCCAGCATAAAGAAGTCATCAAAAATAAAGTTAGATTACATTTTATATAGTTTTGATCAAGTTTAAATACAGTAGGATGTGTTTTCCCTCAACTAGTGCTGTGTCTGCAGTTGTCAGTTGCCATACTTGGAGAAAGCGCTTCTACCTATATTTAGATTAGGGCTAAACGGTGATATTAAACACCTCCTTGAGAACAGTGCTACTACTACCCCACTACTCAAGTTCTAAGAACATTTACTTTAAAACTAACATTGTTTATAGTGTTAAAAGGTTGGGGAAACTAAGCTTATTCATGATCTTCCCCATGTCACAAACACACACAGAAGAAGGTCGAAGATCAGGATTTAACATTTATTTAAATGAAAAAGTCGTACACACGTATTGAACACAGCACACACACCATGTTGTATGTGTGTGTGTGTGTGTGTGTGTGTGTGTGTGTGTGTGTGTGTGTGTGTGTGTGTGTGTGTGTGTGTGTGTGTGTGTGTGTGTGTGTGTGTGTGTGTGTGTGTGTGTGTGTGTGTGTGTCGACTGCACAGGGTCCCATGAGTCAACTCTGTTATCTGAACAAAGCCCATCAGACATCTATTCATCTTGTATGTGTGACAAAGCAGACTGGGGAGTCTTAGTTAAACAGTTTCTTGAAAACAAACTCCTCCTGCCAGAGCTGCTGCTGTTGGCCAGAAGAAGTCTGAATAGGATAGTGGCTGCAGAGGGGAGCCCAGGCCACAGAGGAGAGATCTGGGAAGGAGAGGAGTAAAGAGACCACATTAGTGAAATATTTCACTTACTTACTTATGTTGTTGTTATTGTATTTTGCAAGTTTAGAAATTAGATCATGTGAAGGACTGTTATACAGCTCCGGAAAAAGAAAACAAGAGACCACTCCAAATGTTCAGTGTGTCTTGTTTTACTATTTGAGTAAAATGAACATTTTGATTTGACTGTATAATATAAACTACTGACAACATTTCTACCAAATTCACAATAAAGATATTGTCATTTAGAGCATTTCCATCAAGTAATGTAGAGATAAAGATTGAAGAAAAATCATGACTGGTCTCCTAATTTTTTCCGAGGCTGTATATCCTGTTTGTAATGTTCAAGTTCAACTCTCTACTTTTACGTTTCTTCATCTTGTAACTTTGATCAATCTCCTCTCTTCTGCAGTGCAGCAGCAGATCTATCAAGCCTGCCCCCGAACAAGGGCATCCTCTGTCTCCATCATCCACCTCCTATATTTCCGTATTGACCTCTGGAACGTGAAAACATGACTATCTGCAATCCATCAAGTCAAACTGGGTTAACCATTTTTGAATTGCTCCCAGATGAGATAAGGAACGTTTGGAAAAGGCAGTGCTGGAAAATGTACGGCTGATGGTGTCACTCCATGTAGTAACAATCTAAATAGCATTAGTGTAGATTGTATTTAGATTAACCAGACGTTCATCACGAATCTGAAGAAAGATTAATGGGTGTTGCACTTTGTAAGGTGATAGCTGAATTTCACTGTCCAACTTTCCGCATCCTGTTTAATGTATAAGAAAGGAAAAGTGACCTTGTGAAGTTACAATTCAATTTGGCCCCATACATTAAGAATAACAAAACATCACAATATATTTTTAGACTTAGTGAGGAGAAGGAAATGGATTTACCTTGCATGACAAAGTTGTTGCATTTCACAAGTATCATTAGCAAGTTACTTGTTCTCAATTGAATTTGCCCTCATAGAAGTTGAGCATAAATAGTCTTGGGAGAAACTGAAAATGGGAATTTATTAGTTTACTCCATAACATTATCAACCACATCCTACTTTGCAGCCGTTTTCACCTCATTTAGACTCTTAAAGCACAAGTAAGTGTTTGGATCATTCTAGCTAACTTCCTGTCACTGACTCCAGTTAGAAGTCCCCAATGTGAACACATCAACCTGCAGCGGTCTTCGAGCAGCAAGTTATCTATTATAGCTGGGTAAACATTCAGCTCTCTATGCTATCACGGGTAGAAAGACCCACCCCTTTGTAGCGTAACTCTCTTCTGATTGGATAAATGGTTGTGGGATACACAAAATGTTTCTCAGCCGCTTACTGCAAAGCGGAGTGACTGAGAGAACCACCCACAGTGTATAAGTGATTGCTGTATATAGAGCGATGTTACAAGTATATTAACAAAAATATATCACAGCACCTTTATGGAAACTTAATACACGAGTTTAGATAACAATGTCAAACTGTGTTTGGTGACATACTGGTAAGACTGACTGTAGTCCAGACCACCTTTGCTGATTTTGACAATGATCCATTTACTTTTAAGATCTATTTAGTTTGTAATGATTTGCATTGCAGGAATTGATTTGTGATTTAGTCTTCTTTTGGTGATTCCCAACATTTTCTAGAATGTAATTCCTGACCCAAGAGGAAGTTGATCAAAATAATAAGGCAAGGCAAGTTTATTTGCAGAGCACATTTCAGACACAGGGCGACTCAAGGTGCTTTACAGGAGCAAGAGTCAAATACATCAAGTGCACAGTACACATTAGAAAAGCCAATGAAAAACATGAATAGAAATAAAACATTTAAGTAAAAGAAATAACACATTTAAATAAAAATAAAAAGTACATGTTAAAAGGGAAACAGAAAAGTCTTCAGACTTGATTTAAAAGAGCTGAGTGTTGCAGCAGACCTCAAGTCTTCTGGGAGTTTGTTCCAGATATTAGTTGCATAAAAGCTGAAAGCTGCCTCTCCCTGTCTAGTCCTAACTCTGGGGACTTCCAGTAGACCAGACGTAATAAGTGTATACTCTGTGTGTAAATGTGATAAGCTATAGCCACCAAGTTTGCAAATGTTAGAGCATATAATTGTTTGCTCTTGTGTTTACCTAGATTAACAGGTCTTTCAATGGTCAGCACTCAGCAGAGGTCAACGCCACTTGACCCTCCTAAGCTCCGTTCAGGCTCCAACCCGTTGACCAACTGTGGATTCTGCGCTCCAGTAACCGATAACGATGGAAATAAGTAGAAACCCCAACTATAAAAGATAATATAACTAAAAGATATAGCTCAGGAGAAATACTCTTTGAGTCAAAAACTGCATTGTGGCTGCTTTGTTTAGTTTGTCATGTGATATACCAGATTGTCCATCTCTTTATATTATTGGTTTAAACACCAGGGAACAAGTAAATAGATTCAGTAAATACTTAAAACAGCAATAAGTGACACACATACTATTCAGAAAAAAAGCTGGCATATTGCTAGCGAAGCATGACATTCACTCTGAAAAAAAAGGTGAATCATGGGGAATATTAAATGTCAAAAAGAAGTTAATTCTTGTCAGTCACACTATGGTTGAGTGTGCCAGCTCGTGGCCATTTGAGCTTTCTCAAGGTACAATCAACAATAGCATTCCGTTTTCGTCACTACAACACAAGACTGCAAACAGCGGGCCACACACGCTGCATTCAGTCTACTGACTGTAGTGATTAGGGGAAAGAAAAAGCTCTGTAAAATGATGTATTGAGGGACTGTACATCATTCAATCAAATCAAATTGTTTCCATATTGCCATACACAGTGCAGTGTTGAATCTCCAGTATTGTCAAGGCCTAAAGGCTCAAACTGTCATGAGAAATGCTATTGCAATCAGATTTGATGGCACAGAGGAATTAAAAGCTTGGTAAATATCAGGGAGGGCTGTACTGTATCATAGCTGGGAGGACACTGCTGCTCACCCTTTGCACACACACACACACACACACACACACACACACACACACCTCTCTGCTCTCTCTCAAAAATATGGCTTCTTATTAAATAATTCTGATCAGGATGAGGGGTGTCTTCCCCTAACAGACACTTGTGCTTGAATTGGTCTTTGCAATTAAAATGCAAATGATGACGTTGTTACTGTAAATGGTGATTTTTTTATTTTTTTTATCAAAACGTGATTTTCCTTTCCTGTCTGTGGTTTGTCTTGTTGATAAATGGCTGGGCGTTAATAATGAACACACAATGCAGTCGTTATTCCCTTAGCAATATCTACATCTCATCTGAAAGCTATTTTTGTCACCAATCGATCAGAACCGCAGAGAAAAACACTGCCACTGAATGGTGACAACTTGCTGGTTTATTGACTCACAACACATCAACACAAACAACTGTATATTGTTATTTGAACAAACAAAGACGTCAACTGATCAACAGAAAACTGAAAGGTACTTTTGTTCAAGGTTTTTTTCTTTTTGGTATGGGCACTTTGCCGCTGACCATGAAACCAATTCTATGAAAAAAGTTTCAATGTCCACAAAATCCGCTTTAAAAATCTTAAAATCTGAAGGCGGGACAGATTTTTTTTATCACTTGCTGTCTACATAATTGCTGACTTGCTGAAAATCTCAGAAACATCTCAACTGGAAAATGATGCATAGGTCTGTCAACCAAGCATCAGAGAAAATATAGAATCCATTCCGACCATTAACCTAAAACCTTATATTTTAATGGAAATAAGTGGCAAGATTGTTTAGTTAGTGTCCTACTGTTTATATGGGTCAGTCACTTGTTCTATTCAATGGTTCAGTTATCTGTGTACATCTGTGAAAGAAGGAGTAGATGTCTATTTTTAAGTGCTCTTTAAATGGAGAGGCCAACTTTTTTCTAGGCAAGGAAATAGATTTTGGCAGCAGTACCAAAAAACTATGAATTGACGATCTATCATGGAATAAGTAAGATGGCTTTTCTCAGCACTGCAGGAAGCGTCACCTCAGCTCGTATTTGTAGGTACAGTGCGAGTGTGGCTGTCAGACCCAGTAAAATAAAACAGTGTTTTATCAGACTTTATCTCTGTATTAAAATGCAAGAATTCCAAATATATGTCAGATATAACTCAGAGTGACCTCTCATTTTTAACAGCACTTCTGGCTTGGTGAGGCTGTTCTTTGTGCTAGTGTTCTTTGCAATGACAATGCAATAACATGTAATTGTTAAGCAAGTAAAGTGTTTGCCATATTCCCCATCTGAGTTTAGTGAACTAGCATGCTAACATTTCCTAGTCAGCACGAAACACAATTACAGCCAGTGGTGTAGTGGTGCCTGGAGAAGTGGGTATACTCTAAGTTGTACTGCGCGCGCATCCGCTTTTGCCGGTCCTATATTTCCCATAATTGCGCTGCCTCACACAGCCACTCCTGAGTAGTGGTCCAACACAGGCCTAATGCATGAATAGCCTATAAGATATTAGAGAGCGTAGCTGGCAGAACGGCTATATGTTTAGCCTCCGTGTCCGCTCCATTTACAGCCATTAGTGCGAGTGGGGGGGGGGGGGGGGGTTCACTGTCCTGACAGCTGACTGCCGCTACGGTCTGCCGGACCATCACTGTTTGCACAGTAGGCTATATAGGGAGACGTAGGTGGGGACCCTGGACCTTCTAGGGGGGTCCGGGGGAATGCTCCCCCGGAAGAAAAAAATGCAACCTTTTAAAGTAAAATTCATCAATCTGGTGCACTTTGAGAAGAAAACTGCATGCAACCAGGCCCAGGGGCCCAAGGGCTCAGGGGGGCCCTAAGCCAGAGATACTGATAGTAACTTTACATGTCGCATTGTCAAAGAGCTCAGTCACTCATGTCAATAACAGCCTAGGGTCCAAAAAGGAATAGGAAATAAATCATCATGGCCCCTAGCAGGTGAAAAATAGAAAAGCAAGTGCAAAACAAAAGCATTATTAGCTATGTCTTATGGGCTTCATAAGGGGCCTTTAAGGCCCCCACACACATACAGGAATAAGCTTTATACGTGTAAATTCTATACTGTTCATAAAAAGTAGCTTTCCACCCTGTATCTGTTGCAATGGGCCCCTCCATCATATAACATGGGTCTGCAGACCAATCTACTGAAATGTTTTTACAGTTGAAGAGTAAAGAGTGCTGCCTGTTTAAGAAAAATAATGTTCCTTCTGCAGCTCAAGATTTGATTTAAATCTAAATTTTCCTCTGAAAGTGCATCAGATTGATGCATTTTACTTTAAATCTCATAATCCGTCTATGAACCAACTGGTTTCCACAATCTTTTTTATTTTTGCGGGGAGCATGCACAAGCATTATTCATAGAAAAAAAAATGTGGGGGCCCCCCACAGGGTCTTGAAACGGGCCCCGAGATCGTTAAGACCGCCCCTGCACGCTTGCCGCCTTCTCTCTGCCCGCTCGCCTCTCTATTGAGAATGCATTAGTGGGCGAAACAAACGCCTCGGCCCGTGTGAAAAGGCCTGAACTACTGAACGAAGGAAATCAAATGAGGTTCTGGCATTTTCCCCAAAAAACGGGACAAATTGTGTCCCGGGAGAGATTTTTCTTTTCCCGGGACAGCTGGTGAAAAAAAGAGAACAATTTCGGGGAAAACCGGACGGGTGGCAACAAGTCCCGCAGTCGCGGCCGTTAGAAGTGGGTATACGCAATGTCGCCTGAAAAATAAGTGGGTATACGCCGTATACCTGCGTATACCCCCCACTACACCACTGATTACAGCTGAGGCCTCTATTGGAATGCAGGTATTGGGTCAACATTTTTTAATTTGACCAGGTGGACCCAACCAACCAACCAAGCAATGTTATGCTTTGTTCCATCCTTTCAGCTACTTTTCCCTGTCTCCAGTCCCTCTCACTCTGTTCAATCCTCCCTTGCCCAGTTCGCACAAGTTCTTCTCAGACATACTATCTGTAACGGACCCCACGGTCATATTTACTTTAGATTTACAGCCTTTTATTTTTTAGTATTCTTTTTGTATACATTATACGCGAGTGCTTTTATTTTGACGGATTATTTACAGGAAACGGAAATTAACGGTTTTGAGAGTGTTTTTTGTTCACTTGACATTGAAATACGGAAAATTGTAATCGGCGATGTCTTTTTTCTTTACAACAGTCTAGCACCTGGCTGTAGGGCACTAGCTTTTACGGTGCTTTATTATTTTGTAAAACTACAACCTAAAAATAAAGGAATAATAAACATCAGTTCAGGAGCAGATCATCATTCAGCCGGGGATGCTACACTATCCTCTTGATCAGGGCCGGCGCCAGCCAGGGTGGGCCGTGCCCACCCAAATGTGGGCCGTGCCCACACAATCAAAATTTTTTTTTTTTAGGTGGAAGAAGTCCAGGCACACTATCGGACGGACCTGTTCATTCGCTGTCCAAGAAAATGTCAAATAAAATTCAGACAATTAATTAATACTAAAGAATATACCATTACCATGCATTGCTTCTAATTGTATTATTGGATGGGCACTGGGCAGGACAGCCTGCCTCCAAGTTACCCACCCGCTTATAGTGGTCACTGGTCAGCAGAGCCGGCCCGAGGCATAAGCGAATGAGCGGTTGCTTAGGGTCCCGACTGCCAGGGGGGCCCCCCCAATTTTTTTTTTTATTTAGTTTTTTTTTTAAGTTTGTGTGTTTGATATCAACATCATATTATGTAAATGTAAATTATCATAAAATAAAAGGATAAAAGGAATACAATGTTTTGATAGATAGTTAATAGCTTAATAATTGAATCAGTTCATCTGGGAGGTAATCAGAGGTTAACTGATCACGTCACGTTCAAGTCCATGGCATGCACAGTGTGTATTGAGTTTATTTAAAAATATTTGAAAATGGGGCTGCCCTCAGTTGCCCATGCACTGTGTACATTGTAGTCTATAGCCTATTTCAGCCTCGTCTGTGGAAAAAAAGATAACTGGACAACAGAGTTCTTCTGCTTCGTTCCTCTCACTGCATTAAAATTAATTCATTATATTACAGAAAAATATGTCCCGTAAAAGAAAAAGAGCACCAAGCCCATCCCAGAGGACCCTGCATAATATGTTATTTCAAATTTATATTTCTATGGAAAATCCATGTGTCTTTCTTCAATAGCTTCTAATTCATCCGACCCAGTGTCTCCGAATTATTTGTTCACACAAAATTCCTCAGATTTAGCCTCTTAATTTTCCTCTCAAAGTGCACCAGATTCATGCATTTCACTTTAAAAAAGTAAAAAAAAATCTCCCGGGGGGGGCATACCCCCGGACCACCCTAGCAGGGTCATGACCTCGACTGGCTACTATTTTCACCCAGCTGGACATCGGAGGCAATAGTGGAAAGACTATATATCTATAGTGTGTATAGTATATAGCTCTGGACTACCACCATCCAGGTTGCCCAGTCCCAAAGCTC
Source organism: Ammodytes marinus (assembly GCF_949987685.1). Lineage (NCBI taxonomy): Eukaryota > Metazoa > Chordata > Actinopteri > Uranoscopiformes > Ammodytidae > Ammodytes > Ammodytes marinus. The sequence goes on from NC_137235.1 coordinate 33,262,045, forward strand.
TTCAATCAGCTCAGGCTGCCTACAGTTAATACTGCGATTAAAAAAATATATACATTATGTTGTATATAATGTATATTATATGTTATTCATAAACATTTTGGAAAAAAAACATCCAAGAATCAAATTTCCCACACAGCAACACTCAAAGTTTATTTGCATATTGTGTTTTACACAATTCACAGTAAATGTGCCAAAAAGCAGACGCAGATATCTTACAAGGGCAAAAAAATTCTGCTTGCGCGCTCTGTGCGCGCTCGCATCTTCGGTCTCTCTGCCCAGTGTGCCCACCTAAAATTTCTACAGGCCCACCCTAATCTAACTGTCTAGAACCGGGCCTGCTCTTGATGCTGTCCACCAGATGCCCGCGAACTGTTGCAGCACAACACATTCAACTGTTAAAGCCACTACGAGTAACATGGTCCGTTGGCGGCCCCTTTGGACAAAAGCGGTAGTATTTTTACGGCGCCCGCTATTGCAAAGCTGTTTTCTAGCTCGTGCCAGGCGTGCGAATGTGAACTGAGAAGGGTGCAATATAGTGCATGTCCGTGTGTTGAAAGTGTGAGGACTCTTTTCGGCTCTGTGAGAGTGGTTAGTGACACTGCATCAACTAATGCCAGTCAGTGCTACACACACCTAATTGCAATGAGTTGATGCAGCAGCGTCACCTAACTACTCTCTCTCACGGAGCTGAAAGATTACGTGTCCTCACAGAAAGCGAATGAACGAGAGACGGCAGTTAGTATGGATCACGATGAGTTAATGTGTTTGTGTTGTTGATGTAAATAATGACTATTTCAGATAATGGTTATCTGATGATGGTGACGCAAAGCAAACTTTGTGTTAGTACCAACCGCTCATTCATTTAGGAGTAAACACTGCAGTCTAGTTTGCTCTCGTGAAATTGTATACACGTTGCTTGGCAACGCCCTCGTCCTGCCCGTAGCCTATATCACTCTCCCTTTTAGCTTTTCTTCATTGCATTCTCTTTTTTTCTTTGATGGTTCAGCCCCGTTATCAGTCATTATGACGACAAATAACTGTCTCAAACAAGGCTCCCGCTCCCCTTCCCTCACCTGGAGGGATAGGCTTCTCAAATCGCGTTGCTGCGCCTCACTGAAATCTGCGACCAATAACGGATATGTGACCATAGAGCATGCACGCACAAACCGAAAATCGGACTGGGTGTGCGACCAGACCAAACGCAGTAATAAAAACTATATAAAAACGTCTTTCTTTGCACTGATGGTCTCGTTTCCTGTTAAAGGTCATTTATGATTATGAGAGGAAACATGAGGCTGTTTAAAAGATATTTAAATGTTACTCTTTTCCTAAGGAAGGAAGAGCATTGTATTGGCTGGTTCGAATGTAAACACTGCTTGCTGATTAGACAACTAACTTCTGATTGGATGAGAATGCATTTGGACTGTTTTAATACAGGATGCAAGACTCTCATCTTTGCCATTCGCCTCCGGCTTCTAGCCGTGATAGAAGGTACGACATGCTTAACCCTGAGGCCTAGGATTAAGCAACTCCAAGTCCCAGTCTTTATACTCGCTGGACGAGTTGATGGACTGCTTGGAACATCTTCTTCTGTTTTCCCGGATTCGAGAGAGTTTTCCTACAGAAAACCGCTTCACCAGAGCTGAAGCACACCTCAACCTCTCCTCAAAACAGAACGACCCCACACGCATAAAGCGTGAGCAAAGACGCAGGATCCCTTCATCAAGACGCCTGCACTGCCCGTTCTACGGACCGGAGCCAGCCAGCGGACCCGCCGAGAAGTGAAGCCGCCTATCACTTAGGCTATCATCTGGGCCGTTCCTACGCTGCCCCAAACGCAGCGCCAGCAGAGAGCAAGGCCCGACGCCGAGGGAGTTCTCCGCTTCCTCCTCTCCTCCTTGCCTATGCTGCCCATCGGACCGCAGACAGCCCGCTATTGCCAAGAAGAGCTGCTGATCCCCTGCTTTCCTTCCCTTGGCATGGTGTGGCACGCTGCCCTTATCAGCTGAGCTGGTTCCACACCACTGTCTTCCACAAGACGCGCTCCATCAGCGCACAAGGCCCGGCAAGCGGCCTTTTTCTCCTCCTATCTACTCCAGCTGCCTTCAACCAATCATCGCTGGACCAAGCGATTCACGTGAGGCTATTGTCTGGGCTAAGATAGTTATTTTATGTTGTTCATTAACTTGAAGTAAACGTAAGAGCTGACGAGCTCACACTATTTCCTGATTTAAAGTAATTCTGACTGACTTATGTTTTACATAAGTGTTTTTCGCTCACAGTGTTTTTCTCCCGTTAACCGGGAATGCATTGATGTGTTTTTGTTGCTGTCACTCTTAAAGCCAGTGAATTCTTTCCTCTTTATCAATTCAACTCAGTATACGCAAATGCGCATTTGCAGCCACTGTGTGATTGGAGGAAACAGTTCACTTCGCGCTAGAGCTGCGGCTACTGTCTTTTGTTTCCTCTCCTTCTCATTTCTAACTACGTACATCACACACACACACTGACACTCGTGATTTCCCCCTCAAGTATTCTTCATGAATACATGAGTGTTGAGTTTCTGTAATTTTAAAGTTAAGATTGCGTGAAGACAAACCCAAAGTCTCCCAGCATCATCCTTTATAATTCTTATGTGTTTGATTGAAGCAGTAGGTTACGTACATGCTTTGCATGCTACTTCCCCTACTGATTAAAGGTAGAATATTCAACTTTTAGAAGTTGTACACATTGCTATTAGCAATTGATCTACCCGTGGCTTAAAAGCCACTTCAAACTCTCGCGTAACGTCAAGGTCTCGCGTCTGCCATCTGAATTCATCTAATTCCTAGAGTGACGTTCCTCTGTCACACACACACACACACACACACACACACACACACACACACATACACACACACACACACTACACGTGTGCACTCACCCACACATAGATAGAATACATGGCTTTATAATCTAAACTGTTCTTATTATTGCTTGTGCTATGTCTGCTTTCTTAAATTAGATTAGTTCATGGTTATTGACTTATGTGTATCGTTTTAATCAACTTGCCTAAGTAAATAAACCCTTACATTTTGATTTTAAGAAGCAGTGTCTGTGATATTTGTGTCTTGTATTTCACTAATGGCTGGTAAATAAGGTTTATGCTCGAATATTCACTCCTTCATTATCTTAAATGTACATTGTAACCAACTTTGACATTTTCAAGATAAATCCCCTTAACATTATGAGACTGTTTTTCTGATTTGATTCAAAGTTCCCTTTTTCAAAGGGTGGTGCTCCGTAGGTATTAATAAGTAATTTGATTAGCTGGACTAATTAAATTGATCATTAATTAACAATTTTTCTCAATATTATAATTTCCTTGAAATTAATAATATTCTTGACTTTGACCAAATCTACCCCTTATGAATTCCCAACAGAAGGATTTTTACCTGCGCCGCATGCACATTCACCCATCTGTCGCTCTGCAGGTGTACCGGCAGTGAGACGGGTGACGGTTTGTAGCATTCTCTCTTCTGATTGGTTATTAGTAGTGGGAACCCCGAAAAGTTTATTTGCTGATTACATGCAGAGCGAGTGACTGAGAGATCGGCTTTATTAAACGTGCACACAATATAAGTGATCACTGTATGAATAACGATTTAACACTTATATTAACATAAATAAATCGCTTACTTCACCTTTAAACTTCCCCATGATCAGTCATTGTGCACCTCCCACCTGCTCACCTGTATCCATGTCCTCCATTATCCAGGGACTTTTGTACCCAATGTTCTCTGTTCCATGTCACTTCATTTTTGTGTCATGCTTGGTTTGCCTCTTAGTTTAGTCTGTGTTTTCCTAGTGTTGTGGGTGTTACCATGTGTCTGCACTTGGATCTGATCACCATTTCCCGACTCTCTCCAGAGTGTAACAAGCAACCAACATAGTCAAGTCCATGTCAGTAGCATAGCTAAAAACATCTTGGATGGATGGATATTTTCTTTTCTGTTATTCAAAGTTTTCTGACTTGTCTGATACACTTGAATTTCAAATGTAGTGAAGGTGGGAGAATGTGTTTTTATGTGATAAGAATGATCTTGTCCTTTACGAAATAGCTCATTTGTTTAAAAAAAACTGAAGGCAAAACGTTCAAACTCTGCATACTGCAACTCTGTGTTTTTGCGAGAAAAAAAATCAACTAAGAGAAGATCCAGACCATGTTGCACTCTGGGAGACTTTCCACCATCATCCTCTGGAGAGAGGACACAGTGAACAACCATCTGATGAATGTCCAATCATAATGATTCAATATGACATGTTTATTTTTGAAATACCGCAAAAAATCTGAAATGAGCCAAGATGCCATGCTATTATATAAAATATGTTTTTCCACAGCTAAAGACCCGATTATGATTTGGTTAGTCATATCGTAATATCAATAGGCCATACATTTCTAATCAATGAGTAAGGATTTTTTTTTTTTTTTTATATAAAACGCTTAATCCTACCAAATTGTGTTGGCATTGGCACACACTAGTCTGAGTCTGATGGTTTTCTCACCCACATCCACAAGGCAAAACCTCGCTGCTGGGAACCACAGTCTTGATCCTGAAGTGCCTACATGACAAATAAAGATGACCCAGGACGCATGTATACATAGATCTCTGGGAAAGACATGTCACCAGACACTCCAGGGGAATCATGCATGTGTGGGATGCAGGAGCATGTGTTTAAAAATAGATTCAGACTCCGCAGCCTTCGTCCGTCAACTCGTTTTCACAGGATGGACACAGGAAAGAGGCTAGGGTTAGGGTTAGGGTTAGGGTTAGGGTTAGGGTTAGGGTTAGGGTTAGGGTTAGGGTTAGGGTTAGGGTCCTGCTGAAGCACCGACCACATTCAACCTCATCATTCATATTAAGTTTAGTAAATTTTGGATTTTTTTTTCTTCAAGCTCCAATCCCTTGAGAGTATCTAGTCTCTCTCTTGGCAATAAGCAATCAAACGCTCTGCTTCTCAAAATGCATCCATCAAGAAAAAACGACTTAATACGCTGTAACCACCTTGAAAATAGCCTTAATGCTGACATTCAGGGCCGCTGCTAAGCATTTGGGTGCCCTAAGCTTAAATTGTCAAAAAAAAGAAAACAGCAAGATGCGGAATTGTTTTGCCCTTGCAAGATCTCTGCGACTGCTTTTTGGCACATTTGCTGTAGTGATGATTTACTAACAGAAAGAACAGGTTAACTTGTGAAAAAAGTTGCCTAGTATCCTACTAACTGCCTTTGCAAAGGAATTGAGTGATAGGTTACACAATTAAGAAAAAACAACAATGGGCCTGTTCATAACTAATTTATATATTTTTTGTAATGTAATGATTATCATGAACTTTTTTTAAAAAACTAAATTTTGGGGGGGGCCCCAGATCATCTCTTTTTCCTTTTTAAAAAATAAATAAAAATATATATAATTATTTTTTTTGGGGGGGTGGGGGGGGCAGGAACTTGGTGCCCTACGCGCTCTGCGTACCCTGTGTATAGGGAGCGGCGGCCCTGCTGACATTTTTTTTAAATAATGTCAAAATGAAGAGAAGAATGTGCAACTTTAATGTATTTTTTTCATAAAACAACAAGCCAAAACTCTGACAACCAAACACGATTGCCCACACATGTGTATTCAATAACAGATATTGGGTTCATTCCATGTTTCAGCCAAGTTATTTCAAATCCTGTACAGTCAACCATTTCTCCACAATATCCCACTGTGAGCGAGATTTTGTTTTTTATTCCTTTTCTTTAACCCACAGACTTACAGAAACTTGGAACTTAAATATAATAGATTATCCATCACTGTGAACATTTTGTTATCACAATTAATTGGTACACATTTTATAATCATTATTTAGTGATGCCTATACAAGTAAAATTTTAAAAAATCCTGGTTGTTGGCCTGCTCAAGAAAGTTCCGACCGCTGAGAATTGGGAGTCAGCTTCCATGAAGCATTAGAAGTTATTTACTTAGAAAGGTAAGAATGAATAATTGACAAACATAAATGTTAAAGTGTCAGCTGCTTACAGTACAAGCTGACAACAAAAACTAAATATTGCCAATGTTCATTTTCATTTTCATCATTTTCAAATTGAAATGAGTGGAAGCCATTGACTGCCTTGAAAACAAAAGCCTGCTTTGAAAAATGGTCAGAATTAGTATAAAGTATATGAAGTAAATTTCTGCAAACTTGCAAAAGCACCAGTGTGTTGCTTTAAGAGGTTTGGCCTTAACACCTCATAAACAAAGATTGTATATGACCACCATTTACAGATGCAGGGCTTCATTCACAGCTGTGTGAACCTTAAATAACATAAGCAACACATGACTCAACACTACTTAAATACCTCAACACAAAGGTTATTGTCATGAATTATGCCTCTCATTGTACCTGAATAAACAATGCACTACTCCGTGAAACCAAACAAGAGATTTTTCAAATAGTTCCTCTATGATGCCTAGTCCCTCTCAGTCCGGCAGGCTGCTCCATAAGAGGCGGACAGTTACGGTGCGGGCTGCCAACCCAAACAGTGAAACGCTATACTCTGTGGCTCATGGTACGGTGAGCGCACTCATCCAAGTGTGGAGAGAGAAAGGGGCGGGAGGGAGGTATTAGGTTCACTTCCCCAGGGATCAGACACACCGGAGGCACTGGGCTTGTAATGACCTCCGCCAGCTGTAGTGGGCTGGTGTGTGTGTGTGTGTGTGTGTGTGTGTGTGTGTGTGTGTGTGTGTGTGTGTGTGTGTGTGTGTGTGTGTGAGTGTGTGTGTGATAGAGCTCCTTCACTCATGTTGAGTGAAGGAGTGACTCTTTCAAATCACTCCTCACCCTTAGATTGATGCTGTTCGTTTAGGAATTGAATTAGTCTAATTCCAAAACAAGATGTCCACCACATCCACCTATCAGCTCAGACAAAGTATGTTTAGCAACTTGTGGTACCTTATTGTATTACTATATCTTGCATTATTTCAGTAGTAGATCATAATACATTAACTAATGTATTATTTAACTTATCAATTGAATATGTGCAGTAACTGAACACATAACCATGTGATTGTCTCTTTCATCTCTTTCAAATGTTACACTTTACTGTCGTTCAGTGAAATTCTAACCAAGTTCTGGATTTACAATATTCCCCTTTGCATGTAATGACATTTTCATAATGGATATAGCCTATTGTATAATGAAATATATATTTAAAGAATCAGGAGAGGCCTTTACATGCAGGTCTAGAGAAAACAGACATTCTTCTGCTGTGAAAGCTCTGTAAGCTATTAGCATGTTCTCATGTGTTGGTTTTTCACAATGACAGATAATTGAATGTAAATAATATATATTAATTTATATTATATTCCCAGAGGTCTCATAGCATTGCTGTTGCATTATGAACAGTGGTAATCATAGTTCAAGCACCAATTATTCAGGATCCAACATGGGAAAAGCCACATTTAACTTGATGGTTGATTTGATACAATGCACAATTATATTATCCTTCATTTAGGCCCAGGTGCAGATTTTCACAGTGTGACATCTGGCCCACGATGACGCATAACACTCAGTGCGTTTACATGCAGACTCATAATCGGGTAACTAAACGAATAAGACTTCAACAGGACTTTTAAACTGCATGTAAACACCTTTATCCGATCTACTTCGCACACAAATCGGCACGATAACGGACAAGAGATGTCGGATAAGAACACCTAGATAAGTCGTTCGTTGTCGGCATTCTCTCTGCATGTAAACAGGGATCGGACATCTCATATCGGACTTCTCGTTCTGTGCTTGTGTGCCTGCGCGTAATAGGCTACACCATGGGTTGTTGCCGGAAGAGAACCGGACGTGGCTCTTTCAACACTTGTTGAAAGCATGGTTGAAAGGGCTACAGCGCCACCTAGCATAGTGGAGACAGCCATGCATTGGACATTTATCCGATATCTTAAAGGCCATGTATACTCAGACAAGTGACACGGTCCGTTCGAGTGTCTTGTTCGATATATGTGATAATCCAATCTAGTTGTGCCATGTAACCGCACTGACTGTCAGCTGCCATGAGTGAAGATGTTATATCATCTCCTATTGATGTATGGTCTCAGTCCATTAGGACCTTAAGATCACGTACAACTTACTATGTTAATATTTAATCATATTCATTTTTAAGGGCCTTTAACAAGGTGACTAAAGCTTTATAGGGACACTTTTATCAGAAACACACGTGTGTGCTACATTTTTATAATCATCACAGAGCTTAAACAAAGCACTAACAGCATGTTGAATGATGTAGCTGGTCCATGCTTTATACAGTAGACTGTTCAGTAGTTGTAAAACCTAATAAAGCATCATATTATAAATATCTAAAAATATGTTTTGTTTTCAAAATTCTTATTTATACAGTAACCAGTAACTATAGCTTAAAAAATAAATCTAAAGCAGTAGAAATAATAATTCCCTCTGAGATTGTAGTGAAGAAGATGTTTAACAAAATCAATTTACTCACGTGCCACAGAATTGCAATGAAAGACTGAACGTATTAATCAAATGTACTTGACTACTTTGCTTGAGCACCAGAAGGGAAAACTGGATTCATAATGTAACTTATGATAGTATATATCCAACCCTGCGTTCAGAATCGCATACTTTCTACTATTTAGTATGTAGAAAAAATATTTAGTATGTCCCAATTCTTGTGGCCAGATTTAGGATGGTTAGAAAGACCTGTATGTCTACTACATCTGGCCAAGATTTTTAGTGTTGAAAACTGCATCCTATTTGGGCGATTCTGACCCACAATCCAGTGCGCACGTTACAGTTTTTCACAATTGCTTAAACACATTTCCTGATAGACTACCTCACTTTTTCAAAACCCTAAACACAAATCTCAAAACTCAAACACAAAATGCAAAATCCTTCACTTGTCTTGCAAAAGCACACTTTACCCTCAAAACAGTGTTAACTCTTCACTAAATGGTGTTTTCTTTTCAAATGACAAACACACACATCATATGACTAGACATTTCTAGCACTCATTGAACACTGGTGTGCAGAATGGAAAACACTGTAGTATAAATGCAAACCACTATATGAATTCTTTATCATTAGAATTATGCCTTTGCATGTTCATACACTTTCACCTATAACAACAAATACTTTACAGTTTTTGCCAAATGCTAACAACACACATGTTGCAGAATAGTTTATTTTGCCATTTCAAACAAACACAATGAATAGGTAGGACTGCAGTTCAAGCAATTCAGTGTGTCAGTATAAACTAAGAAAAAATTACAGTAAAATTAGGGAACAATGGTAAAAAAAACAGCATTGTATGGAATTGGGTGGTTGGATTATGAATCCTTTTATGGATACCGCCTCCTGTTTGCGTCTGGCCACATCGCCTCATCAACATCACACTCAATCCTTTGAGAAGCAACAGGGAAATGATCACCTGATATCCAGTCTAAATCTCCTAATTATGGAGCGACTCAGGTTGGGCTGCACTCTCTATCCAGGCTCCCTCATTGATAGGCCATGATCTATAACATGGTCCACTATAGTGTTCCTGTTGTATGTGTCTCCGTCTGTTGCCTTATTTGTCCTGGTCCTCCTGTCGCTCTCTCTCCTCCTCTTCCCCTGACTCTTACTGTCTCAGAAAGGAGCTGAGCTCACCTGGGGTCTATGTGTAGTGCTAAGGTTAAGACTGATTGGTATTCAATTAGTTAATTTTTTTTTCAAGAAGTGTGTTGGAGAATTTCAAACACAGTGCAAAGCATATATCGTGTTTGTAGGGTTGGTGCTTTGGTTTAGGGCATAGTTACAAAAGTTAGAGGTTGTGATGCTGTGGTCATAGCAGTCACTTTTAGTGTTTACAGTATTCGGCAAAAACTGTATTTGTACCAAAATGTGCAGTCTACTGTAAATCACAGCAAACAGGAGCTCATCTCTGACCCTTCTATAGCTAACTGAACAAAAGTCTTTTGAGGTTAGAAATTTGATTGGCAGTGTGTTCTGTGTGAATACCATGAGAGAGAATTCAGGAAGAGTGTGCAAGATATAGAGAATTGTGTGTAGTGTTGTGAAAAATTTGTGTTTTCGAATGAGAATATGAGTCTAAGGCAGGAAATGTGTTTGGAGTTCAGCAGAATTGGTTAAGCAGTTGGTAAATTAGTTTCAGTTTGTGCACATTGTGTCTGATGTTCCAAAAAATGTGTTTAAACAATTGTGAAAAACTATAAGTGAAGTCACATCGACGGAGCCTCCATATGAAAACAAACGGGGATGCGACGGATATAAAAGCAAGAGGCAAGATCAAGGCGCAATGTTATGATGAAATAAACAAGTAAAAGTATGTTCCAATTGTAGCATACTGCATCCTCACTAGATTATTTTTATCGTCAGATGTAGTATGTAGAATAGAAAAAAGAAAGAGTATGCGATTCGGAACGCAGGGCAAGTATGAGTTCCCACTGTTTCCTTTCATAAGCTGAGTTTGCTGCCATTTGGCCTTGATCCACATTATGATTCAGCGTGTAATTGTCAATTGTTAACAGTGTATGCGCCAACACACAGAGAGCAAGGAACAAGGAAGCTGTTGGAGGTCAAAGACTGAAGCCACTTTACTTTGCCAAGATGTTAAACAACAAGATTTGATGTGGCTATACATAAATGCTTTACGACTGAAATTGTTTAAGAGGGAGAAATACTCAGTATACAGTATGTCAGAGCATTTGGCCTGGGTTATCACAAAATGTTGTTGTTGCACATTAAACAGAATTTATAAGTGCTTGATTGTAATCATACATTTTGCAGTGGCTTGGTTTTGGCCATATAACTACTCTCATTTCACACCTCATTGAAACAACAAGTGTAGAGCTGCTGCAGACCCAGCCATGATGACTTACTCCACGCACTGGGTTTGTTTTGCAAAGCGCTTTAGGTCACACATTGGGGTTGTAAAGGCTAAATTCCTCCATGAGTTCATAGCTGCACCGGCCAAGCGTCATACTGAGGAAAATAAATATCAAGGCAGGAACATGTAATGTGTCACGATATTGTCAAACGAGATGTGGAGAAGGCATCTCTCAAAAATGTGTCTCAGGGGGCGCCTTTAGCTCAGTTGGTAAGGCGTCCCCCTCCCGGGCCGGGCCCAGCAGCAGACCCGGGTTCGATTCCCACCCGCGGTCGTTCTCTGCATGTCGCTCCCCTCTCTGCCCCATTTCACCTCTGTCTCTACACTATCAATAAAGCATAAAAATGCCCGAAAAATATCTTAAAAAAAAAGGTCTCAGCAGTGTACAAAGAGGTGGAGGGAAGGGATGGCCAAACATGATTCATTCCAGGACAAGTGAGCGATCACATGGACCCTCACCTCATCCTAGATACAATGAGGCCTACACACACACACAGACAGGTCTGGGGCTCAACATAAAACAGAAGTGACCCTCCGCCTTTAAAGGGCCTCACTCCCACCACATCTTTCAGAGACAAACGCACCGCTCAAAGAACCACTCGCTCTGGGAAAACAAGAAACTCTCCTCACAGGCTTTCTCTGAGAGTCCGGTCACGGTTACACCTCAGAAGTGCAAAGTGTTACCCCCAAACATTTTTTCAGCAGTCGTGCTAAATGCCGCGATCAGCTTGTCAATGTGGAGAGCTGTGTTAGCTTTACCACACACACACACACACACACACACACACACACACACCCTCGGCCAGAGTGGTTAACCCCGGGGAGAGTTTATTATTCCTACTCAATTAGAGCCCAATCTGATACTCCAAGGGCCTTTTTTTTAGCTCAACGCCCAAATACGAAAATTGGATTCAATTGAGGCGAAGGCAAAGTGTCTCATTAATTATTTCCTCATAATGGTAATCAAGGATGGCCATAGCAAGGTTTTGTTAGAGAATATACAGTGCATCCACTAGGTGGGTCGAAGCAGAAACACGTTGTCTCCATAGAAACAATTACATCAGTGAATCACAACAATAGAAATAATCTCCAACGTGTTGTGGTAGTATGGGGAACAGAAGTGATATATCCCAATCCCCATCAGGCCTTTGACATCTTGTATCCGTCATTGGAGGAAAAGCAACACAACCATTAACTATCATGGTATTTGGTCAGGAGGTATTGATTTCACCGTGCTCTTATGTGCCTAAATACAAAAACCACGATGACAGAAAAATGAGTACCAGCTGAGCCCCCTTTCACAGTTGGCACTTAAAAGCCAACATAAACCTTTTTGGTGCTGCTAATACATTGAGTGGCAGTGATTATTGTGGAGGTGTAATGTGTGATCTGTGGGTCCTTAAAGAAAAACAAATTGACTGAAGCAGAATAGCCTTGATAAAAGCTGGAAACAAAGCTAGAATTACACAAATGAAACAGCAAGGTGGGGCTCACTTCAGGCTCATTGAAATGCAACTCAACCCCCGACTGGTGATGGTTAATGAGTTACTGTAGACAGCTAAACAAGCAGCAGGTTCAGGTGTAGGTCTAAACCTTGAAATTTGGGGTAAAAGTGAAGAGTGCTACAGTATTGTGCACACAGACACACCACCACACATTCTGGTAGGGCTGAAGTGATCATTGAGACGGATTATTTGTGTCTTGTTTTTTTAAGGAATATACTGCCTTTGAGCTAATGATTAACTGTACCTTTAATTTTAGCGACCGTTTATACATTACCTTTAACGAACTACTTCTAAGTTTTCTCCTCACCTGCTTACTTGGTTTCAATCTTAGTAATTTAACTAACTTATGTGTCACTGTAAACTGTCTTTTGGATTCACAGGTCCATTCAACTATTCAGTTGTTTTCTGTCCAAAATCCCAAACTAAGCCAAACACTGTCGGTGAAAAACGGGTTCAGTGGAAACAGGCCTTGCCGTTATACAACCACCATAATGTATTTGGCAATGGGCTGACGTTAATCTGAGGTGAAAGATGTGTGTAGACAGTCAATGTCCAAGCACTAACATGCAGATTGGTTGTACATGCAGCTTACTTACGGGACAGGAGTATGAGGGTGTGAGGGTAGATCACTTTACATTCACCCAAATATCAGTCTGTAGATCATTAACGTGGCCAAGACCAAACCTAAGCAAACAGACAATGGGTGCATTGATGGAAGGAGGATCCCATGGGAAGTTTAAGGTGGCCTCTGGGGATGCCAGTAAAGGAGTCAGGGTGGAGCTTTAAAGTCCTTTTGCTCTGCTCTCTATCTCTCATTCTTTCTCTCATGTCTTTTTCTTGTTTTCCTCATTTTAACTCATACAGTTGCAGTGCAATACTTTTTGTCATTTTTAATTGGCGTCACAGGATTACACATTATAAAAATAACGCTGACATTAAAGTGAGAAAAATTGGTAGAGACGTTGATATAAGCCACTGGGCTTCTCTTATTGCCACGGTTAATTTCCTGCTGTGTTAACTATACTAGATAAACTATCCCCAGTGTTTGTCCTGCATATCTCATTCCACTGAAAACAGGCCACACACACGGGCACGTAGCCGAAGACACACACACTCACACACACACAAAAATCCAATCACGGTAACACACAAAGCGTCACTTAAATCAACACGTGTAGGACTGTACACATATTCCCAACATAGACCCTAGCCAGTTCAAAAGCAAACACACCCAAAAGCCTTATGTGACAGCAGAAATGAAATAAATCACCCGGCAAGTCACAGTGGTCCACAAGTATTCATTTGATTGAGTCGAATAACATTTTTTTACATTGTGAATGAGGACCCAGCGGACCCCTCTTGGTTCATATGGGCGCTCCTGAGGCCCAGTTGGTTTCCATCTCATCCTTGTTCAGGATGCCGTGAACATGTAGCACACTGTGTTCCTACTCCTAGTGAGTAAAGACTCAATTTAGAGGTTACTTGCCCTGCGTTCCGAATCGCATACTTTCTACTATTTAGTATGGTAGAAAAAAGATTTAGTATTTCCCGATTCTTGTGGCCAGATTTAGGATGGTTAGAAAGACCCGGATGTCTACTACATCTGGCCGAGATTTTTAGTGTTGAAAACAGCATCCTATTTGGGCGATTCTGACCCATAATCCAGTGCAAACCTGAAGTGACGTCACATCAACAAAGCCTCCATATGAAAACAACAGGGAAGCACGGATATAAAAGCAAGAGGTAAGATCAAGGTGCAATGTTATGATGAAATAAATAAGTAAAAGTATGTCCCAATAGCATGCCTACTGCATCCTAACTAGATTATTTTTAATTTCATTTATTTATTACGGCTCACGGCCATAGCACATGGCATGGAGCACACAATTCAAATTAAATCATTACAAACAAACAATGGTGTACGGCAAGGAAAAAACAAAAACAAAAAAAACAAAAACATTACTTAAACAATGGCAGGACATTTCTCAGAAAGGCTCCTGTTTTAACAATATGACCTCAAAAGCAAAATCAGTTTAATCCTAGATGGTAAATAAACATAATATTTTGGCAGGTATTTTTTTCTATAGTACATTACATCCAAATTCCCACACTCAAAAAATACATGATACTCATCACCAACACAGTTGGAATCACATAGGTTGCACAATCTTTCACTTCTTTCCAGCCCTTTGTACCTTCCAGTGACTTTGGGTATTCTGCTGTTATTTGTTCTAAAATTGCATATAGCCTGCCTGGACTTTTGGTTTTCATACAGCAAATATTTTTCTAATTTAAACTCTTGTTTAAATTCTATGTACGTGTCACAGGAAGTCATGTAGAAAAGAAAAAAGAAAGAGTATGCGATTCGGAATGCAGGGTTGGTTTTCTTTTGTTGATCCTTTCAAATACCAAAGCTCCTGTAAGTGCAACATAACCCAGACCTCGGAATATACGGTTATATCATGAGCTTTCTGCCCTTTTGATAAATGACTGTCTGTATCAGGTTCCCCTCTCTGCAGTCTGTCCTGTTGACTGCTGCCCAAATGCTCCACAGCTGGCTATCAACAGCTCTGGTTTATTGAAATGGCCTGTTTATAATATGTTGTGGTTCATTATTGCAGAAGTATGATCAACATGTGCATACTGTTCATCTGAACAGCTTGGCCTATCTGCACTCCCAAACAAAACGTTTGGCAGAAATCTTTGTTTGTGACTAAATAGCATCTCCAGAGAAGAACCAGCTACGTTAGACAAGATACCAGGACATTTTCTTTGTCTGAGTCAGATCATTTGGGTTGTCAGCCCATTTTTTCGTCGCAGAGGAAAACCACCATCTTAAGTTATTCGCATTTAAACTTTTAGATCAATAATTGACAGCATTCAAAATATACCAAGACTTACTTTGTTGTTAAGTATTTGATTTTTTTTCGGTAGAACTTTTCCTCTGTGGCCCGCTCTCATTGGGTAACATCTCTGCCCTAGTCCTTCACCCTCTGCATTCACACAAAAGGCAGAGTCATTATACAGAACTTCATTCACTGAACGGACAATTTAGCCCTCCCCTTTTACCCCCAAAAACACAGAAACAGTGTTAGCAGTACAGAGCAGGGCAGTGATGACTCATGACAGAAGACAGAGGGGAAATGATGGCCCTCCACATCATTGCCATCAGTCAGTATCTGTAGCTTCCAGTGATATCAGAAGTGATATCACGTTCTGTACAACTACCCTTGTTAACTGACACACACACACACACACACACACACACACACACACACACACACACACACACACACACACACACACACACACACACACCTTATATACTATAATATCAAGCTCTGCTGATGATTTGATTCTTTAAAAAAAAACACTCTTCAATTCCTTTCAATCATGAGCCATCTGTGAACAATACTGTTCATTTATGTTCGTCTGGAATGTTCTTTTTTTTAAAACCGTAAATCAGATTATTTCAAAATAATATATGGTGGAACAAGTGTTGAGAGCAGTCTGTTCAGAGTCCAGCTGCTTTTTGGTTTTCATGTGTGTCTCTAAAGGTTCCTCACAGCAGTGTCTGTTATCCTTTTGTTTTCTGGCACTTAAAATCATTATGTGAATAAGGTTCTTATTCTCACAGTATGCGACCGCAGGCCTAATTCGCTCATTTTCAGTTAAGGTTTTGGCAAGTAGCCACCACAGCAAGCAGCACAGTGTCAGAAGTTATAACATTTGATTCGGCTTGCACAGTCTCTTCACCTGCACCGCAGCAGAAAACACATCCAGACATTGGACAAACCAAACAGAATCAGATTTGCAGTTGAGTGAGAGAGAGAGAGAGAGAGAGAGAGAGAGAGAGAGAGAGAGAGAGAGAGAGAGAGAGAGAGTCGAGCGCCAAAATCCATAAACACTGGACCACAAGCGTTACAGAGGGGAGCGGCCTTTGCCACAGCACAGCGCCCTGTGCTAGACAAGATCACATCTTCAATCATAAATCAGACCAAACAGACGAGGTGGAGCTCTCCATCCACCCAGAGTAAATAGACAAATCTGAACTTCACAGTGGGTTTTAATGCTCTGAATTATTTGCTCACAGCTAATGTAAATCTCCCAGATTGTAATCTTGTGTTAGTATATGGTTAATGTGGATCTATCCTGCAGTTCACTTATCTGTGTTTTCTCTGCATCATAGAGCAAGGAACATGTGGAGTGCACTGCACTTCAGGAAGTACATTTCTGTGCTGAAGGTGATGATGGCTTGACTCTATGTTATGAGTTATCATAAATTGAGGCCTTAAAAATATAACAGAGTACTACATTAAGGGATGAAAATATGATTCTTTGAGTCTGGCATAGACTTTTTTGTGAAGTAGAACATGTTTCATAGATTTGCATTTGAAATTACAACAATGTGGGAAACTATGAAAGTAAAGTGATGGATAATTAGATTTAATTTTTTTGGGGGCGGGGGGGAGGGGGGGTAATCTCCTGATTATATTGTATGGTGTGGTCAAGGTCAATGGTAAATTTGAATGACAATGTGTTCGAATTCAATTCTACATGTTTCAGTCAG
This sequence comes from Ammodytes marinus, assembly GCF_949987685.1. Classification (NCBI taxonomy): domain Eukaryota; kingdom Metazoa; phylum Chordata; class Actinopteri; order Uranoscopiformes; family Ammodytidae; genus Ammodytes; species Ammodytes marinus. Next base: position 33,279,053 of record NC_137235.1, read on the forward strand.
GGCTGTCAAGTGATTAAAAAAATGTATCTAATTAATGACAGGCTCTGTGATTAATTAATCTAAATTAATCGCATACTTATGACACTTTTATACCTGTTTATAAACAGCTGTATAGCCTACTACAGTTTGTTTCTCTGTCTCTCTCTCTCTCGCGCGCGCTCGCTCGCTCTCCGTCTCTCGTAACTTCTGTCTCCTCCCCTCAGCCAGCTTTATACATGAACTAGCGCCGAATTTTCTCAAAAAAACAAGCAGACAAAATTACGACTTTCCATCTCCCACAACAGACAGCGCTGCACTGCCACCATTTCGTAGCCTACACATAGGCAAAAATATTGACACACACACCCACACACACACACACACACACACACACACACACACACACACACACTCACACACACACACACACACACACACACACACACACACACACACGGGGCGGGTGCTAGACAGCTAGCAAACAAAATTGGAGGAAGATTGAGAGATAGGCCTACTGTTTTGAACTTAGCCTACATTGTTGCACCCACTAAATCAATAATGCACGGACACTGCGGAGAATTAAGTAAGATGTCTTCCTACCTTCATGCATCCCATAAACCGTCCATAGAGCCCTCGAGTCGGCCCCTTTCCCCTGCTTCTCTCTTTACCTTTCTCCCTTTAACCCACGCGCCCGGCCCGGCGAGCTACAGGTGCAGCTTCGCACCACTTTTGCACCGGGTCAAAAGGCATTATAGAAGTGCGATTAATCTGCGTTAATTTTTTTAATCGCGTTAATTTTTCTGTGATTAATTAATCGAAAGTAACGCGTTAATTTGACAGCCCTAATTTCAGTCAATTAAACCTGGTGAATTATCAGAGCTGTGTATTACGTAATGACAGCTTTATGCTCAGTTAGCAGCCATCTCTGAGACTTTAATCTCATCTCTCACTCAATCTAACTCAACTACAAATTACTGCAGAATTCTGTTCATTTCAATCTTTCTTTTTTCCAGGATACTTTGAAAAGACCCTCACACTATCTACATCCATCAGAGGCTATACATCATGATGAGTTGAATTGTTGCTTTATAAAGTGAAACGTTTTCTTGTGGCTCAATCGTTTCCATATGAAATACCATATGTAATACACACACACACATAAATAAATAACGTGTTCAAGGCACACATGGCATGTTGGGTGGCGTGCAGTCAATTGGACAGTATTTGAGTTTGTGGGATGATGGATGGTTCACCACTGGATAAAGACGTGCTTCATCGAGCCGTCCACATCATTGTGTGAATCAGATAGAGCTGCTTTCCATTCATTATCCACTCATCAGCTCACAGCGTGCCAGACAGGAATCTGACATCTACTGAAATCCTGTCATCTATATCTACAGTTAGATCTCTCATTGAGTTCCTTATTTCATTAACTTCTAAAGAAACTGTTTTGGATGCAGTTAACTCCTATATGAAATGTTTTCAGAAATCAGAATAGTAAGGTTCTGGCACGCCTCTCTGCTTTCTTTAAATCATGTCCAGCTTGAAGTCCACATTGCAGCTTGTAGCTTGGGGGCGGGAGGGGGGGCGGAGAGAATTTTATTAAATCATATTCTGGCAGGCTTCTTGATCAACTAAGAGATGAATGTATTCTCAAGGTCCTCAGAGGATAATAGAAAGCTATACCTTTTAAAAGTGAGTTAATTGATGTGGTGTGTTAGGAAACAGACATACACGCTCACACACTGCAGTGTGTCAGGTATTTGGCTGATATGAGCTGGCTATATTGAAAACTAATCCCGTGCTTAAGGCTGCCGCTGAATGCATGTTGGCTTATCTTCTTATCTAAGACTCCCTTGGCGTTTCCACAAAGACTTAGCATTGCTTCAATAAGATGTGTATTGTTCACTGTATGAGGATCTTAAGTATAGCAAACGCAGGCACGAACTGACCTTGTGCAGCTCTGTCTATAGCGCAATATTAAAGTAACATATGGGTAATACGTGGGATGAAAAGACAATAAAGACAAGCAAGTATTATTTAAACACTTGCTCCTCATGAGCCAGCAAACCAAATATGCACCTTAAAGTGCTTTATCTGGTATGTCTTCATTACAACAATAACTCACCAGTACATCCCTCACATTCCCATGAGCATCTCTCCTCTCCATAGCGATAGCACTTCAGCTATGACATCATGGCCCAGAGCGGCTTGGTCCCATTGTTGGAACTCCCAAACGCACTTTAGGTTGATATGAATTTGAGTTTCAGTGGGGGGAAACATAACATGGTGATTGGCTCTGATGTTCATATTTGTGATCGGCAGCTCAAAAGGAGGCCTATCCATTAAAGGGGCTTAACTTGACCTTTGGCCTCATAGGAACTGCAAAAATATCCCTGTTGGCCCAGACTATCCGGGGGGCTAAAAGCACCGGTCAGTAAACACTGGTGATGACCACACTGGGGGGAGATCAGAGGTCAGAGGTAAGAGGAAATGAAGTATTGGTGGAGACCTATATGACCATATATGGTGTTTCCTCTATCTATATCCTGAGTAACTGGACCATCCTGTGGGTTTCGGAATCTGTTGCTATCACATTCTTCATCATCACCGGTTTTATCACCAAGATCATTGTCAGAGAACGCCCTAGTATAGGTGTTACAAATCATTAAGGGTGTATTCACACAGGGAAAGTCCGCTAGTTCACTTGCTTTGGTCCAGACCAAATAGAGTTTAGATTTTTTTTGTTTGGTGTGGTCCACTTTCATATTCAGATTCAGATTCAGATTCAGATTCAGAAGACTTTAGTTGCCATGACATGTGAACATGTATGGAATTTGATTTGGTACAGTGGAGTTTACAATAGGACAGGTGTAAGACAGGACAAGACAGTGCAAACCAACATATATAGTGCAAAAATGAGTAAATAATAAATTATATAATCAATAGAAAGTGCCAACGTGCCAAGAGATCAAGTATGTGTATAACAACAGACCATTAGGTTACTGAGGGGGGAGGGGGCAGTGCATTTAGTAGTCGGATGGCCCCTTTTGCAAGTGAACCAGCATTAAGAAGTAAAACCACACGTGATCTGAGGTCATTCATTCATTGGCCAGACATTCTGGGGTGGAGAGAAGCAGGAAAGATGAAGTTAAAACTGCGAAATATATAACTGATACGATATGGGGTTAAAAAATAAATAAAAATTAAATTAAATAAATAAATAAATAGGCCTATATCTATCCTATAAATAAAATAAAAAAACATAAAATTATTGTTGTTTCATATGGTTATAATATGTAGGCCTGTGTCAATGTGTGGCTTGTAGCCTATGATGTGAAACATAATACTTACTGTATTTTTGCTGCTAGACGCGCGGCTCGCGAGGAATAGGCTCAAGCTGACACACAGCTGATTTAGCCGTGTGTCAGCTGGGTGTGAGTTCGGCGCAGTTCAGCTCCAAACTGACAAGGGGATAGTATTGGTTGTAGTGGCATTTGAAATGCAAGAGTAGGAGCCGTGACGGTCCCGTAACATGGGAAGCAAAATAAAAACACACACTTCATGCAAAGCGCAGCGTGAACCTGTTGTCACTGTGCGGGAGGCGCTCCCCTCTCTTTCATCTGATCGTCCTGTCTATTAAATGTAATATATTCGCTCGGGGCTCCCGGTCAAACCACAACTAATCTTCCTAACAATGGCGACAACAACACTTTCCCATAATGTGAAGCTGACGGCGATTTATTAAAAGATAAAAGGCACAGTGCTTCCTGCAATTGGGTCGGATCGAGTCCGTACAAATTCACACCACAAACGAACTGCAGCAGAGTGTGTTTGGAAGCGCATCGAGACCACCTCTTCAGCTGGGTCTCGGAGCGTTTGTTTGGTCCGCCCCCGAGTGCGATTGCTGTATTCACACATGTCTGAAAGATGCGCACCAAAGGCGGAAGTGCATCTGAGTTCGTTTCAACCGAACTAAACATGGCATGTGTGAATACACCCTTAGTCTCCATGTTAACTAGCGACAGTAATATAGTGAACATGTTGCTGTCCTTTTATTTTAATCTAAACATAATCACCTCTTACTCTTTTGCCGTTGAAGACTTACATCAAACAAACAACTACTAAGTGTGGGGCGACTGTGGCTCAGTTGGTAGAGCGGGTCGGCTGATGATCAAAGGGTTGGAGGTTCGATCCCTGCCCTGCCACTTGTGTCATGGTTGTTGTGTCCTTGGGCAAGACACTTCACCCACCTTGCCTCGTGTGAATGTCGATAGTTAGCCTGCTATCGGGGTATGAATGTGTGTGTGAATGGTAACGTGGGAATAGGTCTCCCTTGAAAAAGAGTCTTCGGTCTCAATGGGATTTACCTGTATAAATAAAGGTTAAAAAAAAACAAGAACCATACTGTTGCACTTTTTAAGGTTACATTGCTGCAGTTCACAGTAATTAACATGTCACTATCAGAATGCACCTTATATTAGGCTGTGTTTTTCCGATATATATGTTTAGTTTTAGATTCCTTTGACATATTTAACGTACAATCATACAAATAATAAGACATATTAAATGCTTGTGCCGTTAGTCCTACAGTATGTTTTATCTTGTGTTATTTTTTCTTTATCTTTTTCATTATTGGTCATTGACGTGTGCTACTGGTTTCATGCCATGTTTGTACTTACTGCCATGTTGGTATTTATAGTCTTGCTACTTTGGAGTTTGGACTGTTTCTTTAACAACTGCAGAGCAAGTGGGATCCAAAACAAAATTCCCTAAGTATTTTAGTTCTATTTAATGTCCTATGTGGAGAGTATCTCACCCTGCGTTCTCACCCATACTTCCATACTATTTAGTATGCCAGAAAAAGATTTAGGATGTCCCAATACATGCACGTCAATTGTAGTATGCTGAAAATACAGTCATATGAAAAAGTTTGGGAACCCCTCTCAGCCGGCATTATAATTGACTCTGCTTTCACAAAAAAAAGATAAAAGTGGTATGTCTTTAATTTACCAGGAACAGCTAAGTACTGGGATGTTTTCCAAACAAAGATTTTTTGAAAAGCAGTATTTGGTTGTATGAAATAAAATAAAATGTGAAAAACTGGCTGTGCAAAAATATAGGAACCCTTGTGGTTTTGTTGATTTTAATGCCTGTAACAGCATGTAAAACTGATGACTTTAAACACAAAGTTGGTTGGATTATGTTGTTAAGCCTTGAACCTCATAGAAATGTCTGTTTAATCATGAGAAAATGTATTTTAGGTGCCTAAATGCAAGTAGCACTTCTCTTTGACTCTCTGCTGAAGTGAGACAGAATGGGATCATCAAAACAGCTCCCAAAAGATCTGAAAAACAAAGATTGTTCATTGTCATGGTTTAGGGGAAGGCTACAAGAAGCTTTCCCAAAGGTTTCAATTGTCAATTTCGACTGTAGGGAACGTTGTCAGGAAATGGAAGGACACAGGCATAGTGGCAGTTAAACCCAGGCATGGCAGACCAAGAAAAAAACAGGAGCGGGATAGGTGGAGGATTGTGAGAATGGTTGCACACAACCCAAAGATCACCTCCAAAGACCTGCAAGAACATCTGGCTGCAGATTGTGTATCTGTACATCGTTCAACAATTCAGCGCAATTTGTACCAAAACATCTGCTTTTTATAAAGACCAAATAACTTCATTTTTGTCTCATCAGTCCAAAGCATTTTCTTCCAATATGAAGCTGGCTTGTCTAAATGAGCTTTTGCATACTCCATGCAACTGTATCTGTGGCATGGGCGCAGAAAGTGCTTCCTTCTCATCACCGGGCCATACAGATGTTTTGGTGCAAATTGCACTGAATTGTAGAACCATGTACAGATACACAATCTGCAGCCAGATGTTCTTGCAGGTCTTTGGAGGTGATCTTTGGGTTGTGTGCAACCATTCTCACGATCCGCCGCATATGCCGCTCTTGTACTTTTCTTGGTCTGCTAGACCTGGGTTTAACTGCAACTGTGCCTGTGTCCTTCCATTCCCTGACAACGTTCCTTACAGTAGAAATTGACAATTGAAACCTTTGAGAAAGCTTCTTGTAGCCTTCCCCTAAACCATGACAATGAATAATCTTTGTTTTTAAGATCTTTTGGGAGCTGTTTTGATGATCGCATTCTGTCTCACTTCTGCAGAGAGTCAAAGAGAAGTGCAACTTGCATTTAGGCACCTAAAATACCTTTTATCATGATTAAACAGACCTTTATATGAGGTTCAAGGCTTAACAACATAATCCAACCAATTTTGTGTTTAAAGTCATCAGTTTTACATGCTGTTACATGCATTAAAATCAGCAAGACCACAAGGGTTCCCATATTTTTGCACAGCCAGTTTTTCACATTTTATTTAATTTCACAAAACTAAATACTGCTTTTCAAAAAATCTTTGTTTGGAAAACATCCCAGTACTTAGCTGTTCCTGGTAAATTAAAGACATACCACTTTTATCTTTTTTGTGTGAAAGCAGAGTCAATTATAATGCCGGCTGAGAGGGGTTCCCAAACTTTTTCATATGACTGTACATAAATGCCCCACTAACTCCAATAGCATTTTGGAGTATTCATCTTTATTCTTGACATTTCTCGACATAATGAAAACAAATGTTCCTTATCTAATTGTATTCCTCTCCTGTGGCCCAAAAACTCTTCTGTACTTTAGTACGTAGTGTAGTAAAGAGAAATAGTATGTGATTTGGAACACAATGTCAGTGTGCAACAGCTGGATCTTCCTGGATACGCTCAAATCAAATCAAGTCACCTTGAGTAGGATGTGTTTCCACAGCGGTCTCTTGACTTGTTCATGTGGATTTAACAGGACCATAAACAGCCCGAGGCTCTATATCCACTGTGGGATCTCACATCAGCGCCGCATGGGAGGTGATAAAACATCTCTCCTTTGCACAAGCTGTAACGTATTAGTGGTGGCCTATACAAGTAATAGACGTAAGGAGCTGCTCTCGTTAAGTGTCACTTAGCAATATGCTGTGTTGCTCCCAACTCTATGTGGGAGAGATGAGAGTTTGCATAGTGTGTTAGAAAAAATATATAATTTCAAAAAGGGGAGAGTGGGTTGAGATGTGCCACTTTTTACTCAAAGTTATTTTAAAGTGAGGCCTTGACAGTAAAGTCTCCAACTCAAATATGTACATATATTTCAGGGTGTTGTGCATCCCTGGCAATAAAAACTTTGAATCTGAAATAAACTGTTCAAGAAATATAGCTTTCGGAAAAAAAAGTTGTCTTGATGCACAACGTGCCCCCGGTGTGGTGTAAGTTGTGCGGTTGGAGAGAATACCATGGGGTGAATTGTGCCATTGATATATATATCATAAACTGTAATGCAAGACAAATCCATTAGACAATCACTTATTTAAGGTGTATTTAAAGTAAATAAAGTAAATAGTTGACAAAGATTGAAGGACAATTTTCTTAAACAGGGCCTAGCAGATCTAATGGTTTTACCTGCAAAGCTCACAATGACAAAGACACCATCATCATCTTTCTGGCCATCTGAACTCTCATCAGTGGTGTCGTTAAGTGGAATTGTGATGTCACTCTGTTCTGAGCTACTGTAGACAATCACTTTCTTTTGGTGACCAGCGTATACAGCCATGCCACTGGCACAACTCTCAGAAATGTACTTTGCACTAGTTGCTCCGTGCTTGTGGAACCAACTGCCACCTGACAAATGTGATTCCCCTACATTTCTGCCTTTAAATCAAGGCTCAAAACCCTTATGTACACCCTGGTGTTTCCTCCCCATTAACTATCTTACCTCTGCACTACTATCTGTGTTTATGTGGATGTATGGGCTTTACGTCTTTTATTTTGGTTATTGTTATTTTACCTTCATTGTTTACCTACTGAATGCACAATGTACAGCGCTTTGGACAGTGCAAACTGTCATAAATGTGCTTTTATAAATACATTTTACTTACTTACTTACTTATAACTCACCCAGGCCCTTTGGCACAAATCACCCCAATCCCAGAAATTTGGATAATAAGCATGATGCAGCAATTTAGGGCTGACATCGTGCTAACTGTATAGACTCAAAATGTAGCATACCAAAGCACTAAAACATGTGTCAAATGTTTTCAAACTTGTCTATAATTGTTCAGACACAATAATCAAAAAACCTTGATCATGGAAATTTTACTTTGAAAGGCAAAACACAGTTTTTTTAGCTTAAATGTGCTTATATCTTATTCCTTGTGTCTCCCTTCTTTAGAGGATGAGTCAAATGGATGGCTCTTCTTAAATATGTGGTCACATTTCCAATTTCTTCCACGGTTTTCTAGAAACAAGGGGTGGCACAACTTCCAAAATGCACAACTTAGGCCACTCTCCCCTATAAAAAAAAAAAAGTGGGGGGCCCCACACTGGGTCTTGAATGTGGTTACTAGCACAAACACTCAGTCGCACACACTCGTTTGCGTTGACATGAGCGCATATGTCTGACACACACCCAGGTCAACCTCCATCACTCATCACTCATATGAACTAGTTAAGCATGACTTTTTTAACATAAAGAAGGTTTGTGCGGACAGAAACTTCCTCTCTCTGGTGTTTTTTTTTCATTTTATTTTGTTGTATTTCTTCAGTTCTGGGATACTTTTAAATACATGTCATCATTTAGCCTCTCTTTGAACCAACTTCTGATCCCCAATGGCTAAACTAGGATTCCAAAGACGGGTTTGGAAATTATTCAAATTCTCCATTTTTTGTTCCTTTCTCCTACAACAACCTGGACCCAGTCTGTAAGAAGAGTGACTTGTGATTCCTATCGATGTAACAGGAATGTAGAGGTATAAGTGCACCTTCTGATAAACAGCGGACCTTGAGGCCAAAGTGCTTGTTTCATTTCATTCTGTGTATCAAGTTTCCTCTCTTCATGGAGAGACATAGGTGTCTTGCTGCTCGCACCCACACTGCAGTGACAATACAGAGTTTATGAACAAGACGATAAATCATTGTCATAATGTGGTGAATGTTGCTTTTCTATAGGATGTCAATTCAGTCAACACTATCCTTGCTGGGCTTACACACACACACACACACACACACACACACACACACACACACACACACACACACACACACACACACACACACACACACACACACACACACAAGTTCATACCATACTTCTATATATTTTCTATCTTATTTGACATATTTTAAAAAACACAAATACGTTTTGTACATGCATTTTAAGATTTGGGATTATATATATCTATACATAGATTTTAAATGCTGGATCTTTTTGTGGAGTTCAGCTCATTCAGTGTGTGTCTCTCCATGGGCAAACTGTGATTTCTGTGTGTTAGGCGCTGCTGGCCTGAGTGAGAAATTTGATGAATGAGCGCTGTGGAACAGTCTGCCAAATGACTGAGGGTTGAAAGTTTATGAAACATTCATCATGGCTGGCTGCCTACACACAGGATCATACGTGGATCATGTAGATAACAAATCCATTAAGACCACTTTCTTATTGCATTATTCCCTCCTTTGGCTTGTGGTAAAGAGAGGAGCGTATAGTGTGCGCTGTGTCCAAGTGCAACAGAAGAAAAAACAGACAACATCTGGGTGCTGAGAGGTGACCGGGGTGGTGATGGCCAGTCAATGTAAACACACGATGGATGAATACTGATTCTTCTTCCATGTAATAAGCCAAATGAAGAATAACAGAGCACGGTAGGGGTTGAATACATATTCTTATCAACTTAGCCAAACTAACCAAAAAACCTCAACAGCCAAATGGCTCAACTCACACTGCTCAAGAATTCGTAGAATTCTTCACTAATAAAATAGATGATATAAGGAACAAAATTAGCTCATTGAGTATAACAACTGATCTAAGCATTAGCAATGGCATATTAAATGAACTCAGCTCAACTAGCATAATTGATAACATTTCTGTTCTCAGGCATTTTGACGTTATCCCCTTTCACGTATTAACTAAAATTGTTACTGCCTCTAAAGTAACTACCTGCTCCCTCGACCCCTGGCCTGCTAAATTGTTTAAAGAATTCTGGCCAAGCCTGGGTCCCACAATATTAAAACTTATTAATCTATCATTGACAACTGGTACAGTCCCCGCAACTTTCAAAACTGCAGTGGTTAAACCGCTACTTAAAAAACCTAACCTGGATCCTGAATCTCTAAATAATTATAGACCAGTCTCAAACCTTTCATTTTTATCTAAAATATTAGAAAGAGTGGTTTCGCAACAACTCTCAGCTCATATTAGTTCTAATAATTTATTTGAACCATTTCAGTCAGCCTTCAGGGCCTGCCACTCGACTGAAACAGCTCTCGCTAAAGTAACAAATGATATTCTTTTAATGATAGACTCAAATAAAACCTCGGTGCTCCTATTACTCGACCTTAGCGCAGCATTTGACACGATAGACCATAATATACTCCTGGCCCGATTGGAATACCTGTATGGTATCTCGGGATTAGCCCTTGCCTGGTTAAAATCCTACCTATCTGAAAGAATTAACTGCGTTTTTTATAATAACTGTAATTCTATATTCTCAAAAATTAAATATGGTGTACCACAGGGATCAGTATTAGGACCTTTGTTATTTTCATTATACCTAGCACCCTTAGGCCAAATTATACGCAGTTATGGAATTAATTTCCACTGCTATGCTGACGATACTCAGCTTTATGTCCCCGTAAACGCTGATGACACTACTCAAATTGGTAATCTAGAATCATGTCTACTTGCTGTTCAAAGCTGGATGACTAAAAACTTCCTCCTCCTGAACTCTGATAAAACTGAACTCCTAATAATTAGCTCCCCTCAATATGTAAATCAATTAAATCAAACATCAATAAATCTAGATAATTGCGTTATCTCTCAGAGTTCTTCTGCCAAAAATCTGGGTGTTATCTTCGATTCTCACCTTTCATTTCATAAACACATTAAAGAAACCACTAAAACAGCCTTTTTTCACCTTAGAAATATAGCTAAAATTAGATCTAGTCTGTCCATGTCTGATGCGGAAATCTTAATACATGCATTTGTGTCCTCTAGATTAGATTACTGTAATGTATTATTTTCTGGATTACCTAAAACAGCTACTAAAAGCTTACAAAAGGTTCAAAATTCTGCAGCCAGGATTTTAACGAAAACCAGAAAATTTGACCATATCACACCAATATTGGCCTCCCTTCATTGGCTCCCGGTGCAAGTCAGATCGGACTTCAAAGTGCTGCTTCTGACTTACAAAGCTGTAAATGGGCTTGCACCTTCTTACCTGTCTAGTCTCATAGCAACCTATGTCCCTCCCAGGGCACTTCGCTCTATGAATACAGGGCTCCTGTGTGTCCCCAGATTTAATAAGACTGCGGGTAGCAGGGCCTTCTCATATCGGGCTCCTTTTTTATGGAACAATCTCCCAGCAGCCATAAGACAATCTAATTCTGTTGAGGAGTTTAAATCCAAACTTAAAACATATCTATACAGCCAAACTTTTAAATAAATAATAGTCCTTTTCTGCAGAGGGAGGGTCTCAGTCTAGGTATTGTTTACACCGCTGGGTGCTGGTGTTGGTGGCGGCCGCACCTGTGGGGCCTCTGTGTGTTTTTCGGTGCTGGCGCCGGCTGTCCGTGGCCGGTTGTCTCGCGGCCTGCTCCGCGCTTGGGGTGCCGGGGGCCTTGTCTCCGCCGTGGTCCGCGGCCTTCTGCGCCGGGGGGGTTCCTCCGCCTCTGTGGCCGTGCAGGATCCTGTATGACTGCTCTCCGTGCCCTCTCATGGGGTGGCCTGCAGCGTGGGGTTGGGGGTGTTTTTAACTTAGATCTAGGGGTGTTTTTAACTTAGATCTAGGGGTGTTTTTAACTTAGATCTAGGAGTGTTTTTAACTTAGATCTAGGGGTGTTTTTAACTTAGACCTAGGGGTGTTTTTAACTTAGACCTAGGGGTGTTTTTAACTTAGATCAAGGGTGAGGGCGGTACGAATGTGGGGGGATCATGGGGATTGCTTGGCAGGTGTGGTCCCATTGGTGGTGGATCTCCCATCGGCGTGGTGGGGGGGGCCTCTCGGGCTCCACAGCGGGGCGGGGTGAGGCGCCGTGCTGCGGGCCCTACTTTTTCTTTTTTTTTCTTCTTATTTATTTATTTATTTTTCTTATCTCCAAAACTTCCGAGCCATAGCTCCTCCCTCCGTCCTCTCTTCGCATGCAGGTCCTGTGTGCTGATTGGACACCCTGGATCCTGCTCCCTCCTACTGTGGGTCTCGTTCGTCATCAACAGTTGACCGTCTATTAGCTAGATAAGTTATTCTATTCATTCGGGATCTCATCTGCCAGACTCTAGCGGATGATATCCCTCCTCTTCCTCCCAGCTCACAATTCCCTTGCACTATGTCTGCATGTGTGACTCCTTGGTTGTCTCCTCGTTATTCTTCAGGTTACATCTGGAAGAGTGATGGTGACTTGAAGGATGAGTGACGTTGTGGCCCTTTGTCTGGCAGCTTCTGAAGTGGACATCTTATCGAAATCTACCTACATTTTCACAATGGACATTTTTATCTTTTATGGATTGTTTTACTGCGTACACTGTGTGTCTTTATTGTGTTTGATTGTAAAGCCCACTGAGGCAAATTGCTATTTGTGATATTGGGCTATATAAATAAATTTGATTTGATTTTGATTTGATTTAAACAACAAAAATAGAAAGATTACATTTTGTTATATTAGAAGCCATGGACATCTCTGTAGACATGTTTTATTGACACAAACAAAGAGCACGCTGTGGGAGAGCTGCCGCTGTGTCAGGAGACGTCTTGACCACGGCTCTCAAGACAAGCCCGACAAGACCCACAATGCCGTGCAGCCATGTGTGGAGGTAAACACACGGAGTCCCCTTCCCGTCTTGTCGCCCTGACTTCCATCCTGACAACCCCCTCCTCCTCTCCAGCTCATTGGGTCCACTCCAGAGAAGCCGTTGATCCCACTTGTTCTGGTTCACTAAGGCCTGGAATGCCCCCCCTGTTCGGATCAACAGGAAAAGTATCGTCTCTGTCCTCCGAGACAGCTAAAAGCCTGTCAGTTTTTAAAAAAGGGGAGGGAAGGGGGAGAGGGGGTGTGCTCGTAAACCTGTTGGACCCCACAGTGTCCTTTTACCCATCGATAGCTTCGGTCCCCGGCTCGAAGAATTCCCGTACGCTTTTTTAAAAGGAGCAGGGTTTTATGGGTAACCATGTCAGGCCCGGGATCATCCGAGGTTTACGAGGTGATCAATAAAAACGCTGCTGTGGGTTCGGAAGCTCCCTAACTCATCTCCCCTCATCAAAACCCCCCAATCGCCCCCATTCACTCTTCCTGTCTTCAAAAGATTAGAGGAGAGACCCCAATAAATTCACCTCAGAACTCCTTCATTTGCTCCCCCCACGTTTCATGTTACATTTTAGGTTTTAAACAAGTGACATAGAACATGTAACGTAATGACCTTTATGACAAAAATACACAATGCTTTTAGCTACATGCAAGCATGCGCATGACAACATACATGCGTATCCTGCGTCCGTTTGAAGCGTTGGTTGTGCACGTCCTCAAATATCAACGTTACTTGTCTGCAACTCCATTAACTATGAGTAACAACACGCGTCATACATAGTCGAGTATGTCAATAAATACATTAACGTCTACGCAAACGCGTGGTTGAACAGCAACAATATATTAGGCTGGTATAGGCATTTTTTTTATTTACTTTGGGAATAACCATGCTAAAGGTTTCCCCTTGTTTCCAGTCTTCCCCTTAAGCTAAGCTCCTCAGCAGCTGATTGTTGCTTCATATTTACCGCACAAAAATAAAAAATCAATATGCATTATGAAGAAAGTGAAAAAGCCTTGTCACCCAAACTATCAAACAGTTCCTAGAAGGTCTATTTATGGCTCTGTTGCTTTAAATACTGACCGAATATTCAGTTTATTTTTCTGTGTTTAATTTTTTTTTTTCATTTCTGAATTCGAGCCGGCCAACTTTAATACACGAGTAAAAGAAAAAAAAGAATAAGACTATGTATTTACTATTAGAATATTTCCCAGGAAAGGCTACGACATGAGCTGTCAGGCCACCCCCATAAATTCCCCGCTATATGGGGCCCAGTGCTGCGGCACTTAGGGAACCAAAAGGTGTGAGGTTTGCCCCAGTTTAGTTTTTGTTTTAGCTTTGTTTTGTTTCTTGTGTATTTATAGCTTATTTTCTTAATCATTTTGTCTTAGTTATTTATTTCACTCTCCCCTATAAAACCACTAAAATAAAAGTTAAAAAAATATATACTGTATATATATTTCCTATGAGTATAACTCAACAGTTGAGAATCTTTTCTATCGGATGGCTGAGTTTGGCTGATGAGTGCGATTCAGGAGCAGTGAGAAGGACACATGTCTGGTCTGCAGAACAGAACCAGCACAATACAGCTGGGAAAATGCACAGCCGCGATTTTAATGAGTGACTTAATCTCCAGCACTCAAAGTGTTTAACATAGGAGCACAACAGTAAACAAACAAAAGGAAAATGTAAAGTTGATGGGGCTTGGGTTGGTGGGTGATCTAGGGGTAGGCAGAGGAGAAGAGATGGGTCTTGAAGTGGGATTGGAAGATGGTGAGGGACTCAGAGTCACGGATATGTTGGGGGCACATGGCACAGGGCATTTGAAGGCATCCATTTTACGTCTTTCGGTGGTCAAACTTTACTGTGGCTGACCTTTTCTTGCTCCACTGTTTTCTTACCTGCTGACCCACACATTGGAGGTGACGGTTTCAGATTGCCACATCTAAACGTCTGTAAAAGCATGGGCTGGGGGTCAGTGCCACGGGTTTACATGATGTTCTCTGGTTATGGTTAACATGACAGATGGTGGAGTTACTGCTAAAACAACATGTCTGCCACTAACACGGAGGCGTCTCATACATTACTTTATCAGTGCTTGGAGATTCTTTGGTTCTGCATCTGTATAGGTTTTGACATCTGGAATTTTAATTTGGGAAATGTTTTTCTCATTTCGTCTAATTTGTGATTATCAGTTTTATTAGGGGGCCATGCCCGAGCATGGGAACCCTATTGTTTTTGTAATGATTATTATTATGATTATTATTTTTGGTCACCTAGAAGTGTGTCCACAGCCCAAACCGTAAATGGTGCGGACATGCCAATTGCATGACTAGATCCAGGTCTGTGCCTTGTACGCATACAAAATAATTCAGACATGCCGGCCACTAGGTGGCGCTACAACGAAGGAAAACGTCTTTGGGGTCATAACTCTCACACCGAACATCCCACAGTCAAAAACTTTATATCCACAAATTCACTTGAGTCAGCTGCATCTTTTGCACGCCCATTTGCGTATATATAGATTTTTCGCAAAAACGGCAAAACTGACTTTTCGCTACTCTTCCCACAATTTTTGGACAATTGACACCAAACTTTGCACAGAACATCTACCGACCCACACGGAAAAAACTATTCGAAATAATTTTGATACGACTTTGGATGACGTAGCGCTTTGAATATGTGTTGATTAGCTACGTTTTACGGGAAAAATCCAAAATCATAAATCGGATCAAGTCCAAATTTTAGACATATGTTGGTGCTACCCTTAGTTGCGTTCAATAATGTCTGTCTCCCTGTTGGCATGTGGGCGTGGCGGCACTCCGGGGGCAGACTGCTCCAGGTGTGGATCGTTGGCTAATCAGACCCTCTCTACTTAAGCCTGTGGACTCCAGTCATTCAGCACCAGAGTATACGTACCAGAGCGGTAAATTACCCGAGATCAGGATTTTCTATGTTTGTTGTTTTCTTTCTAGTCTCAGTTGGAGTTAGTTGTAACTCCTCTTTTCTTCCGTGCCAGTTGCCTCCGCTGTTCAACTTTCCTGCTCGCCTGCCTGCGGGTTCCGGGTATCCACTAGCCTCTGCTCGCCACGCCATTCAGCCGTTCAGTGTCCTGCCAGCCTGTTACGGATCCCTGCCTGAAATAAACATTGTTCTAAACTGACTACCTGGGTATCTGTTTGCTTTTGGGTCAATCCCGAGCTATCACAACAAAAGACCCCAAATCATTTCTAGACCACAACGGTGCAATTGGGCTCTAAATATTTTAGGAACACATTTTTCTTTGGGCCCTCTCCTTTTACTTCTACACACTTTTTTATACAAAAAACATATCCTTGTAAACAAGACATTCTACAATGTAAAATAGTAGAAGACCATTGAATAATTCAAAAAATGTTGCTCTCAGTGCTCCCAAGCTGTGTTGAAGGGCATTCCAAATGTTGATAGTGCTTGCTTTTGTTGCAGGTTAGTTTAGTAATTAATCAACATAAAGTTCTCTTTTATTTATGTTTGTGTTCAGTTTCTGTATTTTGAGATAATACTTACATGATTGGCTTTATGTTTTATAGGCATGTTTTAGACAACATTACGGAGGCACATGTGAACCCTAAACTAACTATAACTGTCTGTGTCTTCATTACAGACACTGCCACACATATCATATCAGGATCGTGACGTGAGGTTGACTGATGTCAGTTACGTAGCAGGGTCTGTGAACATGGTGTGGCAAACTCACATGTTATCTTCTGAGTTACAATATACATTATATATATACTGTATTTGTATATAATTCACATGGTTTAATAAAACGATATGCTTCACGTATTTTAGTTTGAAGCATTTTAAAATGGGACACTTCATAAAACGTCAGACCCAAGAACATTTGTCAACTGAATGAGAAATGTAAATCCCGCAGCCCTTTCCTGTATCTTATAAATTGCTGTCTTAATCAGATTTCAAATGTTACAATAACGGGGCGAACCACAAGCTTGATAAAACATAACTCGCATGGGCCTGTGAGGCCCGACATGGGCCCAGCTGCATGTTGACATATGAAGTCACTTCACCTGTTTTCTTTGCATTACTGAACAACTTAACTCTCTACAATCTGAACACCTTATTTTTCTTTTGTTTGCTTTTAGTGGAGCAGAGATGTAATGTTGTAATGAAGTTGTTTCACTCATGCACTTTCCTTACTCTCTGCACAGCTGTAAAAATAAGTATTGGCGTCCACTGAGGGAATTTTTTCTTGTTAAATGATATTCATTCTCCCCCAGAAACAGAGGTATACGATCGCTCCTGGATGTGCAACAGTGTGTGTTGACATGAGGCATGCATACATTTATCCAACAACCTTGTGACTTTATTACAAGTCTTAAATAAATGTGTCTTAATGATAAGGAGTCTCCGAAGGCCTTTATCCTCCTGCTGATATATTTATATCTGTCTCTGTTATATATGCTGGGGGACTCAAAGATGTTCCTCCTCTCCTCTAAAGTGAGTTTATCTCTAGTTCTGTGCAGTGGCCTAGCCTGCTGATGCCCTTTGGTACTGGATATATTTCAGTATCAAAAAGTAATTTTTTACTTATGTCACATTAATACTTGCTTGCAGACAGGTTTCCTGTTTCAATAAAGTTCATACAGTACAGGTGAAACTCGAAAAAATTAGAATATCATGCAAAAGTTCATTTATTTCAGTAATTCCACTTAAAATGTGAAACTAATATATTATATAGACTCATTGCATGTGAAGTGAGATATTTCAAGCCTTTATTTTTTATAATTTTGATGATTATGGTTTACAGCTTATGAAAACCCCAAATTCAAATTATCATAAAATTAGAATATTACATGAAATCAATAAAAAAAGGATTTTCTATTCAGAAATGTCGGCCCTCTAAAAAGTATAATCATGCCTATGTACTCAGTACTAGGTTTTGGCCCCTTTTGCATGAATGATTGCCTCAATGCGGCGTGGCATGGATGCTATCAGTCTGTGGCACTGGCACTGCTGAGGTGTTATGGAAGCCCATGTTGCTTTGATAGTGGCCTTCAGCTCGTCTGTATTGTTGGCTCTGGTGTGTATCATCTGCCTCTTGACAGTACTCCATAGATTATCTATGGGTTTCAGGTCAGGAGAGCTTAAGGTCACTATCAAAGCAGCCTGGGCTTCCATAACACCTCAGCAGTGCCACAGACTGATCGTCACCATGCCATGCTGCATTACAGTTTTTTTTTATTGCTAACCCACAGTGGGCACAACTGTAGCTCAATGTGCAAAACTACAAAACTACAGTCTGCATTACCAACAGTCATTGGAGCTGAACAGTTCACTTCACCTGCAAAATAGGCTCAGTGCAGCAAACACTATGAACAATCCTCATTGAGATAACACACACTGTCACTCAGAACACACTCAGAGTATAAACACTAGCATCAAACCCCAATACACAAATTACAAACTATTACTTTTTACAGTTTTGAATAATTTGAGTTACTTCACACAAATAAAGTAATATTTTCTTTGAGGAAAGAGTGAAATTAGTTCACATGAAATTGTTTATTTTATAACATACCAGTTATGTTTAGGTAAACAAAAATAAATGAAAATCAGAAGTTTGCTTCAATAGATACATCTTTTTATTTTATATTTTATTGATAACATTTCCAAATGTAGTATTTATCCGTGTAAATATTCTATAATTGTAATGAGAAATCAATTCCTGTAATGTTGTCATTTACAGTTTTTCACAATTGCTTAAACACATTTCCTGATAGACTACCTCACTTTTTCAAAACCATAAACTGTCACAACTTCAGCCGGTATTTAGTTTGTTTTCATTTGTCTGTTTTCCTGGTAGGAGGGAGAAGAGAGGCAGTGAGACTGGATGTGTGGAGGAAGACCTAGAAGACATTGAGCTGTCATTTCTGATGAAATACAGTAAGGGCAACACTGATAGACCCTGTTGTGAATCATGGTCTCTCATTGAGAGAGGCAGGGTTGAGGGTGCAATGCAATCTGCAAAGATCTAAAGTTGCATCTGTAATACGAATGTTCAAGCAAACAAAAACGTAAGAGTTGCACCCTTACAGTAAGTGACAACATTAAAGGAATTGATTTCTTTATTACAATTATAGAATATGTACACAGATACATTTTGAAATGTTATCAATAAAATATAAAATAAAAAGATGTATCTATTGAAGCAAACTTCTGATTTTCATTTATTTGTTTACCTAAACATAACTGGTATTTTATAAAAATAAACAATTTCATGTGAACTAATTTCACTCTTTCCTCAAAGAAAAAAATACTTTATTTGTGTGAAGTAACTCAAATTATTCAAAACTGTAAAAATTAAAAGTTTGCAATTTGTGCATTGGGGTTTGATGCTTGTGTTTATACTCTGAGTGTGTTCTGACTGACAGTGTGTCTCAATGCAGATTGTTCATAGTGTTTGCTGCACTGAACCTATTTTGCAGGTGAAGTGAACTGTTCAGCTCCAGTGACTGTTGGTAGTGCAGACTGTAGTCAGAGTTTTGCACATTGAGCTACAGTTGTGCCCACTGTGGGTTAGCAATCGAAAAAAACTGTAAGTCCTTCAATGCATCCCGGAGTAGTTTCCTCTATCCCTGACTAAAGCTGTCTTGTCTCAAAGTGCTACAATACATGTATCAATTCAGTACTAAGCTGGTGTTCAGCTTCAATAAAAGGGGACAGATATTCATGATACCTCACTGTACATCAATAGAACAATATTCTTTTACACTTAAAATGTGGGAATTAACACCACATACTTCAATAAAGATTTTAAAATAAAACTGAATCTCAGTGGAGAGAGAATTAGAAAGTGATCTGGGGTCTGTGGTGACCACAGCACATTAGAGCTACATGCCTCAAAACAGACATTCATCATTTTAACGACACGTCCATGTGTCTAGTTCAGGACGTTAGATTTTTTTCTTTTCAACACGACACACATATTAAAAATACATATGCCGATGAAATACAATTGAACTCTGCAAGTGAAACACAGCTGCCTCGGGTATACCACAGCACCTCAGCTGTCAGAACACAATTCAGTCATCCATTAACTAAATCCATGGTAAACACATGCCAAGCCCATAGTAACGCTTTCCCTAAACGCTTGTGTGTGTGTGTGTGTGTGTGTGTTTGTGTGTGCGTGTGTGTGTGTGTGTGTGTGTGTGTGTGTGTGTGTGTGTGTGTGTGTGTGTGTGTGTGTGTGTGTGTGTGTGTGTGTGTGTGTGTGTGTGTGTGTGTGTGTGTGTGTGTGTGTGTGTGTGTGTGTGTGTGTGTGTGTGTGTGCGTGTGTGTGCGTGTGTGTGCCAGAGCCTGACCCTTTGCTCCCTCTAAGTGGACCATAACTCTCATCTCAAAGTCATCTGGTCTGCTTTACAGCCTGCAGGGGGTTCAGAAGATGGAGTACTGTTAGCTCTATGGCTATCTACAGCAATCAGGGGAATGCTCTGTAACTCTTATCAGTGGTGTTGACTGGTGACGAGATTAGAGGGCCGACAAAGAGAGAGGAAAATAGACAAGACAAGATGGCCAAGATAAAGCAAGAGTGAAACAAGACAGCAGCAAATGTTTGTTACATTTTCATATCATAATTAATCCGACAAGATTATTATGTTTCAGAATACAATCTTTCATCGAAATGCTTTTGTTGAACAATGGTAATTGGGGAAGATGCCTAAAGACCTACTTCACCGGTGGGAATATGAAGGTGTATAGAACTCTGAGATCCTATGTAGTATAAATGTGCAAACATTTTTGAAATCGGTTCATCCTAGCCTGAGAAAAGGCAGAAAGAGTGTTTTATGGTCTCACTGTCTAACCCTACATTTACATAACCCTACACCCTACATCTAGTGTGACATCACACTAGTAAAAATGTAGGGTTAGGATTTACAGGACAGCTGGGCCAAGGGAAGACTGAGGGAAGACTGAAGGAAGAAAAACCTCATTCATTATATTATAATAGTGATTTTATAATGATAGAACGCCGGTTCCGTATGGGTGAAGTATTCCTTTAAAATCGCCCGGATGTGTTTTCTGACACAGTTCAAACGTCAGGGCACAGATGTTTTTCTCTTTTTTAGAGAGAGAGAGAGAGAGACATGAAAGGAGATCCAGGTAGGTGTTACCTTACCTCAAAAGTAATTGTGCTCATAGTCTGTCAGCGATGTAACAGTGATCTGAGACGGGGCGGGGCTCTGAAGGACTCGCTGACAGGAACAAGACGGAGCTGTTGACCAGAGAGAGAGAGAGAGAGAGAGAGAGAGAGAGAGAGAGACAGAAAGTTTTTTTCAGCAAACAATTAAAGAAAAACTTATTAGGGACCACTAAGACCATATAATATGGTGTATAATAGAACCGAAAAGTGTATAATATGGGAGCTTTAAGTATTGTCATTTTTAACTTGAGGAGCGCACAGTATTCCTATGTGGATAAATGTAAAAAACATCACCTATCTGGATTCTGTGTGGATCCAGCAGCATCTATTTTAGCTGATTTCTATACTCATGAGGAAAATGAAAGACTAGAAGGAGAAATTCTCCCAATGGAATCCCTCACTCTGGTGAAGAAAAACAGCAGGGTTAGCATCTTCAAGGTTTTTACCGAGGGTCTCTTTGCCTGTTTGTTACCCAGCTCCAAAGGTATAAGGGGAATCTGTCCTAAAACGCGGCAGCAGATGTGTTACAGAGCGCATTCCTTAATAGAGTCCATACTTTGTGTCATTTTTACTGCAGAGCAAAGCTAACCATAATATTTCATGTATACCTTTTATGGGGAAAGAGGTCGCGAAATGACATCTGTGGATTGAAGACACAGTAGGTTCCAGCGGTTATCCAAAGCCTGTGATGCAGATGGACAGTCTGTGTGGATTCATTTCTTTGATTCCGGTTGGTCTGAGGTGCAAAAGAAGAGAGGTTGGTGATTCAGAAAAAAAACCAAGAGTGGATGCGTGAAGATGTATGATTAAAGAATGAATAGAGGTGGCCCTGGCTGGCCTCTGGACCTGGGTGCAACTCAAGACGTTCTTAATGACGTTCATTAAAGGGCCTGAACATCACCAACAGGCTCCTTCACAGTCCGGTGCTCAAAGGTTGACCATGGACTCAAGGCACATGAAAACTTCTCCCTCTTTGCAATTTCTTCTTTCCCTCAATGGCAGCTTCTAAAGCCTTTGTGGGTCGGCCACTGGAACGAGATGGGTTTTGAATGATGGGCTGTCCGTTTGTGTGAAGTGAAAATGTTTAGGTGAAAAGAAGGGGCAAAAGAGGACTCCTGTTTGCGATGTGCCTGGAGACTTCACACAACTAACATCCTATACAGTGGTTTCTATAGAAGACAGTGTTTTTTGTCTCTGGAAGCCATGGGGTTAATTCTATTCTGGGGGGAACCTGGGTTCCAGTTGGTTGTTCTATATGGTGAAGTGCTCCTTGTTGACTCTGTGTGTTTGTGTGTGTGTGTGTGTGTGTGTGTGTGTGTGTGTGTGTGCGTGCGTGCGTGCGTGCGTGCGCTTGTGTGTGTGTGTGTGTGTTATAGTGTGCGTGTGTGTTAGTGTGCGTGTGTGTTAGTGTGTGCCTGCTCATGCTGGTATGTAAACGTCTTGAAAGACAATCAACACTTTTATTCAGTTGTGTTTGTTTGAGAATTAGGAAACATGATTCCCAATCACACACAAAGGTCTCTGCATGTGAAATGAAAACAATAAAACACTAATATGTTGTGTACACATTAAGTTCTTTCAGCCTGAAACAGCCTGTCCAGACAGTGCCTAAATATACAGAGCACCTTCGCCGGTATTGTCCAAAATGGAGGATGCAATTATAGTCCATTAGCTTTTTTGCTACACATCCACTTTAGATACCGCTCAACAAAACAGAAACGGTTTGTAGACAGTCTTGACTCAAACACATAGGGGAGAACGGGGTAATTTGTCACATGGGTTGGATGTCACATTCGTTATATCTCGCCACCAGAGCGCGCTAGCTCTGAAATGTTGATATAAAAAAGGTCCAGAATTGGGATCAGAGGTCACATACATAGACTTCCTTGGAGGAAGACAGCTGCATTTCAGATGAGAGGATGTTTTGTGTTTTTCATGTCAAATTCCAAATATTTTGCTTCTCAGTATTTTTCTTCTAGGCTTTTACACAATGGGTTTATAACAAAACACTTGTTACCCTCAGAAAGTGTGAAGGGTAATCTATAGTTTAGATTGTGGTTAGCAAGCTAATTAGTTGTCAGATGGTTGTTGGCCTTGATGCTAGCAAGAAATTCAAGTTGGGGTTGGTCGTCAAATTTTTTGGGGGGTTGGTTGTCACATGTTATCTCAAGGCTGCAGCCAGAAAAGGAACCCAATAACGAAAGAAATTGTCAAGCTGTATCCTCACTGACACCCCAGAGAAGGAAAGAATAGAGCAGGAAAAGGCAGCTAGCAAGCAAAAGAAAAAAGGGCAACAAAACCAAAACAACCCAGTGCATCCCAAACTAGACCAGCTGCCAAGGCTACAGAATGTTATGTAGGCCTATTTGTCAACTTGACAATGCAATTAAACATTCAAATTTGGTTCTGCCTCCTTGCCTTCTTTTTAAGATTTTTCCCATTAAGATAACATTGTGACAAACAACCCCATAGTGTGTGACAACCGACCCCTTGATGGGGTTGGTTGTCACAATGTGTCAGAGTGTCTTTGATGGTAAATTACTTCTTCATTACAATAAGTTGGAAAAAAAGAGAGACACACATTTCTAGCCAACACCTTAAGCTTCAATTTAATGTAGGAATGGCTATTGACAGATGTTTTGGTGATGAGCAATTCTCACTAGAGTAAAAAGTGTGCCTACTTACCCCGTTCTCCCCTACTGTATGTTATAAAAAACGTGTCCCCGTAGCTTCCAAGTTAATGAAATTGCTAACTGACCAACATATTTGATATGCTTGTTTAACCATGACGTTTGCCAGCAGCACAGTTGAACATGTTCTTGGCAGTCTTCTATATTGGGTTTATCAGGAAAGGAACACTGGCAGCAAAGTGGTTATCGTGGATATCGGAGGGGCAAGTTAGAGGAGGTTCAAGATGGGGGATTCTAGCTCCAAGCAAAGTGGCCTTTATTGAGGTGCAAAAAAGAGAGAGTATAGGAGACTATAGGAGCACAGAGCCTGTATGCCAACAAACCCCTTAATCCTCAGACATGGGAGGCATGACGAGACTCCCAACACTCTGAGTCTAAACTCAAACAGATTGACACAGCGATTGAGACGTTTAGATTTAGTTTTTAGTATGGGGGGGGCAGGTTTCCCCCAGCAGGCTATAGCGGGCATTAGCTGTTCTGAGTGTAAATGCTTTTGTTCAAGTGTGAAGTATAAAGTGTATGCCTGGGGGGCGTTTTTTTATCAGACTGAAGGTTTTTGGAGAAGGGAAATAAATGGTTATCCTTTCTTTGGGAAATACCTGAAGCCCTTTCAATGTATTGAGAACAAGACCGTCCCTCAACTGCTACCATTTTACCACGGAGAATACATTCATCTTTGAAAGGTCAATTTGTTATCGTGTGAGAGTTGGTGTCTGTTATCTTGTTTTCTTTTTATGTGTATCTATCTCTCTTTTAGCACAGCGGGAAACTCTCTTTCTGTTGATGTTTCTAACTAACTTGGCCAAGTGAAAGATACAGCTGACTGTTTTCAGTGAAAGCTAGTCACGGACAATTGATTTTGGCACCGCAAGTGGATTAAATTAATCATTTTGGACATAACCAAAAATCCCACAGTGACCCTAACATTTCCATTTGGTAATGTGCCTGATCCATCTCAAGTGCAGCTGGTGCGTTCATTTAATAATCCCAAGGCAGCATTTGAATGCTAATCACTGAAGACCTCCACTGATTAAAGCAAACATTAGAGGAAGTGAGAAATCTCTCTTCTTTATGCTGGAGGAATGGCCACATTCATCTTGTACTGAACTGGTGTGTACTGCTGAATTTACCAGACGACCGATAGTGTGAGAGCATTTTGTGAAATAAAGGGGAACACTGCCTTTGTGACATTTCTGGCTGCTATGGGGTGTTTAATTTAATATCATTTTGTTAGCATCATAGCATAATTGCCTAAATCCTATTGACTCTACTCTACTTTTACTCTACATCTACTCTATTCTACATCTACTCTACTTTACCCTACTCTATAACCCTTAAAATATGACTTAGGCAATTATGCTATTAGGCTAACGAAAAGTAGATGTAGAGTAGATATGATTCAGGCAATTATGCTATGAGGCTAACTATTTTTTTTGATTTTTCACCAGCCTGGTTTTAGCTTTAAACATCTGAGTGCCAGTTGTAGAAGTTGAACAAATAAATATTTATTTAGCTAATCACCACGGATTAGGGGACCTTTGTATGAGACAAAGGAAGGACTTTTTACAACCCGATCACATATCAGATAAGTGAAGGCCTTTTATTTTTATGCCCTCGTGATGGTCAGATGAAAGAGGAAGTAAAGAGGAAGTGATGGAGGAGAGATTGGTGCTAAGTGGATTGACCCTTGTTATTATGATGAAGGCCATAAAGGGTGCTCTGGTCAGAGGTTATTAAAGGATTACAAAGGGCTCTAAAGGGTTATAAAGGACAGGTCTGGAGAAGATTAGCCATCACTGCCGCTCAAATCAACACCGGTCCGCATTCCACACCATGAGACAGGTCTGGAGTCAGTTTAACTGACTTTCAAATTATATTCACATTATACAGCTGGTCTCCTCTCCACCCACACATCAAACCTCCGCAGCCTTGGCGACAGAGCCTTCTCCAGGGCAGCTCCCAGGCTCTGGAACAGCCTCCCCCAACATATCCGTGACTCTGAGTCCCTCACCATCTTCCAATCCCACTTCAAGACCCATCTCTTCTCCTCTGCCTACCCCTAGATCACCCACCAACCCAAGCCCCATCAACTTTACATTTTCCTTTTGTTGGTTTACTGTTGTGCTCCTATGTTAAACACTTTGAGTGCAAGAAAAGCGCTATATAAATTAAATATATTATTATATTATTCCATCGCTACCTTGTTATAAACACTCACACGTGTGTCAAGTAGAATATGACTCATGGGAATAATTATTTGGTTATTTGTGCCTACTAGAAAGACCATTACAGTCTACGAATAAGAATATGAAATGGTATTTGGACAAGAGGAACGCGATGAAGTGGAAAGCATGTGACATGTAGGTACATAGCACCAATGTTGTTAAGATACATTGATAAGATAACAAAGAGCTAATGTTCTTTGATTGCCTTGTAGACCTTATCTTTCATTAGATTATTCTGTCTCTTATCTTTTGCTCCATAGCTGTTATGTTGTTCCCTGGCAGGCTCTAATTTGTTGCTTTTGGTGTTCACACTCGTCATTCACAACAGAAAAAACCAGACAGATTTAGACCAGGAGCGTTTGTCACATCCAGCTGTCTGTGTCTGAAATAACTCACAAAAAGCCCTTCTTCTCTGACTATTTTACCAAGTGCATGTTCAAATGTAATGCAAAGGATGCTAAAAAAAATACTTTAGTTGGTTGTCAGAGATCTGTGAAGGAGACCCATGTGTTTCTGAACACAGTTTCACCAACTCGCATCCCTACTCTGTGTGGGTTCTGTTTCCTTCTCCAAATACTGTGACCCCTCCTTTTTTGTGTCAAAATATTGTGTCAAATATGAGTAATATGTTATGTACTAAATGTTGTAAAAAAAATAAAAATAATAAAAAATTCTTCATGTCCAATATTCCATATTGTTAATAAACATAAATAAAAAATACTATGACCCCTTTCACGTTCTCACATTGTTCTACATTGTCATTTGGTACACTGTTATTATAAAAAAGTATATATCAATCACAACATCTAAGGGCTCCATCTGCCAGCGCCCATACCAACAGTCTCAATTAGACAAAAAATGGAAATAAAACACAACAGAGACCCCATGTCTGCGTGTGCCTGGGTCTCCAAAATCACTTAATCCACCCCTTCCTACGCAATGTCATCCTCCCCATGCACCAGACAGATCCAGAGGAATGAGCTGGGTGCTAATGAGAACCAGAGCTCCACAGCTAATCACATGCAGCCACCCCAGTGAAGACAGCAGCACCATCCCTCTCTCACCGCATCGCTCCATCACTCTCTCTCTCTCCTTGTATGACCGATGCCTGAGTCTGGTCCAAGCCGGCCCCTGCTGCATTCACTGTTCATCCTTCTTCTTATGCCTGTACAGACCTGTGTGTGTGTGTGTGTGTGTGTGTGTGTGTGTGTGTGTGTGTGTGTGTGTGTGTGTGTGTGTGTGTGTGTGTGTGTGTGTGCCTCTTTTCTTTGTTGTGCCCCGTTTTCAATCAAGTCAGCCTCGTTTTTAAGCTCTTACTCCTTTTGTCTTTTTTCTATCTCTCTCTAACTCTCTCTCTCTGTCTTTCTCACTCTCTCTCTCTCTCTCTCTCTCTCTCTCTCTCTCTCTCTCTCGGACACACACACACACACACAAACACACACACACACACACACAAACCATAGACTTGTGTTTAAGTCATTCATCAGTAGCTAATCTCACTTGTCTGCTTTGAGGTGTTTTGGGGCCACGCGCTCATAATGAGAAATAGCTTCTGGGCTTTGGAGTACAAAAACAGATCACTGTGTGTGCGTGCGTGTGTGCGTGCGTGCGTGCGTGCGTGCGTGCGTGCGTGCGTGCGTGCGCGTGCGTGCGTGTGCGTGTGTGTGTGTGCGCGCGTGTGTGTGTGTTTGTGCGTTACCTCATCAGTGACCAGTGGTCTAACTTACGTAAATATTTGGTCCCATAAAGGCCGTTAGCAGCGGCTTATGAATCATAAAGCTCGTTAAACAGTGTGTGTAAATAAACAGTAACGTGAGTCCTGGCGCCCCGCTGAGCTTCCTCTCCTTCCATCACTCAGTCTGGGCTTTGGCCTGCTGTGGACTGACAGACATATCTCCACCTGGGCAACAGGTACCCCTGTTTGGCCTACTAACCTGTTCAGCTTGGCAGTCAAGTCAGAAGGAAAACCGACGATTAGCTGAAAGTTGATGCTTGGGTGTTGTTTAACAGCTGGCTGGAGGCTAATGCCGTGGGTGGACTTGTTTGGTAAAATCCTTCTGAGGCTTGTGTTTTCTCAGAGGTGATTTGTTTTTTACGGGGTTTGTCGTTAAGAAGGAGTCAAAGTTTATGACGCATGGACGACTTGCTCATAACGCAGACCGGACAGCTGGAGTGAGCGTGTGTGCATATGTGTGTCAGACATTTACAAAAGGCGGGCTTATACAAAAGCACAGTTTTGAAGTAGTATCGAGAATTTCTTTATTTTGCAAGCTGTCTTACTCTTTACTCCCTCCATTTATTCAGTGGGCATAGTTATTAGTTGTTGTGCAAATGATGTTCACATGCCTCTGCAGAGAAGTGAACAGTATACCTCCTGGAAGGTCTGAAGCGCATCTGAGCTGAATGATGTCTGCGTGGAGTTACATTTATCAAACCAAACATATGAACAGATGTGCTACCGACTGACAGTGATTAAGTGGAGGGCAGATCTAAGCCAAGGTTGATATATGGACCATGATATCACTACTGGGACCAATACTGTAACCCAAATTCAGTCTGAACACAGTAACCATCGCTGCCATGTTGGTCATTTTTATCTCTTTTTTGGAAAAGCATTTCCCGTGTGTCTGTGTAGGACGAGAACAGTTTAGAATCACTGATCTCGTAATTTTCAAAATAAATAAACCAACATGTGATATTATTTATGTTTCAGTTGGACAGAACTTATGGGGAGTCTTTTTCCTCCACATGTTCTAATACACTTTCCCTGCGTTCCAATACCCATACTTCCCTACTATTTAGTATGCCAGAAAAAGATTTAGGATGTCAATTGTAGTATGCTAAAAAATACACAAATGTCCCACATAACATAAAGAGTGCAGTGCTCCAGTTTAAAAAAAAGATACATTCATGATTTAATTCTGTCCTTTCCATTTGCCACCCAGTCCGGTGATATACTTTATTGATCCCTAAGGTCAATTTTTCTTTCCCTTGTTCCTTTTCAGGGAGGTCAGACCAGAGGGTCGGCTATGCAGCAGCAGCCTTGGAGCTAGAGGGGTCGCAGGGATTAGCATTACCATTGTGGATCCTTTGACTTCAAATCAACTCCACAGTCAGGTCAAAATTTAAATTTGTCTACCAAAACTAATGACCTTGCCATCAGCCTCAACTTTACTGTCCCTGCATTCCAAATCTCATACTTTTTCTTTTTACTACACTACATACTAAAGTACAGAAGAGTTTTAGGGTTACAGGAGAGAAATAAAAATCAGATAAAGAAGATTTTTTTTCATTGTGTCGAGAAATGTCAAGAATAAAGACGAATTCTCCAAAATGCTATTCGAGTTAGTGGGGCATCTAGGTATTTTCAGCATACTACTAATTGACGTGCATGTATTGGGACAGACTAAATCTTTTTCTGGCATACTAAATACTAGGGAAGTATGGGTATTGGAACGTGGGTGTGTTTGCGGTTCAGATGTCCTCCATACATCATCTGTGCGGTACAAGAGATCTTTATTCCAAGGAAAGACATTGCCTCCAAACACAATCCTGACTGCACAAATGTTTCCCTCAATATGCAACTGGCGAAACAAAAGAAAAGCCATTATGAGCAAACAACCTTTTTCCCTTGTTGGTCATTGGTGATTCTGGTAAAATAGGGAGTTTGTTGAACTGCATTTTTTAAGTGGAGAAAAAAAAGTGATGTTTTGATGATAAGTCAGGAGCTGCAGGATGATGCAATGGGAAATAGACTTAATGATTAGAATAGAACACGCCACCACTAACAACTGCGTGTAGATTAAAATGACAGGAGAAAAGCTGGCACTGATGGATCCATTCAACAACAAAAAGAGGTTTGCACCCACAATGCAAACACACTTTCAGCTGGACCGTGTAATCCAGCCAGCAATTGTTTTGCTTTCTTTGTAAAGTGGTGTCTTCACTATGTTACCGCCGGCTCCCGTGTTAACCTCCGACATGCTCTCCTTTTGTTTGCTGCTGCACGGTTGATGTGTTGACCTTGCGAACCCTGGTGTGATTGTCTCGCGCGGCTAAGTGCCCTCCTGATCGCGGGGCAGAGCGGAGTGCTGATAATGTCTACCAGATTCTCCCCCCCCTTGTGACACAAGCTGTGCATACATGTGGCAGCACGTAGGCATACATATTTCAACACGGACACACACACACACGCCGACCACTCTATGCTCGCAAACAGAAGAGTAAACAGTTTTGTGATTTACTGATGCTTCCAAATGTTCTCAGATGGCGGAGGAAGCCTCGTCAACGTGCGGCCGACATGTTGACAAGAAGATGTTGAAACATGTCAAGTGTTTCCGCTGTGTTTGTTTTGGAGGCTGCATGGAGCAAACTCATCCACCAATTAGCCTGGCTTCCTCTAAATGCCTCATGTCGCTGACCTGAAAAAGATCCACTTCGCCTTGATATCCCTGTGCAGATCGAATACGATATTCAACCTATTACGGCTTCTTGCTCGGTCACTTTCTCTTTTTTTAATCCTGGTTTCATCCGTTAGTCTGTCACTGGCTTCTATTTACCTGAGGGCTGGTGTGTGAAACGTGGACGTGAACTAACACTGCTAGTGCCGTAAAGTACCGCGTAGTCTCGCGAGAATGCCACGGCCCGCTGCCAAGGTTGCCTAGTGCCTAAAGCAGGCGGCCTGGGCAGCTGTGAGAATGGCTCAGACAACCATTCTCCCTGTTCACACATATTCCACTATTAGACTGACTTTGAATTTTTTTTATTAAGGTGTAAAAGGTACCTATTGTTGCTTTAATAAAGGATGAGTTCTTTTTGAGTGACAAGCCTGTGTTGCTAGAGCCAACAGCATTAAAACACACATACTGTATAGGCCTACATCCACACACACATGCATGCAAGTGACCAATTTCACATCAGCCCTTCACCCTTCTAACCCCCTTTCCCCTCTTTACATTCAGCCCACACTATGGTGACTTGAGCTGTCAACAGATGGCCGATCCCACACGGTGAGTGCTGATTTAGTCAAAGATGCTAATACAAACCAGGTGTCCATTTTCCCCTCTCCTTAACCATCTTCACGTCCCTTTTCTCTCCTGGAACTTCCCCAACCCTGCTTTCCTGGGTAGATGCATCTAAATCAGTGGTGTCATGTGTCAGGAAAGGCTCAAAAGCCTCTGTGATTGGTGAGAAACCTGTGAATGTATTCGAACAATGCCTGCACCAGCCAGTAGCTACACTACAACTGTATATTGGGACCATGACTGTATATTTTAGATACTGTAGATAGAAGAAGTGATTGTCTTATTTCTTCCATCTATTCCTGACACTATAGGAAATATACATGGAAACCATCCTGAAGGCTTGTTCTGATAGCAATAACTGAAATCAGAAAAGATGAAAAAATCTTGCAACTAATATTGTAAGTACTGCACTGGACCTTGAAGGGTATACTGTAAGCAATATATTTTATTTATTTGTACCTGAGCAGGGAGATATATTTTCAAATCTCAGTTGGTTCTAACTTGGCCCATCACTAATGAGCCAAACTGCATTATCCTGTACCCACGAACTTGCTTCAGTCATGTTATTTAACTTCTTTATCTGGGAATGCAGATTCCCCCCCTGAGCATTGCCAAAGACATGGAAACTTTGTACCAATAGGCACATCCAAGGTCAGCGATGGACCCTATTTTAGGCCCATTTTATCATCCGAAGCACGGCCCTGCACTCTGGGGCTTCATGTTCACAAATCAAATGGAAACTCGGTCCGCGGATCTGTTTA
This sequence comes from Ammodytes marinus, assembly GCF_949987685.1. NCBI lineage: Eukaryota > Metazoa > Chordata > Actinopteri > Uranoscopiformes > Ammodytidae > Ammodytes > Ammodytes marinus. Next base: position 33,310,809 of record NC_137235.1, read on the forward strand.
TAGAAAGTGCTGAGTACGGGAACTGAAGATGGTCCAAGGGAACCGTCGGTTTTGACATGAAACATTACGGAAAAAATTCAGAAGGTTTAAGAATACCTCTCCTCTTTGGCCCTGCTTACATGTTGCTGTTCATCTGCTAATATGTTATCTGTCTCTTCTGGGGAAAGAGGGCTGGATTTCTAAAAAAGGAATGTCACATTAATGCTTTATTTTTCTTCCATACATGGCACAACACATGCTTTAAAGAGGACCTATTATACTACTTTTCTGGTCTTAATTTCTTGTTTTACACTGCTATAGAGCAACCTGACACGAATCACATCACAAAAAACTATGTAGATTTTCGGGAAGCTCTTTCTCTTATTTTGGCGATCCAGCACGTCCTGTCAACACTTGAGTGCGTATGCTTCGGCAATCTCCGCTCCCTCCGCCTGTGATCGGCCATCTCCGCTCCCCTCCCCCCCCCCCCCCCCCCCTCCTGCAAACCCCACTCCGTTGTGATTGGTTACCTTCCTTCCGGAACACTTTCAGTGGCGGGAAGCGCGAGCATGGACCTATAAGGGCGCGAGGCAGACGCGAACAGGGAAGTGACAGCATTACCATACATGGAAACATCCGTGTGGTGACTTCACAAAGTTACATGCGACGTCACAAAGTTACGGAAGGTACCGCTTTGAACACGTGACTTCTCGACTGGCTAGAATAGTGTTTAGTGCTCTGCACAGACACCCCAGACGGTCAGCAGGGAATACGTCGAAATGCATGTAAGTCATTATTTGATAATTTAGTATGGTTAAGCATGACTATGAATCATCATAACAACGTTTATAGGTCATAAAAGTCAAAAAGCATCATAGGTCCGCTTTATCATCATGTTAGCTACAAAATCTCAAATCTACTCACCAATGGACGGAATCTGAAGTTGGACATGGCAATTAATAAGAAAAAAAAGCACATTTGAGTATGTTTTGCAACAGCTGCTGACTCAATGAAGTCCTAAAAACTCTGAATTGGAAAAGTATTGCTAACCACAGAGGCAGATGTCTTTACACAGAATTCCCCTGGAGGGAGTTCAGTGACACACACAGCCAGATCTGATTGAGGCTTGTGTGTGGCCCGCAGTAAGTGTATCTCTGGGAGTTGTGCATGCTACATACACTCTGTTGTATTAGGTTTCCTTTGCAAAGCTTTAATGCCTGTTGCTGGATAGAGAGATATTGAGGGATACTCACATATACTGCTACCAACTACTGAGTAGACTAAGAAGCACACACACCTACGTGAAGCAGCCACACACACACATACCTGCCTGTCAACGTCCTTAGGCATCTTTAGTCCTGGCCGTCCTCATGATCTTTTCTTCTCTTTCTCGCACTGATTTTCTTTTCTTTCTCAGTTTCCATTGAAGCCACCTCTCAACCATCTGCTCTTGTATTCAGCAGGGTCTTCGGGCCCTGGCACAGAGGCACAGAGGGTCAGAGAGTGTGTGTGTGTGTGTGTGTGTGTGTGTGTGTGTGTGTGTGTGTGTGTGTGTGTGTGTGTGTGTGTGTGTGTGTGTGTGTGTGTGTGTCAGCAGACAATGACCCAGCCGGACAACCCCCACAAACACACACACACACTTCAAACACAACTCACAGAGACCTTACACCGCGACCAGTCCATCGGCATCTTTCAAGACGGGTGTTAGGTGCACACAGAGGTGAGAGGGGAGGATGGCATTTGTGTGTGTGTGTGTGTGTCTGTGTGTGTCTGTGTGTGTGTGTGTGTGTGTGTGTGTGTGTGTGTGTGTGTGTGTGTGTGTGTGTGTGTGTGTGTGCGTGTGTGTGTGTGTGTGTGTAAGCCTTGTCTGCTCACACTATATACTCCATATATTTCATACACTAGAGAATCAACTCCTTGAAAGCCAGGGCCGCTGCTAAGCAATTTGGGTGCCCTAAGCTTAAATTGTCAGTGAGGCCTTCCCCCGCCCTCGTAGGGCGCGAGCGGAATTGTTTTGCCCTTGCAAGATCTCTGCGACTGCTTTTTGGCACATTTGCTGTAGTGATGATTTACTAACAGAAAGAACAGGTTAACTTGTGAAAAAAGTTGCCTAGTATCCTACTAACTGCCTTTGCAAAGGAATTGAGTGATAGGTTACACAATTAAGAAAAAACAACGATGGGCCTGTTCATAATTAATATATATATTTTTTGTAATGTAATGATTATCATGAACTTTTTTTTAAAAACTCAATTTTGGGGGGGCCCCGGATCATCTCTTTTTTCTTAAAAAAAAAAAAAATATATATATATATATATATATATATATATAGGGGAGAACGGGGTAATCTGAGCCACTTTTTACATTTGCTCCCCTCTAAGGGAGCTAAAATGATTTATCACTAAAATTTACACATTTCCCATTAATTCAGGATGTTTCCTAGAAATGGGCATTAGAAGAATTTTTTCAAGACAAAGGGCAGTGAAAATATGATTGTTTTAAAAAAAGTTGTCATGTGGCTCACTTTACCCCAGCTCTGGGGTAAACTGATCCACTTACTTTTTCCACTCTGAAACTACCATAACAACACATATTGTAACAGTAAGAATCCTGAAAGCTAGCCACACATTCCAGAACTAATGTCGGACTATTAAAAGAATGATGGGGTTTGGTCAATTAAGCAAAGCAAATATTCTAAACACTTGAAAGTAACTCTGAACAAAATCAAATACAACATTATAATTCAAAAGGTTTTAATGAGATTCAAATGAAAGATAGAACCAGTTAGATTAGAACACAGTCGGGGGGTCAGAACACAGGACCCTTAGAGCCAGCTAGTGTCTGGGGGTCAAAGCATAGGAAAATCAGAACCAGCAAGATCAGCCTGGGACTCAGAACACAGGAGAAGACCCAACTGGATTATAACATCAGCCTGTCATACTCTACAACTAGGCCTAATCTACATTCCAGCCCTGAAGGTTACAGGGAAAGATGAGAAGGTGCTCTTTCCGTGTGGTTGCCCCAGGTCGTCTTCCTGGTGTATTTCCTTGGCATGATGGCTTTTCTACAATGTGTATGACATTAAAATAAAACATATGTTATGTAATATTTAGGGCTGTCAAACGATTACAATTTTTAATCAGATTAATCACAGGATTCTGTGGATTAATCACGATTAATCACGATTCATTTTACCATTCGAAATATGCCCGAAAAATTCGAATTTTCTCTGTATATTGTTGTAAAGATAAAGGACAGAAGGTGGATGTACATTTAAAATTTGAATTTTTATTAATTGAAAATCCAAATGATGGTTTTAATACTAAAAATAAATTTAAATCAAACAAAAATATATACCTACCACACCATAATTCAATTGGTCTGTCTCTTTACTATGTCTTTGGGCAAATATAGGATAGGCTATATAATGGCATTTATTTGGTGAATCTATAGGTTGTGCATTCTTGAATACAACTTGATTACAGTCCGCGGTGTGTGTGTGTGTGTGTGTACGCGCGAACACGTCCTAGGGGACTGTTCATTTGTGCCAGGAAGCCAACGTTATGTTGATGTCTACTCACACACACCTCTGAAAACTGCAGACGTTTGTGTCTTCGCGGGCTCTGAACAGAGCGGACAATGTTTCTCCTCCTGTTGCTCCCGACATCAACTGTCACCCGCGGCAGTTGATTTTATATAGGCTACTATCTATGCCCCCGACACAGACGTGACCATTAGCAGTTTAAAACGCGGCATGGGCTAGCGTGCTGTGATGTTTGGCTGCGCGCAGCTACTGATCCTGGGTCAGCTGCAACGTTTGAGTGGCTCCGCGGCAGTTGATTTTATATACTATCTATGCCCCCGACACAGACGTGACCATTAGCAGTTTAAAACACGGCATGGGCTAGCGTGCTGTGATGTTTGGCTGCGCGCAGCTACTGATCCTGGGTCAGCTGCAACGTTTGAGTGGCTGTAGTGCAGAGCCGGTGGGATGTACGGGGCGGATCAATCTGCACATGCGTTAATTGCGATAAAAAAATGAACGCATTAATTCCAGAAATTAATCACCTTGCGTTAACGCGATAATTTTGACAGCCCTAGTAATATTACATTAAAATATGTGTAAGACTAAACTTAACTTGTGCCTCATGGTGGGGGAAAGTGAGACAGTGGCTCACTTTCCCCTACAGCATTTGGCTCACTTTCCCCCACCACCACAATTTGAGAAAAAACTACCTCTCTTAAGCATTTCAGGCTAATCTTCAGTTATCAACATCACATGGTTTCATATGTTGGTAGTTCATCAACACGTATGATATAAGTTTTTCTACGTGAATACATTTGCTTTGGCACAACAGTTGATTAAGTTGACAGCAAGAAAATTTACTTTTACATGCAAAATACCTATTTTAGTGAAAAAAACATGCTTACCACAGCACCATGAGGTCCTCTCTTTCAGGGCCATGAGGAAATGAGAGGGGCTTGAAAACATATATCTCACATGACCACAAATGTTTTCCGTTGCCTAGATACAGGGGGTGGCTCACATTACCCGATGCCTCAGATTCCCCCGTTCTCCCCTATAGCTATATATAATTTTTTTTTTTTTGGGGGGGGGCCCCAGGAACTTGGTGCCCTGCGCGCACTGCGTACCCTGCGTATAGGGAGCGGCGGCCCTGTTGAAAGCATTGCAGACAAGCATCTGATCAATGTAAACAGTCCAAAAGTGTAAACATCTGTGCGTCTCTCAAGAGTAATTTGAGCCTTTACTCTCATTGATTTCTATAGGAAAGATCATTATGGGTGGCTGAGCTGTAAAACACTTTAGTTTTTTCTTTTTCTTTTTGAGTGTTTCTCCATGGCTCAATAGTGGACCAATCTACCGTTACCAGAGATAAAGCTTTGAAGGGCCAAACTCTCCGAGAGCATTTGTCAATGCTTCATTTAATGCACCTCATTTGGCTTCGTATCAGTGTGCAACAAAGGAGAGAAATATAAAGATTCAAATTGTAAGTCAGGATGATTTGTAATCATCTGAGTAAATGAAGGTTATGGGTATAGACTGTCATGCTATCATAAATACTTACTAGAGCCTCAAGTATGCATTTATCCACAGCTGAAATTGTCATATTTTAGTAACTTTTACTGCCTTTTATTTAAATTAAACTATATATTCGTTACCCATATTTAAACATACAAAAACAAGTGTTGGCCTTTTTGGGGTAGTGGAAACAACTGTGAACTGTGAACTAGACACTGACACGTTATCACCATTTAATATGACGTTGGTCAACTTGTCGGCAAACAGTTGCTTATTTAGGCCTATGGACCAGCAGTTATAAAGCAACATCATACATTTGGAGTTGTGTGTGCTTAGTCCTTCGATGGGCTTTAGAAACTACAGCAAGAAACATATGGAATATGGCTGGTGTGATGGTAGTGATGGCATAAACACCTGTGGAAAAGTTCTAGCATTAAGTCTAACATAAACTGCCCATCAGGATTCTGCCTGTGTCCATGTTAGATGATGAAACACTCCAACTGACATTACATTGGCTTGATTCCTTGCTAGCATTAAATGTATGTATGGATGATGGACTTGACACAAATTGTGCTTTTTATGCTATTTCTGCGTAAAGCACAAAGAGATTTATAAAGTTGCCTAGTATACTGCTATTATCTGTCTCATTAGCGTGGGAATGTCTGAACGGAGTGCTTTGCTGAAAAAGACGCATATCAAATGTCAAAACCTCCACAGTATGGTCGACCATCAGTGAAGAAATACTGATTCCTTAGTGGGCTTATGACCATAAGTGAGAAACTGCCATGCTCATGTCATATATTATCTTGTCAAGTTTGTGATAAAGATATAGACATTAACTTATTTGGATGTGTGTCCACTGGTAAAGTATCAATTCTATGTTTTCCACATCTGCAACACACTATAATGCCCCTGGGCCCTGATATTTGTCTTCCTCTGGGGTATAAGCGTTTTGTTTTTACTTAGCACAATGATCATGGACTTCTTGCCCTGAAGATGTCTGTGTGTAAATGTTGTTGTTGTTGCTTTTGTTGTTGTTGTTGTTGTTGTTGTTGTGTTGTCCTGCTTGTTGTTTTTTATATGAGACCAAAGACAAATCTCCACACCGTGGACAATAAAGAATTAACTAACTAACTAACTAACTAAACCTATTATACATTACAAATCCCCTCTACCATAAAACAGTGCTTAAGGAAGCCGAAAATTGGCATAAAGGTATGGTTAAGAAAACCCTTAGAAAATAACTTTCCACCACTTGGATTCCTTAAGACTTTTAGTATGTTATTAATTACATATTCATGAGTCGAAAACAGTTGGAATGGTTTCTGTTGCAATTTTTTAGAGGTCCATCCCTATTTTCTCACAAAATGCCTGGACTATATGAGCAACGTGTGCCACTGTTTCACAGGAAAGCGACATATGTACTTTGATCTGTCACGCCAAATTTCGAGTGAGGATTTATAACTCTCTGGTTCCATCTGGCAACCATCTCGCATGCAGTGACTTGAATGGGCGGGTGAAGTTCTCCTGTTGGTATCCCTCTGTCTAGAGAGAAGAAGGAGGAGTAGGAGGATGGAGGAGGAGAGAGAGAAAGTGCTGTCATGTTTTCACAGACAGGTCATAAATTGGCAACACTGAGAGGAGGTGACTCATAATATCACTTAATGGGTCTCCAGTAAAACACTTGAGTGGACAAACATGGGGTTTTGAGTAGCAGCCATTTTTTTTTGTCTCAGAATGAAACTCCACTCAATGACCAACATTAAAATATTTACTGTATAAGATAAACGTGATGGAGATTAACTGTAGGATTAAAAGGGCGGATGTTTACACCAAAGCATATAGCACCATTAAAAGTCTTTGAGTCTTTATATTTATGATGGCGGGCTTGTTTTGAAATTCGAGACCTCTTAGCTAAAATGGAACCAGTTCTGTCACATTTTTCTTTCTTGCTTCTTCAGTTTAAATACACATGCCCCCCCTCCACACACACACACACACACACGCGCGCAAACACACACACACACACACACACACACACACACACTCACACTCAAACCTTTAGCTGATTTACGATTGGTCAATCCAATGATATTGTATTGTATTATGTCTGTTTTGTTACAGCAGTTAATCATTAACGAAACAGCACAGCACATGAGAGACACGGCTTGTTTGAGAGAAGAAATCAGCAGAGTTCAGACAGATACTTAGCACACACAAAAAAGAATAATTGAGCAACATCTGTATTCTGGAGAACAGGACATTTTTTTCCTTCTAATTTCCCTGTGATTACCACATGTATTTAAACAACCATAAAAGGTTCTTTTCAGCTTGTCATGAGAGTCCCCTCGGTCGTCCCCACGTCACCACATTAATGCACTGCGGTCTTCAAGCAGCGAGTTATTTAGCATCATCTCAGATCCATAAGTGTGATAAAACATGATAAAAACCATCAAAACAGACATTGGGAAGGATTTTTACCCGCCATTGTAGGCGCATAAACATTCACCCATCTGTTGCTCTGGCGTGCACCGGCAGTGAGACGGGTGCCGGTTTGTAGTGTTCTCTCTTCTGATTGGTTATCAGTAGTGGGATCCCCGAAAAGTTTATTTGCTGATTACATGCAGAGCGGGTGACTGAGAGATCGGCTTTATTGAACGTGCACACTATATAAGTGATCACTGTATGAATAAAGAGCGATTTAACACGTATATAAATAAATCGCTTACTTACGCTTATTGTGTGTGCGTGCGTGCGTGTGTGTGTTTGGATTCTTGCTTCTGTGTGTGTGTGTGCGGCTAACCAGTGTGGCTGCTCTGCCTGGGTGCACTTTAATCTTTCTCTCTGTGGACTGTATGTTGGCAGGACGGCTGCTGAGTATAGATCCTATCCACTGTCCCTGCTGGGTTTCCTCTGCTTGACGGGCCCTAATGCTCTGAAAACAAAGCCTGCTGTGGTCTATGGTCGATGGAATAAATGAGTGGTAACATTAGAAGAGGCAAATAACCGTGTACAGGAGAAGAAGAAAACATCTGAAAAAGATGTGGGGTAGAAGGGAAGACTGAAGGAAAAGTGATCTGGTGGAAGCTGACAAGAGAAACAGCTCGTCAAGAAGGGAGAGAAAATAATACGAGAGCATTTAGAATGTGTATTGTAATCATATGTCGGTAACACTTTACAATAAGGGAACAGGTAGTTAATGCTAATAGTGGTTAGTTAAAGCTAAGTTAATGCTATTAAGGGTTAGTTAAGGCCTATTAAGCATTAAATATGTTAATGCTTAGTTATTTACGATTAGTTAATGCTTTGTTAAAAAATGCTTAGTTAGCATAAACCAAGCTGAACAGTCAGTAAGTGCTTAGTTTATGTTTATTAAGTATTTACTAAGCATTTATTAACAGTTAGGTGATGCTTAGTAAATGCTTATTAAGCCTTGATTAAGCATTAACTAACAGTTAATTAATGTACCCTTATTGTAAAGTGCTACCCATATGTCTTATTCTACATTTGTCTGAGTGAAATGTTTGACACAAATGTACACAGTGCATCTCGTAATGGTTCATTTTATCGAAGAAAAATGTTACGCTATTTCCAAAGAAAATGGATGGTCCTTTTGTTTGTTATTGTGTAAGCTAATTGCAAAGACACCTGTTATGGGGTTGATCATAGCAAGCGTTGTAATAAATGGAAAAAGTTTAATTTTGTTCAGTGATTTTTTTTACTTATATTTCAAGTGATTGATTGCATTTTTTAAGTAATTTAGCAAACCCTCTGATGACGAGGTCATTTTGGAAAAAGTTTCTTTCTCCATTTGAAACAAATAAATAATCAAATGTTCCGATCTGTGAGGACATACATTCACATTGTGCTGTCCCAAGTAGGCCAGTATGATGTTTTTATACCTCAGTTAAAATTAGGCATGAGCTGGATAGGAAAGCATCCTGAGCATTGACAACTGAACTGAATTGTTGGCATTTGGTAATATTAACCATAGCAACAGTTTGTATTCCCTATACTTTTAACCCAATTAACGCACAATAGCAGCGTCAACATTCACGCTCTGTTTGACCTAGTGGACTGGAATGAAACACCTATCCAGAAACAGGCCTTCTCTGTTTAACACAGGATTATAGGTTGGCTGTCGAAGCACAAACACTCTGTCAACTATTGAAGCTTTAAAACAGTTTAAAAAGAGAACGAGCGGCTGCTGCCTGACTCCACACACACACCTGCCAAACTGTGAGTGCTGCTGGCCAGACAGGGAGCAGTGAGATGGGCCCACATGGTTACTGGCTGTCCAATCATCTAGGGGCATGACCTCTCCGCTCCGTCCCAGCGCTCTGACCATTTCAACCCCGCCCTCTCTGCCTCAGCTATTGGCCTCGTTCCATGGCGCTGCTCAGCTTGTGTGTGTGTGTGTGTGTGTGTGTGTGTGTGTGTGTGTGTGTGTGTGTGTGTGTGTGTGCGTGTGTGTGTGTGTGTGTGTGTGTGTGTGTGTGTGTGTGTGTGTGTGTGTGTGCGTGCGTGCGTGAATGCGTGCGTGTGTGTGTGTGTGTGTGTGTGGATCGCAAGGTGCTGAGAAGAAGCCGGTCCGCTGGAAATAGCTAAATGTGTGTGCCGTCTGTGTGTGTGGCGTTTAAATAAAAGTAATGTGTGTGCGTGCCAAAGCCAACAGATTTGTTCCTGATGTGCCAGACACACACACACACACACACACACACACACACACACACACACACACACACACACACACACACACACACACACACATCCCATTAAGCCTTCAGAGCCCATAAGTAATTTACATCACAAAGAACTAGCATCCTTTCTCATTTGACTGCGCAGGTTTTTACACAGTGAATTGGTTGGGAGCACAACAAACTACAGACTGGACAAATGGAGAGCGCAGCGGAAAAAATGCTGCTGCTGTTTGTGCAGAGTTGTTACTATCAAAGCCATAGCTTGAACGATGAATGTTAACCAAATCCACTGGAATTGGCTCAAGGCTGAACAAGCTCAACTGAAGAATATGTTCTTTAAAACCCTGCCCGTACGACCTGCTGTTTTCAATGTATCTGCTGTATTCTATCCAGGATCATCATGTCTCCGTCAGCTTTGACTTGAGACAAACTCAGCAAAATTCAACTTGTCAATTTGAAACGGAGCCCTCAATCACACATCACCTTGGGATGTTGAGGAGAAGGGGCAAACAGCGGCTGCCCCATTAGTACGTCTTTTCTCTACCAAGAATCTCAGAGGTGATGTCATGAAAACTGTCACATCCCAGAATGCAGTGTGTGTGTGTGTGTGTGTGTGTGTGTGTGTGTGTGTGTGCGTGCGTGCGTGCGTGCGTGCGTGTGTCTGTGTGTGTGCGTGCGTGCGTGCGTGTGTGTGTGTGTGTGTGTGTGCGGGTACATATTCCTACTGATATCTTCTGTATATGACTAACATTCATTTGTATTAAGAACACCATCCATATTTATTTAGCAATTTCCAGTTTCCACTCCGCGTCCAACTCTTCAATTGTTGGGTTTTTTCTTACACCGTTGATTGTGTTATTTGTTTTGTTGATGCGGGTCATTCGTCCGTGGCCAACATTTTCTTCAACCTCGTGTTGTTTACTTTTCTGAGCAAAAAAAGGCGTCTAGTTGATCATGGGCTCACAAAAAATTAAAAACCTAAACTGTAAAAAACTCTAACTTTGATTACAGAAAGAACACATGAATAGGATGTATCCTTGAATCCTCAAGGGTATTTTCTTCCTCTGTATTTAAGAATTCATTGGTATTTGATTCAATTCTAAGGGTGCTTTTGTCCTAGGTGTTCTCACCTTCTGTGTGTGTGTGTGTGTGTGTGTGTGTGTGTGTGTGTGTGTGTGTGTGTGTGTGTGTGTGTGTGCTTGCTTGTACGTGTGTGTGTGTATGTGTGTGTGTTTGTGTAATGTGAGGGGCGCAAAATGAGAACACCCATGCTCATAAAGAGCAGTCTTAACACACAACAGGCGTACACCCTCGTTTTTTTATAAACACACTCGTGCAGTTTGACCACACGCCCCCGGTCACTGTGCGTTCATGGCCCATCCCATCCAATTAGAAGCAGAGAGTTGTGATGACCGTCCCTTCACATGGCCTCCTGCTCTCAGCATTTCCCTGAGAATAGGAGCAGACAACTGCCTCGCATTAAAAACACACAAAGTCTCACTCTCACTTCAATGTGGCACCAAAGGGCACCAGCACTCCAGCACCGCCCTCTCCTTTTCTCAGCGTCCATTAATATATACAGTAAACACATGTTCTTGCCCCCATACAGGAGCTGGAACCATGGCAACAGGGGGGTCAGATACAAACCAGGCTCTTGACAAAATATATGAAAGACGAGAAGGATTCAATGTGCTTGTCAAGCAGGGACAGGAGGAGGAGGCGGCCATCTTTTTTTTCTTCTTTTTTGTTTTGCCTTTGTTTGTTAAAGCATCCATTGAGTGGCATTTGGTGTCATGCCAGATTCTCTCCTCCATAGACGGACACAAAGTGGATTAGTCTACTGAGAAAGCATTTCTCCCATATAACTGACAGCCAAGGAGAGCTGCAAAACTTCAAAGACATTCAGGGACGTTTCTACCTAAAAGCCAGACGCTTATTCAAATGGAAATGCCTTTATGGCCACTCCACCGCCAGCATCCGTAGCTTCCTGACTGTATGTGCTGTACATGTGAATGGGGGAATGAAGGATTAAAACAGACAAGAGACCAACTCAATGAGGAGCCCTCTCCAGGTTTTGTTCAGCCAAGCCCTCTTTAGTCATTGTTCCTTTCAGAATGCTGCCTGCAGAGTGCTCATATTATGTTGTGCTATTATTTGTATCTGCTCATTTAAAACTGTTGTAAGAAATCCCAAAAAAGTGGATCACATTACCCCAGTTCTGAGGTCTTTACACTGGCTTCCTGTCACTCAAAGAATTGATTTCAAAATACTGATGTTGGTTTATAAAGCACTAAATGGTTTAGGGCTGAAATACATTAGTGATCTGCTGATACGTTATGAACTGTCCAGAGCCCTTAGGTCGTCTGGGACAGGTTTACTTACAGTCCCTAGAGTTAGGACTAAACAAGGAGAAGCAGCTTTTAGTTTTTACCACCTTTAAACTTCCAGAAAACTTGAGGTCTGCTGCAACTCTCAGCTCTTTTAAATCAAGTCTGAAGAATTTTCTGTTTCCCTTTTAACCTGCAATTTTATTGTATTTAAATGTTCTATTTCTACTCATTAGCTTTTAAATGTTTTATTTCTATTCATTCGCTTTTCTAATGTGTATTGTGTATTTTAATCTTGCCCCTGTAAAGCACTTTGAATGGCCTTGTGTCTGAATTGTGCTATATAAATAAACTTGCCTTGCCTTGTAAAAAAGTGTGTTTGTGCCTGCAGCATTTCTCCAGAGGGGGACGTGAATGTGTGTATCAAATGTCACATGGTCTAGTAGTTGAGGAATTTCGTTGAGAACCACAAATACCAACATCTTGGTGCAGCTAGGTGACGAGTCAGGGGATCACCAAAGTCAGTGGACGGAGACAATGCACCTTCGTACAACACATCATGACAATCCATCCATTGGGTTTGATATGTTCCTGTCTGAAAGTGGTGGAAGGACAAAACAAAAGAGCAATATTTCTTTCCCTAGAGCCATGCGTGTAGAGCAACATTTTGGTGTCCAGCAAAGCCTTCTCTTGTTTCAGCTTGTTACAGTAACTTAAGGCCTTGCATGTCAACAGCATCCCACTGAGCATACTGAAGATCTTTTTCAACTTGTCCCACATATTTCTCTTAATACTTTCCAATTTCTAAAACTTTGTGCATTTTGTTTTCCACTGAGCATTATGGTTTCGAAAGGCTTTTATGGAAAGCATTTGTGCATAAGCCTTGACATTTATACACAGTATGGAACTGCTTCAATTTTTGCATTTTAGAGAAAAAAATAATATATATAACTTCCATCATCCACTGAGCATTTTCGATCCATAAGAGATTATATTACTGATTAATGGATTTAAGAGTTTAATGAAAACATTTGTGTGTGTGTGTGTGTGTGTGTGTGTGTGTGTGTGTGTGTGTGTGTGTGTGTGTGTGTGTGTGTGTGTGTGTGTGTGTGTGTGTGTGTGTGTGTGTGTGTGTGTGTGTGTGTGTGTGTGTGTGTGTGTGTGTGTGTGTGTGTGTGTGTTCCCCCTGGGAAGCCAGCTGCTGAGGCCCAGGGAAAAACGTGCTAACTGATAACAGGGACACCCCAAAGAACACATCACACACAGCTCACCCCTCCTCCCTCCTCCCACATATCACACACACACAGACACACACACACACGCCTTAAAACCCCCGAAACCACCATCAACACATGGGCAACACACACACACACACACTCATCTCCAGTCTTATCCTAAAATCAAAATCCACTCATTAGTCTTTGAATCTTTGATATACTAGATGTAGTTATGCATACTTTTAACTCAACACTTTCACCTTCAGCCTTCACTTGCGCTCTTGACATTTTTTCCACGTGTTGATTAATGTGTGTTTACACGGTACAAGTTGAGCCTCTCTTACGGCCCCCGCTGTGATGGTGAACTACTGTTTATCTTAGCCCAGTGGAGGGGAAGCTTTCATGTGCCCTGCCACCATAAAACAAAACTCAGCAGCAGACTCAAACTGCTGGACAAACACAATAAACTGCGGCTCACAAAGCAATCTCCACACAGACAGAGCCTCACAGGAAAGTGGGGATCTGCCATCGTATATGGGAGATTACCCAAAAAGATTAGTCTGTGTTTATCTTGGTTTACTTTTTTACACAGACGGGCATTTAAGACGTTAATAATGTGGCTTGTGTGGGATTGCTTTAAGTACCGCGAAATGCAGGCTGTTGACAGATTATCACTGAAGTGGACAGAGTGCCATATTTTTACACTCTTTATGGTCATATGGAGAAAAACAGAGTGTATATGTATATTATTCTGTCGTTTTGAAGGTTTGAACTTGTGCTAGGACTACTTCCTGCAAATTCACAGAGAGAAAGCAAAAAAAGGGAAAAAAATCTTTGTGCATGTCTTTCTGCTCTCAAACCACATCCTCATACGTCCTGTATTGATCAAGGTTCTGTTTTACAAGAGGACAATACTGTGTGTGTGTGTGTGTGTGCGTGCGTGCGTGCGTGCTTGCTTGCTTGCTTGCTTGTATGTGTATGTGTATGTGTGTGTGTTGGCAGGGGTAAAGAGGATGAAATAGTGAAACATCCCTTTAAACAAGAAAGTCTAATAATCTTCATTAGGGCGATTACTTTATAGAAAGAGGAAAGTGTTGCGTGTGTGGACCTGGTGCAGACCAAACACTGCTCTGGTCTCCATCACGTGGCTCATCAGGGCCAGTCATTTGTTCAGGCTGGTCTATCAGGCCCGCTCTAGTACAAAGCCCCAGCTCTCTGTAACCCTATACGGGGACATGAAACACTGACCTTTGACCCTACGTGTGATACAAGTGGCAGAGGCTGTCCCACAGGCCGGGCTGTAAACGTGCCAAACACTTTCCCGGGCCCTCCAGTCGCAGGCCCTGCTCCTGTGGCGTGTTAGCGCAGGAGTGGCTAAAACACTTGTGACATTTGTTTTTTTGCGTCTCTGCGAAGATAAGATTGACATGGTTGTCGGGTAGTTTGGGAGTTTGGTTGGTTTATCTGAGCTAACTTGGTAATGTTAGTGTGTTTGCGTGAAACATTAGACAGACTTAGACCACGTTGCCAAACATCCCATCATAGAAAGGTTACATTCATGGAGTCAATCCAAACATTGCTGTGTGTGGAAGGTGTGGAGCACGTAGCTTCACTGTGACTGAGGCACTGGGTTTAATCAATGCAAACCTTATGAACCCACATCTGTTTCACAGCTCTGCATTAAAAAAAATAGTACTACTGTGGTCCTTTATTAAGCCCATAAACTAATGATTGCATATGATTGCATTAAACTTCATCCAAAATATGACAGAATTACTTTTTAACTTGCATTTTGAGAGTTCTTGGATTTATACGTCCCAATTTTTTAGGATTTCTCTGTCCAAACCAATATAATGGAGGTCAATGGAATTTAATTTGTGGTGCTAACCGCAGTCAACAATTAAATGTGTCGCCGTTTGCACATGGAAGATATATTTTTTATGCGTGTTATGTCACTTTTCTACTCTTTTCAAAACACCAAAAAACTCAAATTCACAATCGGTTGGCAGCAGAAATCTCTAAAGCAGGCATCTCAAAATCTGTGGAAATATATGTATTGACAGAGATTTATTTCAGCATTTGCATGATTGAAGCAGCACCAAAATAAAATCCTGCTTTCTTAATGGATGTCATATGTTATCTGAATTGTGTGCCGTTATGTGGCCATAAAACGATAAAAAACACATTGGTGTGTCTAAAATACATTTTTTTTCGATTGATTAAACACGATTTTGAAAACAGGGCCCGATTTCTCAAAACACTACACACAATTAGCACACCAAACACTCAATTACCAAAACACCTCAGACCTTTTGCAAAATGAAATACTCTTTTCAAAACTATACACTATTTCATAAAAAACATATTTTGTTACCATATGAAACACACACTTTTCATATCACTTAATTCTGTCTGAACCAGTTACACACTGCTGTTGCTAACCTTAAACACTTTTAGTAATTCTACTTCTCAGTTATTTGAGTAATGTATCACAAGTACACAGAGAAAGTGAAAATATACAATAAGTTCACCAAACACTTGACCAGACCAATGCTGCAGACTGAGGAAAATATAATTTATTTTTCTCCATACACCCAAATCAGTCAACATGGAAAATCACAACCAAACATGTGTGCAGTAGTCTGCATAACACTGTTATCCCAGGAAACAACAACACACATACAATACTGTATCCAGTACAGGTTAAAAATTACAGATAATACTGTATATACATTTAAAAAATATGATAAAGGAAACAGAAAATACAGTTTAGAAAATACTAGACATTATCTCTTCGACTAGCTGGATCTGTCCAGAGAATTTCATCCACATCCTTCCACCGCCATGCAGAGAAAAACTGGAAAAGGAGAGTATGGTGGAAGGTATAGGACTGTGAACTGTGGCCTGTGGATGGTGTAGAAACCAGTTCTGGACCAGAGCAGCATGGTGGAATGACACATTGTCCCAAATGACAATGTATTGCGTCTGGTGCATTTGTTTACCTGCTCTGACTATGTTTCGCAATCAGTCTAAAAATGTGAGTATGAGGTGTGTTGTAAGGGCTAATATTGGCATGACAGAGGAGGACCCGATCTCCTCTGTGGATTCAACCCCCTCACTCTCACTGTAATTCTGACTTTTGGTTACTGTAAAGGCAGGTGAACTTACCTGCTGCATTTGTATAGTGCTTGAACCTGATTGGTGTGTCTAGAATAAAGCAATCATGTGTTTGTGCATTTGGGGGTTGTGTTTACTGATTGGCTCATGTGTTTGGTAGTTTGACAGTCAGTTCTTTGGAATTGCAATGAGGTGACATCATGATATACTTCTGTGTCTAATGTATTTAAGTGTGTTTAGTGTTTTGCAAATCACTGTGTGTATTGTTTTGCAAAAAGTGTGAGGCTGACTTTGTGCTTATAGTGGTGCACATAGGGCCAATGGTTTGCTTCTTGAGTTTAAGGTTTTGATAATTGTGTCATACTTTTGATTTTAGTGTTCGTGCGATCGTAAAAAACTGTAAACAACCTAAATTTCTCCGAGGTGATTTGATGTGTGTCTCTTCACACAGCTCAGTTTCATCTCCCCACTGTTAATGGCAGTTATATTGGATAACTCTCCGGCTAACAGTAAACACCTTCCGAGGTTTATGGCTTACAGCAGCAGAGCTCAGATCTGTGAGTACTCTCTCAGCACGTCCACATGGTATGGGCCTGTAAACTGTAAAGGGAGGAGTTTCCATGTAGGAATTGACAGGCGCTCTTTAGCAGTGTATGGTTTTATTACTAGGGGGATGTGGTGGGGTGGTTGCTGCTGATGAGTGTGTGTGTGTGTGTGTGTGTGTGTGTGTGTGTGTGTGTGTGTGTGTGTGTGTGTGTGTGTGTGTGTGTGTGTGTGTGTGTGTGTGTGTGTGTGTGTGTGTGTGTGTGTGTGTGTGTGTGTGTGTGTGTGTGTGTGTGTGTGGTTTCGGTTTAACAGCTGCTGGATTCAATGCAGTGGAACAGAGGCGAGGGAGACATACACATGCATGGATGTTTTGCAGACACACACACATACATGTTCAGACATGTACACACATGCAAATAATAGAATGTCAACTACACCGCAACATCCACACACACACATCTGTGTCCGGTTACATTGCTGCTCACTGCTTATAGTCCATTGTATTCCAGATGATGTTGGACGCTCTCCATGGGATCATCAGTTAGGATAAGTGATTCAGAAAACAAGAACTTACATCTGTCTCCGACGGCTTTTATTTACTCCACATCTGTTGTCACTTTCTCTCTCTCCTCCCACTGTATCCGTCTGTCACATCTCCAGGAGATATATCTGATCCCAAATCAGATATTCATGGACAGAAAAATGTGCAATGTTTGTGTTACACAGAGAGATCAAATAAACACTTAGGCACAATTTGATTACACTATAAGTAGATTAACACACCATGTCAGATGTTTTCAGAGAACGCTTGTTAGCTTTATCTGTCACTCAAAATGCAACATTACGGAGCATTGGAAATATTAAAGAAATATTTTGGGGTCGAAGGTTTATTCACTTTCTTGCCCAGAGTCAAATGAAGATTGACAATACACTCATAGGCTATCTGTAAGTTACAGTTTTTCTCAGTTGCTTTGGTGCTTTTCTCAGATCAGAATGAAAATTCTCATAACTATTAGTTCAACCTCTGCAACATTTAGTCATTTGAGCACATCATAGTAGCAATTTCTCCTTCCTCTGAACACATTGCAAATGCTTTTGGACATGTATCAGTTGCTTTCATACAATTCTCTGCTGTTTTATAACATTGTCATTTGCTTATGTCTTGTCAGTCAAAATGAACTATACTTATGGATGCTGAATAGTCGTTCCCAATAAAACTAATAGTCTTCATTTCATTGCTTGAGTCATTACATACAAAATTGTTGAACTAGTTATCAAATTCTGTCAAGCAAATTTGATACCTTTTCTTTATCATAGATACTTTCCTCGCTGCATTGCAAGGGATAATATCCGTTGTGATGTAGATGAAAATATGTGGCCAGACAGACAGGAACGCCTGGATGTGCCAGAATGATTTACCTATAGGGGAGAATGGGGGAATCTGAGGCATCGGGTAATGTGAGCCACCCCCTGTATCTAGGCAACGGAAAACATTTGTGGTCATGTGAGATATATGTTTTCAAGCCCCTCTCATTTCCCCATGGCCCTGAAAGAGAGGACCTCATGGTGCTGTGGTAAGCATGTTTTTTTTACCAAAATAGGTATTTTGCATGTAAAAGTAAATTTTCTTGCTGTCAACTTAATCAACTGTTGTGCCAAAGCAAATGTATTCACGTAGAAACATTTCTATCATACGTGTTGATGAACTACCAACATATGAAACCATGTGATGCTGATAACTGAAGAGTAGCCTGAAATGCTAAGAGATGTAGTTTTTTCTCAAATTGTGGTGGTGGGGGAAAGTGAGCCAAATGCTGTGGGGGAAAGTGAGCCACTGTCTCACTTTCCCCCACCATGAGGCACAAGTTAAGTTGAGTCTTTAATGACTCACATTGTATAAAAGCCATCATGCCAAGGAAATACACCAGGAAGACGACCTGGGGCAACCACACGGAAAGAGCACCTTCTCATCTTTCCCTGTAACCTTCAGGGCTGGAATGTAGGGTAGGCCTAGTTGTAGAGTATGACAGGCTGATGTTATAATCCAGTTGGGTCTTCTCCTGTGTTCTGAGTCCCAGGCTGTTCTCGCTGGTTCTGATTTTCCTATGCTTTGACCCCCAGACACTAGCTGGCTCTAAGGGTCCTGTGTTCTGACCCCCAGACTGTGTTCTAATCTAACTGGTTCTATCTTTAATTTGAATCTTATTAAAACCTTTTGAATTATAATATGTTGTATTTGATTTTGTTCAGAGTTACTTTCAAGTGTTTAGAAAATTTGCTTTGCTTAATTGACCAAACCCCATCATTCTTTTACTAGTCCGACATTAGTTCTGGAATGTGTGGCTATCTTTCAGGATTCTAACTGTTACAATATGTGTTGTTATGGTAGTTTCAGAGTGGAAAAAGTAAGTGGATCAGTTTACCCCACAGCTGGGGTAAAGTGAGCCACATGACAACTTTTTTTAAAACAATCATATTGTCACTGCCCTTTGTCTTGAAAAAATTCTGCTAATGCCCATTTCTAGGAAACATCCTGAATTAATGGGAAATGTGTAAATTTGAGTGATAGATCATTTTAGCTCCCTTAGAGGGGAGCAAATGTAAAAAGTGGCTCAGATTACCCCGTTCTCCCCTATATGTTCAGTTACAATATGTCCTGTTATATTGTTCACATTTGTGCACAGCTCTACCAAAAGGGTGTTTTTTTATGTTTGTTCTAAATAAGTGACTGAAGTGTATTTTTCTTTTGCACAATGCTGTAGAATTGCAAAGAGTATACAGTAAAAATGTGAAACATATGTATTCAGTGTCTTGTACTCACTTACTCCCCTAACTACAGCAATGTGTAACTTTACTGTAGTTTTCAAATGGCTGGACAAGTAGTGTATAGTGCTGTCTTGAGCATTTTCAGGTAGTGTCACAGAGTTCTGACCTTTTTTTTGCATTGGAAAACACTGAGAGAATAAACTGTCATAATGAAAACATCACAAAGCCATGTGGTGGCAGATATTGAATGTTGGAATGCTTATTGATGTAATAGGAAACATTGTGTTTGTCTTGTGTTGCTCCTGTATGTCTAAAGTTAAATTCCTCAAATGTGTAGTAAAGAGTACTCAGACTGTACCTCCCCCCCCCTGGATACCCCCCCTGCAACAGTAAACAGTCTGTCACTGAGCCCTCCCCCACCCCCTCCCCCTCACCTGACTGCCAATTGAAACACACAACACTATTGTCGATGCTGATCTGACTTGTATTTACAGTTTTTCTCAGTTGCTTTGGTGCTTTTCTCAGATCAGAATGAAAATTCTCATAACTATTAGTTCAACCTCCGCAACATTTAGTCATTTGAGCACATCATAGTAGCAATTTCTCCTTCCTCTGAACAAATTGCAAATGCTTTTGGACATGTATCAGTTGCTTTCATACAATTCTCTGCTGTTTTATAACATTGTCATTTGCTTATGTCATGTCAGTCAAAATGAACTATATTTATGGATGCTGAATAGTCGTTCCCAATAAAACTAATAGTCTTCATTGCATTGCTTGAGTCATTACATACAAAATTGTTGAACTAGTTATCAAATTCTGTCAAGCAAATTTTATACCTTTCTTTATAATTTTTTCCTGGAAATGTCTCCTAAATTGAACAATTGCTCTCAGGTGGACTTCAACTTTCACTCACGAGGAGGTGTGTGAAGTATTAGTTGTAACCAATGACTTTCCTCGCTGCATTGCAAGGGATGTGATGTAGATGAAAATATGTGGCCAGACAGACAGGAACGTCTGGATGTGCCAGAATGATTTACCTATATATGTTCAGTTACAATATGTCCTGTTATATTGTTCACATTTGTGCACAGCTCTACCAAAAGGGTGTTTTTTTATGTTTGTTCTAAATAAGTGACTGAAGTGTATTTTTCTTTTGCACAATGCTGTAGAATTGCAAAGAGCATATACAGAAAAAATGTGAAACATACATATTCAGTGTCTTGTACTCACTTACTTTCCTAACTACAGCAATGTGTATTCAAATGGCAATACAAGTAGTGTATAGTGCTGTCTTGAGCATTTTCAGGTAGTGTCACTGAGTTCTGACCTTTTTTTGCATTGGAAAACAGTGAGAGAATAAACTGTCATAATGAAAACATGACAAAGCCATTTGACTATCTTGTTCATAAACGATGGTGTCAAGACTTCTCATATTGATGACACTGGCAGTTTCATTGACATGAATACTTGCTTTTGAGGAATAGACTATCCATTTTGAGTAAGTGACGTACTTTTGCAGGTTATCCACTATGTTTTGCAGTTTGCACTAATTGTTTTGAGACATGCACTAACTGCTGTGCAAATGTTAATAGTGATGTGAGAAAAGCACCAAAGCGACTGAGAAAAACTGTAATAGAATCAATGTAAGTTCCTATTTGATCACAAATAAAACCCAGACCCTCCTCACACCTCTGGTCAGATATACAGGTTTCAAAAAATTAACTAGTTGCAACAACAACAAAAAATTCTATGAGCTGATGTCTCTTCTGTATCCTTTTGAAATTGATTGGAAGCTGTGAAAAAAAATCTGAATAGCATTTGGTCATCGTGTTTTTATTCATTACTTGGCGGACCATCGGCAGAAATATCCTTTCCAAAGCCTCAGCTAATTTTACGTAAATCCTCTTTGACCAACAGAAAAAGGCCTGGGGGGAGTCACAGAAGTCATTCACAATTACATTACCGTATTTGAATGAATCCACAGTTATTCTTAATTTTCATTCAACACAGCGATTCCCCCATTTCAATGGCACAATTGTCAAATTTGAACAATCCTTTAATGGTCTCACCACAAAGATAGATAGATAGATAGATAGATAGATAGATAGATAGATAGATAGATAGATAGATAGATAGATAGATAGATAGATAGATAGATAGATAGATAGATAGATAGATAGATAGATAGATAGATAGATAGATAGATAGATAGATAGATAGATAGATAGATAGATAGATAGATAGATAGATAGATGGACGGACGGACAGACAGACACACCTTTATCCGATCTACTTCGGACACAAATCGGCACAATAACGGACAAGAGAAGTCGGATAAGAACACCTAGATAATTCGTTCATTGTCGGCTTTCTCTCTGCATGTATACAGGGATCGGATATCGCATATCGGACTTCTCGTTCTGTGCTTGTGTGCCTGCGCGTGATAGGCTACACCATGGGTTATTGACGGAAGGGAACCGGACGTCGCTCTAAAACCACTTGTTGAAAGCATGGTTGAAAGGGCTACAGCGCCACCTAGCATAATGGAGACAGCCATGCATCGGACATTTATCCGATTTCTGAAAGGCCATGTATACTCAGACAAGTGACACGGTCCGTTCGAGTGTCTAGTTCGATATATGTGATAATCCAATCTAGTTGTGCCACTGAAAAGTGACATGAAGTGGAATGGAGGCAAATAAAGACATGAACCAGACGCAGTGGGCTGGAACTGAGCCAGGTGATGGAGAGACATCAAGTGGAGAAAAGAGAGAGAGAGAGAGAGAGAGAGAGAGAGACACAGACAGACACAGAGACAAACACAGTGACAGTAAACAATAATGCTCAGATTAAATATTAGCCCAACAGCAGTGAGCTCTGGCTCTGAAAATACTCTGTGTGTGTGTGTGTGTGTGTGTGTGTGTGTGTGTGTGTGTGTGTGTGTGTGTGTGTGTGTGTGTGTGTGTGTGTGTGTGTGTGTGTGTGTGTGTGTGTGTGTGTGTGTGTGTGTGTGTGTGTGTGGGTGTGTGTGTGTGTGTATGGTGTGCGTGTACGTGTGTGTGTGTGTGTGTGTGTGTGTGTGTGTGTGTGTGTGTGTGTGTGTGTGTGTGTGTGTGTGTGTGTGTGTGTGTGTGTGTGTGTGTGTGTGTGTGTGTGTGTGTGTGTGTGGTGTGTGTATGGTGTGCGTGTATGTGTATGTATATGTGTGTGGCAGGTGGCAAAGAGGATGAAATAGTGATGAAAAAGACAAGAGAGTAACAGTACTAACAGGAGGACGTAACAAATAAAGAGCTGGAAAATGGAGAAATGAGTGACAAGAGAGAGAGAGAATTCCCCTCAGACTTTCTCCTTGATTCCCAGCCAACACATTTACAATTGAGGAAGTCTCTAGTGACTCACTGCTGCTCCCTCCCCTCTCCTCACCTCCTCTCCTCCCTCCCCTCTCCTCACCTCCTCTCCTCTCATACTGGGACCCCCCTCCCTCCTTCCCTCCCTCCTTCCTGAGAAAGTGGGACTCTCTCTCTCTCTCACTCTCTCTCTCACTCACTCTCTCTCCCATCTGAAGATTTAACAGAGTGCAGAGCGGAGCTGGCAGTCACAGTCGTGGCCTGGATTGTAGCAGAGACGGAGAGCGACAGAGAGAGAAAGAGAGAGAGAGAGAGAGAGAGCAGCCCTCCTGCAGCCTGTTAAGCCCACCACCATGGATGTCAAACTGCTGGCACTGACGGCTCTGCTGGCCGTGGCCACACATGCACCAACCTCCAACGGTGAGTTTTAAGAGAAGATCTGATTATATTGTTTCACTGATTTTCGGTTGCTACATGAGATGATTGAGTCTGGAAGAAGAGGGATCATTTTGTATGCATGTAAGATGGATGTCAGGAATTCTTTCATTGGTAAACTTGGCTGTGTGTGTAGGAACTTTTTAATGTCTGGATTCAGTCTGACAAATGTCTAAAATATAAAGGATCATTCCTCATTCCTCCTGGCTTTGGCTTTAAACTATATTTTTCAGCTCAAGTCTCAGATTTAGACAATGTCGGTGGTTCTTTGTCAGGTTTTTATTCACAAGAAGTTTGATTTTTACAGACAAAAATAAAATCTTTTTCAATAAATCCATAGTCACACTTGTTAAACTCCAGTTGATGCACTGCTTTGATTTTGTCTTGTAAGAATAGATGATAAGAGAATAGAAGAGAATATTTCATTGCATGGAGCAATATTTAGCGGAGAGAGCAGACTTTTCTTCAAGTGTTCCATCCACCATTTATCTGTACTGACTAAATCATTACTAAAGTGGTGAAAAAACTGGTCCACCACATTTTTTTTAATCATTGTTTTTGGAAGCTCTTCTTTTAAGAAAATGTGCCTAAATGCAGACACATTGTATGTTATTTTGCTCGTTTTCTGAGCTCTCCGTAACAGTAAATTGAATATCTTTAATTTTTAAACTGTTGGTCGCAAGTAACTTGAATATATGCTATTAACTTTGGTTCAGGAAAATTCTAAATTGTGACATTTTATAGGTCAATAGATACTTGGAAAAAATAATCATCAGAATGATTATGTAAATAAGGAAAATAGTTTGTACATTATTAATTAATAATGCTAATTGCAGATCCAGATTAGTAGCTAAATTACAATATATTGACTTTTCAAAAACGTAAGCAATGAATCAGATTGAACATATTAAGTTATTATTATATCCAGTATTATAGAATGGAGTCCTTACTGAGCCACAGGAGGGGTGCAGTTTCCACAGTGAGGCCACATTAATCTGGCACATGGTCGCCCTGGTATAGGAGACAAGCCGGGGCGTAGAGTTGCCTGGCCTGCGTTATGCTAAGCTTGTTGTTTTGGGCCCTGCAGTGAGACCCCTGATTGCATATAAAAGAGAATTTGGTCTAAATGTGTGTGTATTTGTCCTTTCCCTTTGCTTTCTTTTAATTAGTTTCTAATTAGGGATAAACAAGGCGGTGGTGATAGCAGTGGATGCTCGTGCTGCATAATGATCCCTTAGTTTGCATGAGAAAAGAGCGTGAATCATTAGGCTGATATATTACTGAGGACTTCGCCATTTGTGGCAGGACATTTGGTGCAGGCGTTATTAACACACATATCAAAAGGAACATGTTGAACCCTAGAACAAAGGTCTGTAAGTGGCACGAAATGCACTTGGCACATCGGTGTGTTTATCTGGGCAGGACATGGTTTGTTACAAAGGATGAGCTGTTGCAATTTAAAAAATATCTGCTAAATCAGAAGCATCTGCTTTGTGGCCTTTTACAACTTACTGCAGCTTCAATTTGGAATGTATCCTTTTTAACCACTTTGCAAAAAAAAACATTCAGGCCATTATGATGGATTTCTATTCTATGTTTTATTGCAGGGTGTTTCTCCTCATCTTTTCACTTTTTAAAGACCTCATAATTTCCTTTGAAAATCTTTAGACTTCAAAAGGTAAATAAGTACACATCTATAATCAGTTTGTAATTGCACTGAATGAGTTAGAGTTCTTATAGAGCATGTGTGCTCCTCTGGGCCCCCGCAAGCCCCCACAGAGGCACAGGGGTGATTTGTAATCATTTTAAGAATGTACTTGAGGCCTGTTGATGCCGTCTGAGCCGCAGAGTGCTCGAGAAGCAAATATAGGAAATTGAATGTGGAGGACCCTTCTCCGTTAGAGTGGTCGGGCTGAATGCTCCGGGAGTGAAAAGCTGAACTTCTGCATGTGTGTGTGTCAGTGTGTGAGTGAGACACTGGTCATAAAAGGGCTTAATCTCTTTTTAATGAACATGTTGTTCAGAGCCATAGCAGGTAAACTCATACGTTCCCATGCTTTGTAAAAGGCTTGTTACAGTAGATTAAACATGCTTTTGATTTGTCCACTGAGGGAAGTGATGCATTTAATCACAGCTGAAATGTAGTAAAAAGCTGCCGTGTTTGAATTTTAGATTTTGATTTTAGATGATGTAAATATTTAAATCCTCATGTGAACCAGAATGAATCCCTTCTCTGTTATCCTGAATAAAGAAATGTGCAAAACATGTTGACTGCTCTCCAATGTTCAAGAAAGTTATGTCGAGGTAAAGCTCTGCTCTCATGCTAATATGAGTTAGGACTATTTACTATTAGCTATTTGAGCCTAAAATCAAGTCATTAAACTTTAACTTCATGAAACTACCCGTCAATATATCCGTAAGTGGACCGACGGGCTAAAATCATACTTTTATCCAATACACTTTGAATTTAATGTATCCATTGTTTTACCCTGCATCATTTCTTGTATTTTAGTTTCACCTTTACTTTGAACTGACAGCAATGCTAATCTGTGGCTATTCTTGTTGTGTGTTGTGCAGCTAAACCCATCAGTCTGGTAGAGCGGTGCTGGTGTCGTTCCACCCTCAACACTGTCCCTCAGCGCTCCATCAAAGAGCTCAAGTTCCTCCACACACCCAACTGCCCATTCCAAGTCATGTGAGTAACTGAGTGTAGAAATGATTTCCCTTTGAGTAACATGGAAAAATGTGTGTCATGATGCAAACATTGTAATATCTCATGTTAACGCACCTGGTCCAACTCTCTGACCAATCATTTTAGGGACTTTTAAGTCAGTGTTTTTACTGGATCTTCATGCATTAAGTATATGTTGTCGTTTCCTTTTTCATTGACTACCTGATTTGTGGCTGGTCCTCATTGGGTCTGTTCCCTTGATTACATGTCTGTAAGTGTGGAGGTTTATCAATCACCAGGAGAAGGCATGTGATGCTAAACATGTGGAACTAGAACTTTATGTTGACTGTGCAGGTGGAATCTAGCTGATTTCATTATATGCATGTGATATTGTCTTTGTCTCTGCTGATATTACATTTTGTTCTTTGATTAAAAGGCCCTTAAAGTTTGCCATCCTTGATTTTTATCAGATTACTAGTAGTATAATTCTAGAAATTGGGGGTCTGTATCAGATGACATCCAACCCTGATTATATTATAGTCCTGGTGTCTTATTATCCTTAATGTAATGTGTTTACTTTTTGCTCCCCTCACTTTTCACTATTATTTGGTATATAGAAGTATTCAAATGTAAAGCGTAGATAGATTGCGAGTTGAAGTGTGTGAAGTATGGTGTTAATATCCTTCCATTCTCTCCCTAATGGGCGGCCCGGGTTTAAAACAACACCATCCACTCAGAGAGAGAGAGGAAAGCGGTGACGGCCGCAGCGCGAGGGGGGCCATTTCTGTTTTGCTAAGGAAGCAATAATTAAGGGTCAAAGTGATTACCTTTGTATTTCTGCTGACCCCCTGTGTCCCCTATCCAATTTTTTTTATTCCCGCCTCAAATTGCCCTGCAACATTTGTCACTGGTCTGGAACACATTAACTAACGAGTCTCATTCATTTGGTCGCAATAGAAAACAGGATGGCAAGATGGTCTTTTCTGCCAAAAAAAAAGGGATGGAGGGGGGGTTCGGGGGGGCTTGTGACTGTTAGTAGAGAGGGTGATGGGACGGCAAAAGGTCAGAGAGGACACAGCCAAGTCAAGAAGTCATTCAGACGAGGAGCCCGCAGAGTTGCTTCGATATCTCTATTGAGACAGATGAAAGAAAGCCCCCCCCGACTCCCTCCCCCCATATGAGTCCCACCCTGTGCCCTCCTCATACCCCCGCCAGCCCCAGCAGGCTGTTGGTATTAACTTGCTGTGAAGTAATTACTACCTGCTGCTTGTGGAACTCCGGCCCTCAAATTCCAGCCAAGTCAATTAGGGGTTTGGGGGGGCTCACGGTTGGTCGTGCAGACAAGCAGACGGATAAACAGGATGAGGGGAGACACATCAAAACAGCACAGGGCTCCACGAGCGGATGAGCCGGCCGGGCCACCCCTAATAAAATGAAAAGGGGGGAGGAGGGGGAAGGAGGAGAAGAAGGGGGACATCCCTGGAGGAAAAGCAAACACTGATCCAGTTACTGAGCCGTTTAGCGTGGGTGTTAGTTTGAGGGATTTGTGGCTGATGCTCTGATTGATGCTCCTGAGCTGCTTTTTTAAGTTAAGGGGGCCATTTGCTCATTTGCTCATTTGCATGTGTGTGTGTGTGTGTGTGTGTGTGTGTGTGTGTGTGTGTGTGTGTGTGTGTGTGTGTGTGTGTGTGTGTGTGTGTGTGTGTGTGTGTGTGTGTGTGTGTGTGTGTATGTGCGTATGTGTATGTGTGTGGGAACATTTAAAAAGGGGTGAGGAATAGGGGAGGTGGCGTATTAAAAGGTTTAGCAGGGGTGTGGGTTCAAATTGAATGTGAAAGCAGTGAGAGGGGACAAGTGAGTAGGCGAAGGGGGACATACCTTTAATTTGCAGTCGTGTGATGGAGAGATGGATGGATGAGCCGAGACACCTCTTAGAGTTGTTCACTTTCATACACAACCTATTGCCACCAAGGTGTGAGAATCACATGTTTGAGAGGGGGAGGGGGGAGACCCAGCCACCCTGCCCCCTGTCTGCCCCCTCTCCCCCAGCAGTAACTGATAACAGAACAAATCCTCTCCTCTAAATATTTGGCTCAGCTCTCTCATCAACTAGGCCAGACATCACTTGAACACACAGAGATGTTCTTCGCCACAGCCTCCGCAGCCCCTGCTTCATTCTTACGCTGCAAATGATTTACATCGAGGCAACGCAGCAGAAGACCAGCGTTCTCCGAGGAGAATTTATGTTTTTTGCGCTGTTTAAAGACACAAACCCATTGTCAGAAAAAAAATGGCTGTTAATGTCCCTTGAAATATCAGATGAAAATGAAATTATTTATAAAAACATTTTTTAAGTCCATGACAAACGTAAGACAAACGTTATACATAAATCATAGCGAGCAATAATTTTTTTATTATTTTAATATACTTTCATCTAACCAGAAAGAAAGCCTCATCCAACAGATGAACAACCTACTGTATGACACAAATATGCCAAACTATGAATTACCGTAAACAAAGATGCACATTTGCAATTATCAAAAAGAAAAGATTTTTAAATTTTACACAACCTCGATACCAAGTTAAAACGTTTGCATTAGAGAGGCCTTTCGGATGTGTGCAGAAGATATCCTATAGAGGCCATTTTCCACACTTATAAAATGCTATTTTCTATTTTTGCCTTAACAAATCTGTTAAGCTGTCTTCCGGTGTACTAAAATAATTGCAGCAGGTATAATAACGTCTGCAACCTTGACTAAAAAGCAGCTTTGTGTGTGATGTGAGATGGACTCTTTCAGTATATGCTCAAACTGACCCAGCCTGAACCACACACAGGCTCCACAGCTCATCAAAGTGTGTGTGTGAAGATGTTTTGTGTGCAGCGTGGAGACAGCTTTACAGGCGGCACAGTGAGCCTCCCTCCAGCTCTCCCTGAGTGGAAACAGAGAGCTATGATTTCTCAGCGCCCGGTAGGAGGCTGACAGCCTGTTATGTGCAGTAATCCTCATGTGTTGGGCTCGGATGTGTTGAGGTTTTTTAGAGATTAGCTGAGGTGTTTCTGAGCTTAGCCTTCATAAACCATATCAGATATTACCCTGATGTACTGCGCTCTTTCCTAACATCAAGGGGCCTTTGATTTATTACAAGAAGAACAAAATGAGCAGATTTTTTAAAATTCATTGTTAATGGTATGCATCAACAACAAGATTTGGATTCCTTTTTGGTTTAAAAATATGTTAATTTAATTGAATGAATTGTTTTGCTCTCCACGATATGGTGACATGCTTGTTAGACGTATTCTCTGGTTTTAACTGAGACCCGCAGGAAGAGAGTTTTAGGGTTTCGGCAAACTATGTTGAGCCTTTGATGAAGTGAGATGATATAATGGAGATTTATAAGCCATTAAAAAAATCTTGAGTATAAATATCAAAATATCTTTGGAGCACTATCCCTTTAATTCCAACAATATCAGCCCTTTGTTTCGATCTTCACTGCGCTTTGGGGAATTACAAATGTCACCCACGTTGTACTAAGGTTTAAAAGACCATTCCAGTGGTTTCTGTGTTTGGTCTTAGTTACTCTTTGTGATGTGCGTTTTACTTTTCTGCCCACCATTATCTAAACTGTAGGTTACTTTGGGTTCTAAGTTCTTTTTCCCTACCTTGCATAAAGTCATTATTTTCCATTCATTTGCTGCTTCAACTAGGAGTGAGTTGAGAATTCATTAAAGAAAGTAATCCATCACAGTCAGAAATGTGTCACCTTGAGTTTAAGTCAAAGTTGTGTTTGTTGTTGCTTTGTCTTGCATCAGCGAGTGGGGACTGCTCTGGAAATGATGTTGTATGTTCGAGGACGCGCCGCCATCTGAAAGGCATTTTTTTTTAAACACCCACACACACAGCCACAACGTAGCTTTGAATAGATTGAAGGTGATAGATATTTTGTTGGGATGGATCAAACAGGTTCCAAGTTTTTTACACATTGAATCATGGGCTCCCGACATAAACTTGGACTGCGGGCTCCGTGGAAGTCTGTAAAACAACTTAAGGTGTGTTTTGGGACCGAGGCTTTGAAACTGTGAGGCATCATTTGAGTCAAAGACAGTGTGTGAGGTGAAAAGCAGTTTAAGCTTTCTTCCATTTTTTCCTTTTTAATGTTTGAAAAAAAAAGTTGTTGGTCAGCCGAGTGGAGGGCCTTAGGACAGAGGGTGTATTGATGTACAGATTGTAAAGCTCACTGAGGCAAATGGCTATTTGTGCTATTGGACCATATAAATAAAACTAATTTGATTTGATTTTAAGGTACTAACCTTTGCACCTGTCGCTAATGAAGCACAAAAAATATATTGTCTCATACAGTAGACATGATACACAATTTCTTTAAGATTCAGTGTGACGTACACTGTCTCTCAGAGGATTACATTATACTGTGTTCAATGTCACATCATGAATAAATGACTTAAAATCCACTTAGAGATTGTAGAAATAAATACATCCCTCCTAACTCAAGAACTGACCTGAGAATGTCTGAATTAAGGATATCCAGGCTTGTCAAAACATCCATGCGTATGCTGCTCATATTTTATTCAGCCTTTATTGGAAGTATTAGGGCTCAGTTGTCTTAACGGGCCCACAGTGTTGGACTTTTAGAACCACTGCTTCAAACAGCTCAGTCCCCTTATCAAATGTCTGCACAAATAATACTCCCACCTGCTCATTTAAGAAAATGCCTACAATGGAAACCAAGAGAGCAAACTATAGGGGACAACTAAGGATCCATGTTAGAGTAATTAAAATGCCACATTGACACATTTCCTTGAGGTGACTGAGAGGTCTTGATACAGTTTGGTTGAGCACAGAGCTAATAGGATAGATACAATGTAGTGCATACCTTGTAACACCAGCACCGGATGTTCAGTTTACACAGGAGGCACAGACAGAGGTGAAAGTAATCTCCAGTACTTGAACGTGATGTGTTACATGAGAGAGTTTGGGTTATAGTTTCCTCTCTATCTCTGCTGCTCTTGCTCCATGAACAACAGCCTTTGTTTAGTAAAAGTTACAAACATGTTAAATAGGATATAGTCATACAGAATAATCACTGCCTTAACAGTGAAATTCATCCATTAAGGACATGTATTTGCAGAAATGCTCAGAATGTGGCGTCTAATCCCTTAAATTCTACTTTTCACCCACAGCGCCAAACTGAAGAACAACAGGGAGGTTTGCATCAACCCGGACACCAAGTGGCTGCAGCAGTACTTAAAGAACGCCATTAACAAGTAAGAAAAAAAACATCCTCTCTGTCTCTGTCTCTGTCTCTGTCTCTGTCTCTGTCTCTCTCTCTCTCTCTCTCTCTCTCTCTCTGTCTGTCTCGCTCTCTCTGTCTCTCACTCTCACTCTCTCTCTCTCTCTCTCTTTCTCTCTCAGCAGACACAAGCATCACTGACAATGGCAGAATTGAAATACAGCTCTCCTCTGCGCTGAGTTTAGAACCCACACAAAGAAGAACTAAGCCTCTGTTAAAGATGTCCATTTCTCAGTTTCCCCCCTGACATTTACTCTAATGTCAGCTGCTGAGTTACTATCTGCGAAATAATGAGCGTCAAGTCAGAATAGTGATAAATCTGCCTGTGGTACGTCTGCTTCCTTCTCTCTCATAAGCATGACTTCAGCCCAGACAGCAATGAGAGTCAAACGGTTAACCATTTTTATTCAGCACGTCACTCTAGTTAAAGCGCCTATAGTCACGCCTTTATTGGATTGTTTATGTGACTTGTTTTATTCTTTAAGACATTTTGCACATAATTATCATCCCTAATTGCACATCAGCCACAGAGTTTTCCTGGTTGGGGAGCAGCTTTGCGGTTTTCAAACTATTCAAGTGCAGCAGCTCATCCAGGTTTAAATGAGCTATGCAGTTAAAAGGTGTGCATTCCTAGCTCCCGACATGCCTGGCGGTGATTATCGCCAGGATTCATGTCTGCTTCTTAAACCTCTATAAACACCCAGAGCACAATGTGAAAACAAACAATAAAAGGGATTTCTGAGGATTACGAGACTGTGTTTATTGTGTTAGTTAAGGACCTGCGTGAATACTGATTGTATTTTTTTAATGTACTCATATCACAGTTCATTGAGGCTGGCATGTCGTACAGCACAGTCTGTCTGAATGTTAATCAATTGAGCGTAGAGATTCCAGTATCCATCACACAGTCGTTTCAGCTTTTCCACCAGGCGTGTTGAGCTCTTTCAGGTTTTTATACAGCAATGATTGAAACTGCAGTTACAAGGTTTAGCGTGGGAAAGCTAGTTGAGTGTGTTAAGTGTTCACACCAAAGTCCGGTGTTACACCAACATTGTTAGATATGAGAGAACTGACTGAGAACACATACTGTAGGAATATAAAGTCTCCACGTTAAAGGGAATCACAACTTGAATTCTTCTCATGTCAGACCTATGGGGAAGGGGAGGGGGATTCTTTCAGCATGGCTGCTATTTGTCAGTGTCACCCTTTTTCATGTTCAGTTACTGTTACAGACCAATTACATTTGTATGCTCACCTATCACCTGTTTGCCAACACCTGAGGTCCCTAACATGGCCATTAGTGCCCAGCTGCACTTTCATGTCTCTACTAGAATAGACTGTATGCACATTACATTTATATGCCACACATATCCCACCAATTATTTTTCTGAACGCAATCGTTATTTTTGCCTGTATATTTTGAGTGACTGTTTGTGTGTGTGTGTGTGTGTGTGTGTGTGTGTGTGTGTGTGTGTGTGTGTGTGTGTGTGTGTGTGTGTGTGTGTGTGTGTGTGTGTGTCTGTGTGTGTGTGTGTGTGTGCGCGCGTGCGTGTGTGCGTGCGTCTGTGTGTGTGTGTGTGTGTGTGTGTGTGTGTGTGTCTGTGTGTGTGTGTGTGTGTGTGTGTGTGTGTCTGTGTGTGTGTGTGTGTGTGTGTTGGAAGGGCTATATGTATGTAGATTGACGAGTTACTTCAGGATAATATGTTTTTTTCTAGATTTTTCCCATCTGGTGCTGGTTTTCTTGGTCTTTTCAGTCAAGAGACTCGCTAATCCTTCTGTCTCTGTGTTCAGGGTGAAGAAAAACAGAAGACGCAACAACAAGAACCATTAAAGACAAGTGAAGACATGTGACGCATGTCGTCAGACCTGGCAACCCCGGGTCAAACCTGTATACCTCCCCATCACTGCTATGGATGTAAACACGCTGTATGTACCTGTCCGCCTCTCTGGACCTGCCAGCACTTCACCGCCGTCCCCAGCACCGCCACCAATCCCTCTGCACACACAGTCACCTCCAACCCCTCCATGTTAGCACAAAGTGCAACTATAGCTTAAGATGTAAGATGTGTGTGTGTGTGTGTGTGTGTGTGTGTGTGTGTGTGTGTGTGTGTGTGTGTGTGTGTGTGTGTGTGTGTGTGTGTGTGTGTGTGTGTGTGTGTGTGTGTGTGTGTGTGTGTGTGTGTGTGTGTGTGTGTGTGTGTGTGTGAGTGGAACAACCTAGAGAGTGTGTCTGGATATAGTATTTCCTGACTTCACGCAGCTATCAAGGAACAAGTTGAGCTTCCTGTCCCACCAAGGGCTTTGTGAGTAATACTAGCTTCACTTCCTGTCAAATTAACTCTAAATATGAGCTGCTCAAACAATCACAGAAGCCTCCCAGGACCAAGATGTTGGCAGGTTCCGTCTAAATAACCCAAATGCGGTTTGGCAAAGTGATGTCGTCCATCATGCACAAACCCTGAAGGGTATATGTGAGCATCTAAATCATCAGCTATATTTACATGAAAAAATTCACATCCACTATAACCCTTTTTTGTAAAAAAGTGAATTCTACCTTTCATTGCTGATCTTACATTCATTGAAAAAATGGGACGCTAGTGTTAAAACGTTAATGTGAAAACCTCCTGTGAAGTGAGGTGAATTTGGCATTACTCCAGGACTGAAGGGACCATGAGAGGCTGGCCAGTGAGGTCCCAGGCAGTGACCAATCAGGGCAGGCCATGCCACATCAGTGTCTTGAATTGTCTTCAAGCTTCCTGCAACATCAGGAACAAAACAGATGGAAGCTCACACACACTGCTAAGAAACAAGCACTGATCTAATGGTGCTATATACAGTTTGAGTGCAAAAGGTCAGAGCCATTGATTGATAATTATATTTCACTGTTTATTGTATGCAAGATTTAAGATGGGATGTAGTGACCTGTATTTCTTAAACTACACGCCGTTGTTAGAGTCTGATATGAGGAAACAAAATGGAAAGCTGATGTTAAGTAGGACTAAGATATTGAATGAAACACTTATCAATGCAGCTTGTTAATTGATTAAACCGATCGGAAAAAAGACACCAAATATTTATACAATAAAACATTAAGCATGAAGAAACCTGGGAACCTCGAAAAATACTTTCTATTTCATATACTGATAGATTTTTTTATATATATATTTCGCACCTCATCAAAGGCATTAGTTAAATGTATATCGTGAGAATTTTGCCTGCAGTATTTTCATACCAACACCTGTCCTTGGTAGGAATAAAAAGCTAAGAAAGTGTCACATGGCTGAATGATAAATGTCACAAAGGGAATGTTCACGGTGGCAATAAGAACGTTTTTGATTATCCTTTTTATAGATATATATACTATATATACATATATCAGTCATTCTTGAGAACCAGGACAAAAGGCTGGGACAAAATGTAACTGCTGTTATCTTTAAAAATACAAATATTCAAAATTGTAGATGTTATTAGGGATTAAGAATAGAATGTCTGGAGCACAATTAACCCCTTAAATATAGTTTTATTATTATTATGTCAAATTTATGACACTTGTTATCTTCTCATGACGTCAAAAACAGTGTGTCCTCAGAGAAGGTTTCAATCTTTCATATGCAATAAACCCTATTAAAAATATACTTTAATTAAGCTTTTTTCATCAAAGGCAACACTAAATAATCTCTCATATCAATAGAAAATGTTTTTCTACAACACATTCATGTTTTATAAGGTTTCTAAGTGGGGGGACACTTTTTGTCACCACCGTCAGACATTTCATTAAAATGTAATAAAATCAGGCAATATGAGGGGCAGCTGTCTCCGTGAAGGACCTATTGTCACAAGCTATCTGTGCAGAGTACATTATAGTCAGACAGGCTCTGATTAGTCTTGTAGTTTTATAATATTTTACATTACAAATCTTGAAAGTCCTGCGTCACAACCATGATACGTCAACACCGACTTACAATTTCTGAAGAAGTTATTTGAAATGTTTTGATCATTTTATTTTCCTGAAGTAGTTCATACTAGCATCTATCATCAACAGAAAAACCAAACTGCTACTAGAAAAACTCTATTTGTTCTGTTTAAGAAACGTTGAATATGTCAACACCGTCAGATATCAAAAACATGTATATTCATATACATTTTGAAAATATATTGTTGTGGCTCTATCAGTTTTAGTGAATATTTATGATCACTATACATCTCATGGGTCTAGCATAAAATGAGGGAACATTTATTTGGGTTTTTTGGTGTCTGACGGTGTTGACACAAAATAAGGTGAAGCAAGGTAAAAAGCCCATTTTAATAAAAAGGACAAAAGCTGTAAGGTTGTGTCAAAGCTTAGTTCAGTAGCTTAGTATATGTTGGATACATACATGTCATTTAATTTTCCTAAACATAGGGTTTGTATTTTTTCAACATTGCACCCTGTTTTGTCCCACTTCTCAAGAATCACTGATATACTGTATTTGAGCCAATTTATTATCGGATGTTTCTTTTAAATGTAATTGTTTTATTTTTATATTGAGTATAATCTTACTAAATGCTTTTTTTAAATGCAATGTACAGTAGGCTTTAGCTACTAAATGAAGGCTCGTCCATGAAATGCAAGAAAAAAAATCCTTTTTAAGGTTCCATGCAATATTTCACATATATATGTAATGGTTTGTTTTTTTAAATATGTTAGACACCATATGCAATATGTTCATTTCCAAAAGGAATACAACACTATTTTTCCTCTTTCTTCCTATACAAAAAGGGTAAAAAGAAAAATATTTTATCCTTCCTTATTTGTAGTCTTCCCCGTACTGTTTTCAACAAAGCTGAACCGATTCAAATCTGTGACGTGCACCTCACAGTGATTGAACATTTGAAAAGCTGCTGCTGTCACTGTGTTGCAGGAGTTAGGAAAAGGCTTTCAGCCCAGGCCTCCAGTCTTCCCCTGCCCAAGAAGCCTTGATTTGATTTTCTAACCGAGGTTGATGTATGATGTGTCGATATGGCCGCTGAGCCAAAACAGAACAAAAGACTGGACTTGCGATCCAAAGCGAGCAACATGTGCTTTCAATCTGGACACTCCCAGCTCCCCCACAGGCTTTCTTTTCAATTTAAACCCAATTGCTGCCATGCCGCAAAATTAGAGCCAAATTCTCTTCCCCCCCCCTTTAAAATTGTAGTGGCAGTCCCTGTGCTGGTGGTCACTGTTTTGGTCCTTGTGTTTTGTTTTGTTCTACATGGTCTATTTACTGAGTGTGTGGTTACAGGTGATAATCGTATCAGTTGCAGGTAGTGGTGCAATAATCCTGTAAGCATAATTCAGTTCCCATTCATGTAATAGAGGTTAATGGACATTCATTTAATATTATTATACCAATTTGTTTCAACACATTCCAAATGGACAGATTTTTCAGTGATAAAGGCCAAAAAACTTGTATTATGTGATTGCATTCGAACACTGCCATCCATCCATCCATCCATCCATCCATCCCCAAATTAGTTTAATAGTTTAATTAAGTAACAATAGTTACATACAAAAGAAGCTGTGTTGTTCCTTTTCTAAACGATGTGATACTTATCTCAAATTACAGGAAAATATTTTGCATCACCTGTGCTAGAACTTTACTAACCACACTGTTAACCGCATTTGTTTCATTATAGAATTATTTGGATGAAATACTCAAGTAATAACAGCCAATTAGATGTGTTAATCAGACTTTAAGTGCTTTTATGTTCAGTGCCATGACCTCATGTGGAAACACTTGACCCTATCAGTGTTAGTGCCACTCTCATTGAACTGTCTCTGTGGATAATCTTTAGTTGGATAAAACTGTTTCAGATATAAATATGTAGACTCCAGGAAATGTTTGTGTGTATTCTCTGGACCAAATCAACATTCAGGTTCAACATTTTTCACGTCTTGTGTGCTAATAAATTCATCAAAGTTGGTGCCTGTGTTCTACTTTGGACCCCAAGACAATGTGAAATGACTTTTTTAATTTCTTACGAGGCAGCTTCCCATATTCTTCATATACGTGAGGTGTATGTGAGTATTTCCCTCTGTATCGTCACTGTTTGTAAACCAAGAGGCAGTATTTTAGCCACAATACTCAAGCCCTTTTTTTTCAATAAAGTAATATGACATAAAAATCTGTTTTACGCGTCTTTATTGTATCTTTGAAATATATTTTAATGACTTAAAGCTGCATAAAGTGAATTTTTGACCTTAACAAAAGTATTCAAGTTGCTATGGTCTATGGCAATAAATAGGCCAGCTTACACATCATGCAGGCACGGAGCAACATGAGCATCCCATTGGGGTGAAGTTTCTGCCCAGTATTCCTTTTCCTTTGACTTTGTTCTTCTGAGAAATACATGTCTGGCTCTGAGACGTGTTAGAGGATGTTTGGCTTTCTTCACCAGTGACTGGCTTACTTTGGCTCTCTGCACCCAGTTGGTCTGAAAACTGTCTACAGTATCTGTAATACGGTGTTGGTAAGAGCCATGACTTGTCATTATGTTTTTAAGCCACTAATGCGCAACAGCTGATGAATTGTGAGAAGATTTTCTTGTTTTATACGTATTACGGCCAGTTGGAACAGAAGAAAGGGCGAAAAAAACTAGAAACTTTCTATTAAGGTCATAGATTTCCATGAAATAAACTCAGATATTCTCTGGATTAAAGTCGTAAAATTGACTGGGAGAAAACTCGAAAAAAATTGTGTTTTTAAGTTCCGGCACAGATCTTTTCGGGAACTTCACTGTATCCGGTACTTCCAGTGATCCAATTCATTTGAGTGGATCATCCATGGCAGGCCTGTAGTTTGATGGAGTTGATCAAAACTATTTAAATTCGCAAATGTGTTCCTCCCTATAGTTTCGAGTCATTACAAAGAATTGTATATATCCTTCACTAGAAAAAAACAATCCTCCGACGTAATCCTGGCAGGAAATAAGTATGGGATAGAAATGGAATTTATTGGACACAGGATTGTTCTGTGGGGTATTGAAAATTGAATAATGGGCTTGAAAACAGGTATGCACATCTTCAGAGTTTAATGTTGACTCTTAGTGGTTTTGGCACTCACTATGAATGACCCATTTCACAGTACAGGGAGTGATTTGGTTTAATAGTCATACCTGCGGTTTTCAAGTGGAAAATGTTAGAGCAGAAGTGTTGAGAAAGGTCTCTCTTTCAAGAGCTGTCACGAGCAGTTATACCTACTCACTTTTTTTTTCTATATATATTTTTGGCATTTTTATGTTTTACTGATAGTGTAGAGACAGAGGTGAAATGGGGCAGAGAGGGGAGTGACATGCAGAGAACGACCGCGGGCTGGAATCGAACCCGGGTCCGCTGCTGGCCGAGGCGCATGGGGGGGACGCCCTACCAACTGAGCTAAGGGCGCCCCATACCTACTCACTTTGATGGTAATAAAAGGTAGTGGCAGACAGGTGTGATGAGTTGTACAGCAGACGATGCAAACTAGAGACATCAACCACAGCAGACCAGACTTCCTGCTGCAGGTTCACCACAATAATCCAGCTCTTCACACAAACAATGAATTATTCAACAGGACTATCACTTGACATTTTCCACCTTAGACCTGAAACCTATTCAGCAAATCATTTTACAGTAAAAGAGTCGAGACTATAGGCACATGTAGTTCCCATTTATATGATGTTTTAACGCCTGAGGTTTCAACGGTATTCATTTGTGCTGGTTGGTTACTCGTCCACAGCACCGGGGAGCCTGTGTATAGTTTAATAAAGCTGTCAACTCTAATAAAGTGGAACCAAAGTGTACAGCGGATTTATTTCATGGAACAGCTCTCACCTCTGACCTGTATGTACATGTGTATAACGAGGAACATGAGACATGGTTTTTTTGGACCTGGACCAAGCTGGGTTTTGGAAGGGGCAGGGGTTGCATGTTTGGGCCTTTTGGGCACATTCAGAAATGATTATAGGATTTTCTATACTGTGCTTTCTCAGCTGAGACCCGGGCCGTGACGGAGGTCGCCGACATACGTAGAGAATGTTTATTAATGTGTGTTTTGCTCTGATCCAGTTCAGCGGAGGAATTTAGAAGGCTTTTACAACAGGAGGCTGGCCTCGGGGTCAGTGTGTGTGAAATATTCTTAATAAAACTAGATAAAAAGTTACAAGCCAGTTGTGACTAATGAAATATATAGTCCAGTTGGCTAATTAGAGTCTGTAGCAGTCCTGGACCGTCCAGCGGAGAACAATAAAAAGCACAGATTGATGAAGAGACGTATCAACAGACGCAGCAGCAGAGTAAATGTTGACACAAGTGATACTGGACCTCACATACAGTCTAAGAAGACAGAGAAAGATGTATGATGAAGTGTGCTGCACACTACACACTATATATTCCGCACAGTACAGTATTGTGTGGGTGCATCATGCAAACTGATTACTGTAACAGTTGCCATCTATGTTTTAAAAAAAACCTGTCCTACCATTTTTGTCATATGAGGCATATACTGTATATAAAAGGAAATACAATAAGGAATTTTGTAGAAAACATACTATTATTCACCCTTTTGCCTTCTAGGTTTGTTGTTATGTAAAAACCACATTGAATGGATGACTTTATACTTTACATTACTATACTGTTTGCTTTTGATTGGCTCATGGATTATGCTGCAGACCTATTTACCAATGCACCTGCATCGACCATAATGGTCAACTAAACACTTCAAATGTAAAGAGATATTTTCTGTCAATCAAGCAGTAAAAACAACTCTGCTTTGCTCAGCACACAGCAGCCTTCAACTCAAATCAGCTGAGACAGAGAACATAACCAGGTTGGACAACAAATTGCTCGGCTGATTTAGCGCTGGAGGTTGTGGGTAATCCGGTGTGATTTGAGGCTCTCGACTGTACATCTTTGAACAACCAAATACCCAGCCGGCTGCATGGAAGTTAATAGGAAACATGTTGGCACCCAAACCACACAGGGCCATGTGTGTGTGTGTGTGTGTGTGTGTGTGTGTGTGTGTGTGTGTGTGTGTGTGTGTGTGTGTGTGTGTGTGTGTGTGTGTGTCTGTGTGTGTGTGTCTGTGTGTGTGTGTGTCTGTGTGTGTGTGTCTGTGTGTGTGTGCGATTGGGGTAGGATGTCGGCAGGATGGGTTCACAATCCGAGTGTGGTTCCTATGGTTTCCTAAAAGAGAGAGCTGCTGTATGAAAAGAAAGCCTGGGGACAGACACACTAACATGATGTTTCCTGAACAGGATATGTGAACATGGACCTAATGCTGAAAGATCAAGTGAAAACACAAACACACACACACACACACACACACACACACACACACACACACACACACTTTGACTATGGGTATACACAAATCAGTTCAGGCTGTGAAGATACACTGAAGTGAATAAAGACGCAAGAGACAGCCCACCTGATCAACCCTAGCACTCTGTGATCCCCTTAGCAACCTTGAGCCCCCCATCTCTCTGACTGTGTGGTGACCCCTCCAATGCGAGCCCTTAGTTAACCCCACAGACGTTCATCTACAGGCCTTAACACACACACACTATCAACAATCGCCACAACAAACACAGGAGACAGATGATGTTTCAGCTGCATCTAGGGATCACTCTTTTCATAATGAAAGAGGAGCGTCAAAGGCATTGTAGAGGAAGATAAATGAGGATGAAAGAGTTCCCCTATTCAAGCCCTCGCAGAAACCACATATCCCACAAGACACTTCTTCTCTATTAAACCAACAAGCATTAGCGTTAGCAGCTCTAGGGGGGTTTGGAATGTCCTTAGATCCATCATGGCCAAACATACTGATTCCCTAACCTTACAGTGGAGAAAAAGGGTCATGGGTAACCGCTATTGGAAACAGGTTGATCACTGTTTCCATGCAGGCGAAGGGGAGAAGGGAGAGAAAAAGAGATGAATATCATCATTTGTTCCCAATTGTTCCACAGCAGAGAAAAGGGAGTAATACATCTTTGTTTATTTGCATTCTCTGATAAAGACAGAGGGGGAAATAAAGGGATGTTATCATTCACGGCTCGTTTTTTTGAAGATGTCAAAGATCCCCTCTTAATGAGACATTCCGCTGTGATCCAGGACCAAGCGGACTGTGTCTTTGTTGCCTCTGCTGGCATTTAACAGACAAGCATCATTAACCCAGTGGCGGGTTGACTTCCCAGCTATTTCCTTTTGTACGGCGGTGGATGCCTTGCAAGCAATTACTACTGAACTGCTCAGATCCCGCTGTAAAAGGTGACACACAGTTTCACAATCAATTTACTATGTAGGATGCAACCAGAATTCCTAAAACAATCATAATGTCCACTGGTTCAATAGAGTTGTTGAAAGCAAAAGAATCATACACATTACAACCATGTAAAATAAGTTGTTTCAGATTTTGCCTGCAATATACAGTATGTCTTATGACCTTTCTTTTTACGTGCTTATTCTTTTCCTATACTAAATATGTCTTGGATCATGGGTTTTGACACACGTTTATCAGAAATGATAATATTAATATTTCTACATCTGCATTTTTTACATGTACATGAGATATTTTCACGGGTTCCAGGTGTGCACAGATGTGCAAAAAAAAGCTTGATTAGCAAGAGCCTTTTTTATGACAGACATTTCTTACAGTGCAACTCCGGGCCATTTAAGAGCCGGCCCTTTTGAAAGCGACATTTCTCTGAAGTCTGATGAAGCAGAGAGAGAGCAGAGTTCATGCAAATCCGCCAACATTTCTCCATAGCACATCGTCATTCTCTCCCCAGGTCAGAAACAACGTAAGTTACATCAACTGCTTGCCCTCCGCTTCCTCATGGTTAACCATCAATCTCAGTGTTTAATTGCTTCTACTGTCTACGGTTGAGTTTTTTTCAAACATCTGTAACACCTTCTGGTGACATCGGAGATGGTATTAAATGTATACCAATGTGCTTAGCTGTGGGAGAACAAATATGACAATGTTCATCTTGTATTGAGCAAGATGAGAGAAAATTTGGTCATAAGCTTTTTGTTTTGCTTAAGTGACACAGCATTGGAAACAATGTTTTAATTCAGCTACCTCTTACTGGTATGAGGTAAATACTTACAACCTAAAGACAACATTAGATGCTGTCTGCCAACTCCAAAGTCCCCTTGAAAAAAAAAATTCAAAACGTAAAGCTTTTCGTTGTTTATTCTCAGGTTAGATCTGGTTTGTATAGTAAATTAATCATGATTTTACCAAATGTGTCAGGTCCCAAAACTGGCAATTTGAGCAAGGTAACGACAAGCTTGGCCCCTCCTGTACAGTTTTTTTTAAGGCTTCAGCCCCAAAGTGGAACATAAAAAAGCCCAACATTTTCTTTTCAGTGTAGTTATTGGAGTGAGACATCAGATTATATTGGACTGGACTTTTCCTGGCTGACCCTGGTGAAGTTAAGTTTATTCTCATACCCAGTGTGGCGTCCACAGATCGTGAACTTACATTCACTTGGGGAAAGGCCAAGGTGAAATTCTCAAATGTGTTTCATAAGTTTCTGTCTCACATGGCCTCATTTTGTAGGTGTGATGTTAAATGCAGTGTACGGACGTGCAGGTGGGAGACAGACACCAAAGTAGGAGACCAAATGTAAGTACATAACTTAACTCATTGGGATAAGTTGTGGACAACTGTAACACAACAGTTATTTAATAATGTCAATGTTCAACGCATGTAATTCAACATTGAACAGGGCGTTTACAGCTTAGTTTTACGTCAAGACTCGTTTTTTAATGTTGTAGATGATCTACAGAAATTCTCATGGCTCAAACGGGAGGCAGGGTCACACAGTGTATTTGCCAAGAATTCCGACCGCTTATTCCTTTGTGAACTTTAAACATAAGCATGCGATATGTAATGTGTGCACAACTATTGTATTCCTCTGCTTTGCTCTGGGTAGCAGTACTATCAAGGTTACAGATGCAGGCTTTATTAACTGTAAGGTCACCAGTTCAAATCCCCAGAGTGGATGGGAAATGTGGGGTGGAGAAGACACAGACACTTCTCTATTCCCTCATCAACAACACTCTTAAGCCCCGTCTGCTACAACAAAGCTGCTCAATGGCCA
Organism: Ammodytes marinus; assembly: GCF_949987685.1. Taxonomy (NCBI): domain Eukaryota; kingdom Metazoa; phylum Chordata; class Actinopteri; order Uranoscopiformes; family Ammodytidae; genus Ammodytes; species Ammodytes marinus. The sequence continues at coordinate 33,354,373 of NC_137235.1, forward strand.
ACATGAGGATTCCAGGTGTGCATTAGCTGAAAGAAATAATGATTATTGTCACAAGTTAATGTCCCTGGATGAAGACTGTGAGAAGCCCTTATTGATTGAAGTTGTAACTTTGATTAATTAGGCTCCATGAATATGGCGCCATAGGCTACATTTTAAAATTTGGGTTTGGGTTTTTTACCTGATTTCTGCAGCTATCTTATTTTAGGAACCTATCAAGCAAGAAAACACACCTCCAAAACTCCAAAACACTAATATTAAATGTGTTTCTATTTATATATTTCTGCACATACATCATGGTACACCCAGCCACCCAGCCAGAGAGGGATGTAACATACATTGTGAAAAGGCTTGAATCTAGATATTAACTTTGAGGTGGGGGGATTTCACCACCTCTGGTATGGGACAGTACACACATGCTCACTTAAAATGTGAGCAGGACAGCAATAGAGTTCAAACACACAATATGCTCAGCCAACATGTCAGATACAAGCTGAATCAGAATGTAGTATGCTGACTAGCTTAAGCATCATTGTCATCTATGGGAGCACTAATGATGAGAGGATAAAAAGGTTTTCCCCTGCCGGCCAAGGATTCATCAGATTCACAGACAACAGGACAATGTGCTGTCCAGCCACAGGGGGTTCAAACTCAATCTAAATATTCCTTGGCAACAATGTTGTCTTTTGGCTTTACAGCAGCAATGCAGAGGCACCTCCTTACATGGCTTTCGAGAAATGCTAGCTATAAATAATAACAAGCTTTCCCCCCCTCCATGAATCATGAGAAAAATCTCTCATGAGCGATGGCTTGACTGCTTTATATTACAGACATTAAAGTAACAACAAGTACATGGACCAGTGGTCCTGTTGGTTAAACATGATTCCTAACATGGAAATCCCTCTTCTCATCACAAACATTTCTTACCCACAATGACTCATTCTTGATGCTTGCACATACACACAGTATATGCAGATAGCTGCTCACATGCAATATATATAGGGGAAGGTGGGGTGATTTGTGCGTTTTGGAAGTTGCAAAACCCCTTGTTTCTAGAAAACCGTGGAAGAAATTGGAAATGTGACCACATATTTAAGAAGAGCCATCCATTTGACTCATCCTGTAAAGAAGGGAGACACAAGGAATAAGATATAAGCACATTTAAGCTCAACAAACTGTGTTTTGCCTTTCAAAGTAAAATTTCCATGATCAAGGTTTTTTGATTATTGTGTCTGAACAATTATAGACACGTTTGAAAACATTTGACACATGTTTTAGTGCTTTGGTATGCTACACTTTGAGTCTATATAGTTAGCACAATGTCAACCCTAAATTGCTGCATCATGCCTATTATCCAAAATTCTGGGGATGGGGTGATTTGTGCGCAAGGGCCTGGGTGAGTTATAAGTAAGTAAGTAAGTAAAATGTATTTATAAAAGCACATTTATGACAGTTTGTACTGTCCAAAGTGCTGTACATAGTGCATTCAGTAGGTAAACAATGAAGGTATAATAACAATAACCAAAATAAAAGACGTAAAGCCCATACATCCACATAAACACAGATAGTAGTGCAGAGGTAAGATAGTTAATGGGGAGGAAACACCAGGGTGTACATATGGGTTTTGAGCCTTGATTTAAAGGCAGAAATGTAGGGGGAATCACATTTGTCAGGTGGCAGTTGGTTCCACAAGCACGGAGCAACTAGTGCAAAGTACATTTCTGAGAGTTGTGCCAGTGGCATGGCTGTATACGCTGGTCACCAAAAGAAAGTGATTGTCTACAGTAGCTCAGAAGAGAGTGACATCTAAATTCCACTTAACGACACCACTGATGAGAGTTCAGATGGCCAGAAAGATGATGATGGTGACTTTGTCATTGTGACACAATGACGCACGATTTGTGCGTCAAGACAACTTTTTTTCCGAAAGCTATATTTCTTAAACAGTTTATTCCAGATCCAAAGTTTTTATTGCCAGGGATGCACAACATCCTGAAATATATGTACATATTTGAGTTGGAGACATAACTGTCAAGGCCTCACTTTAAAATCACTTTGAGTAAAAAGTTGCACAAATCACCCCACCTTCCCCTATATGGGATATTTGTATGGGAGGAAGCATACACACACTAACAATTACGCAAAGGTCTCAACTTGCAGTGTTATTTACAGAATTTATCAATTCTGCATTTTAGCATACGTTTACCAAGTGCTCGGTGGGTGGCAAAGTACAATAAAATGCTACACCTAGAAGGAGCTGAGCCGTGACTCCCTCCTGTTGAGAGACAGGTCAGATTTGACAGCCAGAGAGGGATGTCACATACAGGTCAGAGGTTGTAGAACTACCTTGGGTGGCATCGTTTAGCTTTCCCCCGCAACATTCTCCCTCTGGGAGCAATAAGGAGACTTATAATAGATGTGAACACACGCACGCCGGTCTCTCAGTGTCCCGCTGCGACAATCCTACTCACATACTGCTAGACATCAGGGTGCACTGGGAAAGAGCTGATGAGAGATTTTGATGATGCGTGAATAGATATTTGAGCAATGGGCATAGGGCGGCTCAATGGGGTATTTGTAAACACACACAGTCATGGGAGACTGGTGTGTTCACGCTTATATGAATAAACCTTTAAAACACTTTCTCTGCTTTTCTCTCCTCTAATGATTGATTGGTAGAAGGCGGAGAACAACAATGTTATTAGTTCTTTAGGCACAATAGTAACTTGGTAATGTTGAAGGGGGAGATTATGGCTTGAGTGCTTCATAGCTGTTCAGGAGTTATTTGGGTCATGGTTAAATGAAACCACTGTCTGCGAAGTCCAACTTCTTGGGGTGATGTTGAACCATTCATCCACTCAGACTTGTGGCTCTAAAATACAGTCACTTGTCATCCTACTCGATTCAAAAGTATACTCAAGGGATTTGAATAAGGCTCACAAATGCAACTAGCTGAGTTATTTTAACATGCATCACCCACCAAAGCTGCAAATGGAAAATGTGAGTGTATGTGATTTATTTCTGCTACAGTATGTATTTGCATTGTTTGCCTTTAATGGATGTGAATGTGTGTACGTGAGCATTTACTGATTCACATCAAATGTATTTATAAAGTGCTTTCAACAACACAGGTTTACAACAAAGTACTTTTGAGAGAACACAACACATAAACAGAACAACTATCAGACAATCGCACTGATTTCGCAGGAGGGGTAATATTGGTCTGAAGGGGATTTCAGAAGGCCACAGGGGGCCACTCAACCAAAATAAAGAGTGCTGGTGGTGCTTTCCCTACCCATTCAATCATCATCCAGTCTTCACTATAGATGTAATGCTCCGATAGCCACTTGAACACAGCTGATAGATCCATAATTCTAGCCCTCACTGGGGCTAGACACAGACAGTATTTGACGTGGCCCACTGTCACCACACATAAAGCACTTTGATAAATTCAAGGGGAGGACCAGATTAGGTTGGGAACAGCAATTGAAGATGAAAATCAGAATGAGAAATGAGAATTTGGGGTCACGGGGCCGACATGGTCACAAAAACAGTGCCTTCTTTGTTGGAGAAATATGACGTTTTATAAGCGGAGAGATGCATCAGAGTTATGTATAGTGAGCAAAGACAGAGGTCTGGGAGTGTGTGCATTCCAAGTTGGGACTCGCCCCTGGAGTATTGTGTCCTCTGGTGATTACAATCATAAATCTTTGGCATCCATGCGATACTCAACATACATTATATTGTGCATACTTTTATATATGATTAAATCAGTCCGCGTTGCCATGTGTGTCACAAATCAAGTATCGAGCTGCTGCTGGTTTGAGTTTTTGCTATCTGGGAAACCTCAGATGCAAATCCAGAGGCGTTTTGTATTGACCAGAGCTAGTGCACCAGAGACTGAGACTTTCATTGGATTCAAAGGGATGTCCAAGTTGTCAGAATATAACCAGTAACAGATCCAATACCAGCATCGTATTGAGATTAAAGTGGGAGGTTCTTAGAATATAATTAGCAATTAAATGTAGCTACATATATTTTTTCATTGACATAGTACATTTGAAACAGCTATGTAAAGAGTTATCAGTCAGCAATATGTAATATGTTAAACATGACACCTCATGTACGTTCACTACAACAAAACAGAAAAAAACAGGCTGAGGTGACTGTCTAATGTCAGCAGAGGTATGAGTGTTAAGACCACCCTGTTGCTTTGCTTTTTGCATTTTTGTCTTTGCTCGGATAACAATGCACATGTTTAAAAACAATGAAACAATCTCACTATGTGTCAGAATTTTCCACAAAATATAAAGTTGGCACATAACATTGATGCCTGAGGCTAAAACTGAATGTAAGCTATATAAGCGGTTCTTTAACATTTTGCAGGTATATTCACTCCTTATTTTTGCATTTTAAAAGGAAAACATTAGCTAAAATATAATAATGAAGTACAGTTGAGGCTGGTGGGAATGTCAATTTTTCAGATGTATGGTCAGTGGTGCTAGATGAAAAGTGAATGGATTACCAGAGTTATTACAATTCTACAGAGAAAAATCTACCGTACTTTTCGGACTATAAGCCACGACTTTTTCCCAATTCTTCGACCCTGTTATTACACAGCACAGTATATGTTCTGTAGCTACTAGGGATGGGCGTTAGTAATCGAGTACTCGAGTACTCCTCGTTTCAAATGAACTCGATTGGTGGATGAGGAAAATGTTTTTTTGTTTTTTTTAGTGTTCGTAGCCTTTAGGCCGGCCGGCGGGCCGCCCCTATTTTAAAATGTTATATAGGTGTACAAAACGTCACAAAACGGATAAAATAAAGTTGAACATAATTAAATATTTTAATGCAAGTGCAATAAACTGAGCGTTAACTTGTGTCAAAAAGCAACCGCAAATAACTGCCACCTCCGTGCCACCGCAGCGCAGCCTGTGTTCTCCACAGCACCGCGGAGCTGAACACGGTCTCTCCTTTCTCCAGAACATTGTCAGGAATATAACTGTCCAATTATTTCAAAGCAGATGATAAAATTACGTTTATAAAAAGGGGAGATGACACCTGTTACTCTCAGTTAGTAATGAGAAGCCTAGACTCCAGGTGAGCATGCAAGGTGCTCTCCGCTTGGAAAGAAAAGTAAAGAAGAAGCAAGGCTTACTTCAAGGCACATTCGCTCCGAGCCAACAACAGTTAAGAAGCCTTCAATAGGGAATATGGGGATAAGATTCAAAAACCGACCGGTGTGAGGAATTAGTCGCGGTAATTAATCACGGACAGTAGGCTAAGCATTAGGCCTACGCGGTTGGATATATCTGCTTTGGTGAGTTATTTATATGTATTTAAATTGTAGGACAATCATTTAATATTATTTGCTGCCCTACTTATTTTAAATGGTGACTTAGGCTATTTTTTGTTACAACTACAGCCCATGTTTTTTTTCTCTTTTTTTCTCCCCAACGCAGACCTACTCGATCGGTTTAAATTGTGGTCCGTCTATCTAATTACTTTCAGTGAGGAAAATGTGTTTTAAACTTGTGGGAATAAATCCTTAATATCATATGGCAACTGTGACTGTTTGACAATAAGCATTGAGCGCTTTATTGCGGTGAATCGTTATTCTGTAGACAGATGCGTTGCGTTCTAAAAATAGAAAAAAGTTTAACGGGAATCGATTGATCCTCGAGGAATGCAAGCGAGCACACGAGTAGCCTAGTGAAAACACTCGTGCCCATCCCTAGTAGCTACTATGGCACTAAATGGTAACACTTGAATACGTTATGCAGAGTGCATGTGCCTAAATATTTCATTCTAAACCACAAAAAATCACCCAAATCTCTACAATTTTTTTTCCTTACCTACATGAGCTCCGTGCATTTTGTACTGTCACTGTATACCAAATTGAATGGCAAAACATCCAGTGGTCACAATATTTGACTCATTCAACCTTTATTCAAGAGATCATTGAGGGGTGACCCACATTTCCAATGACGTCAAGTCAAACCACAAACTTAGGTCCTTCATTCTATGGGGACCACGCATGTCCCCACTTTTTTTCTTCTGGAGCTGCCCTAAGCTGATGTGTGGTTACACCACTGAAAATAAGAACTAGCCACAGAACTTTCAGCTGTCGTTCTTGTTTTGTCCAACGCTGCTTCCCAGGCCAATTACACAGTCTCATTTCTTGGTGTATTTATCCAAAATGAAGAGTCTCCAGACAGTGAGCTGGTAGAGTTGGAGGGGGGGGGGGCTGGTCTGTGTATGCATGTATGGATGTATGTGTTAAGCATATCACCGCCAGCACAACAGGGCATTTAGCCTTATGTTGGGTGTCTGCCCGGGTCTGGGTGTCTATGTCCACAGCTCTGTCAACACAGAATGACCGTTCACACCACATTGTATCTGTTGACTGAGGGGCCAAAGTGATTGTCTCTGTGGAGAAATCCCAGTGTTAAAAAGTCATTAGTCTTGATTAGCTATCTTCGTTATTATTCATTTTAAAATGAGCAGGAACAAATGCTGCCATCTGGTTTGGGAACTGCTGTCCACAAGCTTAAAAATGCTCAAATACAGAGCAAACAACACGTAGACGGTCTGTATACTACAGACATGCTGCAGTGGCCTCTGGAGCACACACAACAGACAGAGGCTCAACTTGTGCTGAAGGTTTAACAGGCAACCAAAGTGTAGTCCAGAGGAAGAGCACGTGGGAGGATAAGGAATTATCGTTATCATATTTAGCTGTATAGATAGTTGAAACATAGAAAGATGAAGAAAGAAAATCTGTGCAGAGGTGGACAAAAAGAGCATAAGATGGTTTGTCATGACCATAATGGCAATTATTGTGAGAAGAAGCAGCCATGTGGTTTTGTGTGATGATTGAGGGGGGAGGGGAGGTGCAAAGTCGACCAAATTAAAGACAAAGTTAAACAAAGTGAGCCAAGTATAAAATGAAAGGGGTCATATAAGCACAGTTAAATACACAAAAAGACTTTGTCCTTGGTACTTTTGGTACTGGTTTACTTTTTTGCTCACTTTTACCCCACAGGACTCGTGCCATGTTGCTCTCTGCCAAAGCAAGTATGCACTCCTGACACGGGCCTTTCAGATAAACAGTGCTAGGAGCCAATTCAAACCTACTAACATCTTAACAAGACCAGATACATGATTGTATTATGACCAAATACAGCAGGATAAATGTTTAAAGTACATTCCCTTGCTGTCGTGTTGTTATAACATGTTTATAGAGAATCAAATATAAGTACATAGAGGAGTCCTGGGATAATTTCTGAGTAAACTTTGACCATGACATAATGTGATGAGTTTTCCCAGACCAGACCACCGGTGAGTGCAGGGCCGTTTCTGGGCGTTGTGTTGACCTATACGCCAGACAGCCACTGACTCCCCTGAGACGCTTTCTGTTTATATTCAAATATTGGATGGCATTTAAAATAATTTTGAAATATATTATATAAACTATTTTCACAACTTCGATCAACATCTGGTCCGACCTATATCATCATCATAGTTAATTAGTACCGTTACATGCACACTAGTCTCTGAAATCAGACACTGAAAACTTTGCAAAGTTATATTTGGCCATCAAAAATAAATGCAGCCAAAGGCTGGGGGGGGGGGGGGGGCTGCAAAATAAATGTTGGATGAGTATGTGTGCCTTGAAATATAAAACTTAAATTGATAAAAAAAAATTAAATCAGAAAGTGCATAATATCTTTTCAACTTTCAGTCTAAACTTTGCGATATACCAAAAGCATAAGAATAACATGCAGAAGAGTTGATAAATTGTGCACCTAAAATAAGTCTAGAAGGTGAAGTAAGCAATTTATTTATGTTAATATAAGTGTTAAATCGCTCTTTATTCATACAGTGATCACTTATATAGTGTGCGTGTTTCATAAAGCCGATCTCTCAGTCACCCGCTCTGCATGTAATCGGCAAATAAACTTTTCGGGATCCCACTATTGATAACCAATCAGAAGAGAGAACGGGGCAAACCGGCACCTGTCTCACTGCCGTTGCACGTGCAAAGCGACAGATGGGTGAATGTTTATGCGCCTACAATGGGAGCAGGGGCCTGTTTCAGGTAGCTGGTTTTACATACTCTGGGTTTAACCCTGCGCTCTGAGTTGGTAAACTCAGAGCGCAGGGTTGATAAGCAACTCTGGGTTTTCGGTTTCAGAACAGTGGATCAGCGTTGGGTTAATCAACTCTGAGCGTGTTCACTCTGGGTGGAGCGTGTGCATAAAGCCATCGTCAATGGATCGCTGATAACATGATTCACCATGGAAACAGAAGAAACAAATGATTGATCCTCCCACTTCTCCACTTCTCAAAAAAGAAAAAAAGAAATCTCCGCTCCTCCCACTAGAGTTAGAAATATTAACGAATGAGCTTATGGTAGCCTATGGAGAAGAATTAACGGGATATTGTCTCATAACTCTGATCTAATCTCCTCGGCAATTCAGAAAAAAACAGAGCAAACATTTTTTGTCAAGATAATCATTTCGCTTCCGTATGAGAAGCCATAGTCTATCTTAAAAAGTTACGCATATCAGCTGTAAAGTAATAAAGCTGGCGCGGCACAGCATTACTGACAGTGCCTAAAGCCTACTGTGCAGTAAACAGAACAGACTGTCGCTTCTTTTAAATGGGGAGTGAAATACATTAACGTCAAGACACATTAGGTGACAGTTTCCATTGAAGAGCCTGATTGATTTATTACCAGATCCATTTTCCTCAAGTGATCACCGTTTAAATTATTATATCATTTTTATATTCATATTAGGCTATTTAACGAGGCTTGTCTGTGACTTTAGGATCGCACAAGTGAACTACAACGATCGCGTGCAGCCGCAGCGTTACATGAATCCACCTGACATAAATCTGTTCAGTGGCACAGACGTTAAAAAACATACAATAGGCTACAAATAGGTTTATTAATCTGAATGTAGAGCATGTCACGATGTGTAAGGTGGCCGCCTATATGAACGGACCGAGGGCTGAGAACAAGGCTACTGATCAGATAAATGATTGGTCAAACGTAAAATCATCAGGAAATGATAAAAACATCCCGATGGAGATTTCTATAGAGTGATTTTGCTTCAAACTGTACAGGGACGCGTGTGACAGTGACACTCTTTCTTCAGTCGGAGCTGCAGCGTAAAGTGAAAACAAACTCAGGGTAGGTCTAACCACCTATCCAGCAGGTTAGACCCACGGCGTATGTTGCCGCAGTAACTGACTCTCGGTTGCACTGAACCTGCTACCTGAAACGGAAAACCCAGAGTTTCCACCAACTCAGAGCGAACAAACTCTGGGTTGCCTCAAAACCAGCTACCTGAAACAGGCCCCAGGTAAAAATCCTTCCCAATGTCTGTTTTGATGGTTTTTATCATGTTTTATCACACTTATGGATCTGAGATGATGCTAGATAACTTTCTGCTTGAAGACCGCAGTGCATTAATGTGGTGACGTAGGGACGAGGGAGGGGACTGCTAACTGCAGTAACTGACAGGAAGTTAGCTAAACTGACCATTCCGCTTACTGAACCTTTAACTTTCTTCTCCACGTTGTGAAAACATTTGGGTTCAAACAAACAGCCTGTCCACACAGCAGCCTTTGTTCCTATACGTCCCTCAGGACTGCTGCACCCATGCTGTTCATGTAAAACCCCCTTTATACACCAAAGAAACTTCTGAGATCCACCAACAGCAGATATATATCATGTTCAGGTCCCTGTCAGACAATGAAGGAGAGCTCTCAAGAATGAAGAGGGTCAAGCTGTTACAAATTAAATTAGAGCATTATTTTCCTAGAACTTTTAAGGGGAAGTGACGTGGTTGGGTTGACGCGATGCACTGCAGACATGTATATTTGTCTTGAAGTGTGATGAGTGATCATCTGAGTGATTCATCATCATTGTACATTCCTGCCGGTTGTATTTGTGATTTTTCCTGATTGAGCAGACTGATGTAGGGGTCACCTGAGGCTCAGTGCCCCGGGGAAAAGGGCCTGCTCTGTGTCAGCTTCAAGAAAGACAGCAAAGAACTCCATGGTTAAGAAAAGGTCTGTTGTGGGACCAAAGTGAACTAACAGTAGGGAGAAAAATAAGAAGTTTAAGTCAATGTTTATGGATTATAAGGCAATAGGGTTGACTGACAGTCACGTTTTCACTTTCCCAGCCAGTGCACTTTACAACTATGGCATGGATTTGGAGAAAATTGTACCTCTCTCATTGTGTCAATTTTGGCCATAATAAGCAGCTGTTCAAGCAAAAACAAAGCTTAGTATTAAAATAATTTACGCTATCTGCTAATAAGGTGTAATGGGTATTTTTATATTCAGTGTTAAGGTACTCACTTATAATGTTATTGGTCAGCGTGGTCATTTTCACCATAACTAGTTTTACTTGCACTGTGAGATCTACACTTTTTCACCTTGAATAGATACTAAAATGAATAACAACTGCTGTTGATGTTTCACCAATGAGGAATATCAGAATCTGTGTCCACTGAAGACCAGGGGCCCTCAAAGAAGATGACATATTGGTGCTCACGTCTGGTTTGAGATAAGCAGGAGATGGCTAATGTCATAGTAAAAACAAAGCACCTTATCATCACTGGAATCTATCACTAACACTTTGCCTCTGCTTTGGACAAAGTCATCATATGGTGAAATAACAGGCTTTTACATGAGGCACATGGAGTGTTTCCTTTCTTCATCAGGACCAGATGGCATCAGCCATTAGTAAAGAACTTGATCTCCGCTGGAAAATGGGGGATTTCACAGTCAAAGCCGATGCCCTGTGTGACTCAGCTACCTGCAATTGATGGCAATGGAACCCAGATGCTTTCAAACTCGTGAATGATAGTCACATTAAAAACAGAGAGGATAAGCGTGCCCTAAGGTGTTCTCTATAGTGTTATTACTCACTTTTGGATGATTCTACCTGAAGCTATACCAGACTGAGACGTTTTTTTAGACACGCTGATTATACATATGAAGAGAAAAGCGGCCTTACTGATATGAGCCTTAATGTGTGTTGGAGGTGTGAAAGAAAATCCAAACATGCTTAAGTGGAGGGGGGAAAAAATCGGCGTAACATATGAAGCCAGCAGGGACTGGTGTAGGTCTAAAGTAGCTCAGAGTCCAGGCATCTGCTGCCAGCTGAGCAAATAACACCACAGGAGGAAAGCAGAGGGTCACAGGACAGAACGTGAGATGTGGATGGAGATAGAGGACACTTATACTCACTGTTTGCATTAGGGCAGATGTCAAATATGGATGGATGGACAATGGGATGGTTAAATTACCTACAGTGTGGTGATCATAGAGCCCCGGAAAAAATTATGAGACCAGTCCGGATTTTTCTTCAATCTTCATCTCTACATTACTTGGTGGACATGCTCTAAATGACAACATTTTTATTGTGAATTTGCTACAAATGTTGTCAGTAGTTTATATTATAAAATCTAAATGTTCATTTTACTCAAACATATGCCTCTAAATAGTAAAACAAGAGACACTGAACATTTGGAGTGGTCTCTTAATTTTTCCAGGAGCTGTATAACGTACATGACCAAAATGACATGGAAAATTTAAGAGCCCAAACTGTCATTCCCAAAAACCATTGTCATTTAATCTGTGAGCAGAAACAGTCTCGGCTGTTCTGGAAAAGGTTTTCCACATGATTTTGGAACCTGACTGAAGGTGATCCTCACAGGAGATATACGGCAGGTGATAAGGTCTGGAGGCGTGCAGTCAGCATTCCAGTTCATATCCCAAAGGTGTTCAGTGGGGTTGAGACCAGGCCAGTCAAGGCCTTCCACTACAAAAGGGAAAAGCATTTTCTTACGATCCCAGTCCTGTGCGTGCATTGTCCTGTTTAAACAGTAGTTGGTCTCATGCAAAAAAACGACAAGCACGGCAGTTTACAATGTCATGTCATGCTGTGAGGTAATGTACTTGTGGACATATAGTGTATGTGTGAAGAAAACTGAGCAAATCATTGTACAGCATGCCTAGAGTTAATCAATGTCAATTTTCTAAATGGAATATTTTTCTTGTGTTGACTAAAAAGGCCATTATTCATGATGACAGGTTGTGTTTTCAATCGGTGAGTAAATCTTTGAAATCTTGCATTGCAAATAGAAAAATCAATAAGCAAAACATTGTGAAGATTAATGTTCTGCCGTGATGAATTGTGGTCACTTTCTGCCCTACTGTCGGCTCATAAACCATGGTGTATCTGGCAGATTCAAACATCTACGTTGGAATGGAAACATGCCACGTATTAAAAAGGTGCTAGCATATTGCAAATACAGAAATAATGCAAATAAATAAGTCAAAGATGAAAATCAAGCTGTTCCACGCATTGCTCCTCCTAGAGGCCTGGAGCACGTCTATGATGTTGACTGGACATGCAGTGATTTGCTAGCCTGGAAATCCAGACCCACATCTAGAACGATAGAGGGTCTGGCCATGATCAATAGACCTTCCCAACTCAAGGGGCGGCTCCTACCAATGCATTTCAAATACCACTGTATGCAATTGTATAGCACTACGACCAATCAGAGCAATGAATTGCTAACCCCCCTGTTCGTTTAGCGAACAGCGGGGTTAACTGGTAAATCAAACTTTTGACGTGGTCGGTCAGCAACAGAAAATTCTTCTTTCTTGCTAATGAAAGATTTGAACATATCCGCAGCCATCTCTGATGTTTACTATCACGGCTTCGACGGTGCATGCCCAGCACTGTCGACATCCGGTTACGTCCGCCCCAGAGCCCCATACATAGGGCTCTGGCCCGCCCATATCAGATGGAACGATTTGATTGGCAACTCCGAATTTTCCGACATAGTTATGAGCTTCAATGGACCGTGTCCAGACCAACAGGCTGAGAAAATATAAATTTGCCAGCGGCAGGCCTGGATTTCCAAGCTAGCGATTGGCTGTAGGGATGTTATTCCCTGTTTGGGATATGGTAACACATTTGCTCTTGTCTGCCACGGTAGCTGCCACATTAGAGTATTCACATAAAAAGGGTGATGATGAAAATAAATGTGTGAATCATACTGTAACTCTTAACATTTCTGCTGTCAAGTTGATAAAAAGCAGAGAGGAATTCTGCAATAATGATACATCCTTAACACTTAATTAACACAGTTATCAGGCCGATTTCTTCACAAACAATCACACTCCAAATTTATTTTGAGTGGACGAAGAGAGCATTGGTGCATATGCCAGAAGAAATATCATGGTTACTTGACGTGTAAATTGCCCCAATTTACGCTGTGTGTGAGGTGGGCCGACTGTAAAAACATTCTGAATCCTACAGAGCTGCCAAGAACACAGCAGCTCTGTGAAATCTCTATTTGTTGAGAAGTCAGTGCTGGAATATAACCAGATATATTTCATCACACATATGATAGTGATAATGAATGAGTGACAAATATGGAGAAAGATACACAGCTGATATTTCACAAATGATGTACAGGAGATGACCAGATTAACATAACTGTCTGTCATGGAACTGTAAAGATTGATAGTAAAAACACGGCAGGCACCAAAAAATGTTTTACTGTCTCAGCGTTGTCAGAAGCTAAAGCACTGATGTGATAACTTGTATGAAAACATTACTGCATTACTAAATACAGTAATGTATAAATAATTGATTTCTTTGAATGCTTTTAAATCCAAGCTGAGAGCACTTGAGACCTCCTTCACTTGTAGATGTTTCTTCTAAATTTCAATTTACTTGTAACTGTTTTTTATTATTTTAATTGCTAATTGTTTTTTATCATTTTAATTTCTGTTTCTAAGTTGTGAGTGTATGTGTATGCATGTAACTTCTCTGCCAGGACTCCCTCCAAAAAGAGGTTTTTAATCTCAATGGGACTTTCCTGGTTAAATAAATAAATTACAGTAAGCATATTTTTCCTTCAAGATTGGTGCTTTTCTGAAAGAAATACTTAATGCTATTGTTTATAGATTTTATAGCCCTGGGTCATTTATCTGACTGACTGGAGTGGAGAAAAAGAGAATAGCATCGAAGGAGTTTAGAATAAAACAGATTGTGACCGTCTGGCCAAATGAAATGTAACTGAGGTAGACCTTATGTGTGTTCAGCAGAGAAAACCATAGAGTACAGTGAGAATGAAGACAATCAGTTCTAATCTCAGAGTAGCAGACAGGGAGTCTGTTTACCTGCACAGTGTTTACGAGAAAACCTGGAATCCCCCCTGCTACACAACAAAAGGTGGACATGTGCATGTGCAAGTGCGTGTGTGTGTGTGTGTGTGTGTGTGTGTGTGTGTGTGTGTGTGTGTGTGTCTCTACATGCACTCTCAGAAGCAACAGCTCAGCAGCCTGTGGTCTGACCGTATCACCCATTGGTTTAGGTGTGAGCAGCTCTGTTTGGAGCCTGGCCTCCTGCTTCCCCTCCCCTCGGCTGGGCAGCGAGGTGGGGAAGGGAGGGGAGAGAGAAGGCGAGGGAGCAGCCCTGACCTCCGGCGCTCTATGCGGAAACAATGGCGACGCGCCTCGGGGTGACAGCGGGAGACAGGAACAGGCACAAACACAGGAACCGTCCGTTCTGCCACTGAGACAGGCCTGCTTGCCGAGGTCTGAGAGTCTCTCTCTCCCTCCCGCTCCCATTGGCTCTCTCTCCCATTTTTCGATTTGCCCTAATATGAGAAAAAAAGTAACACACTTGTTGATTGTATGCTGTTATTGGCCACAAGTCCCAAAGGAAAAGGCTCCGAGCGCCACAGTGTCTTAGGGAATGAGACAGGGATATTTTGGGATACAATGATGGTCTCTTGCAGCATGTATACCGGGCAAAATAATTGCTTCATTCAAAAATAAGATAAACATTTAGTAAGACTAAGAGTGGACTAGAGTCATATTAGCAGCTCTGTGAGTCTGGGCTAAGTGATCACATCAGAAGGCTCACAGGCTGATCATTTTTAGCAGGTACAATGTTGACTATGTCCACCGTTGTAGTTCCCTCTTGTTAGCATGCATTTGTGAATATGTGCTGAACACAAAGTACAGCTGATGCTGGGAATGTTGTTAAGTATAGGCTACTGAAAAAATATATATATTTGATTGTGCTGCTAGATGGAATGTCAAGGGAACACCAATGTTTGTACAAAATGTCCAACCGGTTGCTATTGAGACACCTCACTCACTGTGACACTATTGAGTGAGGTGAGGTGGAGCATTAATATCTGAAAATAAATATTAAAAGAGGTTATTAGCAATTGACTCATCTAAATCCATATCTTTAGGTGTGCTAAAAAGGCAATTTCCAAAGCTGACTTAATCTGATTTATTAATAAAGTCAAGACTTTTTATAAATAGCTTTAAAAACAGGTTGTTCTGTCAGAGAAGTGTTAAAGTAAAGTTACATAACAAGTGTGTGTGTGCTCTACACTCACGTATGCTTGTGTGTGTGTGCGTGCGTGCGTGCGTGTGTGTGTGTGTGTGTGTGTGTGTGTGTGTCTTTAGATGGAAATACCAAGAGGCAAAATACCCAATCAGATTCATAACAGAATTAATGAACGTTTGGCTCCAGCTGATTTGGGTGTAGTCTGTTCAGAACAAATGGGCCTTGAATTTGGACTGAAACACCAAGATTGTATCTGATTCTTTGGAAACATGCCTCAGTTTGTGGAAATGAACTGAGTATTTTCTTGACCTGGACAAAAGGCAAACTTTAACACTAAAAAGTGAATAACGCATAAACAAACACTGGGGATTTTGACTCATAAAGGGAGTGACACCTTTTTTGCTTAAGATGTAGCAATTAATGGTGATTAATGTGATATCTCTTTGAGCTTTTTGAATAAGAACATTGTAAAAAGCTCATCAAATCAGTGTGTAATACTGAGATGATATTTTATTATCAGTCTGTAAAAGGTTTCCAAACCATCCTCTGTTTTCAATTAGAAGTGAATAACAAGAGAAAAAAATAAAAATAAAATAGTTTGGAATAAAATTATTTCATAAATTCGACACACTAATATGTCATATATTTTTTCTCACTAATTTTAGATTTAATATGACTATTGATTTTATGATTGATTTGTGTGTTTGGGTAATTACCCGATCCTCTTGACCATATGAAAACACACCTACGTTAAATTAGCTATGGTCAATTTAAATCTAATTAATCTAATGCACAGCTTTATTTGATGCATTAATCACTGCTGTATAGTCAATACGTGACTTTGATTTTCTTCTTCCCCACGGCCGGCCACGGTTATTTTTGGGGAGATGATGTTGAAAGATGAATGTGTGCTGAGCTCATTTTTTCTCTGTGTATGATGGAAACAGGAACATAAATGATGTGCGGTTTAGATGCCGGCTTGTAAAAATGATGAGGTATTAATTTACACACGAAAGCATTTCATTTTTTTTAATATTTTCTCCCTTTCAGAAATCAGCTGTACTGTCTCATTAATTGGGAGGGGGGGGATTCTGGGAAAGCCGAAATGCTTTGGAGAGAGAAGAATTGTCTGGCAGAGATTTCTATTCCTCTCTGTGGACCACAGATCAGTAACAGTAAGCAGAGTGTAAAATGTGTATGTGTATATGCACTGAAACTTGACCTGGTCATAGTGAGGCTTCAGATGTGTTGGAGTGAATGACCTCGCTGGAGAAACAATTGCAGAAAATTCTACAAGACAATTAAAAAGAGAGCAGAGGTGTCATCCACTCACATGGCTGCAAGCTGTTAGTGTAAAAAAACAAATATGACATATTCTGTCAAAACATGTTGCTGTGAGCTAATGTCAGGATTAACACACTCATGTGACTTGAGGTGTATTGGTAAAACTGGCATCAAACCTGCAATAACATGTTTATTATTTTTTTTTACACTTGGTACAGCGGGAACTAAGATATTTATATAGCCTGATATTTATATGATAACATTCTGGCTTCGGCTACTATTAACAAAACCATTCAAATGACACATTTTATCCATCATTTGTATAAAAATATTGATGACTGCTTCTTTAAATAACAATCACCTCAAAGGGAGTTCATATTGGTCAGCTGCAGGTGAAGAGAGCCAGTGTAACGTGTTGCTGTACTACCACCTCTTCATGTGGAACAGCTCACAGTCTATTCTCACTGTAAATACACATACTGCATCTCATTAATTGTAGTTTACACAATGGGGGCTGCTGATAATGGTGTGATTGAGCTATAAACCTGCCAACCATTGATGTATACAAACTGACATCCTGTCCTGCTCATTGTGCTGCATTCAAGTTAAGTAGTGGAAGCCTCGAGGGGGCAGCGCTACAATAACTGACCAGATATCATCACTCAGCACCCGAAGGGCACCTACCACCTTCCCTCACCCCACCCTCACACCCTCCTGCTGCCCCCCCTCCAGTAATGTGGCATTGTTTAGTATTGATGAGAGTGACCTTGAGGAAATCCCGCCACAGCTCCAAAGTGGAGACCGTCAGTCTGACCAGTGCTGCCAAGGTAAACACAGTTAATCAGCCAATGGGCTTCCTCTGTGTTCATCTGACACCTGTGCTAGCCTATCAGTGTTCAGGAAATGTAAAAGTGGATTGGGAATGGCACTGGGAAACAGTGGAGACATAATGTTGAGAGCAGAGTAGTCTTCCTCCCTCCATCCTGTATTAGTCTGAGACTGAGTCGCGTTGCTCTTTTTAGCAGGAACCCCCCCACTGGGTTAGGCATCGCTTTCAAAGAATTCCAACGTGCAGCGTGGCCCACCAGGCTTTTTCTCTATAGGTTGGCTGTGAGAACCCGGGACAAAGACTCCAAATGGAGGGAACTTTGCTAGGTTGTCCCATAGAGGTTCCTGAGCCTTTATATTCAAGCAGCTTCATTTAACTTATGAGGAAAAATATTTACGGTCAATGTCAAAGTCAAAAGTCAAAGTCAAAATGATTTCTATAGCACATTTATAAACAACATCAGTTGACCAAAGTGCTGTACAAGATACAATACAAAATAACATATAAGATACATGAAAAAAAAGTTAGGAGTGTCAAAGTCTCAACTTGTGTTAAAGGCCAATGCAACAAAAGTGAGTCTTCAGCAACATATTAAACTGTTCAACAATAATGTGCATATATCCAATCCATTGGAATTTGGAAATAGCGAATCCAAATAAGGAAGACTTTTTCAAATGCCCCCACATTGCTGTATGAAGACCCAGACCCAAAAATAGAACTTTTTCGTTGTTGTGAATTCCCTGGCGAAAGAATTCTGTGCTTTTGACAATTTTGGGTCTGTTTCGGAGGAGGGAATATTATGGCTCAGCAAATCCAACCAGGAGACGTGTCACCTCGGAACACAATGGATGTTGTGATGCGGTTTATCCATTGTCCATTGTCAGATTCCTCCAGCCTCACCCTGTGTTACCCTACAACATGTCCCCTCCACTATCACTGGAAAAAACATTGGGTGAACCAGTGAATCCCTAGCTCTTTTTATTTACAAAAACATCCCACTAGAAAAGATCTTTGTGTGGCCTTGGCCTGCGTTGCCAGGGTGGTGGGACTGGATGCTCCGTAAAAACAATTGATGGAACAGAAGATGGCGTGAAGCGTGTCCGAGAACATGGTTCCCCCTCACTAGTGGGGCTTAGAGAGAACGTCTTCCAGCCCTCCTTTTTTTCTTGTCTTTAGTCGGAAAAATCCTTTCTGTCTCCTTTTTCATCAGCTCTGCAGACTGGTCAGTAAGGTTGGTTCAGGAATTAAGCACAAAGTTAACACCAATGCTTGATCTGTTTGTTTGTACACAAAATCGTAGTTTTTCGTCTTTAACATTGATTGGATGTTCTAGTAAGTAAGTAAGTAAGTAAAGTTTATTTATATAGCGCCTTTCGCAGACCAGGGTCACAAAGCGCTTCACATTAAAAAAAAAAAAAAAAACACAATAAAACGACACATATACAGAGTCTGTTACAAAGAAGAGTTTCCTAAGAACGTACAAAATATAATACTATACAATATAATACAGAGTACATAGACATGGATCTAGAAAGCCTAAAGTCCTGGCCTTTTCTACACCTAAAGGCCAGGACACACCAGTCCGACTCGTTCCGACTACCCAAAAAATGGAGTTGCCGTTTCAGGAAGCTCCAGTCTTCCCGTCGCGGCCAAAAAACACACCGAGACGACTGCTTATTTTCCGTACGCTCTGCGCTTGCGCGGGACATAATGTCTCCACAACAGCAGGCGGCGCTAATCTGTATTGTGGCCCGAAAAAATACGAAAGCCGGAAATGATGGGACAGCTCTCTAGAGCATAAACATAGATAGAAATACGTATTTATATTTATGGACCATAAGAGCACAATTTTTAGCAGAGAATGTCGAGCATGGTGTCGAACAGTCAACAAGGGTTGATGCATGTGAGTACTCTCAAAACGAAACGAACAAACACATTAAAACGATGGCTAGCTGTTGTTAGCTGTTTGTGCTACCCGCCTCACTTCCGGGCTTCACTGATTCGCTAGCCCTCCACCAATCAAATTGCTCCAAATGAAAGACAGTCGGCCGCCGATTGAACATGATCAAAACAAGCCCGACCTCTACGTCGGCCGACGTCACGGCACACACCAAACAGATTCGTGTCCCGACCCCCTACCGACACTACGACGGCGATTATCTGGCCGGTGTGTCCTGGCCTTAACGTGTCACTATTCAATTGTTGTTCAATATATTGCATTCTTTCAGCATAAACTACTATTCAAAAAAATTCTTGTGTTTAATTTTTTATGTACTGTATTTTCCCTTTAAATCCAACTGTCAAGGAAACATACAGTGTGTTCTTCTGCACATAGACAGAACAGCTGTTCTCAGTGTGAACTATAAGAAATAGAGCAGTGTGTGTTTTGTGTTAGCGGGGATCAGTCCGGTCTTTTGTGGCTTTTAACCCAATAGAACTGTTTTCACTTATAGAATAGGATTTCCCATCACTAATATATACGTTTTCTAATCAGACTTAAGGTTCGTCAGAATGTGTTTTAGATTCTCTAGGAGACACAGTGGATAACAGATGTAAAGGGGATCAGGGGATTCCAGGGGGGATGGTTTTCAAATATCTCTATATAAGCTATGCTACATTAAGCCCTATATCTCACTGGGCTGCGACTGTTTGCGACAAGTTGGAGACTGCATTCGCAAACAAGTCTCTAAACTGTCTCCAAACGTTCGCGGAGGTCTCAATTTCCTCGCATGAGTCGCAGAGCCGCGCAGTCTTGTCGCATGAATTTTGAACATGTTCAAAAAAAGTGTGCGACAAATCAGTCTCAAAATAGTCTCTGAGTCGTCGCAGGTGTGTCGCACGCGTCGCAAACCCTTCTCAATTTAGTCTCCGCGAGTCAGAAAGTGCGAGAAGTGTGAGACAACTTTGCGAGGGTTTGGCGAGTGTTTGGCGATATATGAAACTAAATTGCGACTGCTTTGAGACAAAAATGAGACTGGCATTCCGTTCGTGCGACACTCGCCAGACGTTCGTGAGACATAAATGCGACCTCCCGGCAAGGACATTCGCAAACGTGTCGTAAGTAGCAACTCAGTGAGACTGCAAGTGAAAATTGTCGCAAATTGGCATATTTTGTCGCAATTTTGTGTCTCCAGTCGCAGCCCAGTGAGATAGGGGCTTTACAGAGCTCAGCAGAGTATCCTCCTCATAACTGGAACTTTCTGGGTTACAGAGATAAAACGCTGCCATACTGAGAAACACAGACAAACGCCTCAATACACTTGGGTGAAAATCATCCAGATGTGAAGCTGATAGGCTTAATCAACTTTGTGTCAACTAATTTGACATGGCTTGAAAGTAACCTACATTGATTTATGTGAAAACGTTACGCACTATAGCTTTATTTCATTGGAGAGCATATAGCCAAATGGCTCTTTATTCAAAATATGTTTAGCTTTGACAAAACAGTTGTTTATATACTAGCCTATAGTATGAAATATACATTAAAAAACAGAAATTGTCGTTCCTGGCATGGGCTCACAGGTATAGTCAAAACTCCACATACTTTAAGAGTTGTAAATACATGACATTTATAAAGTCCCACTGCTTCAGGACTATGAGTCAAACCTGCAGAGCTTTGTCTGAGGCATAACCCCATAGCTCACTGATGTCTAATTGGAACATACAGTAAGAGAATGACTGTTCATTCCCCTGTCTCATTACTTTGTCTCAAAGGCTCTCTCCATCCTGCCCTACCATCCACCTGCACATTCTAACGAGGTGATCAGAGCACACTCAAATACCAGACTGTGATCACATAGCATGCCTGCCCCATGTGTACACTTTCCTCTCTTTGTTAGCCTACACAGATGCTAGGCCTGGGCGCTTTCCTGCAGGCGAACATGGGGAGGTGTGTTTCTAATTATAAAACTGATGCAGGGGTTAAGCACTCTCTCTCTGCAGGCCAGAACAGCCACCAGGATTTATGGTACCAAGGTTCCAGGCGCCCACCCCTGAAACCCGCAAGGGGGGGACACAAAGCTGTTCACTTTTTGTGTGTATAAATCAGTATGGACGGTAGCTGCCAGTCCATAGCAAACTAATATAGTGGAAGGTGAGAAAACAGATCTGCTCCTTGCACTCTTGGTAGACAAATGTGTCACTTTAATCCCTCTATTCCTCTGGGTGCCTCAAATATGACATTTTATCTTTAAGTTATCCATCACATAATGTTTTGTTTCAATCAATATAATAAGAGAGTCCAACATTGACGTCAGCAGCTTATTGACAGTGTGTGGAATCCAGGCTGTGATAAAATAAAAAAAGTTAAATTTCCTGTATGACATAATTTATTACTTGTTTTGAGCAGCTGCAAATGAGTCCTATTAAGTGTGCAAACACACCAGTTTACCAATATGTAAGATAGACGAGAGGATAAATACAAGTGTCTTTAAAGCTCACATATTATGCACTTTGCTGTCAATTTTATATGGTCTAAGTCAGGGGTGTCAAATTCATTTTGGTCCGAGGGCCACATACAGCCTCTCTGATCTCAAGTGGGCCGGACCAGTAAAATAATGGCAAAATAACGTACATATGTCAAATCCAAATCTTTAGCTTTGTTTTTCAGTTATATGCTTTATAACTCATCCTACATACTCAACAAAAATATAAACGCAACACTTTTGTTTTTGCTCCCATTTTTCATGAGATGGACTTAAATATCTAAAATTCATTCCAGATACACATTTGTACCATTTCTCTCAAACATTGTTCACAAATCTGTCTAAATGTGTGATAGTGAGCACTTCTGCTTTGCTAAGATAATCCATCCCACCTCACAGGTGTGCCACATCAAGATGCTGATCTGACATCATGATTAGTGCACAGGTGTGCCTTAGACTGTCCACAATAAAAGGCCACTCTGAAATGTGCATTTTTTTGCTTTATTGGGGGTCTGGGGACTCAGAACCAGTCAGTATCTGGTGTGACCACCATTTGCCTCATGCAGTGCAACACATCTTCTTCGCATAGAGTTTATCAGATTGTCAATTGTGGCCTGTGGAATGTTGGTCCACTCCTCTTCAATGGCTGTGCGAAGTTGCTGGAGACGGCTTATGGTGGAGAAATGAACATTCAATGCACGAGCAACAGATCTGGTTGACATTCCTGCTGTCAGCATGCCAATTGCATGCTCCCTCAATGCTTGTGGCATCTGTGGCATTTTGCTGTGAGACAAAACTGCACATTTCAGGGTGGCCTTTTATTGTGGACAGTCTAAGGCACACCTGTGCACTAATCATGATGTCAGATCAGCATCTTGATGTGGCACACCTGTGAGGTGGGATGGATTATCTCAGCAAAGCAGAAGTGCTCACTATCACACATTTAGACAGATTTGTGAACAATGTTTGAGAGAAATGGTATAATTGTGTATCTGGAATGAATTTTAGATCTTTAAGTCCATCTCATGAAAAATGGGAGCAAAAACAAAAGTGTTGCGTTTATATTTTTGTTGAGTGTATGTAACCTACATTATCACGGATCACAAGGGATCTCTGTAGCTCCCAGGAAATGTCTTAGTAAAGGTTGCTACTGGCCACGGGAATAGGAGGTGCGGCGCGGAGCGCCACAGCAAAAATTTTGGGGGTATTTTGCTCAAAGATGCCAATACGCACTAATGAAATAAACAACTGTTTATTTGAATACACAAATACAACAGGCACTGACCTTACAGTTGTCCAATTTTGTTTACTATATGTACAGGGACACATTTTGTGCAAACATGCAGACAGTACAAAATACAATTAAATAAAAGTGCAACTTCTACTGTTTTGATTTATTTTTAAATACAGAGGTTATTTGTTGTTTTGGAATACGTTTTTCCCAATTTAATTTAATTTTAATTTAACTTACTTTTTTTTTTAAATGCTCAGAAATGTGTGCTCTACAAGTCGCGGGCAGGATGTTTGACACCACTGCCTTAGACACTTGACACAATCAATCATCAATATTAGCATGCTATTTGGCCACATATATTGGCCTATTTACAGCCCTCAGAGAACTAACAGCTCTTCTTAGATGCAAGTTCATCAATTCATGGCTTAAAATCCTGAGCTGTAGAACTTTCAGCAGACATTCCTAGCTGTAAGCCACGTAAGTTTCCTAACAGTTGGGAGCGTATGCAACGTGCGGATATGGCACAGGCTCCATGAAGAAGAAAAATTGATTCAAATCTTTCAGAATTGATTCAAATCGGCCGAATTGATTCGCGGGCCACATCAAAACGTGTTGCGGGCCAGTTTGACACATGTGGTCTAAGTCCCTAATACTTATTTTTTTAGATTTTTGCTGAAAACCCCGTTCAGATCATTTATTGTAGCAAGCCTCTATACCCTGATTGTCCTCTGGTCTCAGGATGACCTATATTTGTGCGATCTGGCTGGTCCCTCCCACCTCTCTGCCGGGCTTTCTTTATATGTCCATGGGGCTCTCCCACCGTCTCTGCCGTGCTCTCGCGATACTAGAGAGACACTGCGTGACTGCGAACACAGTGTTTACCCGGAGCTAAGCCATAGCTGGTTGCTTGTCCCAAAGCTAATAGCTATACACCAGTCAGGCAAAACTACCAATAAAAACTATTATTTTAGTTTCACCGTTTTAAAAAAAGCACAGGTAGCTTCCTATGCGTTGTGTTATTAAAAATTAGGCATTATTAGACTGCAAGGGGAAAGCTAAGTTAGTGTATTAGGAGCAAAACTTGGTGCTACAACCGAAGCTACATGGGCGCTAACGCTAAAAAGACTCAGACGATTTAAACCAGTGAAAACAGTAGCTTCAAAGTGTGATTTCTACAGGAATATCTTCCCATCCTTTGTCATGTTAAAAACTAGTCATTTTCAGACTGCTGTGGGGAATATAAACAGCGTGTTATGAGCAAATGCTGATTGCTTGTCCCAAAGCTAATAACTATACACCAGTCAGGCAAAACTACCAATAAAAACTAGAAAATCCCGCGGAGATTTTGAAAGTACGGGCAGCCCTGCGCAGGCCGCCAATCCCCGCTTCGGCGGCGCCCCGCCCGTCGGCCGGGCCAGAACGCTTCTACGAACCGCCGCTTCTTTCCGAACTCCAGTCCCGAGTTGTGGCCGTCCCCTGATGCTGTGTATACAATTTGGTGATGATAGGTTGGAAATCCACAGAGTGAATGTGACTTCACTGTATTTCAGGTCATGTAAATTAGGGAAGAAAGAAAATAATGGCTGACCCCTATGGTCCAAGAGGCTTTATTGTAGAGCACCATGAGCTGTACATGTGTAAGAAATGTCAAGTCAATCAGAGTCAGGGGGCGAGGGGCGTGGCCTGTCAACCATTGCATTTTTTAATGATGGTTTTCGCATTTGTGTGGGCCCCTATGGGTTAATCTCGACAAGCTAGAGGGCCATGCTACCACATGTCTTCTGCACATATCCTGCAAGTTTCATGATGATAGGACCTATGGTCAATTAGTTATGTCCAATTTGTTATTAAGCCCTGCCCCTGCATAAACGTTTTAGTCAATGGCGGCCATGTTTTCCAAGCTATCCTACTAATATTTTTCCGAGACGTGCGTCATAGTCCCCCGGGGCTTCGTGAGACATCTGGTGTTGATAAAGTAAAACTTGACAAAGTTGTGGATAAAACCCTGTTTTTCAGTTTATGCTAATTAGCCGAAAATATTTCCAGGTTGACTTTAATGATCCAAGAGGCTTTTTTGTAGAGCACCCTAAAATACACCTGTGGGAGAAATTTCAAGCCAATCGGACTTACGGTGTGCGGGCGTGGCCTCTCAAACTTTCTTCAGTCGGGGCTTAATGACAGCGCCCCCTAGCGGAAATTCAAAAAACTGTCCGAGAGGCTATATTGTAGAGCACCATGAGCTGTACAAGTGTAATACAGGTCAATCAGAGTCAGGGGGCATTTGTGGCGCCCCCTATGGGTTAATCTCGATAAGCTTCGAGGGACCTGCTACCACATGACTTCTGCACATACCCAGCAAGTTTGATGATGATAGGACCTATGGTTAAGGAGTTATGGCCAATTTGTTAATAAGCCCCGTCCCTGCGTAAAATTTTGTAATAATAAATAATCATGGCTGACCCCTATGGTCCGAGAGGCTATAAAGGTAAAGCGGAGGAGCTTAGGGAGGAGCCTAACATTGTAAAGGGGAGGAGCCTAATGTGGTAAAGGGAGGAGTCTAATGATGTAAAGGGGAGGAGTCTAACACAATAAAGGGGAGGGGCCTAATGTGGTAAATGAGAGGAGCCTAACGCGGTAAAGGGGAGGAGCCTACTGTGGTAAAGGGGAGGGGCCTAATGTGGTAAAGGGGAGGAGCCTTACACTGTAAAGGGGAGGAGACTAATGTGGTAAAGGGGAGGAGCCTAATGTGGTAAAGGGGAGGAGCCTAACGTGGTAAAGAGGAGGAGCCTAATGCGGTAAAGGGGAGGAGCCTTACACTGTAAAGGGGAGGAGCCTAATGTGGTAAAGGGGAGGGGCCTAACGTGGTAAAGGGGAGGAGCCTAACGTGGTGAAGGGGAGGAGCCTACTGTGATAAAGGGGAGGAGCCTAATGTGGTAAAGGGGAGGGGCCTAATGTTGTAAATGGGAGGAGCCTAATGTGGTAAAGGGGAGGAGCCTAACATGGTAAAGGGGAGGAGCCTAACATGGTAAAGGGGAGGGGCCTAATGTTGTGTAGGGGAGGGGCCTAATGTTGTAAATGGGAGGAGCCTAATGTGGTAAAGGGGAGGAGCCTAACATGGTAAAGGGGAGGAGCCTAATGTGGTAAAGGGGAGGGGCCTAATGTGGTCAAGGGGAGGAGCCTTATGCTGTAAAGGGGAGGAGCCTAACGTGGTAAAGGGGAGGAGCCTAATGTGGTAAAGGGGAGGGGCCTAATGTTGTAAATGGGAGGAGCCTAATGTGGTAAAGGGGAGGAGCCTAACATGGTAAAGGGGAGGAGCCTAATGTGGTAAAGGGGAGGAGCCTTACGCTGTAAATGGGAGGAGCCTAATGTGGTAAAGGGGAGGAGCCTTATGCTGTAAAGGGGAGGAGCCTTACGTGGTAAAGGGGAGGAGCCTAATGTGGTAAAGGGGAGGGGCCTAATGTTGTAAATGGGAGGAGCCTAATGTGGTAAAGGGGAGGAGCCTAACATGGTAAAGGGGAGGAGCCTAATGTGGTAAAGAGGAGGAGCCTTACGCTGTAAAGGGGAGGAGCCTAATGTGGTAAAGGGAAGGAGCCTTATGCTGTAAAGGGGAGGAGCCTAACGTGGCAAAGGGGAGGGGCCTAATGCGGTAAAGGGGAGGGGCCTAACATGGTAAAGGGGAGGGGCCTAATGCGGTAAAGGGGAGGAGCCTAACGCGGTAAAGGGGAGGGGCCTAATGCGGTAAAGGGGAGGGACCTAACATGGTAAAGGGGAGGGGCCTAATGCGGTAAAGGGGAGGAGCCTAACGCGGTAAAGGGGGGGAGCCTAATGTGGTAAAGGGGAGGAGCCTTACACTGTAAAGGGGAGGAGCCTAATGTGGTAAAGGGGAGGAGCCTTACGCTGTAAAGGGGAGGAGCCTAACATGGTAAAGGGGAGGAGCCTAATGTGATAAAGGGGAGGGGCCTAATGTTGTAAAGGGGAGGGGCCTAATGTGGTAAAGGGGAGGGGCCTAACGCGGTAAAGGGGAGGAGCCTAACGTGGTAAAGGGGAGGGCCTAACATGGTAAAGGGGAGGGGCCTAACGTGGTAAAGGGGAGGAGAATAACGCTGTAAAGGGAAGGAGCCTAATGTGGTAAAGGGGAGGAGCCAAATGTCGTAAAGAGGAGGAGTCTAACACGGTAAAGGGGAGGAGCATAACGTGGTAAAGGGGAGCAGCCTAATGTGGTAAAGGGGAGGAGTCTAATGTGGTGAAGGGGAGGAGCCTAACTTGGCAAAGGGGGGGGCATAATGTGGTAAAGGGGAGGAGCCTAATTTGGTAAAAGGGAGGGGGCTAATGTTGTAAAGGGGAGGAGCCTAACGTGGTAAAGGGGATAACACCCTGTTTTTCAGTTTATGCTAATTAGCGGGAAATATTCCCTGGCGGATTTATATGCTCCCAGAGGCTTTTTTGTAGAGCACCCTACACCTGTGTGAGAAATTTCAAGTCAATCGGAGTTGCGTTTCTAAGTGAAACGGTGTGGGAGGAGTAGCAGCTTGAAATTTGCGGCAGAAGTAAGAAGAACTAGAACTGCAAGCAGTTGTGAACGGGGGCCAAGCCTCCCACGCGACTCGGGATCGGGCATCGTCATCCGCGGCGCCGGCCCCTCGCTTCACGGAATCCGGGGATGTAAAGTTTTTGAACGTGGGATGTTCGGTTTGGGAGTTATAGACCAAACGGCAAAACAATTGCAGAAAAAGATGCTCAAGTGGATAAGAAGATGTATACTTTTTGTGTTTTTGGCGTACCCTTTTGGCGAATTTTTCAAAAAAAATTTGAGGCTGTTTGTTCAGACAGTACGACCATATTTCTAAAATGTTGTCTTAACACGATGTATAGTTTTGGATTTATGATCACTTACGTACAAGGTATTACAAGGAAGCTAATCGGCTAATCTTTAAAGCGCTACCGTTTGGTCTTCCGATGGTCGTAGAACAATTCTTTATACAACTTTTGCTCGTGGGAGTCGGTAGAGCATAATGCTTTTGGTTTCGTCCAAATCGGGCGAAAACTGTAGGAGGAGTATGTTTTGGTGACTGACACAGTTTTTGCGACGTAGTAAAAAATCTATATATACGCAAATGGGCGTGGCCTATCTCAGAAGATGCAGCTGACTTGTGGGCATCTGTGTATATACAGTTTTTGACTGTCGGACTTTTGGAGTGGAAGTTATACACGTTTTCCTTTTTTGTAGCGCCAACTAGTGGCCGGCATGTCTGAATTTTTTTGTCTGCGTTCCTTGGATGGACCTGGATCTAGTGATGCAAGTGGCATGTCCCAAGCCTTTACGGTTTGGGCTGCAGCACCACTTTTAAACATGGAAGAATAATAATCCCAGCAAAAACAATAGGGTTCCCTGCCTAGCAGGGTTATGGAACCGCGTTGCTCTGCAAAACGCGGTCCCAGGCCCTACTCGGGCTTGGCCCCCTAATAAGTATGGTGGAGAGTAATAATTACGGGCATTCAATACTTGAGGGCCCGTACTTAACTATTATTTTAGTTTCACCGTTTAAAAAAAAGCACAGGTAGCTTCCTATCCGTTGTGTTATTAAAAACGAGGCATTATTAGACTGCAAGGGGAAAGCTAAGTTAGTGTATTAGGAGTAAAACTTGGTGCTACAACCGAAGCTACATGGGCGCTAACGCTAAAAATAATACTCAGACGATTTAAACCAGTGAAAACAGTAGCTTCAAAGTGTGATTTCTACAGGAATATCTTCCCATCCATTGTCATGTTAAAAACGAGTCATTTTCAGACTGCTGTGGGGAATATAAACAGCGTGTTAAAAGCTGGTTGCTTGTCCCAAAGCTAATAGCTATACACCAGTCAGGCAAAACTACCAATAAAAACTATTATTTTAGTTTCACCGTTTAAAAAAAAGCACAGGTAGCTTCCTATCCGTTGTGTTATTAAAAACGAGGCATTAATAGACTGCTGTGGTTAAGATAAATTAGTGGAGTATGAGCAAAAGCATTCTGTGTTGGTGTATGTAACATTTAGGCTGTACTAAGGGCATCTTGTCGCTTAGCGGGGAAAACAACATGGCTGTCGCTCGGAAAATTTTCCATCGGATCTTGGGGCCGTGGACCAATAAGAAATGGGGGGGTGGGGTTATCATAGACTAGTGCACGGTGGACGTTTCTGGGGGGGGAAGCATGGACATATAAAGAAAATATGGGGATGTGGCTGTGCCGACTATTACGTAATAGTCGGCGAGAATTCTGACTGGAGTATATTGGGGGGGAGGGGTGGGGGTTTCAGAAAGGGGGAGAGTGAGAAAAGGAGAGATTGTTATTTTTTTTGATATTTTGGCAGTCTCTAGGCATACCGTGGACCCATGGATTTGTTAGAACACATTTAAAAAGTGCATTTAGCATAATATGTGACCTTTAACGTCTATTTTCAAATAGCATGTTCTATCCTGTCATTTTAGTCCGTACACCACCAGAAATGTGAAAAAAGCTTTACTATTTGACCACTAGTACTACTATTAAATATCCCGTGGCAGACCATGACCCAGTGGAGTGAGGTAGGAATCCACAGCCAGGGGAGACTGAACTTAGCATGAGGCTAAAAAGCAAGCGGGTCTCGCATATTATATTTCA
Source organism: Ammodytes marinus (assembly GCF_949987685.1). Taxonomy (NCBI): domain Eukaryota; kingdom Metazoa; phylum Chordata; class Actinopteri; order Uranoscopiformes; family Ammodytidae; genus Ammodytes; species Ammodytes marinus. Next base: position 33,384,189 of record NC_137235.1, read on the forward strand.
TTCCATAAACATCCTGTATCCTGATAGTTTAATTGATGTGCAAACAGAAATATGGGAGAGTGTAACATGCCGTAACTATTTCTTGGTGAACAGCAATACAGTGCAGTGACAACCCATACAAAAAGTTAGGTTTTTTATATTTCCGTTTGTGTAAAAATAAACAAGGTACAACAGGTGCATTTCTTCAGTAGGCATGTTCTGGATTTTTGCACTGAGCCAGGATAAATGTTTCCAGTTGGTATGCTAAGCTAATTACTTTACTTTAGCTCCTTAACACAGAAACATGAGCGTTCAATCAAACCATCGGCAGGAAAGTGATTTTTTTTGTTTGTTTGTTGCAAAATAACTATTCCTTTAATGTCAACTCATTGAAGAAAATGATGCCATTATACAGTGTGCTATTTTTTTAACAATGGTATAGAAAGTGTATCATACTCAGAAGGATGTAGGTAAAAAAAAAAGAAATTGGTTAGGAAAGTATGCATATGTCACCAAAAAACAATAGTATATTGTTAGGTCATATTATTCAATGAGGAAATGAGCCATATATTTTCACGATGACGGACCGGAGAATGCCAAGGACTGACGCATGGTTTGGCATAATTGGTCAAGGTCAAACACCAGATAAATGTCACTGCAATAGAAAAACTAAATAAAGCCCACCCTGTTGGTACAAGCCTTTAAAAAAACGGACACACACATTACACACACATATGAATCCAACTCATTTTAGCCCGAGCCTTTTGATTATTGAAAACAAGAGGAAATCCTTTACAGACAGGAAGGTTTCCCCCTTTGTGTAATAAAGATGCAAAATATTGTGCCATGAACAATTTGGAATGTGATAAACAAAGAAAGGGGAACAAAGTGCCCGCATGAGTGATGTGTGATTACCAGGATCTGGCATTGCTGGACAATTGATCACTGCAGCGTCATGTGAACCCCAGGGAGCATTGGCCTTAGTGAAACAAACACGACTGTATCCAGGTTGCGCTATTACCTCTTTGGCTAAAAACAAGTGTATGGCATACTTGAGAGGATCACACACCCCTTTTTAAAAAGCGGCAAACACTTTCCTATATATTGTTAATGACTAACGAGTCAGAGAAAAGCAGCCAACATTTTTAATAAACACAGGAAATTGTATTGAATATAAAGGCGAAAATCAGTCCGCCGAGCCACAGGGTTGAGGTCACTACAATATTGTTGACCATAGGAAGCTCGTCTTGGTTATTAACAATGACAAAAACAAACAGAGGTGGGTCTGTATAGTTGGCCATTTTCGGAGCAGGACAGCAGCAGAGTAGAAGTGGGGTTTTCCTACAGTGGAGCGGGACTCTCCAGGGCACTTTAAGACATGAAAGAATTCCTCTGAGCTGCCAGAATACCCTTTCAATACACAGAGGTTTTTTGCAGAGGAAGAAACTCGGGGACCTTTGTTCCTTTGTTCATGTTCTCAAGTGTTCTATTGGGAGCCCATAGGTGAACTGAGGGTGTTCTATGTCTTGACTGCAGTCACCAAAAACATCCAGTTTTAAGTCCATATATGCAGGATTTTTCAGGCTGACTTATAGTAGGGAGGTTAAGTGACTTTTGACTTCAAGTCATGATGCAAAAGTCCCCTTTGGTATGGAAGTACCTTAGGGTCATAGAAATACATTTATCCAAAGACACAAGTGAGATCACCTTTTTTTTCTGAAATACACACCTTTTTCGAAAATGGCCGCGGAATGATATGACAATAAACAGTGCAATACACCAGAGCTCATATATTTGCTTCTGTTTTAGCTATAATGACAAACTTAGTGTCAAAATGTACATTGTTTGGGTCAAGGAATGCAATTTGATAGGTTTCAAGACTAAAAAAACTATATTTTTCTCCCTCCCATAACAATTGGGGATAAAATTCACACATGCATGCTTTCAAAAGTCCACTCATTGTATGAGAAAAATAGTGTGGACCTCCCACAAATTGCAAAAGAAACAATTTCAACTGTTCTTGTCTCATGAAATTGTAATTCATAACATACTCAAAGACCTAGGGAATCCTAGTGGAGGAATGTCATTCTCTAAGGGGTTTCTTTACCATACTTTTGTACCAAGAAACTGTTCAGGTCAATAGTTAAGGTTGAATTAATTGATTTTTGGAAAATTACATTTGTTTAGTAACCCAGACATAGGCTTAGGTGTCTGTAAAAGAGTATAACAGTATCAATATTAAAACATATATTTTTGTCTGTTGTCTACACAAAGGGCCTCATCCACTAAGAATGGATTGCACATGCTAATAGTTCGACGCATTGTGGAGAAACAGTGGGCGCAATCTGCCCCTGTTTTAGCACAGTATCCACAAAGTATATATTTATATACCGGTGCTTACACCCACAAAGTTTGACAGCTGGGCGCTGTTTGCCATTGTTTATCGTTTACTTGAGTAAACTGGTTTTGAGGTTGAGGTGCAATCTGCAACGAGTTCTATTTGCAGAGGAAGGGAGTAATTTTGCGCTGGATTTTGAATATTCACTCATTTAAATACATTCAAATGGGACAAGCGCACCGTCGGCGCTGTCTGCTCGGCAGGGCCATTTCATTGCAGTCTGCGTGAATCTCAGCCTTTGTGAGTCATCTGTGCAAAGCTATTTTTTCTCACATTTGCACCGGTTTAGCGGCCGAAAAAGCAGCTCAATCTTTTAGTGGATGTGGCCAAAAGAGTTCTGTACTGTCCAAATAGACTGGAAAATTGGCACAGTGTGGTAGCCTGGAAATCCAGACCTGCCGCTGGCCAATTTAAATTTGCTCAGCTTGTTGGTCAAGGCACTCTGCATTGAAGCTCATTAAATATGTCAGAAAATTCTGAGCAACGTCTCAATTGGTTCTATCTGATATGGGCGCGCCAGAGCCCTATGTATGGTGCTCTGGGGCGAACATAACCGGATGACGACAGTGCTGTGCATGCGCCGTCGAAGCCGTGATAGTAAACATCAAAGATGGCTGTGGATATGTTGTTTGAGTTTCAGACGGCTTTGGCCTCGACACTTTAAAAATCTTTTATTAGCAAGAAAGAGCATGTTCTGTTTTGCCGACCGATCACGGCAAAAGTTTAACTTACCAGTTAACCTGGTAAGTTAAACTGCCGCTGTTCGCTAAACGAACGGGGCTTAATACATCGCCTTGTTCATTGATCTGATTGGTCGTAGTGCTATCCAATTGTGTGCACTGATATTTGAAATGCATGCGTAGGAGCCGCCCCTTGAGTTGGGAAGGTCTATTGATCGTGGCCAGACCCTCTATCAGTCTAGATATGGGTCTGGATTTACAGGCTAACAGTGTGGCACTCACTCAGTGAAATCCTCCTTCGTCTTTCTCCCAAATGTTGATATTCTACCCCCATCATCACATTTGATCAACTGCTTTGATGGAAGGCCCTTTTGATCATAGAAGCTGAGCCACAGGGAAGTGACTTGGGCAGCGTGGTTTTGGGGTCCGTTGCACATTTCATGGCTGGTGCTGAGTTGCAGGAGGAAATGGAGCTTTTCTAACTTTTCTTTTTGCTAATATCAGTAATATTTCCCTTATCTATGTGCAGTGGATGTGCAAGCTCCTATTGGATCATCCAGATATTTACCAGAAATGTGTGAACACTGGCGAACAGAACAAGCACATGGCGGATGCAAGGCGAGCATGCGATACACTGATCTGAACTACCTCAAAGAAAGACACCATTTCTACTTGGATCCATTCTTATGCAGTGTCTCTACTGGGGTCAATGCATACCTCTATGGAATGTTGATAAGGGAAAGATCATCCCAAACACCATTTTGGCCAGCATGGATGGACAGACTACTGTCAAGAAGTGGGTTCAGGCGGTCAACAACAGTACAAAGAATGTCAAGATCGATTGTGGAGTAGTGGAGGTCGATCTTCACCTGCTTTTCCAGCGCTCACAATTGCTGCAAAAGGTTCATCCAGAACCGTTTGACACCTTCTTGTTGCTTCAACAGCCAGAAAAGCCACTATTAGCAGATGCCATTTGGGCGCTCCACACACCTGACCTTCCAGGAGTCACAGGTCCATTTCAGTATTTGGTGGTCCTGGTGGATTGTGAAGCACTTGTTCAGTCTAACTCGGACACGTAGATCAACATTCAAAGACATCAGTTAACCATACAGTAAATATTTCAAAAGAAGGTATGGAGAGTCAGTTGTCGTATTTCAGGTTATCAGGGCACATCCACCGAAGACATGGCACACTGTAGGCGCGCACATGCCAGGACCGGAGCAACTGTCACCATTGGGGAGGACATGCTGATCTGCTCATAGTACAGAAAGTAGTAGAGTCTGCCACCACAACAAACACCGTTCATTGGACATACAGATCTGCTAGTCTTCTTTATTTACCACACCAACCTCCAGTTCTGATTTCAACAAGCTACAGTGTTTGACCCACTGTCAGAGAGAATGCTTTGCTGTGCCTTTATGATGGAAGACTGGGGAGGGACTTGACTCACTACAAGTGCTTTTGAGAGATGGACTCCAATGCGTCATACAACTATATCTGAATACTCATGGTTTGCATTGAATTACGCCTTTGACGTTGCAGTATTACTGCTCTGGATGCGCCTTAAATTAACAGTACAGCTTTGCACCAATATTTTAATATTAAAGTTTATGTTCATTAGTGTGCACATTTATGTGAGTTTGTTGCAGTTTGGCATTCAAAAACATATTATGGTGATATAAAAGTGGTATTACATTTTATTATTTAGTCTTGATTAATGGACACAATTAAAGTTTATAAAACTCAAAGTTCATGCAGCATAAGCTACAACATTATAAGGTCACGGCGAGGTTAGATACTGTGAAAATTTTCACAAAATCATTGAATTCACCCTTAACTATTGACCTAAACTGTTTCTGATGTTGTATGTGGTATCATTGTAATCACTGACCATGAAAACATAGGGGTAGATGTCAACTGTTATCATGATTAGTTCAGGAGTTATGATGCAAAATGCATAATTAGGCTATGGCGGAAAGTAAAATGGCCGCCTCGGCCGCCATGATTCGATTACGTGATTGCTCAATATCTGCAAAGGTTCAGGACCCTGAACTGTATGAGTTTACCAAGTTTCATGTTTTCTAAGAAGGGTAAGCGATTTGGCACTTACCTCAACCATTAAACATTTTTTAGGAATCCGAAAAATTGGTACAAAAGTATGGTAAAGAAACCCCTTAGAGAATGACATTCCTCCACTAGGATTCCCTAGGTCTTTGAGTATGTTATGAATTACAATTTCATGAGACAAGAACAGTTGAAATTGTTTCTTTTGCAATTTGTGGGAGGTCCACACTATTTTTCTCATACAATGAGTGGACTTTTGAAAGCATGCATGTGTGAATTTTATCCCCAATTGTTATGGGAGGGAGAAAAATATAGTTTTTTTAGTCTTGAAACCTATCAAATTGCATTCCTTGACCCAAACAATGTACATTTTGACACTAAGTTTGTCATTATAGCTAAAACAGAAGCAAATATATGAGCTCTGGTGTATTGCACTGTTTATTGTCATAACATTCCGCGGCCATTTTCGAAAAAGGTGTGTATTTCAGAAAAAAAAGGTGATCTCACTTGTGTCTTTGGATAAATGTATTTCTATGACCCTAAGGTCAGGGCTGTACGCTTATTTTTTAAAGTGGTAGCACTGGTGCTAGCAAGCAAAAAAAATCAGTAGCACAAAAATAAATTTGGTAGCACACAAAGTATGATCGAAAACTTGCATAACCTTAACCCTTGCATTTCGCTCTAATTACCTTTGAGCATGTCATCTTGGTCTCATTTGAGATTCTCAATTAATATTATTTCCTAGTGTGTGCAGTAATAATTGTAGAAAAATTAATAGGGGTGCACTGATTGCAATTTAGACAAAATAATCTAACCTGCCAATTGCAATTTGGCAGGCTGTCGCACTAGTTAGGGTTGCCACCTTGGATTTAGGAAAAAAAGGGACACTTGAATGTTTGGGGCGGAGTGCTCGGCCATTATTAGGCTACCAGTTCAGACTGACCAGTGTAATGACCTATAATAACCATACACACCTACAGTGCTTTTTACAGTATAGGCTAAATAGGGAGACTGAGGTGGGTGGGGACCCTGGACCTTGTAGGGGGGCCCCGGAAGAAAAAAATGCAACCTTTTAAAGTAAAATTCATCAATCTGGTGCACTTTGAGAATAATATTGCATGCAACCATGCCCAGGGGCCCAAGGGCTCGGGGGGGGGGGGCCTAAGCCAGAAATACTGATAGTAACTTTAAATGTTGCATTGTCAAAGAGCTCAGTCACTCATGTCAATAACAGGGTCCAACAAGGAATAGCCTAAATATAAGGAAATAAATCATCATGGCCCCAACTAGGTGACAAATAGAAAAGCAAGTGCAAAACAAAAGCATTATTAGCTCTGTCTAAGGGGCTTCATGAGGGACAGCTAAGCCCCCCACACACAAACAGGAATAAGCTTGCTATGTGTAAATTCTATACACTCATCGGTGTATGAGTGTGTGTATGAATTGGTGAATGTGGTAAGATATGTAAAGCGCTTTGAGGCTGAGAAAATCAGCTAGAAAAGCGCTATATAAGTCAAGTCCATTTACAGTAATGTTAAAGAGCAGACAATAGCAAGGCAAACCCATACAAAATAATAGAACAGGGACATGTAAACCTACAGTTCCCGTGTATTATCGGTTGGTACCAGAGTGTTTATGTCTTTGCATCTGTGGCATCATATTGAAGAAGTAAACTAAAGCAAAGCATGTGGTGATATGACTTAAAGTGACACACATTATAGACGGAAGTCGTTTCTGCAGAGATAGTGAGTTTATAAAGATACAACACATATCAGTCAAAGGGAAACTCATCACACGTGCAGTTTAGCGTGAGCCAGGAGCTAACTGTTCCATCTGCATTACAGACCTGGCTTACTGACACGCTGATCAAGCTGAAACATTCAAATGGATTTATGAGGTACATTCATCTATGGGTACATTACATGGAGTCTAGTGACACCTGGTGGTAATAAATGGGAACATGCAACTCAACGCACTTCATTGAAATCAGGTATAGACAACAAAGAGTCTGTATGATGGTATTTCATGAATAAATTATTATTAGTAGTATTAGTATTATAATAATAATAAACAAATAAACACTATGGCAGTTTATGTTAATAAACACAACTTGAACCTGACAGAATCTATGTATTCATTTATATTTCACATGCAGAATATTCAAGATCTTTATTATTACCATGCGTTTCTAATTCGGCAAAGGTCTGCAGATACCCAGAACAGGGGAAGGTCCCAGGAAGCATGTCGGCCTTACACTATTTTTGACTCAAGCCTGAACTCATCTTGACTAGAAGCATATTTAAACAAGCATGTGATGTATTTAAAAACACTTTTACTGTGTCATGAGTCATGCCACTGAGACATTCCCTCTTGTTATGGTCTGCAGCTCACTCTCTGTGTCCAAATGTTGACTTTAACAGCTGAACCTCTGATGTTTGTGTCTATTTGATGCACATGTCTTTTTTGACTTTTAATTATACAGATTTCTTTTCTAACACTTTTCACAAATGAAATACCATGAGCATTATAGTTTAAATAAAATTATTAAAAAAAAACACAAATTTGCAGTTTCATATATCCTTTCATAAATCCCAAAAACTATTTTTTCCCCATAAAAAAGTGCATAAGTTAACATTCTGGTAATTATTTACAGTCTGAGCCATTACATTTGAATTAAAATACAAGTTATTTTTGTTCATAATGTGATCCTCAACAACGTTTTCTTTCTGAATGGCTGAGCTTGCTTTATTGATTATGTATAGGCCTACCTTTCTTATGGAATTTGAGGATTTATAATCTGTGAAACATGTTTTAGAAATAAAAAGTTAAAATCCACTTGTGGTGTTTGCAGTTATTGATTAACTTATTTTAGTGTGTTTGAGCTTCCAGAAAGTCCTTCACATTTTATGATAACAACAAATGGAGTGAGAGTGGCAGTGTGGAGAGAAGTAGGCCTACCCAAAAAAGATCTTACATATTTCACATTTTAAAAACATATAGTCTAATAATAGTTATATTTCAGAAATTACTGAAAGCTTGTTTATTTATACAATTAATACATTGTTTCTATATGAGTAAATCTTGACATGTATAAAAAGTTCCAGGAGCAAAGTTAAAAGATTAGTTGTCTGACCAACTGGCCAAAACTGTGAATGTTCAATTCTATCTAGCCGACACAAGAGACCCGCCTCTTTTCTGCGATGATATATCCGATTGGTCTAAACCTGTGGATCTAACCAATGAGAAGGCCGCTTCTCCTAATGAAAGCATGATTGGCTAGTTGTCATAGGAACCGCGCCCCCTGTCCGCTGTGTCTTTATGAAGGCAGTGTTTTCACAAGGTAAACAAGCTTTTAATTTAATTTTAAGAATAAGCAGCCATAATACTTAATATATGTTTGTGTTTACATGGACGGAGAGCTAACTATTGAAGTATATATGGTGTCAAGAAACCTATAGCTACTTGCATAATAGCAAAGTCGGGCAGTGTCAGTTTTGTAACTGTCACATTGAATGTCATCTTGGTTTGTTGCAATGGTTTGACAAACAAACTTGATTAATAAAAGTAATTAGATAATAATATTAGGCCTAGTAAGCTTATTTCACAGCAACAATACATTTATTCTTGCCATTAAATGTAGCCTAGCTGATTAATTACCACAACTTGGCATTTAAACTGCTAAAAATAAGTTTTAATGCATACAGATGGAAGACTCCTGTGCTGTCACAATAAAATGCCAAAAGTTACAAGTGCTTAACAAAACCTGTAGGCCTACTCTAAAAGCTAATGTACCGAACATTTGACATATGTAATGAAGTAGCCTATTGTTAGTTTCCAGCAGCAGTTATCTTTTAATTACAATTATTAAAACATGTTTAATAATCCAATTCCGATGTTTCAAGTTGCAGCTTTTGTTCACTGTTACACCCATCACGTGGCATAAATATACAAGAATATCTCTGCAAAGCTCATGGTGCTCATACTAGAATGATCAACTCATATAGGCTAATGTACCAGCCTACATTTGATTTATATATTTTAATTTCTCTCTAGTTGTCTTCAGGTGAAATGACTGAACCTACCAGCAAAATGGAAACAGAGGCACCATCAGAGCTTAAACTAAATGATGTGTTGAATGGTGGGGAGAAGATAAGTGTGGAGGATGATAACGAATTTCTTAGGTATGGAGGGAAATCTTAGTGATCAGTGTGTGATCATTGTTTTTGTTTTTTTCTGGCACATTATAACAATGGCTTAAACATCAGCCACAAATGGCACATGTGTTCACATCTATCTACTTTCTCCCCCTCTGGTTCACCAAGCCCAACGGACCTGTCTGAGATGTTAGTTGAGGGCACCAAGGAGTCCCACGACAAAGCGGAGAACTGCCAGTTTGTTAAGGATTTTCTCAGAGGACACATCAAAAAGGAGCTGTTTAAGGTCTGTCTGCCATAACATCAGACATGCAGGCTTGTTACTGTGCTATGGTTTACAATTTTGATTGCTGCCTGCCTTAAGATTAATGCAATATCTGCAGTGAGTCAATCAAGTAATATATAATTGTTTTGCTCCTGCATGTAACCATCCCCTCCACCCTTCCAATCTTAGTTCATAATCACAATATCACCGATTTGATTAAAAAGCAAAGTATATCTTATATCAGACTTTGCAGTACTTTTTTTTAATCTGTGTCTTGGTCTGACTTGTTATCTCTTTCTGCTTCTTTATCCAGAGGGGCACTGAAGCTCTGTATTTTGTCTACTCGGCCATGGAGGAGGAGATTGAGAAGCACAGAGACCATCCTCAAATCGCCCCCATCTATTTTCCCGCAGAGCTGCAACGGCGCGAGGCCTTGGCCCGGGACCTGGAGTATTTCTATGGAGAGGACTGGGAGGGCGAGGTGGGCAGAAGGCACACAGAGGCCGCTTGCGTTCAGACACAGAACTAAGAACTAGTGTGACTTTCAGTTCAACTGTGATGCCCACTAACTCTCATTGTGTGTTTTCTCTCTCTCAGATCAGCCTCTCTGCAGCCGCCAAGTCCTATGTGGACCGCATCCACGAGGTGGGAGCGGAGGACCCGGTGCTGCTGGTGGCCCACTGCTACACCCGCTACATGGGTGACCTCTCAGGGGGACAGATCCTCAAGAAAGTGGCCCAGAGAGCACTGAAGCTCCCCGGAACAGGAGACGGTCTGAACTTCTACCAGTTCGAGAGCATCCACAGCCACAAGGGCTTCAAGCAGCTTTACCGGAGCAGGATGAACGAGCTGGAAGTGGACAACGAGACCAAAGAGAGGATCGTGGACGAGTCAAACCGGGCCTTTGGCTTTAACATGAAGGTGACGGAGCATTGAGGATAGGATGGGACAGTCCTGACAACAGATTGTTTTCATATTAATCATCATGAGAGAAACATTATGAAGAACACAGTTGACTAGAAGACACATTGTCTGGGGGGGAAAGATAAAGTTGTCACAAAAATCTACTTTTATTCTGAAATCAGGTGTTCACCGAGCTTGAAGATATTGGGAATGGCATCAATGAAGAAGGCCAAGAAGCAGGTTTGGGAGGCAGCCATGCAGAGATGATGGAAGGAGGCGACATCCACAAGTGTCCCTACTATGCAGCAAAAATGGGTAAGAAATCATTTCAAAGGGTTTTTAGGTTTTGAAGAAGCACTCATGTTAAAAACAATGTATTTAAATATTATAGGAAAAACTGCATTTAAGAGAAAGTTAAGAGATGGTGTTAGACAGCTTCAATTATGAACCTTTGGTGGAGCATGTGCAGTACATAAGGGCGACTGTGGCTCAGGTGGTAGAGCGGGTCGGCCAATGATCCAAGGGTTGGCGATTCAATTCGCCGCCCGGCCACCTGTGTCATAGTTGTTGTTGCCTCGTATGAATGCGTATGACTGCTGTATGTTTGAGGTGGTGGTCGGAGGGGCCGTTGGCACGCAATGGCAGCCACGCTTCCGTCAGTCTGCCCCAGGGCAGCTGTGGCTACTATTGTAGTTTACCACCACCGGTATGGTGCGTGTATGAATGGAACCTGGAACCCTGTAAAGCGCTTTGAGTCCCTAGGGGAAAAAGCGCTATATAAATCTAATCCAGTATTAGTATTGAATCACACCATGGTATAGCTACACTGAAGAGGCTGCAATCCACGAAGCCATTTGTTCATGATGACCATCTTTCTGCTATTTTTTGTATGCTCTCCATCCCTCACTTCCTCCATCTCCTCCTGTCTACAGCTGCCAGTGGGAATCCCACCTTGGCATGCGAGTTAGCCATGAATCTCCTCAGACATCCACCTGGCCAGTTGGCGTTGGCCGTCTTGGTGGTCCTCCTCTCCGGTCTAACGGCCTGGTACATTTTCTGAGCTCATTCTGCCACTTACCAAGGAGCAAAGAGCAGAGGGCTGATGCATCCTGCCAAACCTCACCCACCTTCAGTTCCACTCGGTCTGAAAGTAGCAAACAATAAAAGAAAAAGAACACGTATCTTTTTAGGTAACGTTTTGTTCCAAACATATCATGACACTTTGATACAATGTAAAGTAGTCAGTATACAGCTTGCATAAAAGTGTTAATTTACTGTTCCCGCAAATTACCTTGACACACAGCCATTAATGTCAAAAGTGCTGGCAACAGAAGTGAGTACACCCCTAAGTGAAAATGTCCATATTATGCCCAAAGTGTCAATATTTTGTATGGCCACCATTATTTTCCAGCACTGCCTCAACCCTCTTGGGCATGGAGTTCACCAGAGCTTCACAGGTTGCCACTGGAATCTTCTTCCACTCATTCATGACGACATCACGGAGCTGGTGGATATTGGAGACCTTGCACTCCTCCAGCTCCTGTTTGAGGATGCCCCAAAGATGCTCAATAGGGATTAGGTCTGGAGACATGCTTAGCTAGTCCATCACCTTTACCCTCAGCTTCTGTAGCAAGGCAGTGGTCATCTTGGAGGTGTGTTTGGGGTCGTTATCATGTTGCAATACTGCAGCCCAGTTTACGAAGGTTGAGTGCACTTGCTCAGGGTCATATCCAGAGGTTGGCCTTGGAAAATAGACCTATGAATACTGCCAGCATTGCTGAAGGGCTTGAAGGGGTGGGGGGGTTAGCCTGTCAGTGCTCAGACCATACGCCGCACTCTGCATCATACTGGTCTGCATGGCTGTCGTCCCAGAAGGATGCCTCTTCTAAAGACGATGCAAAAGAAAGCCCGCAAAGAGTTTGCGGAAGACAAGCAGACTACGGACATGGATTACTGCAACCATGTCCTGTGGTCTGATGAGACCAAGATAAACTTATTTGGTTCAGATGGTGTCAAGTGTATGGGGCGGCAACCAGGTGAGGAGTACAAAGAAAAGTGTGTCTTGCCTATAGTCAAGCATAGTGGTTGGAGTGTCATGGTCTGGGGCTAAATGAGTGCTGCCAGCACTGGGGAACTACAGTTCACTGAATGCCAACATGTACTGTGCCATACTGAAGCAGAGCATGATCCCCTCCCTTCATAAACCGGGCTGCAGGGCAGTATTGCAACATGATAACAACCCCAAACACACCTCCAAACGACCACTGCCTTGCTAAAAAAGCTGAGGGTAAAGGTTATGGACTGACCAAGCATGTCTCCAGTCTTAAACCCTATTGAGCATCTTTGGGGCATCCTCAAACCGAAGGTGGAGGAGCGTAAGGTTTCTAATAACCACCAGCTCCTTGATGTCGTCATGAATGAGTGGAAGAGTATTCCAGTCGCAATCTGTGAAGCTCTGGTGAACTCCATGCCCAAGAGGGTTGAGGCAGTGCTGTAAAATAATGGTGGCCACACAAAATATTAACACTTTGGGCCCAATATGGACATTTTCACTTAGGGGTGTACTCACTTTCGTTGCCAGCACTTTAGACATTAATGGCTGTGTGTCGAGTTATTTTGAGGGGACAGTAAATTTACACTGTTACACAAGCTGTACACTGACTACTTAACATTGTATCAAAGTGTCATTTCTTCAGTGTTGTCCCATGAAATGATATAGTGAAATATTTGAAGAAATGTGAGGGGTGTACTCACTTTTGTGAGATACTGTAGTTGTTTCCCCTTTGAAAACTGTAATAATGCGATCTTATTTTGATCATAAAGGATCAAGAGAGCAGAAAAGAGTCTGCTTTTTTGCCGAGTGGTATTTGTAAGATCAGAAAAGATAATGCTTTATTTTTTATAGATGATTTATGAAAGTGAGCATAGGTTTTACGGTATAATTTTTCGCCATAGCTGCAGTATGGTTGCAATTTTTCTGTTTAGTATAACAACAATATAAGAATGACAATCAAAAATTCCTGTACCGAAACCTACAGGAGAAGAATAAATACATGTTCAACTCTACAGCTGCACGGATGCATATCAAAATAAGCAAATTTAAGCAATTTTTACTTATTTGATTTATTGTAATACATGTTGTATTTGAGTATTTAAAAAAAATTACAAATAACACGTGTTTGACCATTTTCAATTGATGATTTGACATGTAGCGCAAATGCTACTGCCAGAGAGGAAGCCTCTGTGACTAAAAGTGTGACATTATAAAAAGTGACTGTATATGAAAACTAAAATGTAACGTATTGCAAGTCGTCTGCTCAGGTTGCCTTTTTTGATTATTTTTATTTTTTTACCTTTGGTAAAAAACACACTTATTTTCTTTCTTTAAAGAGAAGTGCTAATAGAAGATCCAGTATTGATGACTCATCTCATGTCATACAGACTGGACACATAGGGAAAGGATTGCCTGGCTCTCTCAATAAAGTTCAAACATTTGACTCGGTGATAAACAAATTGTATCTCGTTTCTTCAGGAAATACACAAACAGAAATGTAGAAATGACATATTGTGACCAAGATGACTGTTTACTTATTTGAACTTGTAATCTACATGGTAGAAGGTGTATGTTAGTATCTTTGTATTATAGTAGGTATCAGGTAATAAATTAAGAATTAAAGTCTACAGAATCCTGCAGAAAAAATATTATTTAGACTAGAATCTAGTTAGTTGGTTTAAAGGGACACTGTGTAACATTTTAAGTAATGCATTAGCTTAAATCAATATCCTCATTCATAAATATGTCCTCATTGATGTAAAATCACCTCTGCCAATAATCTGAATTATCCTCCTGAGCGGAGAATTACAAATATTAATATTACATTTTGTACATTGAGCAGGCAAGTCTTATGGAAGCATCCATGTTTTTGGAATGTCATCAGGTGCATTGTTTAGAATTTAGAATTGTTCTTGTCCTTGAAGGCCACTGTAGCTTCTGTTATTATTCTAAAGGGGTGGGGTTACCCGGGGAGCGTTGCATTCTAGAACTTTGTAGAACTTACTTGATGATGTCATATTACACACTGCACCTTTAAAGACAAACAGTTTAAGGTGAATGGAATGTTATTAAATGAAATCCTGGGCAATGTTAGTTAGTTAGTTAGTTAGTTTATTCGTCAAATGCACAACATAACAGGCAAGCAGTCATAGCTGGCAATGAAATTTTTGTGTTCCAAGCTCTCCTCAATAATGCAACAATAAAAAATTTAAAAATAGTATAGAGTATATAGAGTAAAAGAGTATCAACGTATAGTGCAATAAGAACCAAATTTTAGATAAAATAAACCTAGAATATATGTACAGTATATATACATATATATACACACACACACACACATATATATATACATATATATACATATATATATATATATATATATACAGTATCTCACAAAAGTGAGTACACCCCTCACATTTCTTCACATTTTTCTTTATATCTTTCCATGGGACAACACTGAATAAATGACACTTTGATACAATGTAAAGTGGTCAGTGTACAGCTTGTATAACAGTGTAAATTTACTGTCCCATCAAAATAACTCGACACACAGCTATTAATGTCTAAACTGCTGCCAACAAAAGTGAGTACACCCCTTAGAAAGAATTTACAAATTGGGCCCAAAGTGTAAATATTTTGTGTGGCCACCATCATTTTCCAGCACTGCCTTAACCCTCTTGGGCATGTAGTTCACTAGAGCTTCACAGGTTGCAACTGGAACCCTCTTCCACCCATTTATGACAGCATCACAGAGCTGGTGGATATTAAAGACCTTGCGCTCCTCCACCTTCCGTTTGAGGATGCCACAAAGATGCTCAATAGGGTTTAGGTCTGGAGACATGCTTGGCCAGGCCATAACCTTTACCCTCAGCTTTTTTAGCAAGCCACTGGTCGTCTTGGAGGTGTGTTTGGGGTCGTTATCATGTTGCAATACCACCCTGCGGCCCAGTTTACGAAGGTTGAGTGCACATGGTCAGCGTCGTACACAGAGGTTGGCTTTGGAAAATAGACGTATGAGTGCTGCCAGCATTGCTGAAGGGCTTGAAGGGGTGGGGGGTCAACCTGTCAGTGCTCAGACCATACGCCGCACTCTGCATCATACTGGTCTGCATGGCTGTCATCC
The DNA here is from genome assembly GCF_949987685.1 of Ammodytes marinus. Classification (NCBI taxonomy): domain Eukaryota; kingdom Metazoa; phylum Chordata; class Actinopteri; order Uranoscopiformes; family Ammodytidae; genus Ammodytes; species Ammodytes marinus. The sequence continues at coordinate 33,399,809 of NC_137235.1, forward strand.
CAGAAGGAAGCCTATTCTAAAGATGATGCACAAGAAACCCCACAAAAAGTTTGCTGAAGACAAACAGACTACGGACATGGATTACTGCAACCATGTCCTGTGGTCTGATGAGACCAAAATACATTCATTTGGTTCAGATGGTGTTAAAAGTGTGGAGCGGCAACCAGGTGAGGAGTACAAAGACAAGTGTGTCTTGCCTAGAGTCAAGCATGGTGGTTGGAGTGTCATGGTCTGGGGCTGCATGAGTGCTGCCAGCACTGGGGATCTACAGTTCATTGAATTCTAACATGTACTGTGACATACTGAAGCAGAGCATGATCCCCTCCCTTCATAAACTGGGCCGCAGGGCAGTACTGCAACATGATAACGACCCCAAACACCCCTCCGAACGACCACTGGTTTGCTAAAGAAGCTGAGGGTAAAGGTTATGGACTGGCCAAGCATGTCTCCAGTCTTAAACCCTATTGAGCATCTTTGGGGCATCCTAAAACGGGAGATGGAGGAGCGCAAGGACTCTAATATCCACTAGCTCCTTGATGTCGTCATGAATGGGTAGAAGAGGGTTCCAGTTGCAACCTGTGAAGCTCTAGTGAACTACATGCCCAAGAGGGTTAAGACAGTGCTAGAAAATAATGATGGTAAAACAAAATATTGACACTTTGGGCCCAATTTGGACATTTTTTCTTATGGGTGTACTCACTTTTGTTGCCAGCAGTTTAGACATTAATGGCTGGGTGTCGAGTTATTTTGCGGGGACAGTAAATTTACACTGTTATACAAGCTGTACACTGACTACTTGACATTGTATCAAAGTGTCATTTATTCAGTGTTGTCGCATGGAAAGATATAATGAAATATTTGAAGAAATGTTAGGGGTGTACTCACTTTTGTGAGATACTGTATATATATATATATATATACACATACACACACACACACACACACAACATGTAAACATGTATGTAAAGAATACATATACACATATATATAAGTGTCTCAGACAGCAGTTAAGGGACTTGCGGAGTTCAACATTCTTGTGCTGCTCGGAAAAAAGCTGTTCTTGAACCTGGTGGTTCTGGTTTTGATGCTCCGATACCGTCTGCCTGACGGTAGCAGAGTGAACAGTTCCTGGCTAGGGTGGCTGTGGTCGTTGAGGATGCGCTGTGCTTTTCTCCGACATCTTCGGGTGTAGAGGTCATGTATGGATGGCAGATCAGACCTGGTGATGTGCTGAGCGGTTTTCACGACCCTCTGCAGAGCTTTACGGTCGCGGTCGTTGCAGTTTCCATACCAGCTGGTGATACAGCCGGTCAGGATGCTCTCGATGGTGCATTGGTAAAAGTTGCAGAGTATTCTGGAGCCCATACCGAACCTTCTCAGTCTGCGGAGGAAGAAGAGCCGCTGTCTTGCTGCCTTAACAACAGTGTCAGTGTGGTGTGACCAGGACACGTCCTCAGTGATGTGTACGCCAAGGAACCTGAAGCTGCTGACTCTCTCTACTGCAGCCCCATCTATGTGGATGGGGGTGTGCTCTCCTCCCTGCAGCTTCCTATAGTCCACTATGAGCTCCTTTGTTTTGGTGACGTTGAGGTGGAGGTTGTTGTCATGGCACCATGTTGACAAGGCCCTCACCTCCTCCCTGTAGGCTGTCTCGTCATTGTTGGAGATTAAACCAATGACTGTGGTGTCGTCAGCGAACTTAATTATTTTATTTGAGCTGTGTGTGGCCATACAGTCGTGCGTAAACAGTGAGTAAACAGTGAGTAACAATGGAGAATTTTAATGTGGAACTGCTTTACATGGGGAAGTACAGATTAGGTCGATCCACACTTTCTGGGATTGTGGCAAATTTCAGAATATTTGGTTTGATATTGGACATTATTTCCAAGATATGTTTCAGGATACAGTGAGGTTTCCGTAGGGTTGGCTTATTTCATTTTCATGTATATAAGAAATTGAAATCCATTTCCCCTTCTAAACTGGAAAAAAATAAATGTATTATTTAAACATAGAAATGACAAAAGCCATTGAAAATAACTAATTCATAAAAAAATATTTTGGAATTTATTACAAACATTTGAAAATGTATATTATATTCAAACCTGGTTTGAGGCTATGGTTCATGAGTCATTCCTTTTTATTCTTTACATCATAAAATGCAGCACAGTTGGACAATAATGTGACAGGATATGATAATAAGGTGTTCAAAGGCCCTTTTCGTGTTTTTTAAGTTTCAGTTGGTGAAGGATAACGGGCCGGTTTCACAGACAGGGCCTAGATTAAGACAGGAGTAGGCCTTAATGTGGACTAGTTAAACTGGGACACTTAAGTCACTTTCATGGATATGGCTTAAGTTTGGCTTAGTTAGTCTGTGGCTGTATCCTGTTACAGAGACCGCCTCCTTGGTAGGACGCGGTCTATGAAGGATAACCTATGAAGGCCGATTCGAAGGCCGAACCAGGGCCGAACGAGCGTTGTTAAACGGGATGGTCTCCGCAGGTCTCCGTTTACGAGCATTTCCGGTTTGCGTAACAAGCCGTTACCTTGCGTGACGACACGCCGCTCCTGTGCTGCCTAGCAACCCTGATAGCTGCCAACGGGAACAGCCTTGTCAATGGAGAAAAAAATAAAAATAAGTTGCCTACCAGACGAAAAGAAAAAAAGGTACAAGAAAAAGAGAAAGGAAGATAAAAGTTAAGAAGATGGAGCAACACGTTGCTGTTTTGTTATTTTTTATTTTATTGTATGCCATCTCTGAAAAAAACGCAATGAATCATGGGATATGTTGGGCTGCGAAGGATACATCTGATGCAGCCTTCAAAACCGTGAAACGAAGGCTGCATTTCTCGGCCGCATATGAGGAGCCTTGCAAGGAGCCTTGCAAATGGAACAACCTTTGCGCGCCGCTATGACGCAATCGGTCTTCAAATGCAGCCTTCGTAGACCGCAACCCCTGAATCGAGATACAGCCTGAGACTATGAAGTCCTGGAGTAAGGTAAGTAAGCCTGATTGTGAACACCTTCTCATGAGCACATGCTGCTGGTCCAACGGTGATCATAAAAACCTGGAGTGGAGCAGAAACACCATTGCTTGTGAGAAAAAACAATGGCAGGGGCTAAAAAATCCTGTCAATAAACTTTAATGAATTTGAAAGAAATCTCTTAAAAAAGAATAGTTTGAAACCATCCGGTTATTGAATCTAAAAGCCATACTGCTGGGACTGAGCAAATAAATAGTTGGGCCGCAATTTGCAACAAATTCAATTCTAATGAAAATGTTACTAAGAACAATACACCAACTTCAGGTTATCTTCATTATTATCGGTATTTCACATCTTTCTCATTTATAATTTGACATTATATTTAATGATATCTGCACTGATAGACTCTGTGGAAAACCCCAAATCTCGCTTTAAAGAAGATCGTGCCACAACCAGGACAAAAAAGATGACGTTGCATGAAAGTTAGCCCGAGAATTCCATGAACAGAAAATGCAATACCTGAAGGAAGTATGACATGTCTGAAGGAAGTATGACATGAAAATTAAAATTCTACAGGTGGAATTGGACATGAAGTTGGAAGAGAGAGCTATGATTCAAACAAGATACAGTACTGAGACAATTGTGATTACCAATCACAGTGAAGATATAAGTAGAAATAAAAGGTGTTCATGTTGTGTTTTGTCATGTTGTTATTCATTTAAATCACAACAACCACATTTGAAAACAGAATTGTTTTAGACACTGATTTTATTACGCAGAATACATCTTCAATTTAAATGCATCCATCTAATAAACTCAAGCAAAGTTGTTATTTTCAGTGCATTTTCCATATTTAAAGCGGTCTCGAAATGTAAATTCATCAAATAAATGTTTTAGATAAGACCTATCCACAAGTACTCTTCTGGCTGGCCTCTGCAGTGGGAGTTGGTCTTCATTTAGATATTCCAAATAGTCCATGCTCTCTCACAAACACCACTAAACTGAAGTTAAACCTGCCTCTTTGGAGGATTAATTTAAGATCAAATTTAGACCTAGAGTAGCTCTAGTCGTCCGTCTTGCAATTGGTTTTGTTTAATCCAGAATAGCTTTAATCTAGGACTATTTTAAACTGAGTCTGTGCAAGTAGCTTTGAATTAATCCAGCTCAGACAGGCATTTAAGTCTCAGACCTTGTCTGTGAAAATGGCCCAAAATATGGGGGTACTCAGTAGTCTCCAAGTCTAGATAAAACCAGATGACATGATCAGGGTTCATTTCTCAAACTTTACAAAGCGTCCCCAGAGCTACAGATGATATCATTCAAATGTTTCCCCGGACGAGTGGAAATGTGATCTTCAACAGGACATTTTTTTTACACAATTTTACACATAATACCCTCAATGACCCCAGAGGGACATGTGTGAAGTCTGATAATATATGTCAGCTGACTAAACTACACATTTGTAATAGCACAGCACAACTGGATCTCGGAACCTTACTGCTGGCGGTCAAGGTGCAGTTACAATGAAGAAAAATGCTTCGAATATAAATTACGATGTGTATTACTTCTCGTTTTATTCAGTATTTTGTAGATCCTTTTGTCTACTTTTCTCCTGGTTGTCACTGTGTTGGTCTGTTCCGACTGATGCATCAATTTGACCAAACATAGCACATGTGTAACAAAGAATAAATATGCCTTGAGGAAGAACAAAAACACACCAAAATTGTTTGTTGAAGCAAACTCAATATAATACTGTCCCCCCTGTTTAAAGGTTGTCATGTACTTCATGCATGTGAATTATTTGCGCTCTCTCATAATGAAAGATTACAAAAAAGATAACAGTGTTGTTTGAGTGTCAGTGATCCAAGGCCTACTGCCATGTCTCTCCAGGCCACCAGGGGTCAGAAGCCAACAAGCCAAGAGAGCATGAAGCTGGACAAATTCAACCTTGGCTTTTCCAGAGGAGAAGGGAACTGATTTCTAAGGAACTCCAAATGGATCATACCATTGTTTTTTCTTTTACCCTAATCAAAGCATAGCCACCTAGGCAAAAAGTCAAACAAATAGACAAATAGAAAACAGGTTTTAAAAGTATAATTTAGATTTTTTATTTCCTATGCGATTTTATTAACCGATACCCAATTATAAATGTAAAATAGATCAGCAGTTTTAAGGAAAGTTTTGTTCATTACTTGCCTTGAAACAGCTTTTTAGTAAACTTATGGAATAATGTCCTGCTCCCAAGTGTATTGGCAGTCATTGTGTAAAGATCAAACACGACTATTTCGGCTTACAAAACAATAATACAATCTCTTGCGTGCGTACCAAGCAAACTTGTGTTTATTTGGCTTTGTTTTCTGCTTCACACAATAATTCACTGGTTACCAGATAAACTGTAATCAGAGTACTCTTAGCACATTACTGCCAGCACTCACCACTTGCCGTGTCTTATTAATTTAATTTATTTTAGGTCTATCTGTTCCAATACTTTTGCTCACCTAAAAATGTGGTGTTCCTTTACAAATAATGCTATCTTCTCAGTTGTGAATCAGATTCAGATGTAAATACCTGGAATTGAAAGCTGAAATGTTGATCTGTTGTCTCATATTCATATTTTGGTGTCAAACCCAAATGTTTCCAGTCTACAGCAAAAATAAAGGAATTGGCCTCACCGTTCCAATACTTTTGCAGGGGACTGTACATCCTTACTTTTCAGCTACTAACAGTCACCCACTGTAAAGCCTTTAACTTTTGATGAACTATTGTCAATGAAGAACAGGCCTTTGTCGGCATACCAAGTTATATTTTAACTTTTTGCAACAAATAATCATTTTAAAGTTCCAAACACCCTCTCAAAACTATGTTTGTCCACAACACGTCCAAAATGAGTGGAGAAATACATGGTCTCTGGACTGCTGTAAGTCTTGAGCTTCAATATCTTCTCGGTTACAGAGTCCCCTGTATCCCCGATGGTCATGACATCTGACACAGGCAGGTAGATATCACTGCGCCTGCCCCAGAACGTGAGGTGGGACACTTTAAGAGTGGTGTGCGACCGGTCCAGGTACATCATGCCAACAACCCTCCTGAAGAAGTGACTGGCAGTGTACAGCATGACACCAGCAAACAGCGCTATTCCCATAGTGTAGCTGACCAGAAAGAAGGGGACGTCTCCCTGGAGGTAAAACACATACACCGGGGGCAAGATGACCACGGTGATGGCAGTCTGGAGGAGTTTGAGCCTGGACACGGCTCTGAGGAGCTTAATGTGTGGCATGCTGTAAATCATAGTGTACTTCTCACTGGAAAGGTCTGAGTACCTGACCAGGCCTGGGTCTTTAGGCGTTAGGGGTCCATGGAGGCTCTGCTTGATGGGTGTGTGACCCACTGACTGAGGCTGCACACCATATGGTATCCGACCTGGGAGTAGACATGATCCTCTGGTGTAGGACAGTACATGATGGGAGGTTAACCTGTGTAGCAGCAAAGACCGGATCTAAAGAGAAATACCATCAAACAGATCATTTTGACACTTTCATAGAGCCAAAACAACTCACAGATTAGTTGATAAACATAAACATGTGTCTGAAAGAATTTCTAAAATGTATGTATTGTTGTAATTGTTTAAAGTTAAAAACTGCAAAATATCTCTAGTTTCAGCATCTCAGATATGAAGAATAGAACTCCCACAAGATACATTTCTTTAGAAAATCTAATTAATACGAAGCATGTAAGATTTCACAGCAGTGGCACTTTGTATGATGATGTTACAGTATATGAGCATTATAGCACATACTGACTTATTTTATGTAATCATTAGAAATGAAGAAGACGGAGCTTAAAAAAAACACGCAACATCTATCGTGTCCGTAATATTAATACAACAGATGGGAGATGTCTAGCTCCAGACAGACTGAGCTGTCAAAGATCCCAGGTAAACCAGCAGTTAGCTTATGTGGCTAATACATTCACTTTCACCTTTTAAATGTGATCTCTTGCAGAAAAGTTGAAGCAATATAAGAGTTTTAGAAATAAAGAGAGTGGCTCACCATGACCGGCGACGGGCTCATCTGAAGAAGGTGTTAACCCTTGAAGCATGAATCTCTTTTTTTATAAATAAGAGACAAACCAAAGACCACACTTTTGGAAGTAACTGGGTGATAACCGGAAGCACACACTCCCACCCGGATGTACTATGTTTATCACTTTTGTTTATTTGTTTACTTGTGTTAATTGAGCTATTACTAAAAATATACTAAAAAAGAAATTACCTTTAGATAAATGTGTAAGTTTTGATTTAAAAGTATTTGGGTTTGAGGCAATTTGAGGAGACGGCACGCACGTGAGTTGCTGTCATATCCGCCGCAGATAAACAGAAAGAGATAGTTCCTCCTGAGTCTCGCTAGAGTGTCATACCAGAAGAAGGTTTCCCACCAGTGCTACATGGTTTGTTGGTTGGTTTCATCAGTTGTTATTTTTCCCACTCGGCTAGGTGGAGCATGACTTTATCTCAGATAGGGCGTTTAAGCGGGTAGCTCACGCGCGTTCGCCACCAAGTGCTCCTACTTCCTGTTTGTGACAGCTGACATAAGAGGACAACAATGCTGCAGCTAGGAGGTGAACTCGTTCTGTATTCGGCCGTCTTCGTGGTGGTCCTGCTGGGGACCCGGAGCCCGCTGTGGACCACCGCCATCACCGCCTCCCTCTACCTCTTTCTGGCCATGTTCTGCTTCCCCCAGGTAACGGCCAGCCGAGCCCACCAGGTGCTGCACCGAGCCAGGGGCTCCGGACAGGTGTCATTGGTCGCTCACCGGGGCGGTGCTCACGACGCACCGGAGAACACAGTGGCAGCCATAAGGGAGGTGAGAAGAATACGGAGGGGGTTCCTTTCTTAACCTTCCTCCTGTGTTAAAGCTCCCATATTGTGCAAATGCACTTTTCCGATGTTTTTTAACATAATTATGGGTCTACGGTGTGCCTAGACTGCCAAAGTATCAAAAAAAGAAAGCTCTCTCCTTTTCTCACTCTCCCCTTTTCTGAAACCCTCCACCTCTCCACCCAATATACTCCAGTCAGAATTCTCCCCGTTTCTGACGTCAAAACCTGGAAAGCCAGGAGCTTCCACTGTGCAGTCCACCCCCCTATTCCTTATTGGTCCATGGCCCGAGATCCTGTCGAAAAATATTCCTTCACCCCCATGTTGTTTGCTTGTTGCTAAGCGACAAGATGCCATGATGAATGTTGCATAATCCACTAATTTATCTTAACCACAGCAGCCTCGTTTTTAATAACACAACGGATAGGAAGCTACTTGTGCTTTTTTTCAAACAGTGAAACTGAAATAAATGTTTTTATTGGTATTTTTGCCTGACTGGTGTATAGCTATTAGCTTTGGGACAAGCATTCAGCTTTTGCTCATAACAACATATTTCTATTCCCCACACCAGTGGAAATGCCTCGTTTTTAACAGGACAAAGGATTGGAAGGTATACTGAAGAAGTCTGACTTTGAAGATAATTTTTTCACAGATTTTAGTGGTATTGTTAGCAGCTAGCTCCCGAGCTAGCTTCGCAGTAGCCACCATATTTTGCAGCATTTTTATTGTGAACATGCCGTTTCCATTAGCGTGTGGCTGTCAGTGCATCTGTATGAACATAGTCTTTCATGTAGACAAGGATAGGTCATGTCAAACTGTTCAAAGTGCGTTACTAGCACTAGACTTGGTTCTTCTCATGGGTAGGCTAAACCTAACTGTGCTAACAGGCTATACGTCATCATTGTTTACAAACAGACAGAGGGCGAGGCATATCTGGCTTCGCTTCCGGACAGGGGGTGGGGGGAGCTCAAAGATTGTATATTTACGAGGGGAGCTGCAGCTCTTTTAAAAAAATAGGCCATTGTGAGATTAGCTGAACAGAATAGTACAATAAATTATCTGAAAGTTTTTTTCAGCAAACAATTGAAGAAAAACGTATTAGGGACCACTAAGACCATATAATATGGTGTATAATAGAACTGAAAAGTATATGGGAGCTTTAACTTTCTGTTACCATCCATGGTGTTAGCGGGTCGGTTTCGACCCGTGTCTGAAATCAACTGTAAAAAACACTAAAAACAATTATTCATCATCCAATTTGTTTCTAATCTCTTGGTTAGCTTGTTAGGCTTCCTTATCCATGAAAATATTGTTTTGAATATTTTTGGTGTAGGAGACTGGGCCTTTTTTTTGTCAGTATGCGCCTCAATTTCAATAAAAAAATTGGTAAAATGAACCTCAAGAGATTCATATAAATAAATATTTGGTTGTTGTGTTACCTGATTATTACTGAGGGGTATGAGAACACATTTCTTAACTAAATTTGTTTTATTTATTTTTTCTTATTAATAGTATTGACTTTTTTAGCATCTATGGTGTTACTGGTCAATTATGACCCATACATATTTATTTCAGAAAAGAGCAAAAACACTTTTATTTCAGCATTATACAAACACACAATGAAAACCAGAACAAGTCACGACACAAAATATAGATTTATAAGGTCAAATAAACAACAGCCAATCAACAAATCAAACCAATCGAAATCAATTACTAGTTCCAAAACTAGTAAAAAAAACAGAGTAAAAGTCTCTGTGTGTATGTGTGTGTGTACAGATGTGTGACAAAAAGCAACACTTTCAGTGTTCTTTGCAGAGATATTTCTTGCAGGTAAAGCACAATATGTTTATCTTTCTGTCCTTATATATTAGTGCTTCGGCAGACCTGACACCTCTTATTTTCAGAATCAGGTGGCCATTTTCACCAAAAACATGATCCAGAACTTGGCTCACTGTTTATCTCCTAATTTTTGAATACTGCAAATAGGAGATGTGCACTCTGCAAGTCACCAACTCTATACTGAATTGACTTCACCTGTCTGGATATGCCCGTCTGTTTGTTTCGCTTTTATGCAGGTATAAGGGCAAAAAAAGTCAAAATGAGAACCTCCCCAGAGCTCACATGATTGGGAGAGGAGCTGACTGTCATTGTGTTGGCTGACAGTGCACTTATGATTTCAGTTTTGGCTCTAATTATTGTTTTTTAAATCTTATTTTATAACACCACAAGTATTATAATTTCCACCAGAGCATTTTATAATTAAGTGAACATTTTTTTATTTTTTTTATTTTGTTGAAATAGAGGTTCCTGACAAAGTCAAGAAATCTTGATGCAATAAACAAAATGTAAGTGGTTCATTTATGCATTTGAAAACCAAAACGGGTCGGTGGCGACCCTAACACGAGAGGAAGGTTAAGATGACCTGGGATGTTTCTTCTCACTCACAGTCTCCCAAAGCTTGTGTTACCAGTGGTTACGAGGGGCACACTCCAGTGGAGGATGGGATATGTCACATCTTCATCCCAGATAGAATTGCAAAATATTTCCATAGTTCTGTAAACTGACATCTTTTTAACCACTGGTGGTAACCATCATTGTCAACAGTCCCCGTCACACACTTTTCTTACTACCATCCATTGAAATAGTAGGCCTACCGGCATACACAACAACAGGCTGGTTGCCTAGTGTGGGACAGTTTGGACAGTCAAAACTTTTATTTGCCACACGGCTTGTATGGCCAAGCTGATACCTTTATTCTTAAGGCCGACACAATTATTGATTTATTATCTAAGTTTAAAAAAACAGATGAATTACCCCTTAAACCTGCAGTGTGTAAAACACGACTCCATGCACAGAAATGGCAGTACATCTCATTTAATAGTTGCTTGCGCAGTGTTCGACTTAAACGGAGCGAGCAACTACTAAACATGGTGTATTGCTTATGCCATAATGTCTTTGTGTATGTAGTCATTGTAAATGGGATATATTGTGTTTTAATGTAGAGAAGATTTACACACTTACCTCAAATCCATTTATGTACTTACCTTCTTCCTCTGCCAGATTCTGACGATTCTCATTCTCGTTGTGCTGTGATACACGAAAAAACATGTCAGCAAGTTAAATTTGATTAGGTTTTAATAGAAATGGTATTGATTGTATATGTAATCGCAAAGTTTTAGTGTTGTCAGAGGCTATTTTAACTAAAGTAGCTGCAAACATTTATTATGCTACTTCACATGAGTCGATATTCTTCATGTTATTTCTATTTTCTGGTTAGACAAGACAGAGAAAACTGATCATTTGAACTTAATTTGATCACATAATTGTATATTAGGAAAGATTATCAGATGATATAATTTAAGATTACACTTTAGAATAGAGAAATATGCCCTTGTATGATTGACAATCATTGTAGGCTTAAAACAAAAAAACATCATATTGTCTTACCTTCCTCAATTGAAGCTGCTTTACTTGGAGTAGCCTAGTACAGCCCGCTTTACCCCTCTGAAGGTACTGACTCAGCTTGTGTGTCTTTCCTGCTCCAGGCCAGTAAGAATGGTGCGGCAGGTGTAGAGTTGGACCTTGAGTTCTCAGCGGATGGCGTCCCGATACTGATGCACGATGACACAGTGGACCGGACCACCAACGGGTCGGGAGCCCTCAGCCAGATGACTCTGGTCGACTTGGGTAAACTGGACGCAGCAGCTAAACATAGACTCAGGTGAGAAAGAAGGACACAAGCAGAGAATTCAAATACCAGCCCTCATACAGGCAGACTCTGACCCTGCGTTCCAAAATCACATACTTTTTCTTTTTACTACACTACATACTGAAGTACAGAAGAGTTTTAGGGCCACAGGAGAGAAAGAAAAATCAGATAAGGAATATTCATTTTTCGTTATGTTGAGAAATGTCAAGAATAAAGACAAATAGGGGAGAACGGGGTAATATGTCGCACGGGTAGGTTGTCACAATCGTTATATCTTGGAACCAGAAGGTGCTGTCTGTTAAATGTTGGTATGTAAATATCCACAACTGGGATCAGAGGTCACCTACATAGTCTTCCTTGGAGTTAGACTGTTGAATTTGAGGTGAGAGAATTGTTAGTGTTTTTCATGTCAAATTGAAAATATTTAGCTCCTCAGTATTTTTCTTCAAGGCTTTTACACAATGGGTTTATAACAAAACACTTGTTACCCTAAAAAAGTGTGAAGGGTAAGCTATAGTTTAGATTGTTTTTAGCAAGCTAATTAGTTGTCAGATGGTTGTTGGCCTTGATGCTAGCAATAAATTCCAGTTGGGGTTGGTCGTCACATTTTTTGGGGGGTTGGTTGTCACATGTTATCCAAAGGGTGCAGCCAGTAAAGGAACCCAATAACAAAAGAAAATGTCAAGCTGTATCCTGACACCCCAGAGAAGGAGAGAATAGAGCAGGAAAGGCAGCTAGCATGCAAAAGAGAAAAAGGGCAACAAAATCAAAACAACCCAGTGCATCCCAAACTAGACCAGAATGCAGAACCTACATTTGCCATCACTGTAACTCAGATAGTGAATCTGTGTATCGTGGTTGAGTAGGCTATTATTGTTAGACCTATTTGTTTTGTTCTTTATGTTGTTACATACAGTAGGTTGGTCTTAATATGGATTTCCTTTTTGTTTATTCCTTGCTCATTTTGTGTTAAGATGCATAAAGTTATGTAGGCCTATTTTTCAACTTGACAATGAAATTAAACTTTCAAATTTAGTTCAGCTTTCTTGCCTTCTTTTTAAGATTTTTCCCATTAAGATAACATTGTGACAAACAACCCCATAGTGTGTGACAACCGACCCCTTGATGGGGTTGGTTGTCACAATGTGTTAGAGTGTCTATGATGGTAAATTTCTTCTTTATTACAATAAGTTAGAAAAAGTGAGGGGTTCACATTTCAAGCCAGCACCTTAAGCTTCAATTTAATGTAGGAATGACTATTGAAAGATGTTTAGGTGATGAGTAATTCTCACTAGAGTAAAAAGTGTGCCTGCTTACCCCGGTCTCCCCTACTCCAAAATGCAATTGGAGTTAGTATTGATTTATGTATTTTCAGCATACTGAATACATATTGAAGTGCATGTATTGGGACATCCTAAATCTTTTTCTGGCATACTAAATAGTAAGGAAGTATGGGGATTGGAACGCAGGGTGAATATTTTATTTTTTAAGCAATTTTTGCAGCTGATGCTTTAGGTTGAGAATTATATATTTGTTTTTTGTTTTTTGGAGGGTGATACAAAAAGGACAGGAAACATGTTGCCTCCCATTTCCCCAGTTTGTTATTATGGTTAACAGTGGAGAACTTCTGAAACAGCAGCATCACAGACATTTTCCATTAATACTTTTAAAAACTGGCTCCTCCTCAGACAAATTCAATCTGAAATACAATTGACAGGTAAACTTACAGTAAAGATATGCAGTCAGTAAGGGGCCATGGAATTAGATTGTTTTTCACTCAGTGCGTTAACATGCAGACTCATAATCGGTTAAATAAACGAATAAGACTTCAACAGGACTTGTAAAATGCATGTAAACACTTTTATCCAATCTACTTCGCACACAAATCAGCACATTAACGGACAAGCAAAGTTGGATAAGAACACCTAGATAACTTGTTCAAAGTCGGCATTCTCTCTGCATGTAGACAGGGATCGGACATCGCACATCGGAGTTTGCGTTCTGCGCCTGCTTGAGAATCCCTGCGGAGGATTTCACAAGGAAGTAGAAGGAGACGATGTAAAAAAATAGTAGGGTTGTTGCCGGAAGGGAACCGGACGTGGCTCTATAACCACTTGTTGAATGGGCTACAGCGCCACCTAGCATAGTGGAGACAGCCATGCATCGGACATTTATCCGATTCCTGAAAGTCCATGTACTCAGACAAGTGACATGGTCCGTTCGAGTGTCTAGCTCGGTATATGTCTTAATCCAATCTAGTTGTGCCATGGAAACGCACTGACTGTTTCTTGTATGTATTGGTGAGGTTGCTTTACATTCTAAGTTATTGAATTATGATGAATATCCTTACAGATTGCAGGTGCACTTGACATGCTATCAAATTGTATTTGATAACCTTGTACTATAATAATTGGGGAGCATTAATGCTCCAAAAGTAGCAAACTTGTCAGAGCCTTAGAGGTGTGGCAGCTCAGACAAATCATGCATGTTTTCTGGTCTAGCTGGAGGCTTCATTCGTTCAATTCTGTGGGCAACCCTTATATTTCAGTGCCTTGTGACTTTTTTTGGTTGCATCTTGCCCATGTAGCCTCATGATACTCTTCAAACTGATAGGCTGGATTCCAGTTTCAAATATACTTTCTGTAGTAGAATGGCTCTGTACAGAATATATTCAGGTATAGTTACGTGTGGAGATGTTTAACTGTGATTAAAGGTTCAGTAAGCGGAATGGTCAGTTTAGCTAACTTCTTGTCAGTGACTGCAGTTAGCAGTGCCCTCCCTCGTCCCCACATTAATGCACTGCGGTCTTCAAGCAGCGAGTTATCTAGCATCATCTCAGATCTGTAAGTGTGATAAAACATGATAAAAACCATCAAAACAGACATTGGGAAGGATTTTTACCTGCTCCTCCATTGTAGGCGCATACACATTCATCCATCTGTCACTCTGCACGTGCACCGGCAGTGAGACTGGTGCCGGTTTGTAGGGTTCTCTCTTCTGATTGGTTATCAGTAGTGGGATCCCCGAAAAGTTTTGCCAATTACATGCAGAGCGGGTGACTGAGAGATCGGCTTTATGAAACGCGCACACTATATAAGTGATCACTGTATGAATAAAGAGCGATTTAACACTTATATTAACATAAACAAATCGCTTACTTCACCTTTAAGTGTGTCTGTGGCTATGTAGATGGCTCAAAGACATGTGTAGGGAAACATGTCAATGCTCCATTAGAACATTGTATTACCCCAAGAAAATTATGACAATTACAGTACCAGGATAATCAACCACACAGAACTATCACAAGTTATAAATGTTTGAACAATTTCATTTGACTTGATTCCTTTGTGTCTTTTATAATGTTGCGGCAATACAACTACAAGACCTCTTCCATTGCCCAGAATGAAAGAACGTCTCCTTTCTTACATAACATGGCAATGTGTGTTCTACTACACCAGTTTGTACAATGGTACTTTTTCCCTGAGGTTATTGTTTCTGGATGTTTAAAGGTGAAGTAAGCAATTTATTTATGTTAATATAAGTGTAAAATCGCTCTTTATTCATACAGTGATCACTTACATAATGTGCGCGTTTCATAAAGCCGATCTCTCAGTCACCCGCTCTGCATGTAATCGGCAAATAAACTTTTCGGGGATCCCACTAGTGATAACCAATCAGAAGAGAGAACACTACAAACCGGCACCCGTCTCACTGCCGGTGCACATGCAGAGCGACATATGGGTAAATGTTTATGCGCCTACAATGGCGGAGCAGGTAAAAATTCTTCCCAATGGCTGTTTTTATGGTTTTTATCATGTTTTATCACACTTAAGGACCTGAGATGATGCTAGATAACTCGCTGCTTGAAGACCGCAGTGCATTAATGTGGTGACGAGGGAGGGGACTGCTAACTGCAGTCAGTGACAGGAAGTTAGCTAAACTGACCATTCCGCTTACTGAACCTTTAAGAGAAGGTAAAAGTCACCAGCAATGTTTCAATAGTACAGGAGCATAACGTGTGTCCTCCGTGTCTAGGGACAAGTTTGCTGGAGAGAAGATCCCTACTCTGGAGGAGGCAGTGGAGGAATGCATCAGACTGCAGCTCACCATCTACTTTGATGTCAAAGGTCATCCAGACCAGGTGCGGCCAACACAAACTAACAAACAAAACCAATCTCCATTATGTGTAATCTTGTTGATTAAAATTTTTCGTACTTGTAGTCAGTCAACATTGCGTGATGAAGGGAGCACAGTGTTGTAAATATAATCATCCATAGCTAGCATTTACTGTCCTTTAGCACAAGATGATCCTAATATATCTGCAAAGCTTTTAACAGGTCGTTTCAATGCTGTAATGCTGAAACAACTACTCAATTACCGTCTGAATCATGATTGTACTGTAGGTTGTTACTAATGACTATATTTATTAGTTAGAGTGGAACATAATCCCATTACTTATGGTTAATTAGTCACTAGCATGACTCTCTGAAGGTAGCACCAGTACTCCTGCCATACATCTATTGCTGGGAAGTTTATTGTTGATACAATCATGTTTTTTTTTTCAAACATATATTTATTGGATTTTTGTTTGTTTTTACAGCATAGACAAGCACAACAACAGACAGTGTGCAAAAACAGCGCACACAACAGAGCAATCACTCAAAACGCATCACCCCCCACCCCTCCTCCCCACAAAAAACAAAAAAAACAACAGTTACGTTAAATTAACATAAAGCGTATGTGATTGTATGACAAATTCAGCATACATCTCTGAATAATAAAACAACATGTGCACATAAGCATGCCTTCACACAGTAATGAATAAGCATAAATTAAGAATGGATGAAAAAAAAAAAAAAAAAGACACAGTTACAATCAGATCAGTTCAAATCATCACTCCCTCCATCACTTCGTATACCTTCATTTTCAAGGAAATTATAAAAGACCTTCCAAATTCTCCAAAACCTATCGATCCTGTTTTTTGTAAAATAACTGATCTTTTCCAGTGCCAGATAGGAAGTCACTCCGTTTAGCCATTCAGAAACGCCACAAACAGTTGGTTTTTTCCATGACCTAGCAATGCACCTTTTAGCCTCCAAAAGGCACATACCAATTAAAGATTTCTTATCATTAGTTACCACAAAATTGGCAGGGTAAATATTTAGGATACATAGCTTAGGATCAGAAGGCATCACCTTGCCAATAATACGACCAATAATGTTCAGGAGGACCTCTCGCCAAAAGAGTGCAACCTGTGGACAGCTCCACATACAATGGAACAGTGAATCCTTCTGCTGGCTACATTTAATGCACGTGTCGGGGATATTGGGGTTAAAGTGGTTTAGCTTCACAGGAGTAATGTACTGTCTACTCAGCCATTTATATTGTAAGAGTATAGAATGTGTGTTTACAGATTGGGTTTTTACCAAAGAGCAGGCTTTTGACCATTCTTCCTCTGATACATTTTCCACTAAATCCATATTCCAGGCCCGTAAAATATTATTTGATGACTCATTAGATCCACTAACAAGCAGATTGTAAAGCATAGAGACCTGTCCCCTAGCTTTCAAATATTTTAAAGTGATGTCTTCTAAAATGGACAAGGGGGGGAGCGTCAGGCTATTACATTGCTTTGATAGAACAACATTTCTGATTTGGAGATATTTAAAGAAATGTTTTGTAGGAATGTCATATTTGGATTTAAGATCTTCAAATGACATAAATTCACCTCCATTGTACAAATCAGATATTTTAGCTAGACCTTTGGAGGACCAAAGTTTAAAACCCGGGTCTGCCCTTCCTGGGTGAAAGTCATCATTATATTCCTTCCTGGGTGAAAGTCATCATTATATTCCTTCTAATATTGCGACTAATATCGCCATTTAAATATCAGTCACAATAATCACAATGAGATTTTTTTTCTAAATTGTGCAGTCCTAGGTTCAGTACTCTATTGTGTTACTGGAAATAGTAATGTGGTTACAGGTAACACCCAACACTGATATGAATGCTGACTGCTGAGCAGGGCAGTAAAGCAATATCTGTCGCTACTGGTAACCTGGAATTTTAATACAAAAACTGTAAGCAATAACTGTGGGTAATGGTAACCTAGAATTTCAAGAAAAAAATGGTATATATAAATAGTTAAATAATCATCAGTTGCATACATTATCATTACCGGTGGCTCACATTCAGTTTGCCAAACAGTGAGATGTGTTGTAGGACAACACTTGTTCCAGCTCGTCCTGTACGTTGGAACAAACTAAACCCCCAAAACAAACACAGATACGCACATTTTCCAACTGCTCCCAGTCTGAGGGCATGTTTTGTTTGCACGGTAACACAATTGCATCATCACCAAACATTTGGTCTGGAACTGATGTGCTCAGGGAACTTCTAAACACTTGACCAGCGGTTCCTTACTCAGCACATTTTGAGATGAATGGAGAATACCGAGCTGGAGCATTGGTTGTTGTTTCAGGCTGTGACATTCTGGGGTTCACTGTGTCATACATACACAGCTGCTTGTTACCACCAAGGGGTCGGAAAAAGAACACACATAAACTCTAGACACCTGACTGTCCTACAGTAACCATTTGTTTCTCCTGCTCCCCTCCCAGGCAGCTGCAGCCCTGAAAGAACTGTTTCAAAAACACCCAGTCCTCTACAACAGCAGCATCGTCTGCTCCTTCGAGCCCAAAGTCATCTACAGGGTAAGATTGGAAGCTGTCAGAATTACTGACACTTCATAAATTAGACTGTGTGAAAAAGTTTAATAAGTGTGGGTTACCAGCCTACACCCATTGCAGCTAAAACAGCAAAGGAAGAGGTTTGTTCTGGTCACATCTTTCCATTGCTGCTTGCAGTATTGCTACAGTATATGACTATTAGGGCTCAGGAACTTTGACCAAAAAGCTCCATTTCCATGTTGTGCATTATTGAGTATTAGGCCTGAACACTGTGGGAAGATGAACTTCCCCCTTCTGGAAACTATTACAATTCAGTTTGCAAGTAAAACTTTACCTGACATCGACTGCACAATGTCTGAATGCATGTCTGCACAATGTCTGAACACGTATCTTATCCCTGAAAAACCCACAGTACTCTGAGTGCTCAAAGTTAAGACTGGCTTCTCATCTCTGGCACACGTAACAATACCAACCATAACCTGAGCCGTGTGGATTACCTTATTGTCAGTCAGTCAGTCAGTCAGTCAGTCAGTCAGTCAGTCAGTCAGTCAGTCAGTCAGTCAGTTAGTTTTATTATTTGTCACATACACAATTGCACAGGGCAATGCATAGTGAAATTATTGTGTACGAGTCCGGGCTGTCATTCAACTATATAAAGTGCTAGATTTGATTATAATAATGATTGGGTGGTCAGTGGGTGGTGGGCTAAGTGACAGTGGCCGCGTTTCCCAGATTCGATCGTTCTTTGGGACCAAAGAAGGGTCGAAAGAAGGGTTTGCCTAAGAAGGAGCGCTAAGATACGGGTGTTTCCCAGATGGCTTCTTAAGTGCCATCTTTGGAGAACGCGTAAGTTGAAGCGAAAGAAGCTCTTTAGTGGGAGCTGTCCACCGCGGTGGTGCTGAAACTGAATAAATCGATGCCAGGCGAATCGATCACCCACCTCTTTATCAGCGCATAAGTCACACACAGCGCCCCGTGGTCTCCCCCACACAGGTGGAATTAGGCTACGCATGTATCGTGTGTGTGTGTGTGTGTGTGGGGGGGGGGGGGGGTGTGGGTGCGGGTGTGTGTGGCAACAAGTGTATCAAAGTAGTAATCAAGCCCATTAGCGCATATATACCCCGGGCCGTGGATATAGGCACACACATGTGATGTGAGAATGGAAGAAAGCGGCAGCAAAAGAAACAAGCGGGCACCGTCGTTTACCGCGGAGAAGATGGGCGTCTTAGTGAACGAGGTCTGGCAGCACCGGGGAGTTTTATTCGGGGGAACAAGGGGCAAAAAGAACATCACGGTGAAGCACCGTGTTAGGCAGGCCATAGCCGAAAAGATGTCCCCCTCCAGCCCATGTGGCCTGCGTGACAGGCGTGCTGTGAGGAAGAAGTGGCAGGAGTTCCAGAACCAAACAAAAAGGAAGAGTGAGAAGGTTTCACTAATCAATCTCCCTTCGTTGCAGGTGATGCAGACGCCCAGTAAAGACAGCGCTGAGTAACCCCTCCCCCATATGGTTTCAATAAACTACTTTGGTTTCTTTTCAACCATGTATTGTGTGGATCATTTTGCATTGAAATGAGAGTGTCAAACCTAGCAACAAAAAGTCCCAGGCAATTTGTAATGTATCTAAGCGTAGGTTAATGACGTGTGCGTATTGTGCGCCCTTTCAACAGCATTCCAGTGCCAGACTTTCAGGTAAAGCACCCGGACACTGCAGCAATAATCATAGTGTGCAGGACGTTACATGTAGCCTACATCTGCTGGTTCTGTTTATTTATTTCAGCCTTCAGGCCTGAGAGTTGATATGGGTGATGTGTGGTGGTTGTGGGTTTATGGTTTAGTGCTTGGTGACTGGTGGTGAAGAGGTAGGGGCTGCGGGTTGTTGGACCGGGCTGAAGGCAAAATTGCAGCGGGTTGCTCTGGATGTGTGGAGACACCAGAGTGATCAGCCGTTGGATCTCCGCACGGGGCAGCCGGTACTTTGCCTGGACGGCCCGGTCTGATAGCACGTCCAGTGGGGAGAAGTGCCGACGCACGTATGCATTTATGTAAACCGTCTGGCTTCGCGCACGGCGAGGCTGTTGGTTCGGCTGAGTTCAATTAAATCTGTTTCTTTGATATCTGTGAAATGCCACAGGGTTGGTGATTTTTTTTGTATGTGTAGTAGTACTATAAACTCACGTGTGTGGAAAACGTAAACGTCTAATTCATTAAAACATTTTTTTTCTCTACTATTAGTCTATGTTTCTTGCGCCAGTGGTCCGCATTGAGCATTGTTTTATTATTTCGAAAAGTGGAGGAAATAAATTTCCCTGACGCGGCATGATCACTGACGATTTGGTCGCGAAGAAGGTTGAAAGAGTGGGTCAGCTCCATCTTACAGTTCCATCTTAGTGAAAGTACTACTTTCGCTAAGAAGGAATCTGGGAAACACATTCTTCTTTCACAGCGTTCTTAAGAGCGCTCCAAAGAAGTACTTAGCCCAAAGAGGCTCTTAACGAATCTGGGAAACGCGGCCATTGTCAGTCTGGTTTAACAGTCTGATGGCCTGGGGAAAGAAACTCCTCCTCATCCTCTCTGTGTTGGCCCTTGACTTCCTGTATGAAAGTCTCAAAGTTAACACTCTGGTTGTGATAAAAAAAAGTAGTATTTTTTCTTCACATTCCTGTCATGTATTGCGTTGCTGTTGTATGGATCATATTGCTAACATTCACCACTCTTTGCCCAGATGAGACAGAGCGACCCAGAGGTGGTGACTGCATTGACCCACAGGCCGTGGTTCCTGAGTCGGTTAGGAGACGGTGCCCCGCGGTTCTCCTCACAATGGAAACACCAATGGATGACAGTGATGGACATCGCGTTGGACTGGGCACACCACCATATACTGTGGAAGCTCTGCGGCATCTCGGCCTTCCTCATACAGAAGAACTTTGTCTCAGTGTGAGTCTAATGCAGCACAATACTTGACTCCTTCTGCATCTCTTGGCCAACTATTATTCGGTGAACAACCTGTGTAAAAACGGCATACAGTATATAGTCACTTTTAAAACTAACTATCCAGGGTTCTTTCAGATCCTTAAAGCATCTTAAGAGGCACCGAATAAGTTAATCGTACAAAAGTGATTATATGTCGTTTCCCCCATTTAAAAAGTGTTCTTTTAATTTCTTTCTGAGTGGCATTAAACAAATTCCTTAACAGTCTTAAATCGCACTTTTCTTAAACTGTAGGAACCCTCTCTCATCATATTGTTCACAGCAGAGAATAACTGTTTGTTCCTGTGTGTTGTCTGACTCTGTAGGGACTATGTCCAGTACTGGGCCCAGAGAGGGGTGGAAGTGGTAGCCTGGACAGTCAACACAAACGTGGAGAAAGAGTATTACCAGGAGGTGCTGAAAGTCAACTACATCACAGACAGCCTTGTGGAAGACTGTGATCCACATTACTGAGAAACGCATTGGACCCAGCACTCAATGTGTTCACATGAATACACATAAAAAAAAAAGATAAGATCCACACGGAGGGAACATTTCAGTGTCCACACATCAACCATAATGTGGCATCAGGTGAGAGGACATAGTGTGCCACTCTTTGATCCCCATGCATTCTGTCTTTATTGCAAAAGAAATCAAAGTGACCTGGGGCCGGTTTCCCAAAGCCTTCGTAGAGCCCTCTTAACGCTACGTCATTCGTAACCCCTACGTAGAGTTCCTACTTAACATTTCGCCTGTTTCCCGAAACGTTCTTTGCTACGAATCTCTTTCGTACGTCATACGTTGGTAAGGTTGGTCTGGAGCGCCCGCAGAGCCTTCTTAGATCTACCGTAGGGATGTTTCAGCTCTCATTTGTGTCATTTAACTAATAAATCTGACTGTATTTCATATCAAACGGACACAGCGATGACTGTATTAAATAACAAACTGTTAAAAACGATAACTGTATATAGCGTACATATCACATTTAAAGTAAGCTATATATTTTAGCAGAATACCATTCACTCTGATTCACAAAGTGTTCAAACTATAAGTACATAGTCATCTAACTGACTTGACAATCAGCATTAACTGATAGGATGCGATGTCCGTCAATATGAAAATACTTTATACGTGATACACTACAGCCTACAGTCGGATCGTTTTTATCAGTTTGATATTTAATACAGTCATCGCTGTGTCCCTTTGATATGAAATACAGTCAGATTGATAAATTTAATGACAAGTGAAGTCCCTGCGATCGCTGTGGCATCGCCAGAGATAGGCTTGGCTACTACTACAGACCCCCACATATCCTTCCGTAAAGCACCATGCGTAAAACGGACACGAGTGACATCCCTGTTGCGCATGGAACTGCCACAAGTCATTCATGAAGAAAATAATTGCTGGAAACAATCTTAATCTCCTCCGCTGTTTCTATATTTTTCTATAGCCTAGGCTACCTTTTTTAAATCAGTAGGCCTATAGGCTATGGTAATACGTTCGACCAAGGTTAACACTAGAACCATCACTCCACACACTGCGGAGCTGTCAGCTGAGCCGGCTCAGCTGACAGCTCCGCAGAGTGCGTCGGATTCTCCACCTCAAAACATGTAAACGTGTGAAAAACGCCTTTTTCCCCATTTTTCGACCCTGTTATTACACAGCACAGTATATGTTCTGTGCACTAAATGGTAACACTTACGTACGCTATGCAAATATGCAACTTGTTTGTTGAAATGTAATAAATGGGAGCTTCCTCAAGCAGCCATCTCTTTCCCGACAATCCCCTCTGTGCACGAACTCTTTCATATGGTAATTAAACATTAAAACACCTGCGGCTTATAGTCCAGTGCGGCTTATAGTGCGGAAAATACGGTACACGTTTAATTCTGACTTCATATGCATTTATAGACGTGCTGCTCACTAACATAGTGTGCACGTTTCATAAAGCCGATCTCTCAGTCACCTGCTCTGCATTTAATCGGCAAATAAACTTTTCGGGGATCCCGAAATTAATATCCAATCACTAGAGAGAACGCTACAAACCGACACCCGTCTCACTGCCGGTGCACGCGAGTGACAGATGGGTAATGTTTATGCGCCTACAATGGCGGAGCAGGTAAAAATCCTTCCCAATGTCTGTTTTGATGGTTTGTATAATGTGTTATCACACTTACTTATCTGATATGGTGCTAGATAACTCGCTGCTTGAAGACCGCAGTGCATTAATGTGGTGACGTAGGGACGAGGGAGGGGGACTGCTAACTGCAGTCACTGACAGGAAGTTAGCTAAAAGAACTATTCCGCTTACTCAACCTCAAACGTACTATATTCTCAATCTCAGGACTGCATGGATTTTTTTCCTCTTGGTCGCTGTGTTTGTCTTACCACATCTCAAGACCTACATATTGTCATATTGTACCTAGAGATGAAAAACTTAAACTTGTCTAAATGATTGTAAATAATAAACGTGCTATTTGACGAATGAAGAATTGAGTCAGTATGTGGAGTGTGATATTGTATGAGGCCTTAATAGTAGAGTAGATGTGCAGAAATGTGCACTTGTTGATGAGCTGACAGTCATTATTACATACTGATTTCTGATACATTAGGCAATAGGCAGCAACTCATATGCTCTGCCAAGGTGTAGTATACAATACGTGACTGACACGAAATACACTGTATACAAATGGGAACAACATTGTCACTGCATAGAGGTGGTACTTAACTACACCAGTAGTGTCTCTGTTGCGTCAGGTGTAAAAGCTATCATCTGAAATACCAGGGCCCTACCACCGGAACACCTAATGGGTTCCTAAAGGTCAGTTGTTTGTGCTGATGAGGCCCTTTGCAGGACTGAACCTATTTAGTAGACCAACCCTACATGATTGCGCGATACATTTTTTATGTTTACTGGATCACACAAACAGGAAAAGAGAAAGTAAAAAGTTGAGTATGGTATATAGATACGCTGTGGAACAACAAACAATTGGCCAACTTTTCTAATACTGAATCTGTCCACACTGTCTTAAACGTCTGTTAGTTCTAGTAAAAACTATAGCTAAGACATGTATTGCCTGCAGTTAAAAGTGACCATGGTTTTCGGCTGGTAATGCTAAACCTGCCTGTGGAGTGCTGATGATCTATTTATTTATTTGTTTCAGTACAATGCACATCAATGAACATGTACAGCACTGCAGTACACGTAAAAATGCCAGATTGTAGCCCGGGGGCTCATTTCCATCTGTAGTCCATTAGGCAGGTTGATGTTACAATAAAAATGACAAAGATATACAATAGAAACATTTGCTGTAAACAAATACGGAGAAACAAAAAGAAAGAAAAGTAAAACAGGATAATTCAATAGTAGGATTAGTAGGTTAAACAAATATACAATTAATACACAACTAATAAGGTACAGCATACATTTAGAGGTGGTTAGTGTCTTGGTCTGGAGTGGCATGGTGGTTGACCCATATAACAGTTAAATGGGGGTTGAGTGTAAGGTGTAGTGTTAGATATCGCCCTGGATAAGCCTGTCTGAGCTGCCTCTTGTCCTGGCTGATCTTCATTTACTAAGCGCAGACTGTAGCCACTCACACCTGACCAACACCGGTTACTTAGGATATCTGGTATATCTAGGCGGGGCTAATGCTGCAGTGGATGACATACTTCTAAATCAGGGGTGTCCAAACTATGGCCCGCGGGCCAACTGCAGCCCGCTTTTTATTGGCCCGCGGCCGATTTTTAAAATATGATGTAATATGGCCCTTTGAAAAAATGTTTTTTTTTTTTTTTTTTGCATTTCTTAATCAACACTGATTGATTGGCCCGTGGCACATTTTAAAAATATAATGTAATATGGCGCTTTTAATTTTTAAATAATTTAAATGCACTCATTATATTACTGAGAAATATGTCCCATAAAAGAAAATGAGCAACAAGCCCATCCCAGAGGACCCTGAATAATATTTTATTTTAAATTAATATTATTATGGAAAATCTATGTGTCCTTCTCCAATAGCTTCTAATTCATCTGACACAGTGTCTCCATTTTTTTTCATAGAAAATTCTTCAGCTTTAGCCTCTTAATTTCCCTCTCAAAGTGCACCAGATTCATGCATTTCACTTTAAAAACTTAAAACAATCTCCCGGGGGGGACATACCCCCGGACCCCCGGAGGGTCGGGACCTCGGCTGGATACTATTTTCACCCTGCTGGACATCGGACGCAAAGGCAGAAAACACTGGGTGTATCATTGGCATATAAACAAGAGGGGAAATGTGTCTGTTTAATGTCCAAGGAAAGTGTTGACGTGAAGAAGGATTACAATTTAACTATGCAACTAAACATCAGAGCAGCTACATGTCCTGATAAATGTGTTATTTTTGCAAAGTGGCCCGGCCCTTCGTAGATTTTTCTGTATGTGGCCCTCAGTGAAAAAAGTTTGGAAACCCCTGTTCTAAATGTTAATCATAAACTGTTGTGTATTATAAATACAAATGTATAGGCCTATTTTTGTTGTCCTTACTTTGGGTTATTATTGAATAAAACATTAAGGTATACTTCTTCAGAAAAGGCCCTGATTATTATTATTTTCTTCTTAACGGACTTTCCCTGCGATGGGTTTAATAGGTGAAAGATGATTGCTCCTCCGTATGAGTGAGGGGCGTGTAGTGACGTCACTGAGGGGGTTTGCCCACCTCCGTAAAGCAGTCCGACTCCGACGTAAACACAAACAACGAGAGCAGAAATGAACATCCTCTAACTTCAAAGTAAAAGTCACAAACACTAGTAGACTGTAGCCTATCTAACTAATATGCCTGTCACATTGGACTACTCAGTTATGATACATGTATCATACACACCCAAATTCAACACTTGAAAGCGTCGAAAAATGCACACAATAATGGAGGTTTATTGTTAAATTATATAACAGCACATTTTAAATCCATTTGGGGCTGTTTTAGTATAGGCAACACAGTCACACACACACACACACCCAGTAAGACCATAACTGTGTCTTGTCATTCATTAGTGTGTTAGACCATCCTAATCAGACAGCTACGTTTTTTTGTTGTTATCTTTGCTTTTGTGTGTTTTTTTTAAACTAAGTTTTGGAGCCTAATGAGGTGGTTAGAATTAGTTTTGTGATTCATATATCTTTGCAAAGTATATTTTGTCCAGAAATCACATCTCATTCATACACATGTCATGTTTTTATATATTGTAGATATAGGCTTACTTTACGAAAGAAGTATAAAAACTAGTGGAGATAACACTTTTTTTTAAATCAAATAGGCTATGACAACCAGAAACAATGCAGATGCTTATAGGCTAGATTTGTAAATAACATATAGTGCTGAAATAAAGGCTACTTCTATCATTAAGAAAAAAAAAGATTTTCCAGCTCATGTGCACTGTATTCATTCAAATGATGTCTAACAGGCTACCACATTGGTGGCCACATGATTACAATTGTTTTCATGTGTTATGTCACAACAACCCTTATCAATCCAGTGGATTAGAACTGAATATTCGTTTAAAGGCCCGATTTATTCAATAATATTTTCACGATTTATGTCGAGCTTGATGACATCATTTGGCCTTAGTTATGGTATCAGAATAGGATTTTCTTTTTCTTTTTTTTACCAAAGTTTTTAATTGTGGAAAAACTAGACCGGAAGTAATGTTCTTCATTCTGTGTGACTTGACGCTGCCAAAGCATGGTACAGTAGCTTTATATGTCCATGGTATAGAAGCTTTATATGTCCATGGTATAGAAGCTTTCCGTCCTGATGTATATATCAAAGTGTGGAGTGTCCTTACATTTAGAGAGAGCGTACGGTGCTGTGGTCAGTCTCGGAGCATCAGCGGCGCACAGAGGTTATAGTGTACGGCCTGGAGTGTCACTGTCCTCGGCTGTCAGTAACCACACTGCTCCTCCCCCCTCCCTCCCACACGCACTGCCCTCTACTCTACTCTGACTGACTGACTGACGGCGTCCCAGCATGTGGAGCCGTTTTCTCCTTGGATGACCTACACGCAACCTTTCGCAGAGAGAAGCGGACCGACGGTTCGTTACAGCGGAACACCTGCTGACACTGAGCGGTGCAGAGCGTTTGTAATATACGACACTATAACAAGTCAACGAGAGGCTCCTGCAGGATTCAGGCCGACCCTGGAGCAGCTGACCTGGCAATACGACGCTGCGTTTTTTTTTCTTTTCAATTCTCTCGTTCTCCCCCAGTCGTGTCTGCTGCGTCAGGAGACAAGCGGGCCGAGGAGTGGAAGTTGTGGAGTTTAAAGTACATGTTTGCACCGGAGCATTGATGAGACTGAGAGCTATTTAGACACGGACACCAGGGGGGATTTCTTGAGGTTACCGTGGTTCACATGATGTACACAATCACCAGAGGTCCCAGCAAACTTGTTACACAGCGGCGGACAGGTCGGTGTTACCTAAAAGCATGATGCAACGTCACATCACATTGCTAATGATAGGGCAGGTTTTGGGGTTGTAGGATGTTGCCACAGTTGCAATGGCCCAGTGTTTCTATATCTAAGCTAAGAGCGTTAAATGTCCAGACTGAAAACTAACTGAATTCTACGTCTCCAGGTCCAGCACAACAAATCGAGAGTAAATTTGGCGACTTGAAGCTCAAGCCGACGTCTTGGCTCTCGTCAAAGTAAGTGTCTTGTCCGAGGCTTAATTGTTTCGGTGTGTTTGTTGTAGTAGCCTAAATAATGCAGCCTATATAGTCTATTGCAATTATATTATAATAAGTATGCGAGCTGTTTGAGCAGCGGCGGGGGCCCAACATACTTTGCACGTGTACTGTTGAGCGCAATCACATAAGACATTTCGCTGACTTGGATATGCGTCCATTATCGGACACAGCTTTCTGTCTGCCTGTGACCTTGCGCGAATGAGGAACGAATGGTAAGTTAATTGGTACTGAGAGAATGTTATTCAAGCACCATTGATTACTTACTGTGAACAGACCAAGACTGTATTAATGAAGCATTAGGTTAATGAGTAGGTTCTGAGAAACTGATTCACGCACTGTTTAGTTACTGGTAAAACAGACTGGGAGATATTGTATTGATTAAGCATTAGGTAATGCATCCTACTTATTAACAAATGCTTACTTGACCATTAATGTACCGTTAGTGACTCAGTACCTGCTCATTAACTTTCCATTATGCTTCATTAATACAGTATCTCCCAGGCTGTTTACCAGTAACTAATCAATAGTGCTTGAATCACAGTCTGTCAGTACCTACTCATTAACTTACCATTCCTTCCTCAGTAACTTGTCACTTTTTTTGACCCTTATTGTAAACCATTGCCACCATGTATAGACAGGACTACAGTCTATGGTAGGCACACATAGCTACAACCAATGTATTGTATTTCAGCAGCTCTAACTCATTCTCAAAAATATAATTAACACCTCTCATTGTAGGCTAATGCATTACAAAATAAAGAATCCTCGAAAATGACCTAAGAGGCGAATCGCCACCCCTCTTGAACAGTTTCAACAGAAGAGTGCATTTGTTGTTAAGGCCAGGTGTACATAATACATTGTCAACTAAGTGTATGTGCAGTACAACTTGACAGCTGAAACACTATCAATTGCTTTTCACAACTAAATCAAGTTTAAAAAAAATAGGCTATCAAAATGTTACATGTCAGTGGGTCAAGAGTAAAGGTGTCCTTTACTCTTGGGTGAAAATTCAAATAGCCTAGTTAAAGCCCAAATGACCAGAATGCATTGCATCTGCAAGATGTGTTAAATTGTTCACACTATTGCAATTACATTATAATTCCCTTTTCTTGGGAGTTGTCGAAAGGCATTTTGCAATAAAGATGGTAAGTACGTTCATTTAAGCATGCGTTTAAAAAAGCAACAAACAAAAAAGTCTGAGCAATGCCTTGCTGTACACCAAAGTGCTGGTCAATTAAAGGCCTACTTCACCGGTTTGAATATGAAGGTGTATTGAATTCTGAGATCCTATGTAGTATAAATGTGCAAAAAAAATTAAAATCGGTTCATCCTAGCCTGAGAAAAGGCAGAAAGAGTGTTTTTTTTAACCCTATATTTCTCTTTCTCGTGACATCACAGAAAGAGAAATATAGGGTTAAAAAAAAGTACTTTGTAAATATTACTGTGATGTCACAGTAAAAGACATCACAGTAATATTTACAAAGTAAGTTTTTTTGAATGATGAACCGATTTAAATTTTTTTCGCACATTTATACTACATAGGATCTCAGAATTCAATACACCTTCATATTCAAACCGGTGAAGTAGGCCTTTAAGTATGTCCAATATGAAACCTGAAGCTTCCCTTCTACATTCCTTCTAAGCTAGTCTCATAACCTGAGGCCATGAGCATCACTACACAATGTAGTAAATTAAAGTTATCTCAACCCAAGTCTATTTACACACCTGCCAGTCAACCAGAGGTTAGTCGTCAACCTGTCTCATTTGTTGGTTTTAATCATCACCTTGAGACTTAACTCTTGTCTTTTGTCATCAGTCTGTCCCAATTCAAACCACTGACACTCTCTAATCCTGAACTGTCTGATCCCTGCAGCTCGCCGCCCCCAAAGATTGTGTTCAATCGCCTGAACGGGAAGCGCTACCACAGTGCAGCCACGCCCAAGACCGGCAGCACAGCAGAGGGGTTCACTCCTGCACATGAAGAGAACGTCAGATTTGTGTATGAAGGTGAGGGTTGGCACCATCAGTACATGAGTGGATGCAGGTCACGGCAAGAGGTCAGACTAGGACAGACGATCTCTCCGGCTTCTTTCTGTATCACAGCACATTCACCTTCCTGACTGTGAGCAGCTGACCTATAGCTTCTCGCTGTGGGTTCACAATTTGACTCATTTTCAGAATGGCCAAGAGTGTGCCCCACTGACAAAGTTCCTTTCATTTTCAATAAGGGCTGAAACAATTAGTCGACCTATCCAAAGTTAATCAGCATCTACTTTACAAACGTTTCCTTATTCTATTTGTTCAAATGTGAGGATTTGCTGCTATCAACTAGTTGACTGAATATTTTGAGTAGATTTTATGTTGTTTTTGAATGTTGGGACAGTCAAAATAAAAATGTTAATGTCACCTCAGCCTCTAAGAGATGATCAGCAGCAGTATTACAGTTTCTACAGGAGATAGTTCGTAACACTTCTTTACACGTAGGTACCCGACATTTGGGAATAACCTCTATTAGATAGAAGGGTTCTTAACTAAGCAAGGTCTACTGTTTATCCCCTGGTTGCTTCTACTGCGTGCTAGATACTCATTAATGATCAGTTAGTCCCTAACTTGTTTCATAGTAATTCTGGTGTGAGAGCGCTCTGATCTGCAGCCACATATTAACTGAAGCAGTAACACATAAATATGAAACAAATGAAATGTATTACTGCCCTTTTTTGCAAGAAACTCAACATACTGTCAAAAGGAAGTTGGGCACTCCAGAAAAGAGTTTTTAAGTCCAGAAAACCCAACAATGATTAATAATAATGACTTTGCACAATTCACCCTGCTTTGGCGTTTACCCAGCATGCCCGGCTGTTGGTATGCATTTCATCATGCCCTGGTGGAAGTGAATGGTTTGAAGAGCTGACTTGACATAAAACATCTTCTCTTTGTAACTCTTGGACGGTCGCCAACAAAGGCCGATATGTTATGACGTTCTTTTGTGACTTGGAAGTTCAGCCGGACCTAAAGAAAAACCTGTGGCACAGTCTGTCCACTTTCATTACGACCAAAAAACCTTGATGGCTCTCGCTATGGCTGAACAAGCTCACTATGACAGTAAAACCTGACATATCAGCAAATAGGTAGCATGTTACCCACCCACCCCATGCACACACACACACACACACACACACACACACACACACACACACACACACACACACACACACACACACACACACACACACACACACACACACACACACACACACACACACACACACACACACACACACACACACACACACACACACACACACACACACACACACACACACACACACACACACACACACACACACACACACACACACACACACACACAACTGGTGTATTGCTGTGTTCTTTATATTTGACGTCCAAACATTTAGTGTTGGTTATACAGGCTGTGCAAACTGTGTGTAACTGTCAATAATGTGTCAATATTGCAGCTGAAAGTTTGTGTTCAAGGCGAGCCAAAACTTTGAGGCTTATCTGTGGGTGAAGCTGCCCCCCCCCCCAAAAAAAAGAAAGCAGATAAAGCACCCACAGCAGACGGGTGCAGCCCTCTCACAAGTCTTATGGGATGGGTTACAACGTGTGTGTGTGTGTGTGTTTGCAGCATGGCAGGATGTTGAGCAGAAGCTGTCGGACGGCAACGGTGGGGAGGCAAGTGACCGCCGGGGGCCTATTCAGTATACTGAGAAGACCCCCAGTGCTGCGATAAAGAGTAAGTGCCAGCATCTCCTCACTCCACTTTTACACAGGGGATGGATTTAAAAAATAAATAAAAAAAAAAGCCACTATCTCCATTGATTTATCCATCTGCTGGAATTCTTCAAAATGCTTTGACAACAAATGAAATCCACCCTTATTAAATCTAATCTTGCAACTCATGTTTTTTGACATCCTAACATACAGTATATTCCTCTTCCTGCCAGTAATCCCCAACAATTGGTAAGAGGGACATTGCCATATTTTTTTATCATTATTCCTAGTTTGTTAAAACTCCAAAGGTTTGAATTTAAGTGAATGGCTGCTCTCTTCTCTTTGTGGGCAAGTGGTTTTTGGCTGGGCTTTATCTACAGCCAGAGGGCAACTGTTCTAATGGTTTGCTTTATAACTCCCCCTCTGAGGAGTGACAACCTGGCTGTTCCAGATAAACTAGCCCTGAGTGCCGGTTGTACCGAGTCTCTTCTTCACACACACAAACCCCTCTATACCTGTGTGCTCTGGTTCCATCTGGCTCTTGCTGCCCTAGAAGATTGTGATTTACTTTGTGCTTAATATTTAGCTAATATTAGCATGCTAACACCCTAAATTCAAATGGTGAACATGGTCAAACTGATGTCTGATAAACATCAGCATGTAGGCATCATCACTACCATCATTTAATTGTTGTTCTTATTTCAAAGAGCACATACCTCGTCTCTTATTTAAAAAGTTTGGCTTTGGTGTCCATGTGATACAATGAATAATGAATGACTCAACCATGGAGCCTGGATTAAGCTTTATTCTTTGTCCCCTCTTGTCTTTGTTTGGGTGCAGACTTTGTGCCCTTAGACCTGGAGGAGTGGTGGGCTCAGCGCTTCCTGGCTAACATTGCCAACATGTCATGACTGGGTGAGGCTTTGAGTCTGGACAAGAAGCCTAGTGTCACTGCTCCATCGGTGAAGGCATCACCACGGTGGAGAGGAGGCCAGTCAGTCTCCAGGATCTGCCGTGCCAAAGGCGCGTTTGTAATTTGAAAATGGTTGGATGCCCTGTGCTTCACGCTGCTGTAGAGAAAAACACCGGGTGCCCAACACAGAAGTGCCCCTCCCTCCCCGATGCAGACAGAGACCTGACTGTGAACTCTGATTCCAGGTTGTGCTGCTGTGATGGACCCGTCTCTCTACGTGAATGATGACGTATCAGATTGAAAATGCAAGATTCTTTCTTTTTTTCAAGAACCGGCCTCCTTTCTCAAGTGTGCTTGACTGGCAACATGGCTAATGTTTTCATATAAAACTATGGAAGACCCAAAAAAGTAAAAATGTTTTTCAAAAAAAGTCCTGTATGAGGAATTATTTCTTTGAACTTTACACTCTTTGCTCTGATCAGACTTGAATGAACACATTTGTTGAAATGCAACATGCTGAGGATTGATCATTGTTCATGTACAGTGCAAAGGTTTTAGGCAGGTGTGAAAAAATGCTGTAAAATATAATGATTTCAAAAACATAAATCAGTTTATTTTTATCAATTTAAAAATATGCTGAAGTCTCTCCCAGACAAATATATCAAAGCAGACCGGGGCTTTAAGATGTGCTGCTTTTTTTGACGAAGCACAAAGAAACGGGCAACGTTGAGTATAGTAGTGGTCGGCCAAGGAAACTTAGTGCAGCAGATCAAGCTTTTTTCTCTTCGAAATCAGAAGATGTCCAACAGTGCCATGAGCTCAGAAAAGGCAGACACCGGTGGGGCCAAGGTACCCCCCTCTACTGTCTGGACAAGTCTTGCCAGAAGTGGACTTCATAGAGGGTCGCAGGCAGCCTAAAAGCCATACCTCCAACATGGAAACAAGGTCAAGCAACTCAACTATGCAAGGAAACATAGGAGCTGGGGCTCAGACAAATGGCAGCAGGTGCTCTGGACTGATGAGTCAAAATTTGTAATATTTAGCTGTAGCAGAAGGCAGGTTGTTCAATGAAAGGCTGGAGAACGGTACAATAATGAGTGTCTGCAGGCAACAGTGAGGATGGTGGAGGTTCCTTGCAAGTTTCTGCAAATGGAGTTGAAGATTTGGTCAGGATTAATGGTGTCCTCAATGCTGAGAACAGTATATGGACGTACCTGGAACCCACTGGTTTCTGCCAGTTCTGAGCTGATGACACTGCTGGATTTAGATTTATCTTCTGTTCATTCACTCCATTTAGTTAATTTATGAAAATAAACTATTTAAACTACCGTTTTAGAAAGCGTTCTTAGTTTACAGCATTTTTCACACCTGCTTAAAACCTTTGCACTATACTGTACATGAATTGACTGACATGTCAGACACAAGTGTGTGAAATCTGTTTTATAAATCACCATTTGTGTCCTTGCGTCAAACCAACATTCACCATTTATTTTCAGTGGGTGCATATTAAACGAAACATTTGAAACATAATACAGAACTGACCCGGGCATGATAATTGTTTACATTACAGTTTTTTTCGATTGCTAAACCACAGTGGGCACAACTGGAGCGACATGTGCAAAACTCTAACAACAGTATGCAGAGCAGCGGTTCATTCGGACCAAACTCTAGCTCGTTTTTCATTGATAAAACACAATTTTCAAAACTCTACACACCTACAGTATCTCACAAAAGTGAGTACACCCCTCACATTTCTTCACATTTTTCTTTATATCTTTCCATGGGACAACACTGAATAAATGACACTTTGATACAATGTAAAGTAGTCAGTGTACAGCTTGTATAACAGTGTAAATTTACTGTCCCCTCAAAATAACTCGACACACAGCCATTAATGTCTAAACTGCTGGCAACAAAAGTGAGTACACCCCTTAGAAAAAATTTACAAATTGGGCCCAAAGTGTAAATATTTTGTGTGGCCACCATTATTTTCCAGCACTGCCTTAACCCTCTTGGGCATGTAGTTCACTAGAGCTTCACAGGTTGCAACTGGAACCCTCTTCCACCCATTTATGACAGCATCACAGAGCTGGTGGATATTAAAGACCTTGCGCTCCTCCACCTTCCGTTTGAGGATGCCCCAAAGATGCTCAATAGGATTTAGGTCTGGAAACATGCTTGGCCAGGCCATAACCTTTACCCTCAGCTTTTTTAGCAAGCCACTGGTCGTCTTGGAGGTGTGTTTGGGGTCGTTATCATGTTGCAATACCACCCTGCGGCCCAGTTTACGAAGGTTGAGTGCACATGGTCAGCGTCATACACAGAGGTTGCCTTTGGAAAATAGACGTATGAGTGCTGCCAGCATTGCTGAAGGGCTTGAAGGGGTGGGGGGTCAACCTGTCAGTGCTCAGACCATACGCCGCACTCTGCATCATACTGGTCTGCATGGCTGTCATCCCAGAAGGAAGCCTATTCTAAAGATGATGCACAAGAAACCCCACAAAAAGTTTGCTGAAGACAAACAGACTACGGACATGGATTACTGCAACCATGTCCTGTGGTCTGATGAGACCAAAATACATTTATCTGGTTCAGATGGTGTTAAGAGTGTGGAGCGGCAACCAGGTGAGGAGTACAAAGACAAGTGTGTCTTGCCTAGAGTCAAGCATGGTGGTTGGAGTGTCATGGTCTGGGGCTGCATGAGTGCTGCCAGCACTGGGGATCTACAGTTCATTGAATTCTAACATGTACTGTGACATACTGAAGCAGAGCATGATCCCCTCCCTTCATAAACTGGGCCGCAGGGCAGTACTGCAACATGATAACGACCCCAAACACCCCTCCGAACGACCACTGGCTTGCTAAAGAAGCTGAGGGTAAAGGTTATGGACTGGTCAAGCATGTCTCCAGTCTTAAACCCTATTGAGCATCTTTGGGGCATCCTAAAACGGGAGATGGAGGAGCGCAAGGACTCTAATATCCACCGGCTCCTTGATGTCGTCATGAATGGGTAGAAGAGGGTTCCAGTTGCAACCTGTGAAGCTCTAGTGAACACCATGCCCAAGAGGGTTAAGGCAGTGCTGGAAAATAATGATGGCAAAACAAAATATTGACACTTTGGGCCCAATTTGGACATTTTTTCTTAGGGGTGTACTCACTTTTGTTGCCAGCAGTTTAGACATTAATGGCTGTGTATCGAGTTATTTTGAGGGGACAGTAAATTTACACTGTTATACAAGCTGTACACTGACTACTTGACATTGTATCAAAGTGTCATTTATTCAGTGTTGTCGCATGGAAAGATATAATGAAATATTTGAAGAAATGTGAGGGGTGTACTCACTTTTGTGAGATACTGTATCTCATGGCTTAACCACAGCCTGCACAACACTGTGGATTTCCAGCACTTTTTTTCAAACGCTAACGGCCTCTGCACACATCCTACCTCTACTGCGCGTCTACCTCGCGTCTGCGTCTGACTTTTTGTCACTGACCGTGTAATCAACCTAGAGCGGGCACACATCCAACCTCAGACGCACTGCTGATGCGCGTCGGAGGCACGTCTGCAGCGACGCTCCCCTTTACCTCAGGAGGCTCGCCTATTTTTTTCTGAGAGCAGCGCGTCTCTCTTGGGTCTCTCTGCTTTAACTGATAGAGAAATACTCGAAAATGTGGCAAAGAAATACATTAAAAAAAAAGGCAATGGGGCACACGGATTACTGTCCAGACTCAATATTAGACTCAATATAAATCATATGCATCATAAATGACACGAAAGAACTTCATTTTTAATGGGAATTATCTATGAAAACTCTATGTAGAAATATAGGGCTTTTAGAAGCAGCGCTGCAGCAGCAGCAGCTGCTGAGACGTTCCATGTGTGTCCGAGAAAAGTCCGAGAGACGCAGCAGTAAGGTAAGGCGACGCGCTCCAGAGGTAGACGCAGGATGTGTGCAGAGGCCGTTACACACTACTGCCACAACTGTAAACCACACATTCAAAACAGAATGAATGCCTAGTGCATTTCAAACACTGCAGATAGCAATTTCAACTGAAACACTAAGAAGGTGTCTTGTTTTAGAATTGTTAGTGAACATATACAGTATAAAGGGAAAACTCAAAAATATATATTTTTTTGTAAATGGACCAATGAAGGTTGTTGGAGGGAGAAGAGTGGCAGTGAGAGTGTGGATGTGTGGAGGAAGACAGAGCTGTAATGTCTGATGAAATACAGTAAGGGCTACACTGATAGACCCTGTTGTGAATCATGGTCTCTCATTGAGAGAGGCAGGGTTGAGAGTGCAACCCAATCTGCAAAAATCTAAAGTTGCATCTATAATACGAATTTTCCAGCAAACAAACAGCTTAGAGTTGCATCCTTACAGTAAATGACAACATTACAGGATAGATTTCTGTATTACAATTATAGACTATTTACACAGATAAATACTACATTTGGAAATGTTTTCAATAAAATATACAAAATTTGTATCTATTGAAACAAACTTCTGATTTTAATTTCTTTTTGTTTTCCTATAAAAACTGGTATGTTATGTGAAAGAATTTCACCCTTTCGTCAAAGAAAATATTACGTAATTTGTGTGAAATAACTCAAATTATTCAAACTGTAAAGATTAAAAGTTTGTAATTTATGTATTGGGGTTTGATGCTAGGGTTTGTATTCTGAGCATATTCTGAGTGACAGTGTGTGTTGTCTCAGTGAGGACAATTCATAGTGTTTGCTGCACTGAACCTGTTTTGCAGGTGAAGTGAACTGTTCAGCTCCAGTGACTGTTGGTAGTGCAGACTGTAGTTAGAGTTTTGCACATTGAGCTACAGTTGTGCCCACTGTGGTTTAGCAATCGAAAAAAAACTGTAAGAAACACTTTTTAAAACATAATTTAGTGCTCGCTTTTGCTACCTGAAGTTATTTTCAGACATGTTGCACTGAATTAAAACCTGCCAACTTTAACTTTCTTTGTATACCTTAACTGCAGTCAAAGTTTTGAACAGGGGGCTGTAACACCTCTCTTCCTGCTCGCTGCCTTTGCCCCCCTGCTTGTCTTCTTGACCCGCCTGCGGCTGGGTGCAGAGTGGCTGGGCTTGGCTGTGGTGAAGGTGATGCACTGGGAGTCCAGGTAGTCCACCAGCTTGGCGGCTCCCAGGCGGATCCCTGCTGCCTTCAGTCTGTGCTGGAGCTGGGACAGGACCAGAGGCTGGTACTGGAGGATCTGGCTGTAGAGTTCAGAGTCAGACAGGATGAAGGAGCGCACGGCCTGCAGACGATCCTGAAGGCGGCTCGCCACCTGGGAGGCAGAGACGCCGCCATCACTGTCCGAGTCGCCATCGGAGGACAAGCAGAGCTCTGGGTTGGACCTGCTGAGAGACAGGGACAGGCATAGTTTCACAAGCCGTTTACACGTCACAGCTACAACAAACCATATTTGTGTGACAGCAAACTGCTTTGCAACCTCATTTTTAAAATGTGGCTGAGAAGCATGTTGCATTCTTTACTTTATTAAATCTCAAGTCTGGCCATTTCCCCTCCCAAAACATTGTTTTCTTAAAACACTCATTTGCTCACAGGAAATTTTCTTCCATAGGCAAATTAATGTTCCATACAGACAGCTAAATCTCACAATTGTTTTCATTAGCGATTTTCTCACTTGATTATCTTTTCTATAAAATGTCACAATTTCCCACAGCCCAATGTGACACATCAATATGTCTCGTTTTGACTGACCAACAATCCCTAACCTAGAGATTAGTGAATTTACAATTGTATACAACAGAGGCAAAGCAGAAAAAACTGCTGGTACTGGCAAACGGTTGGGAATATCACTGAAAGAGTTACACACACTTTTTGCCAATACAGCTTCTTTAAAAGAAGCCTGAGCACAGTGCACACTCTTTGCAACTGTGTGTGAGTGTGACAAAATATTGTTAAATCTCTCTGAAGAATACGTGTTGTAACCAAACAAGTGTGCAGTGCCTGAAGTGTGCAGTGATGTGACACCTGAGACGATACACACACACTTTAATACACACTGTACCTTTCAGACTCTTCACTGGCAGCATTTGAGGAGGTGTTGGAGCCCTGTGAGGCAGACAGCAGCTCTGCGTTGGCTTTCAGAGGGGAGATGGCAGCGGGTGCTCTGGGCTCTTTAAACCTCACTGTCTGGGCACAGGAGGCTGGCCTGTTACCAGCAGCCACAGCACCAGTGGCTGGGGGCTTCACCTGAGCTGAGAGACCCGCAGAGGGAGCCTCAACCTCGGAGTCGGAGCTGGCCAGCTGGTGGGTGTACTGATGGATCTCCTTCAGTTTGAGAACCATCTGGCGCTTCGGTAAAGGCCGGACACCGTAGCTGCACAGAGGAGAAAGTGAGTGGACAAACAGAGTAAGAGACCAGGGCAGAGCCAGAAGGACAATGCTGAGACAAACACCATAGCTAATCAGACAGGCTCCTCAGTTCATTCTTAGGCCTTTCACACCGCCGCAAAATCGGCGCTAGTTCTGGGCTAGTTAGAGCCAGTGTTTTGGTTTCACACCGCCAGAAAGCCTGCTCCGGGCCGTAAAAAACGGTTCAACTCATACCCCAGGATTGAGCAGGATTTGAAGTGAACTGCTTGCGCCAGCGGCCGGGGGAGGGATTATCCTGACCAACCAGAGCAACTCAAACCTCAT
The DNA here is from genome assembly GCF_949987685.1 of Ammodytes marinus. Taxonomy (NCBI): domain Eukaryota; kingdom Metazoa; phylum Chordata; class Actinopteri; order Uranoscopiformes; family Ammodytidae; genus Ammodytes; species Ammodytes marinus. The sequence continues at coordinate 33,439,092 of NC_137235.1, forward strand.
GCCCGCCATATTTAAAAACACCGCTACTACGAGACGTAAACATAACATAATTACCGAACGTAGCGATCAAATTGACCGGCGAGAATACGCTGTATGGGTCCTGTTTGGTTAAATACTACTTTATACTATTATACTCTTTATACTATTATACTACTTTTCTGGTCTTAATTTCTTGTTTTACACTGCTATAGAGCAACCTGACACGAATCACATCACAAAAAACTATGTAGATTTTCGGGAAGCTCTTTCTCTTATTTTGGCGATCCAGCACGTCCTGTCAACACTTGAGTGTGTGTGCATCGGCCATCTCCGCTCCCTCCGCCTGTGCTTCAGCAATCTCCGCTCCCCTCCTTCCGGAACACTTTCAGTGGCGGGAAGCGCGAGCATGGACCTATAAGGGCGCGAGGCAGACGCGAGCAGGGAAGTGACAGCATTACCATACATGGAAACATCCGCGTGGTGACTTCACGAAGTTACATGCGACGTCACGAAGTTACAAAGGGTAGACCGCTTTGAAGATGTGACTTCTCGACTGGCTAGAATAGTGTTTAGTGCTCTGCACAGACACCCCAGACGGTCAGCAGGGAATACGTCGAAATGCATGTAAGTCATTATTTGATAATTTAGTATGGTTAAGCATGACTATGAATCATCATAACAACGTTTATAGGTCATAAAAGTCAAAAAGCATCATAGGTCCTCTTTAAGAAAGCAAAGCGAGAGCTAACACGTGTAAAAATAAGACGTATTCGCCGCTGTTGTTGTGCTTAAAGCTAGCGGTAGCTTTAGCGTTAGCCACAAGAGCAGCGGCGTCGGGCGACGTACACACACGTTTACAGTGACGTCATGACGTTGCTCTCTTGCCGGCTCCATGGCTGTCTCCGGTCGATGTGAAACCAACCGGTTCATAACTGGGATAAGGCTGTAACCAGTTTTGAACTGACTCTTGGTTCATTTTGGTGTGAAAGGCCTATCAGTAACATGAGGGTGGGGATGACAATGTCCAACTGACTTGTTGAGTTTGTTCTTGAGCTCCGGTGTGTCCATTTCAGAGTAGTGGGCCATGGGAGTGATGGGCACCAAGGTGCGACGCCTTCTATTGACTGATGAGACACAAACAGGAAGAACGTGTAAAACTAGTCTCATTTCAGCACCAAAACTGGTGAAGTAGCTAGGAGAAGCATTCGGTGTTTGTTGATTCTAGTGGCCTCTTTGCAATAAATCAAAGGTTTTATAGATACTTCTATGTATAAATCCTGACAGAACTAACCTTAAAACGTTTAACACAGTACACCACCCACAGTGTAGGTCTTTTAGAGCTGTTGGACTGAAACAACCAATACAGATGTCTATTTTGTTTTCACTTATATTGCTACATTTCTTACTTGGTGTTTTGAGCTGGGCAGAAGGGTTGACCCTCTTAGAGAGAGGAAGAGCCTCCTCCTCCTCTTCCTCCTCCCAGCTGTCCCATAGTTTGGGGTCCAGCAGGCTGTTGGTGATCTCCGGTGTGGATGGCTTTGTGCTGGGGGCTTTGGATGGAGAGGAGTTAGTCACAGCGCCACGACTCTTGGACGACAGGACACAGGGACTGGATGGGGACTGTTGATGGCCGGTAGAGGAGGAGGACGACCTGGCTGTTTGTGGTTGTCCCGGGCTACTGCGCTCCCGCTGGCTGGATCCTCTGCTGTCCTCCAGCCTCAGACTGAAGCAGTCCGGGGCGGCCCCCGCGCAGGCGTCCAGGCCCCACGAGTCGTTGAACGCTATGGGGGGCTCGTCCATGGCCGTGAAGCTCTGTTGGAAGCTGAATTCGGCAACTTCTCCCATTGCTTCTACCTGCTCTCTTTCATTGCACATGTCTTTATTTCCGCACTCTGTCTCTCTTTCTTCTTGCTTGTTCCTTATTCCCTTCTTCATTGCCTTAGCCCCTGTGCCGTTGTGACTGCTGGACTCGACAGATGGACGGCTTTGACGAGAAGAGTCGCTGTGTCTCTGTGAATTTTTAAGGCAGCCGCGAGAAGAATAAGAGTGTGGATCTGAAGGGTCGGACAGGGGTGAGAGATGAAAGCCCCCTAACTTTGTCTTCTCTGGGCTTTCTGATGGCGCCCGGTCCCATTCTTGACTTGGTGACCTCTGCTGGTCGAGGTTGCTGTGGAGCGGGGAGGTGGCCATAAGAACAGGGGGCTGTTGGAGGTGTGTGTGCATGGGAGTGCTGCTGTAAGGCTGGGGCTGGAGGTAGAGGGCTGTATCACGCTTTGAGGAAATCGAGCTGGAGGGGCGTGAGAGCTTAGGCTGGGACGGGGGAACTGCAAACACTTTTCCATCTTCACCCGCATGGCAACTACTGGATCTTTTAAAACAAACGTTGAGATCCGGGCTGGAGCCACGGGAAAACGATCCCTCCAGTTTAACCTTGGCAAGGCTGCCCTCTGAGACTCCGGTTGGACTGTTTGAGGTCTGAAGTCTGTTGTTAAGCGGTAAAGCGGGAGAGGAGAAAACAGAGGATGAGGAAGCTTCAGCTCTGGGGAACAGCCGTGTCCTGCACATGCTGCTTTTGGTCTGAGTGGAGAAGGTCCTGGTGCTTTGTTGGTGCTGGAGAGGTGTGGAGGGGATGAGCCAGGACACTTCAGGAGAACAGTCCAAAGTTCTGCGGGACAGTTCAGGTGAGAGGGGCTGGTGGTGTTGAGATTGAACAGTGTGTCTCTTGGCTGCGTTGGACGTAGAGGGTAATGAGGAGCGATCCCCTTCCTCATAGACTCCCAAGGAGTCGGAGAAGAGGCGGTTGTAGCTGCTGTCCAGCTCATGTTGAGAATTTGGCGGTAGGTTTTTCACACCGAGGCCCGTCGAGCGTCTCTTTGGTTCCGTCAGTTTTGCAAACACTTCCTCTCCATCCTTCTCCTCCCCGTCCTCCACGCTGTCTAGCTCGTCTTCCCTTTTCCGCTGCGTGGCGGCGAACTCGTATATCTCCTCCAGCTCTTCCTCGTTCACTTTCTCCTCGCCGAGCTCTCTCTCTCCAGAGGTGAGGCTGCCGTCTTGACTGTCTCCTTCTGCTCCTTTCTCTCTGTCCCCTCCTCCGTTTGTATCCGTACCCTCGTCTTCCCCCTCTTGGTTCCACATAGAGCGGAGCAGCTCCACGAAGGTCTGGTCTGTCTGGTTGTTGACATTCTCTTCCTGGTTCACGTACACTTCCTCATCTGCCAGAGCCGCTGCATCTTCTCGCTGGAGCTCGCAAAGCAGCAGCAGCTCCCTCAAGTCGAACCTTAACGCAAAACAGGAAGAAAGTTATCACCTTTATGGTCATCCACACAATGTGCTGCTTTACTTAGAACACATGAGGTAGAGCTGTTCCATTATACTATTTTATAGGCATCTGAGAAAAAAAAAAAAAAAAAAACACAATCAAAATCAACAATATGAATACCAATGTTAAGCATACAGTAGTATAAGTGTTTTTGTGGTTGCAAATGGATCTAGTACGTGGCAAAATTGTATCAATTATACAATTGGTTCCGGGATGTGGGATAATAGGGCAGTATGGGGGCTTTGCTTGGTCCATTGTGAATAAAATATTCCCATATTTCCGATGTCTTCGGCATCTTCATCCAGTCTATTCACAGGCCGTCTTTTATCTGACGGGCACTGCACCAATCAGTGATGTAAAAGACAAGTTTTGTCGCATAAAAAAAACAAGCTTCAGAATACTAATGCTGGACTTACACTACACGACTTTTCACGCGATTTGACAGTCGCAGACAATCTTCCAATGTCGGACTGAAATCACGGGAGTCGTGCTGGAGTTGTGGCGCGCGCACGTAATCTCAGTCGTTTGGTGTATGGTGGTCTTCTGACCCGATTTCAGCCAGTCTTCTTCCCGTCTTGACGTTCCGACATTATCAAACATGTTTGATATTATCGCTAGTCTTAGGGGGTTGGCTCAAGCGAAATGACGTAAACACTGTCACACTCTCGCATGCCCCAAGCACGACGCAGGAGGAGCGGCATTAGTCGCGACCTGTGTCCGCCTGGTGAGGTACTTATTTCGGATACTTTTTCATAGAAGCCTCGGTGGAGAACCAGGCTGACAGCCGCGACCTGAACACTCTCCTACAGGGTTAGGAGTTAAAGTTATTGGGGGATGAGATCAGCAAATAAAGCTGGTCAAATAACTAAAGGAAGTCAGAATATTGAATTAACTTGTTTTTAATTAAATAATCACAATTGCGTTTGCAGAAATAATATTAATCTCAAAAGGAATCTAGTTGTAGTCTTGCAATATGAGACCCCTGTCTTTTCAAAATCTCACTCTGTGACTGAAAACTAATGACTAGTTGTCTTCAGGTGTGAGTTGATTGTCCTTAGATGTGAGAGGGTTTCAGTCTTCAGTCTTTTCAAAGTTTTTTAAAAGTCCTCTAGTGTAAGCCCAGCATTAGTTGAGCTTTGAATACTAACCTCACCTACTAACCAACAGATAGTAGAATATTCAAATTATTCGGGCCAGCCCTACAACACATATAAAAGTCCTGGCTCGCATACTGCATACCAACCTGGATGCAAGCTCCAGTACATGAGGCTGTAGTGATGCTGGGATGGAGCAGTGGGCTGTGTAGAGGTACTGCAACAACGCAAACACTGCCTGTCCCGGGACGTCGCTCATCAACACCCTCTGGGCTGCAGGCATTCCCTCCTCCTGCACACCCAAACCACTTTCATGGACCTGGGAGAGAAGCCGGGGACGAGAGTATACTGTAAATACTAATGTGTCTTATCAAAGATGTTTATATGTTGTAGAGAATAATACTTCATAGTTTTTTCCTTTAAAATAAAAAGTTTTGACCAACTCAGGTCCACAAATCTGCTCACAGGTTGCTTAAACTAAGCCAACAGAAAGCCTCTGCCCAGTATAATTAGATAAGCTGAATCTATTAGCCAGAAAGTACCCCGAAACTGTGACAGATTTAAGATGTTATATCCCTTTGGAAAGTCTTTTTTCAATTCCTGCGTTTTTCCTCGAAAGGTGAAGCTATGAAAAGAGAACATAGGTTCATCTGTACATATGAAGAGCCTTGGTGCTTGTATTAGCAGGTATGTGCTCTGCAACAAACAAGGTGATCCTTTTTACCATTTGGGCCAGCAGGGGGCAGCGAGCGTAGACCATGAAGGAATGAGCAAAGTAGACGTCTCCACTGTCCACCTGAAGCTGCACATCGCTGAGCTGAGGGTTGTTCACCATGCTGCTCAGGTCTGACGCCAGTCTGGACAGAGAAACCTACAGAGGAAATTAACACGTATTAAAACGCCATGCATCATCTCAGCATGGAGAAATCCCTTTGTTTCAGGCCTGAGACATACTGACAATATGAATACCAAATGAGACAAACTGGTTGATAATGTAACAAAATGCTGAGCCCAAAACGTTATTAATTTGTGTTTGAGTTGACCTCCAACCTTAAAAGAACTTCCTTCACAATGATGACTGGTCTTACCACTCGGTGGCTGCCTGGCTCATTGTCTGCCCCCATGGATTGGCGGGTCTTGTGTCTTGTTTGTGGCAGGAAGTCGCTCACACAGCGGTCGGCCTGCTCGTCAGGTTCCTCTGGGACGAAACCGCTCAGAACAAGGTTTGGGATCCGACCAACGCTCTTGTCTGTGGGAGCAGAGACAATCCAGACCATCAAAAAACTACACAGTAGTAGTTTTTTTTAGGAGTTAAAGGATGTAATGCACCCTAACACCTCTAAGCATTTTCTGCTAGTGGAGAACACTGAGAAATTACATTCACAAAAAAATAAAAATAATGCTTTTAGTAATAAAAAACATTATGTACAGTGGAGGAAATAAGTATTTGATCCCCCACTGATTTTGTAAGTTTGCCCACTTACAATGGAATGAGCAGTCTATAATTTTAATGATAGGTCTATTTTAACAGTGCAAGACAGAATATCAAAAAGAAAATCCAGAAAATCACGCTAAATAAAATATATTATTTTTTTTCCATTTCATTGAGTGAAATAAGTATTTGATCCCCTATCAAAACATTGCTTATTACTTTGTGGAGAAACCCGTGTTGGCGAGTACAGAGGTCAGACGTTTCTTGTAGTTGATGACCAGGTTTGCACACATCTCAGGAGGAATTTTGGACCACTCCTCTTTGCAGATCCTCTCCTAATCTTTGAGGTTTTGAGGCTGTCGCTTGGCAACTCGAAGCTTCAGTTCCCTCCACAGATTTTCAATGGGATTTAGTGGGACCTTAATGTGCTTCTTCTTGAGCCACTCCTTTGCTGCCTTTGTATGTTTTGGGTCATTGTCATGCTGGAAGACCCATCCACGACCCATTTTTAGTGACCTTGCTAAGGGAAGGAGGTTGTCAGCCAGGATTTCACGGTACATGGCCCCATCCATCTTTCCCTCGATGCGGTGAATTCCACCTGTCCCCTTAGCAGAGAAACACCCCCAAAGCATAATGCTTCCTCCTCCATGCTTGACGGTGGGGATGGTGTTCTTGGGGTTATACTCAGCATTCCTCTTCCTCCAAACACAGCGTGTTCAATTAATACCAAATAGCTCAATCTTTGTTTCATCTGACCACATCACCTTCTCCCAAGCATTCTCTGAGTCGTTCAGGTGTTCATTGGCAAACTTCAGACGGGCCTGGACATGTCCCTTCTTGACCTTATGGGCTCTGCAGGATCTTAAGCCATTACGGCGCAGTGTGTTACCAATTGTTTTCTTGGCGACTGTGGTCCCAGCTGCCTTGAGCTCATTAACAAGCTCCTGCCTTGTAGTTCTGGGCTGATTCCTCACCGTTCTCATGATCATTGAGACCCCACGAGGTGAGATCTTGCCTGGAGCCCCAGACCGAGGGAGATTGATGGTCATTTTGTGCTTCTTCCATGTTCTAATAATCACACCAACAGTTGTCTCCTTCTCACCCAGCTTCTTGCCAATGGTCTTGTAGCCCATTCCGGCCTTGTGCAGGTCTACAATCTTGTCCCTGATGTCCTTAGACAGCTCTTTGGTCTTGCCCATGATTGAGAGGTTGTAGTCTGATTTATTCTGTGGACAGATGTCTTTTATAGAGTTAACGACAGGTGTCTTTTATACAGGTAACGAGTTGAGATCAGGAGAAAGGAAAGGACTGTTCTGTGGGAGCCAGAATCCTTTATTGTTGGTAGGGGATCAAATACTTATTTCTCTCAATGAAATGCAAATAATTTATATCTTTTTTTTATGTGATTTTCTGGATTTTCTTTTTGATATTCTGCCTATCACTGTTAAAATAAACCTAGCATTAAAATTATAGACCGCTCATTTCATTGTAAGTGGGAAAACTTACAAAATCAGTGGGGGATCAAATACTTATTTCCTCCACTGTATATATATATACAGTGGAATATATATATATATATATATATATATATATACAGTGGAATATATATATATATATATATATATATATATATATATATATATTATATAAAATAAAATTAAGAAGTAGGTAAGTAGGTTGTAAGAGGGTAATATTTGAAACTGATAATGAACCCAAGATGGTTTTTTCACCCAACAAATAAAAAATAACAGACACAATATGAAACCTGAATTATGATACATTAGTACAGATTTGTTTCCTTTAACTTAAAGTGCATGTCTCTACTGGTAAACAGATTTTTTTTCCCAAGACAGTTTGTGTACTGTATTGTGAGAGAGAGTGTGTGTTTGTCATTGCCTGAAGCAGTGTAACCACACTGTGTGAGGGTCATGCCGTCTTCAGCCAGCTCCATTAGGTCTCTGAGTGCCTGGCTGCCCACTAGGAGCGGCCCTGTGCCCGGGGTGGAGGGAGCTGGAGAGGAAGCAGCAGTCCTGATGGAGACCGCCCCAGGAGTTCCTTCACTAGCAGGCTGGACAGAAGGGGGCTCGTTGGTGGTGTTGGAGGAGGCCACGTCAGTCTAGAAGTGGAGGAAAATATCATGACAGCTTACATTCTAGCCACCATTCTCAATATAGAGTTCACAGAAGTCAATGTTTTCATAGAATTAGAGGTCCACTTAACACATCTTGTAAATGAACTGTTTTCACATTCAAACTAAACCACCACCATCCAGCTGTCCATTTTTGCATGATTTTGTAAAAACTGTTAAATGTGCACAATGAATAATAATAACCCAAAATTACAGTAAATCAGAATGCACTTTAAGATACATGTACAATTGAAAAAAAATCAAGCCTCCGATAAATAATTTCCCAATGCAAGGTGAAAAGTTTGGGAAAAGGGATGACATTTTTTTTCTCAGGTAAATTTTATGAGGGGGCTCTGTCAGGACATGCATTGTGATGTGGATGATAACTTGTGGCCAAATGCAGAAGACTGAGTTGACTAATGCTAGTCTTACACTACACGACTTTTCACGCGATTTGACAGTCGCAGACAATCTTCCAATGTTGGACTGAAATCACGGGAGTCGTGCTGGAGTTGTGGCGCGCGCACGTAATCTCAGTCGTTTGGTGTATGGTGGTCTTCTGACCCGATTTCAGCCAGTCTTCTTCCCGTCTTGACGTTCCGACATTATCAAACAGGTTTGATATTATCGCTAGTCTAAGGTGCCAACACACTGCACTCCGCGGTGCCGCGCGAATCGCAGGTTCCGCGCCGCGTGATCATATTGGGTCATATTGTGTCCGCCGCCGGCCCGACCAGAGTAGCCTTCTTCTACTCTGGGGATATGCTGGCGCTGGTGCTAACCGGTGCTGAGAGCACCAGTCTGCTGTGCTGATGGTGCTTTACCCAAGCTAACTGGTGCTAACTTGGTTCTTAAAGCAAAGCTGATAACTGTACACAGCAGGCAACAGACACATAGGCTATTCACAGAACTTATGGGAGCAAACTGTGACTATTATGTTTTCATCCATCTTAATTTCCTCTGTCCGTCGTCCCGAAGTGAGTGACGTCGGGAGAAGCTCAACGCTGATTGGCTATTGTGGCGCGGCCGGCGGCAAAAAGTTCAATATTTTCAACTCCTGCGGCCGCCCTAAGTTATTGAGGGATGAGATCAGCAAATAAAGCTGGTCAAATAACTAAAGGAAGTCCCCCGCTCGGAATATTGAATGAACTTGTTTTTAATTAAATAATCACAATTGCGTTTGCGGAAATAATATTAATCTCAAAAAGAATCTAGTTGTAGTCTTGCAATATAGGGGCGACTGTGGCTCAGTTGGTGGAGCGGGTCGGCTGATGATCAAAGGGTTGGAGGTTCGATCCCCGCCCTGCCACCTGTGTCATAGTTGTTGTGTCCTTGGGCAAGACACTTCACCCACCTTGCCTCGTGTGAATGTCGATAGTTAGCCTGCTATCGGTGTATGAATGTGTGTGTGAATGGTAACGTGTAAATGGGAACAGATCTCCCTTGCAAAAGAGTCTTCGGACTCAATGGGATTTACCTGTATAAATAAAGGTAAAAAAAAAAAAAAAAAAAAAAAAACCCTCACCACCGCCTGCACCCCCTCTCCGCCCCCCTACACTTTGCCCTGTGCTCCCGCGATTGCTCTGTAAACAATCTCATAGCCTATGTCCTCTTTCCCATCTCCTGCTCCCTCACATCAACTTGACAGAGCATAAATATACACTCTTATATCTTATAGGCTATATAGGCCTACTATATAGGCTAGATTACATAAATATGCCCATCGCATTTCTTCACCGTGCCCAGGACAAGATTACGTTTGGGCCCCGCCTTCCCATGCGCACTTCAGTAGAGTCAAAGTGCTGAGGGGCGCAAACTAATGAGCATTAGGTTATCATTAAAAATCCAGTTTAATGGCACAAAGCAGTAGGTAACTTCAGCCTGGTGGACGTCAATCAAGTCACTATACGTTCCCTCCGTCTGCTAAGCGCCCTACCACAGGGGGAGAGAGAGAGAGAGAGAGAGAGAAAGAGAGAGAGGGAGACGCGCTGACAGGATGCAACGTTCACCTGCTCCTCCGAGGTGTGTGCCGCCCGGTATCGTGCCAAGTTACAGGGATCGGCTGTGCGATGGACTTTTACTGTGGCTTGCACTGCTGAGGAGAGATTGCCAACTGCGCTGTCCTTTTAAGCACCACCAGGGCCGCCGTAATGTTTAGATTTCATCATTTGCATCAACGCCCTTATGATAATAAGAATGAGAGGCTTCATTAAAACGCTGTCCATGCGCTGTCTATGCGGTCCTTTTGATTGTAACTTTGTCGGCTGTAAACTGAAACTAACGGAGATCGCTATGCAGAAAAGGAACAAATTGGTGAATAATAATTCACCAGAATGCAGGAAATTAAGCATTTAATGCTCAAAAAATTCTGGGGGAGTACACCCCCACTTATAAATGATCACAACCCAATGTTTAATCAAAACCTACGTCCTTCAAATTCATGATTTAAAAAAAAAAGTCTATAAGGATACTTTGGAAAATTCTTAAATGTTAATTGCTTTTATAGTTTGTTTTAATAGCTTAATTCTAATCAAATTATTTTAAATATAAGTAGGCTATTTTATCATGGTTATAGATTGCTCATTTTACCAGTAGCCTACTGCTTTGTCTGATAGCGCTGCACCTCGGCCAATTTACAGCACCCCCCCTAAGAAAGTAGTTCCAACGTCCCTGGTTGATTGTCTTTAGATGTAAGAGGGTTTCAGTCTTCAGTCTTTTCAAAGTATTTTAAAAGTCCTCTAGTGTAAGCCCAGCATTACGCTGTACAAGCGTTGGGATACTCTTTGCATATATAGCTGGTTTAAGGCCTTTGCACACCGGGCGCGTTTTTTTCGTGCGATTAACTAGCCCGTCAATAATAATTAATACAAGTCAATACAAGCTTCGGCTTTTTTTTTCAGAACGATTTTGACGTCGCTTCCGATTGTCAGGCGGGTAAAAATTCACTTTCCAAATTATTCGCATTTTCGTGCCGTTTATTCGCTACGTAGTCTCGCAAAGCCAGACCAAACAGCAAGTAGATTTTGTCCGGTGTCTTGACTGAGGAAAGTTATCTAAAAATAAACATAAATATTTACCAATAAAATACACAATATGTTTGAATTACAGTACCAGCTACATTTTCAAATTACCTTTAGCAACACAAGGAAAACGAAACGTATAAACCGGTCGGAGCCAGTGAGAGCTAGCAAGCGGCACTCACACATCAACTACAACTACCAAAGGTAATTGAGATAAGATTTGGAGTTGAGAAGTATCTCTAGGATATACATTTTGATAAACACTTAGAAAAACAACCAATATACATACACACGGTCAGGTGTTGGTAGGCCTATATCGTCGTCCTGCAGCAGCTATGTGTAAACCGCGCATTTGACCGAGTGGACGGCGTTTGAAACAGTTCGCCCACCAGGGGGGGTAATTAGACTCTCTGCAAGCCCCTTCAAGAGCCCAAAATGTCACAAACAACGTGAAAAATTTAAACCTTGAATAAAACCCTAAATGTGTAATCCGTCGACAATGTAAAAAAATGCTGAGCCCAAAACGTAATAATGTTTTGCCCATAATGTAACAACGTATTTTGAGTCAGTCATTACATTATGGAGCTAGCAAAATATTGTTCTGCTAATAGTGTTATCATTTTAATACATTATAGCGTGAGTCGGTTATTGTTGGATCAAAGGGCTAATTGCTACAATGTAGTGTGTAGTATGCAATAAAAGCATTCTTATCAGATAGTCCAGGCAAAATAGCGTTTTTCATAGAATAAATTGTAAAATACATTTTTTCAGCTCAGATCATTTCTATGAGGTGTCCAGAACAACATACTAAAAGTCCTAAGAAATCCTAGTTGAGGAAATATGTTCTCATCAATCCGAGACACCAATCAATCCCAATAGGGCTATTTTTTTCCTTTAGTCCTATCAAAATGAAACTTTACACAATGAAAGTATCCATGAAAATGATTTTTTTTTGTATTACAAGTTTCTTTGAAAATTAATTTTAATATAGGCTTAATTTTTTCCTTTACTCCTACCACAATACAACTTTACATAGTAAAAGTATACTTGAAAAGTAACTCTTTTTGTATTACAAGTTTATTTTTAAATTAATTTGAATATGCACATGAGCTCCACACTTATTGAATATCCAATCATCCTACTGCCAATGGGTGATGGCAATTCTGCTTTTAGACTGGCCTCTAACCTGAAAAACTGCCTGGCTTACCTGCCAAGGCAGGTGCCTCTCATGAATTAGATGTGTCTCTTCAAATGCCACAGCACACAATTTGATAGCACTACAACCAATCAGAGCAATGAACTATGTGACGTATTAAGCCCCGTTCGTTTAGCGAACAGCGGGATTAACTGTTAAATGTAACTTTTGCCGTGGTCGGTCGGCAAAACAGAACATTCATCTTACTTGCTAATGAAAGATTTGAGTGTCGTCTTCCAAATTGTAAAGGGTCGAGGCCAAAGCCGTCTCAAACTCAAACAACATATCCACAGCCATCTTTGATGTTTACTATCATGGCTTCGACGGCGCACTGTCGTCATCCGGTTACGTCCGCCCCAGAGCACCCGCCCATATCAGATAGAACCAATTGAAACGTAGCTCAGGATCTCTTGACATATTTAATGAGCTCCAATGGAGAGTGCCCAGACCAACAGGCGCAGCACATTTAATTTGCCAGCGCCTAGTGGCAGGTCTGGATTTCCAGGCTAGTGCCATTCCCTTTCCTATGCCAAATAGACGAGACGTAGAATCACAGCCTGAAATAGCATGGAGAAAGAGGAGATTGTCACACACCTTGGGACCAAGTAACTCCTTTGTCTACTTTATGAACCATATCCGTCTTGTTTTTGTTGCTTTCTTTGGTTCTGGTGCCAGAAACAGCTCCTGTGCATTCAGATCAGCATGATGCAACAAGAGTTCTAACAAGTCTGTCATCACCTACTGAGGCCCTGTTCTCATGGTGAATACGTGACAGTTTTCCCGTTTTTTTTTTTTTTTTAAAAACCCCGTTCAGACACAATTTATCTGACATCTTCACCCGTGCACATGTTTTCAGAGGAAACGGGACGAAATCGATGTAGTAAGCATGCCAGGCCAGCAGTTGGCGGTACAAGGTAGTAGTAGATAGCTTTTCCGGTACAATTTGATGCATAAAACCTTACTGAAACCGAAAATTAATGCCACTAACGTTCATAAAGCGGTTGGTGTAAGCTTGGGGTTACAAGTATTGTAAATGACAAGCTTTCTGTCCTCTTATTTCACCGCATTGAACTCGTGAAAACAGAAGACTTGCTGATAGTGAAGGGGCTTTGTGAGCGGCTACTTTTCCTGTTAGGCGTACTTCAAAATAAAACTCAACTCACGTTTGTCCGGTGAAATGCGGTTAATGTTTAGCCAGTGAAATGCTTTTACTGTGAAGCCGTAGCCTTAATGCTCCTTTTGCTGAACAGTAACTTAACCGCTGCGCGCTGAACTATGGATAGTGTTTTTTAATGTAAAGAGAGCCGTGTACACAAGTTTATTTTGCTAGAAAAAGCGGCAGAGCCCAAATCTTTCCCCAGACAAAGTGGCGGGTGCATGGTATCAATAACTTACTAATAGACTACAGACTAAATTGGCGAGTGTTATAGGCCTATCTAAGCCCTGCACGTTATGTTGTCTTCTAACTTTATAACTCGCGTGTGGGTATTGACAGCAAATGTTATAGACTATGCATACGTGAAGTGGAGCCGTGACATCAGCGTTACCAGGGGAAATGGTTTCGGTGTTCACACAAAACCAAAACTGTTGTGTTTTCCAAAAAATCCTCCCTGGGACGTGATCTCAAAAACTTGCGGTTTCATGCCTGCGTTTGCTGTTTTCATGTACATGATATAGTGCAACCGCGGGAATTTTTCCGCGTTTGCACCGTTTCGTGTTGCCGTGAGAACAGGGCCTGAGACTGTATCTTTTGTTCTGGCAGAGGCAATGGCAGTTTGGACAATGAGCACATCTGCATTGTGCTTTGCATGGTTTGTGATACACCATTTTTATCTTACAAGTTTCTTTGAAAATGTATTTTAATATGCAAATGAGCTATACACTAATCAAATATAGGCTACCCAAAATATATCCGCATAGGCTTAATTTTTTTCCTTTAAAGATTCAAGTGACTGCTGCAGCTATTGCTGCGGTTGGGGCAAGGCAAGGCAAGTTTATTTATATAGCACAATTCAGACACAAGGCCATCCAAAGTGCTTTACAGGGGCAAGATTAAAATACATAAAACACATTAGAAAGCAGATAACAAAACATCACAGCTGGATGTTTTGTGGAAGACATCCCTACTCCTTCACTCTCAAAGGCCATCATGGTCTGGTATGATGCAGATCCTGCATCTTCTAGATGAACACCCTGGGAGAGTTTCAGTAACATTCCTTCCAATGATTGATCTTGATCCCAGTGATGAATCCTGCATATACTCAACATTGAGGTTTGTGGCAACTCAAGCTCTGCAGTATGATGTGACCCCTGTTCTGACGTTCGACCAACCCCTTCTGGAAAGCCTTGACCATTATAGGTTAACTTCTAATACAAATGTTTTACTTTTCATTTAGACTTTCATTCTGTAAAGTTTTAATGTGGTAGGAGTAAAGGTTCAAATTAGGCCTATGTGGATATATTTTGGGTAGCCTATATTTGATTAGTGTATAGCTCATTTGCATATTAAAATATGGGGGGGATCTAATTCATGAGAGGCACCTGTTATACCCCTGGCAGGTAAGCCAGGCAGTTTTTCAGGTTAGAGGCCAGTCTAAAAGCAGCATTGCCATCACCCATTGGCAGTAGGATGATTGGATATTCAATAAGTGTGGAGCTCATGTCAGTGTTTCCCACAGAATTTTTTGAAAGTGTGGGGGGGGGGGGGGAGACCCCGACCCCCCTAGGGGGGTCCGGGAGTATGCTCCCCCGGAAGAAAATGTTGTACCTTTTAAATGTTAAATGCATCAATCTGGTGTACTTTGAGGAACACTATTCCTATATAAATGGTGATTAAGATGGAGTTTAACACACTTATCAATGGTTAATGAATAAATAATTTTCTATGATACACATTTGAGCCATCAAAAAAATTAAGCAAAGGTGGTGGTTACCTGTGGTTCAAAAGAGTGAACACAAGCGCCCTTTTGTTTTATTAGATTGTTGAATTACTAGTACTCAAATAACTGTGACTACAATCACGAAGGATAGCTCACAATATTCTTTCCAGCAGAGGGTGCTCAAAGAGCGCAGAATGAATTGTGATGGAAAAATTGCAGAAAATAGCTACTTATGAATACAGTCACAGCGCGTGTTGACACCGCAGGGGGAGGGGCTGATTGACTCGGGGAGATTGAAGCCTCGATCCCTCAAGCGGCGCTTTGATAATACGTCCATGATTGAAGGAAATATTGTTTCTTGAGATCACAGCGCGAATCACACGTTAAAGATTTTTATGCGGAAATGCTATTGTTTCCAAGTGAAACTTGCGCATTGCAAATGAAATGTATTCATGTATATTTTTAAATAGTAAAATATACATATATCAAAAAAAAAATTTAAAGTGAAAGTGAAAGTGTGGCGGGGCAAAATTAAAGTGTGGCGGCCCGCCACGGAATGATACATTAGTGGGAAACACTGCATGTGCATATTCAAACTCATTTAAAAAGAAACTTGTAATACAAAATGTTTTACTTTTCAAGTATACTTTTACTATGTAAAGTTTTATTGTGGTAGGAGTAAAGGAAAAAATTAAGCCTATTTGGGTTTATTTTGGGCATGTACGATTAGTGTATAGCTCATTTGCATATTAAGATTCATTTTCAAAGAAACTTGCAATACAAAATATTTTCATTTTCATGGATACTTTCATTGTGTAAAGTTTCATTTTGATAGGACAAAAAGGAAAAAAATAGCCCTATTGGGATTGATTGGTGTCTCGCCTTATTGGCACACATCTCTGATTGATGAGAATTAAACATATTTCCTCAACTAGGATTTCTTAGGACTTTTAGTATGTTGTTCTGGACACCTCATAGAAATTATCTGAGCTGAAAAAAATTATTTTACAATTTATTGTATTTTTGGCCCCAAAATGCCTTACTTTGCCTGGCGTGTAAGTCAAGGCTCAAAATGTTCAGACACAAACGCGATGGTGAGTTTAACTCACCTTTGTTCCATTTCAGCTCTGAATCTCTGGACTTGAACTGCTTCAATATGAATAACACTGGAAGAATGACTAACTCTATAATGTTGTACAATAATTACACTATAAGAGGAAAATATTTTGCTCACTCCATAATGTACAGACTGACCCAAAATGTAATAAGTTGTTACATTATAGGCAAATAGTTATTACGTTTTGGGCGCAGCATTTTGTTACATTATTGACCAGTTATTGCATTTTATTTTTTTATAAAGTAGGCCTATTATATTTCAGGCTGTTACATGCCGTTATATTGTAATGCCCTATGCGTGTGTATACAATTGATAAAATTAAATTAGTTCAGGAAAATAAAAAAAATACTAAAGCATACAGCTTTGATCAAATATGTTTCACAAACTGTAATATGTGCCACAGCAAGGGTAGCTTTGTTTATACCACATACTGTACTATCTTGTACGACTGAGCGTAGTTATGTAATAACTCTAGCTTACCAGTAACAGTGTGCTGTGCTATGTGGGTCTAGACAGAAGACGGAGCAAAACCACAGCAGAGCCATCACGCAACGGACACGCAACCAGTGGTATCCCAGGGTTACTTAAGCAAGACTAGCATAGGTAAAGAATGGGACAACCAGTGCAGAACGCTTTTACCGCTGATCATAGAGGCCTTTATTGTGCGTGAATAGATCACTATGGTAGTCTTGCAAATGAAAATATGGATCAATGACCCAAGACTCCACCAATCAGAATTGACTATGTAAACTTTTAGCCGGGGACAACCCTGGTGACAATAGCTGCCTTTAGTCCCTCTTACCGTAGCCCATTCCCACGGCGTGATGAACTCTCTGAGCTCTGGAGCGTAGAAATCAGACGGACAGCCTTTCTCCAATAGTCTGCTCTTGTGCCAGAGGGGGGCATCCCAGCTCCGAGCAGGCAGACGGCTGGGGCAGCGGGTCGGGGTGGGAGGAGAGGGGGCCCGGCCGCGTAGCAGGAGAGCAGAGACGCGCTCCTGCAGCCTCACCATAGCCTCCTCTGCATCCTGAACCAGGAGGAGCGGAGGGGGGCGAGGGACAGCCGCCTTTTTCCTCTTCCCAGGCCCCTTACCTGCAACACGGAGAGAGAGAGAGGGGGGGTGGGGCAGAGGACGCAGAATTAAAAGGAGAATCTGTCATGTTTTCACTACAGATTATTACAGCGGTATAATGTGTCATGCTTTTTGTTGATAATTGTAAACACTGCTTTAAGCCTTGCCAAACGGCACACACGAACACATACACAGGACA
The DNA here is from genome assembly GCF_949987685.1 of Ammodytes marinus. NCBI lineage: Eukaryota > Metazoa > Chordata > Actinopteri > Uranoscopiformes > Ammodytidae > Ammodytes > Ammodytes marinus. The sequence continues at coordinate 33,456,526 of NC_137235.1, forward strand.
ACAATGAAAACTGCCTCATTATATACAACATATTTGTTACAGTAAAAGGCTTGCCAACACCCACCCAACTTATTAACACAATGCAGGAAAACATAAACACAACAACTTCCACACAACTCAATAACAAAACAGCATAACGATCCAGCCTGTTTTAGAACACATTGGAATATGGCATCTCAAAAGATTGTCTTACTCGTTTTTAACTCAGTGAGTTTGTGATTAAGTGATCATTTTATATTCATAACAATTTAAAATGTATGCATTTACAGTAGCTACCAGAGTTTGTATTATACCCGTGAGATACATATGCCCTGTTGTATGCATGTTAGTGCTCCATAGAAACTTTTTAGCCTTGACAAACAGATGATATTGTGAAAGTTCTGTACCAGTGTTGGACCTGCACTTCAACTCTATGGAGGTGTGAGAGGCAGCAGTTCCTGTTTGTAACTCTCTCTCTGAATCCCTCTCTCTTTGCTGTTCCAGCAGGGAGGAGGACAGGGCCAGGGCCACCATGGTGTCATCGTCCAGGGCTTCAGTCTTCTTCCTGGGCTTCTTCCTGGCAGGTAGGCCCACTTTGGATGGGCCTTTTCTCTTGGCGCCTCCACTCTGTATGCTGAAGGGAAAACAAAATTGACTTAAGGCTAATATGAGGTTGGCTTAAACTACACTCTTAGGCCTTGTTCACACTAGGGATGTAACGATATGAAATTTTGAGTACGATACGATACGATACGATACGATACGATATGATATTGCGATTGATATCACGATACGATATTAAGCGCGGAATTAATTTCTACACCCTTAAATTAAATGGTGTAACGCTGATTTAAATAAAACATAAACGCAAGAATAATTCAAATTTTTTATATCTTAATATGAAGAAGAGATTTCTGAGAGATTTAAACAACTTATCACCAAAACAAAGACACTGCTTCTCTATTGCTGTTTTTTAAAGAAGCTTTACACCTATATTTTTCAAACTGAAATAGGAATTTTAAATCTAAACTTAATTTAGTCACTTGTCTGTAACTGTAAAAGTATGTATAACATAAAAATAGTGTGACAATTTCCCCATTTATTTATGTTTTATTTGCTTATCAACTCTATTTTTACAAGCCATGTTTTACCTTAATAGGCCTACATTATGACAGGCACAATGAACTCTGTAAAATATTTATTTATGATTTTTATTTGTTATCAACTTAAATTGCAGTCTCAAAATCAATGTTTTTGCAGTGCACTCCTCTCCCCCTCCATTCCTCACACTTTCGCAACGTCACCTTCATTCGACCAAAGTAGTGTCACCTAAGTTTGACATAGTAGGGATTCCATAGAATTGCGTAACATGCTGGTAGCTTTTATATACTGTCTATGCTGAGTTCACGTGAAGTTGTGATGAATATATCAAGGATCTTTGGACTTATTTCCTTCATCTGCCTTTCACGGAAGTTCGCCGACTTTACCGGGGATTTAACGCGCGGTCGCGGTGGATTCTATTCTATTCTCTTTTTTTTTTAATCTCATTTCCTCACGTTCGCCTGGATTCATAATGATATAATTGACCCGCGAGCAACTTTCTCTTCAGTCTGGTAAGCTACTCTGTCTATCTTTTTCTCTATCTAGCTCCCTTTTCTCTTTCTCTCTCTTCTTTGCTGCTACTTGACTCAATGTGGTGAAGCTGCACGCGCTAGTGTAAACAACGGCCCACGTGAGACGTGACTGTTCAGTTTAAGGTTAGAAGTCATGTTTCAGTGATAAGATGTTGTGTCAATGTGTTATTGTTTGGTTTCCAATGTTGGTGTGGCCCATACAGTGTTAGATTGAGTGCTACGTTTATGACAACGTTGCTCACCAGACTCTCCACAATGATGGAGCGCATTTACCATGCAAGCTCGCCTGTAATACCGTGACGCGGTATAACAAGAAAAAACTTACGGTTGACATTTGTGGCCTTTTCATATCGCGAACGACCGTTTTGTGGTATACCGTTACATCCCTAGTTCACACTATGGGCGTGACATGAGCATGGAGTGCATCTTTCTAATTAGATTCCCTTGTTAACAGCTGTGGCTACTATCGTAGTTTACCACCACCGGTATGACTGTGTGTGAATGAATGGAACCTGGAACCCTGTAAAGCACTTTGAGTAGCTAGAAAAGCGCTATAAATCTAATCCATTATTATTACCTAGGCAAGCAATAAAACGTGACCCGGTTCAGTTCAAAACTCTCTTTCTCTCTCAAATTCAAAATTGGCTTTATTGGCATGAAATATTTTTTTAAAGCAATATTGCCAAAGCAAAGCATCAAATAAATCCAAACAATACACAATATGTGTCAAAATAAAACAATATGAACCATATATACATCTGTATGAATATTAAATATTGTGTGTGTGTGTGTGTGTGTGTGTGTGTGTGTGTGTGTGTGTGTGTGTGTGTGTGTGTGTGTGTGTGTGTGTGTGTGTGTGTGTGTGTGTGTGTGTGTGTGTGTGTGTGTGTGTGTGTGTGTGTGTGTGTGTGTGTGTGTGTGTGTGTGTGTGTGTGTGTGTGTGTGTGTGTGTGTGTGTGTGTGTGTGTGTGTGTGTGTGTGTGTGTGTGTGTGTGTGTGTGTGGATATACTGGGCAGCAAGATAGAGGTCGTTCAGCTCTGGGAAATCTGGTACTAAAGAGCTGAACTTGTTCAAATACAATTTTCTTGTGTAATTTAATTTTGTACATTGTAGGAGAAAGTGCATCTCTGTCTCAACCTCACTGTTGAGTATTATGGACGAATATGTGATAAAACTGCTCCATTCGTACATTTTAGACAAAGTAGTACATTGTTTTATTTTGAATTTTGGATTGTATGAATTTGGTTTCCGGGGGAGTTGAAGTGATGTGGGTTTTATTGTGAAAAACAAAGGAAGTGCTAGTGTTCTTTGAAAGTTAGAACAGTAACTTGGTATGTTCACGAAGCAGAAGAGAGGGGGCGATACAGAGAGAATTTCATGTGCTGGGGGAATAGGCTCCCCCTTCAGGGAGGAGAGATCTCTCTCGGGACAAAACCGGGGGCAGGAACGAAAAACAGCGAGTTGAGCGATCAACTCGGTAACTTTGATGAGACGGACCCACCAAGCACTTCTCTCTGGCCCAATCCCAAATGACTCCCTAGGCACTCCCACTCCGTGAGCGAGTGTGACTCGCTGTGGAGTCACACTTGCGGCTGTGAAGTGCCACTCGATCATTAAAGCTCCCATATTATACACTTTTCGGTTCTATTATACACCATATTATATGGTCTTAGTGGTCCCTAATACGTTTTTCTTTAATTGTTTGCTGAAAAAAACTTTCAGATAATTTATTGTACTATGCTGATGTTCAGCTAATCTCACAATGGCCTATTTTTAAAAAAAGAGTTGCAGGTCCCCTCGTAAATATACAATCTTTGAGCTCCCCCCGCCCCCTGTCCGGAAGCGAAGCCAGATACGCCTCGCCCTCTGTCTGTCAGGGCCGTGGACCAATAAGAAATAGGGGTGTGGGCTGCACAGTGGAAGCTTCTGGCTTTACGGTTTGTGAGGTCAGAAAAGGGGATAATTCTGACTGGAGTGTTTTTGGGGGGAGGGGTGGGGGTTTCAGAAAAGGGGAGAGTGAGAAAAGGAGAGATTGTTACTTTTTTTGATATTTTGGCAGTCTCTAGGCACACCGTGGACGCATGGATATGTTGGAACACATTTAAAAAGTGCATTTAGCATAATATGGGACCTTTAAGGGCGAGGGTATAACAACTGGTGCGGCTTTGGCAAGCCCTCGCCTTTGCCAGACGGAAACAGGAAGAAGACACTAGTTTGTTAAGTCTTTATTTCTCACCCTAAAATAGAATTCCACCACATTTATATTTGACCTGAAATACTCTTTACATTCATATTCAGCTACGCATGTAAGAGTAAAATGTTGTATTGAATAAAAACAAACTCACTCCCATGCTTTTTTGGCTGCATAATTTATTTGTTGTTAAACATTTTCTAACTGCATATTCTTAATTTTACCGGCTCAGTCTGTAGTGGAGAAAACGGGTGGGTGTTTGATCCGCTGTTTAATTATCCTTTTAGTTTACATGCACAGCATACAAAACCAGGGAAAAGAACAATAGTCTGCTAATAGTACAAGAGGTTAGTTCCAAAATATAAAGGAATTGTGCATTTTGTGATAAAAGCATGAAATTTGGTACACTTATAGCCAAAGGCATTCTCAAAAGATTTGGATGTGGAGCCATCATGAATTTTCAACATGGCGCCCATGGCAGCCATTTTTCAAAATGTCCGCCAGCAACAACTGTTTTCTTATGAATGATGGATTTAATATGATATTTCAGACTTATTTACCATTCATACTACTTGGTAAATGTCTTTTGGATAGTGGAACATTTTCATTGAAAATTCAAAATGGCCGCCAACTGGTTAGATATGGATGATCTCTATGTTTAATTATACATTTATCTTGATGCAGAATTTGAATTGGGAACTTTGGAATTTCTAAGAATCTTCTTTCTATCTCAAAATACTCATGTTGAGCAAGGGAAACCTAGGGTCTATCACAGGGAAGACTAGTCACACTCGCCTTCACAGACACAAAGGGCTGTGCACTGTAAGTGGGATTTTTTGCACTTACACTGCCCAACACAACCCTTCTTGCATTTGCATGAGACAAGTTCATAACTTGACTGGCCTGCATCTGGTAGGCATGTCCAGAAGGGTTCATAGTCCCCCTCAGGTGACTTTGACCAGCCCCATTCGCACGGTGAAGGTAGTTCTGGTGTTGACACCAGGACTGTACCCCACACGTGCCCTCCTTGGTATACAGCTCTCTTAACATGCTCTTCTAGGGCAGCCTTGGTAGGGGGGATTGTTTGCACATTGTGCCTCTTTGCAAATAACTTCCTCCTTGCCGTATTGATTTCTGTACATGTGCTGGTTCGGTCATAGACTAAGATAACAAACCTCTCAATTGTGGCCATTACCTCCTGTGGTATGTCATCTGGGGCTGAAGACACTTTCAACAGGGCATGTGTAAGTTCTGGAAGCACAGACCATACAGCCCATGCAGTCTTTTTCCCATGGCCAACAAAGCTTGACACAGTGTCACAACCCGTCAATGCATGGAACACTGGTAGTGCACATGCTTTCTCGGGCCCGAGCCCTGCTGCAATTTCATGGGCTGCCAAATATTGAAAATTCTTACCAGTACCGAAAGCCAACCAAAGCTCATCCTCTGGTTGTAGAGTCTGAGCCACTGCCACAGCCAGCACCACAACATCAGTATCAACTGTTTGAATCATCATTTTGTGGTGGCCGTTTCTTGCTGCATGGGCTACGTGCAATAACATGCGACTATCCGCTTCCTCATGCGTGCAAGGAGCAATCGATGTCCTATCTGGGAGAGGTGGCTTGCTAAGGACTTCCATGTCACTTGTGATGACAAGCTGTTTATCCTCCTGCACAAACCATCTGAGCAGAGCCTCCGAGAGAAAGGCAAACAACTCAGTCTTGTTGCTGTCAACTCTAAGAAAGTTTTGCCAGTTCCTGGGAATGGCTGCATCACCTACCACACGTCTCTGAATTCCAGTGCCACGCTTTGCTCTCGTAGCAGCTTTCAGAGAGTCAGACAAGTAGCGGTCCCACACCAGATCAAGCCTGGACACAGTTTCAAACTTTCTGGTCAGATATGGAATGAAGATCACATGGGCATAGTCATTGAAGGTTTTTACTGAACTTGGTTTCAGCATCTGGATGATGGCTGCCCCATCTACAATGGTGCAGGTAACCTTTGGACTGTCAGAGTATGCACTGTGAACTTGTTCCAGGCATGGAAGCAGATCACTCTTCACTCCCAGTCGGGGACCTCCCCCATCAGAAAGCGCTGGTGGACATGGTTGGTTCTCGTGTCGAAAGAACTCCTCTAGGTTTCCATCTCGGGTCTGGCAAGCAATGAATAACCTTGAAAAGAGCTCCATGTCCTGTGATGGCTGCAATCTTGAAGATGTCAGCCATCTTGAATATTTAATGACACATTTAGATTATCCAAAAGACATTTACCAAGTACTATGTATGGTAAATAAGTCTGAAACATCATATTATATCCATCATTCATAAGCGAACAGTTGTTACTGACAGCCATTTTGAAAGATGGCTGCCATGGGCGCCATTTTGAAAATTCATGGTGGCTCCATATCCAAATCTTTTGAGAATGCCTTTGGCTATAAGTGTACCAAATTTCATGCTTTTATCACAAAATGCACGATCGTTCTGGTTACCAGCTGCACTATAAAGCATGTATTCCACTTGTCATGATCTGCCATTACGACCGGCGAATCGCGGCAGTTAATTAGCGTGCATAAATTATAATGCACTGCAAGGGTGGTCATAAATAAGAAAAGTCATGCGCTCCAGCTGACTGACGTCACCGCCGCTATTAGGCTACTACCCCTCATCGGCTGTAACAGAAACACAAATCTTACTAACAATTTAAGGAAATAATAATCACTGTCCCTTATTAACTTGTGGGCATTTTCTTCATCTGCTTCGTTTTATCTTTTTCCACGCCTTGAAAATACACTAACGGTAGACAAGTGGCATAATCAAATCAACAAGTGTAAAACAACATGTTCGTTCCGATATTGTAGGCTTCCCTCCGGTTCCGTCATTTAGGGCTATGCATAACAATAATCACCTGTCACACCTGTCGAACAGTGACCACATTTTCTGTTTTCTTTTGGTTGCCATGATTCTTTGTGTCTTCCTGTTTCAATTGCCAGTGTGTGGTCACTGAGCCTGTACTTGGTTAGGATCTGTCTCTGCTTTCTATCTCTGACAGTAGAGAGATATTCTGCTAATTGATCATTTATTTTAAGGGCGAGATAACATTCCAACCTACTTTGGCTTTTAGTTATTTCTTCCCAATGGTCCAGATAGGTTTCTTTACATTGTGCTATAATTTGCTTTACTCTGATTACTGTTTGGAGAGCAGTGTTGTTGTGAGGCTGGTCAGAGTGTGTCTGAGAGGGGGCAGTTAGCCTCAGTACCAACTGACATAGGGGACTCTTTTCTGGGCTCAGCTCTTGGGTTTGGAGGGCTTTGGAGTGGAGGGTGTCTCTGGGGCTGGATTTCAGGTGGTTAAAAAAGTTGAGCGTTCTCTTTTGAATGTTAATTATAAGTGGGTATCTGCCTAATTCTGCTCTACATGCATTTGTTGGTGTGTTTCTGTGTACATGTAAAATGTACCTGCAGAATTCTGCATGTAGAGATTCTGTTGGATGTTTGTCCCAACAGGTATAGCTCTGATGACTGAGTGGACCCCATACTTCACTACCGTACAGCGCAATGGGCTGGATGACACTATCAAATATTTCACTTTACTTCAGGTCAACAGAAACATTCATGACAGTATAATAAAGGTCTCATGACAGTCAATATCAAAACCTTCCACATATGACAGTTTAATGTAATCTTACAACATAAATCAAAATAGTTTCTTTACATTTGATTATTAAGCCTACTATTGCATGTTTATGACAGGTCATGTTATTGGTTAATGTCAAGTCGACATAACCAAGATATTTTGTCTTCATTAATGTCAGGTTGTTATTAAAAAGACACGGACAAGTTATTTTGTCTTAGCTTCTGTCAGGTTGTCATTACAAAGACATCGACAAGTTATTTTGTCTTAGCTTATGTCAGGTTGTCATTACAAAGACATCGACAAGTTATTTTATCTTAGCTTATGTCAGGTTGTCATAAAAAAGACATCTCATACAATGTCAATGTGGCATTAAACGTGACATAATTTACCGAATGACACTTTATGACAACAGTCATAACCATTCATGATGTTCATGACAGGTGTCATGACAGTCTTTTGACAGTCTTATGACAGCGTTATGTATACGCCTTCAAATAAAGTGTTACCAATTATTCATTGTCATGGTTTAGGGGAAGGCTACAAGAAGCTTTCCCAAAGGTTTCAATTGTCAATTTCTACTGTAAGGAATGTTGTCAGGGAATGGAAGGACACAGGCACAGTTGCAGTTAAACCCAGGTCTAGCAGACCATGAAAAGTACAAGAGCGGCATATGCGGCGGATTGTGAGAATGGTTGCACACAACCCACAGATCACCTCCAAAGACCTGCAAGAACATCTGGCTGCAGATGGTGTATCTGTACATGGTTCAACAATTCAGTGCAATTTGCACCAAAACATCTGTATGGCCGGGTGATGAGAAGGAAGCCCTTTCTGCGGCCACGCCACAGATACAGTTGCTTGGAGTATGCTAAAGCTCATTTTGACAAGCCAGATTCATATTGGAAGAAAATGCTTTGGACTGATGAGACAAAAAATAAGTTATTTGGTCATTATAAAAAGTGCTTTACGTGGCGAAAGGAGAAAACTGCATTCCAAGTAAAACACCTGATACCTACTTTCAAATTTGGTGGAGGTTCAATCATGCTGTGGCCACTTAAGGGACTGGGGCCCTGGTTAAAGTCGATAGTCGGATGAATTCAACCCAGTTTCAACAGATTATTCAGGATAATGTTCAAGCATCAGTCACAAAGTTGAAGTTGCGCAGGGGTTGGATATTCCAACAAGACAATGACCCTTAACACAGTTCAAATTCCTGCAGAGGGAAAAGTACAATGTTCTGATATGGCCGTCGCAGTCCAATGACTTGAATATCATCGACAATCTTTGGGATGATTTGAAGCAGGCTTTCCATGCTCGGCAGCCGTCACATTTAACTGAACTGGATCGCTTTAGTATGTAAGAATGTTAAAAATACCTACATCCAGGATCCAGACACTCATCACAGGCTACCAGAGGCATCTAGAGGCTGTTATTTTTGCAAAAGGAGGCTCAACTAAGTACTGATGACATTTTTCTTTTTGGGTGCCCAAATTTATGCACCAGTCAAATTTTGTTATGATGCTTATTGCATATTTTCTATTATTCCAATAAACAAAATGACACCGCTGAATTGCTTCTGTTTACCTAAGGTATGTCATATATGTAAAGGAATTTGCTTCTTTGAAATCCCAGCTAATGATTAACAAAAATCCCCAAAATTAGAAGGTGGTCCCAAACTTTTTCATATGACTGTATATATATTAAATAAAGTTGGACTTAGATTGCAACCCTGCCGAACGCCTCTTCTCTGGGGGAAGAATTCTGTCTGTTTATCTCCAATTTTGACAGCACACGTTTTCCAAATACATGGATTTTACCAGATCAAAGGTTCTGCCACCTATACCACAATTTAAGAGTCTGTAAAAGAGCCCTTCATGCCAAATAGAATCAAAAGCTTTCTTAAAATCAATGAAGCAAGAGAATATTTGTCCATTTTTCGTTTGTTGTACGTGTTTGTTAATTAAAGTGTGAAGCGTATACATGGTCAGTGGTGCGGTGTTTTGGGAGGAAGCCAATCTGACTTTTACTTAGTATTGACTGTTCCTCAAGGAAATCTATTATTCTTTTATTAATAATACTACAGAATAGTTTCCCTAGACAGCTGCTAACACAGATGCCACGGTAGTTATTAGGGTCCGATTTGTCCCCACTCTTATGAATGGGGGAAATGAGCCCTTTGCACCAGATGTTGGGAAAACATCCTGCCCGTAATATTACATTGAACAAATGCAACACTGCACCCTGCATCTCTGGGGTGCTGCTTTTGAGCATTTCATTTTGAATGCTGTCTGGACCACAAGCTTTCCTTGGCTTCAGACATTTTGTCTGTGTTGTTAATTCTTCTAAAGTTATATCAAAATCAAGGGGGTTTTGATTGTCTTTAATTGTTTCTTCTAATATTTGGAGTTTTTCTTTTATAATACATTGATCCGAATTAATTTGATTGATTGGTATGTCTTTGTACAGATTTTCAAAATGTGATCTCCAGATGTCACCGTTTTGGATTGGTAATGTCTGCTGTTGCTTTGGGTTGAACTTGTTCCACATATCCCAGAATTGATTTTGGTCAATGGCATTCTCAATATCTTCAAGTTTCATGTGGGTATAATTTTGTTTTTTTGATGTATATTTATATTTATTAAAAATGTCATTGTATCTATCGCGCAAGGCTGGGTTGTTTGGTTGGCGATGTTTCTGATTTGCTATTTTTCTCAGCTCTTTTCTGATTGTTTTGCACTCTTGATCAAACCATTTCTCAGTATTTTGCCTTTTAACAGGTCTCCGTTTTTGCTTTATGAGGTCAGCCCTAATAGCTGCCTTATGAAATATCATATTGATGTCTTCAATGGCCTTATTTACACCATCTCTGGAAGGGATATACTGATTTTGATTATGTATTGCTAAGTAATTCATCAGATCAGGAGAGTTCAAAACTTTGATGAATTTGTCTCCACTGTCTGGGGCCCATCTGTAATTACGATTTAATTCAAACAGCTTACTGGTTTCTAGGGGTGTGCGGAGACGTCATTATCTGTATCTGTATCTGTATCTGTTCAACCAACAAAATTATCTGTATCTGTATCTGTATCCGGATACACAACAAGAAGTGGGCGTGGCGTATACCGGAAGTTTCTTTTACATTAGCCTACATAAAAGGAAGTCACACCTAAATTGATTTTCTAAACTAATATTCATTGTCAATGCAATTGTTGTCCCTTCAAAGCATCACATTGATGTAATGTTGACATATAAGTCAAAAAGTCAGATATATTTCTACCTTTACATCTCTCTCTCTCTCTCTCTTCTTTGTTCTCAGAATACGAAGAAATTCAGGGAACGAAAATATTGATAAATAACAGCCCAAATCTGTGCATAGGCTACTCACTGTTAGTAAATGAGGGCCAGTGTTTTACTTTTAACTTAATTAAGGTCTCCCTTTAACTGGGGGAAATACAGCTGTATTTCATGATTATTTTTTATCTCTATCTCTATCTCTCCCCCTCCCTCTTTTTTTACTTTTGTTTTACTAAACTAAGATTTAGGAACAATATATGTATCAACGTACCAATCTCATAAACCCTAAATAATATGTTAGCCTTTCCACAAAGCCACATGTGATTTTAATGTGTCAAGTTTGCAGTTTCCGATTTTATTGTATAGGTCCTGAAGTAGGCCTAGCCGTATACGCATTGATTGACAGCTGAAAAAGTACAGGTCCTAAACATCAGTTTGATGGAAACGTTGTGGTGTTTGAAAGAGTTTAAGCAGTAGGCCTAGTGAATGTAAATACATCGGGGAAGGGCTGACGGTGACTCGGGGTGCAGCATATTCCATCGGTTCGTCTCTTCTCTGCCACGGCAGCGGAGGAAACTCACATAAAAACGGCAGCGAATGCGACAGGTAGAACCCTCTATTCAAGGGAAAGGGCAAACCGCTGCGTTTATCAGTGGATAAAAAGAGAGAGACCGCGGGTCACGGGACGCGCCCGGTCCTCTCATGTCCACCGCAGAACAGCTGTTAGTGTCATTCTACCTGTTGTGTCATTGAGGCGGAACGCGCTGCGTCAATTAGGCGCATAATATATTAAAAAAAAATCCCCGAATAATAACGGGACTATTCGGAAATTATCCGTATCCGTATCTAACTCATTATCCGTGCTTATCCGAATACATATTCGGATTCGGGCTCATCCCTACTGGTTTCTATTTTTGTGTCGCTAATTTGACCTGACAATTTAAGGAACACATTCATTTGATTGTGGTCTGAAAGGGGGGATTGCTGTCTGACAGTGAATGCACTGATAGTTGAGGGGTCCTTGTCAGTGATTGCATCTACTACACTAGACCCAAGAGCTGAAGAGTATGTGAACCTCCCTAAAGAGTCCCCTCTGAACCTACCATTAACTATGTACAGGCCTACGGCCCGACAGAGATGCACTATCTCCCTGCCACTTGGATTTAATAGTGGGTCAAGGTTATTCCGACGGGGGATCGTTGGTGTGGTAAACAGGGGGGCCTGACCAAATACATGGTTGTTGCCCTGTGAGTCTATGGTATCAGCTTCAATTCCTGTACGTCCATTCAGATCTCCAGTGATAAGAACATTTCCCTGGGCCTGGAAATATGCAATTTCTAAATTTAGTGTGTCAAATGTCCTCTTCAAAATAGGGAGAATCTACTGGGGGTATGTAGATTGCACAGAGGTATAGATCCCTATCAGTTATACCTACGGTTTGATCTAACCTCAACCAAATGTGCGATTTACCCCGTTTTACTGATGAGATCTGATGACAAAGATCTCCTTTATACCACACCAAGATCCCCCCCGATGTTCTGCCCTTGCGTACGTTTTTTAGTTTGAGGGAGGGCACCATGACTTCATTATACCCTGGGGGACAGTGAGTGAGTGAATCATCTTGACACCATGTTTCTGTCAATACAATGACATCAACGTCTTTGATCGATTTCATGAATTCAGGGTTTCCACTCTTCAGCTCAAAGGTTGAGGAGTGGAGACCCTGTGTGTTCCAACAGCTTATGTGAAATGAACGCATCAAAAAGAAAACAATCAAAATGAACCTGTATAGTGAGACAAATATTAAAAAAAAACCTTCTACTATCTATTTATTTATAATAATAATTAGATTATTATTATTAATTATTTGGCAATGTATGTACTATTTTCAATAATATTACTATCGTACTGACTACTACTATTGCTATTATAACTATTATTACTAACTAACTAAAATATGTCCATGTTGTTTTGTAACTCCAATGGGAAAGTGTTAGCTGGACAGAAGCCGGGTGCACAGGGTGTGCAGCATCTCCCTGATGTCTCTCAGCTCACAGGTAGCAGGTGAAGGGACTGTGAGAGCAGGCCGGGCAACAGTTGCAGCATAGCTCTGCTGCCGATGCTGTAAAGGGGGTTGTTGTGCAGGGACTGAGGAGTGGGAAAGTGGCCTCATCTGGTTCTGTTTGGCAGTGGTGAGCGTGTGGAGGGTGTGGGGTCCGGGCTGAGCTGGTGTGTCTCCTCACAGCAGGGGGGATGAACCGGGGCTGGTGATGTGGGGGAGGAGGTCTGTGGTGGTCTCTGATGCTTCTGGTAGAAGAGAGGGTGGAAGGACTGCATCCTAGGGCCGTGTCTTTGAGGGTCTTTGCAAAGATATTCACCTTCTCTCTTGCTATATCCCAATCCGTAGACCGCGTCCGTCTACGCGGTCTATGAAGGCTATAGCCTGTGAAGGCCGATTCGAAGGCCGAACCAGGGCCGAACGAGCGTTGTTAAACGAGACTGTCTCCGCAGGTCTCCGTTTACGTGCTTTTCCGGTTTGCGTAACAAGCCGTTATCTTGCGTGACGACTCGCCGCTCCTGTGCTGCCTAGCAACCCTGATTGCTGCCAACGGAGACAGCCTTGTCAACGGAGGAAAAAAGAAAAATAAGTTGCCTACCAGACGAAAAGAAAAAAAAGTACAAGAAAAAAAGAAAGGAAGATAAAAGTTAAGAAGATGGCGCAACACGTTGCTGTTTTGTTATTTTTTATTTTATTTTATGCCATCTCTGAAAAAAACGCAATGAATCTTGGGATATGTTGGGCCGCGAAGGATCCATCTGTTGCAGCCTTCAAAACCGTGAAACGAATGCCAGATGCTATCAAAAGCTAGCTGTCAACTGGGCATCAACACCTGTCACTGTTTAGAGCATCTCTAAGGAGAGACTGGACTGAGTGGGATTGAAGAGGAGGTGTTTTATAAAGATAAGGAAAGGAGGAAAAGGAACATACCAAAAAGCAAGTAATAATAACTGTGTTCAAAGGCTAAAAAAGACAAAAGAGCTTGCCCCCTGGTAAATAAACAAAGTAGTCGCCATGGAAACAGCCAAGCGGAACCCAGCTCCCAGAGCAGAGAGCAGGGAGGTTAAATATCCTACTCTCTGTAAGAGTGCAGCAGCCAGGGAGAAGTTTAAGGACAAGACACTTCGGGAGAACAAAGAAATCCTGTTCACCGACTACGCACTACACAAAGAAGGGAGGAAAAAGAACAACATGATATTCTTCACGGACTCGATATACATCTGGAAGGACACTCTGTGCAAGAACTATCCTTTCATTTCTAGTGAAGGCATCGGCTCAGGAGGCCGATTGAAGATCTGTAAGGACAAACACCTGAACAAGGATGACCCTTTGCTCACCATCACCTACTACACAAAGGGAAAGGTGATGGTTCAGGGGGTTGAAGCAAATCTCAAATCCTTTGAAGAAGCTTTCTCCCTGCTCAAAGCTGAGGTGGACGCCAATGCCTCGTTTCCACAGAGTAGAGCGGGTCGGATCGGAGCGGTTCGGTGCGGGTAGTTTGGCTTTTCATTTGCCAAAAGTTGGGTAGGGTACGGTTTAAGGGCACCTAACCGCTCTGAGCCGCTCCTAATCTCAGTACTCCTCCGTAGGGGTACTAGCCGCCTGAAAGGGTGCCAAAAAGGCAGAGCTACACACTGCCGTCATTTGATTGGTCGAAAGAATAATTTCCGCCTTGTGTAGTCATCTCGGCAAGAGTGAAGAGAGTCTTGTGTTTTGGCGAAAATGTGAGCATAGCACTGTTTATTGTGTGGTGTTTTTCCTCGTCAATAAATTAATCAGTTGGTTACACTGTGTCCCACTGCTAGTCACGTAGCTGCCGCAGCCAGCAATGTTCGCTCACTGTCTCTATGAGTTGCACCGAGCCGTCTCTGTGTGTTTACGCCATAGATAATAGTAAATACACGCTCACAAGAACACGGGGGAATAAATAAAGAAGCGGCTGGTTTGACCAAGCAAAGACGAGAGACCGCTGGATTGACCACAGTTGGCATAAAGAATAATTTCCGGTTGACACTAAGGTTTCAAAAGCACTTGCCCATAGGGCAAGTACAGGTAATGTTTTACTTGCCCGAATGTCGTGTTCACTTGCCCAAAAAAACTGTTAAACAATGATATATATAGGCTAATTAAATTATACATTTTAGCGAACCTTATCTCTTAAATGCAAACACTGCTTTCTGTCTCATCCTGACCACATACAACCAACAACAATTCATATAAGCCTAGATATCATGACATCACACTACACCAAGCGCTTGGTCCTGCTGCAGCATTGTAAAAGGGCCTCTTTTTGCCATGCACCTGGCATGGTTTTGGGGGTCTCAGAAAACTCAGTCTAGCTCAGAGTCAAGCTGAAGGTAAGCTTCCACACAAAAGTGTTCAGAAAAATGTAACTTATTTTACTTATTTAAAACGGTCACGTTGTGCGAAAAAGTGATAGTCTGCCATAAAATTATTAAAGTCCACCATGTTAAAGCTATTGCCCAGTTATACTGTAAGTAGGGAGGGGGATCATTACTTTCTATTCATATTGATACCATTATAAAGACTCAACAATCCAAATCTTTATTGATACTTTTCTATTATTTTGTTAAAGAGAACTGGTATTATTGCTTTAATTTCTTATAAGATTAGAAGAGCTAAGGATAGGACTTTAAACCGGTCAAAATTCCATATTTAGGCCTACTAATAATGTTCAGTGTTTCCCCCAGGAAATGTCTTAGTCAAGGTGGTCACTGTCTAGCCGTACAGGAGGCGCGGCGCAACGCGCCTCGGCGAAAATTTTGGGGGTATTTTGCTCAAAGATGCCAATGCGCACTAAAGAAATAGTTCTGTTTATTTGAATGACACTGACCTTACAGTTGTGCAATTTTGTTTGCTATGTTCACATTTTGTGCAAACATGCAGACAAAAAAAATTCAATTAAAGAAATTCTACTGTTTTGGTGCAATACCATGCAGACACACTAAATAAAAATAATGTACCATACACTTAACATGTGTATCAAAGTGCTTTTTAAAGTTCCTTTTTGGATGGGGGGCTGTTGTGAGATTATTGTGGACAATAGGCATACTGTGATGCGATTAATTCATATATGGTTATTATTAGCCTACTTGCTTGATTTCTTTTTAAATGCAGAGGTTATTGGTTGTTTTGGAACATGTATTTCCAAATTTAAAACATAAAAATAAAGCAGCATTTAAAATTCAGAAAAATGTATCTTGTCGGCCTACACAACCATGCTGTTTGAAAAATAATTCAATTATTGAAATAATACAATGTGTTTTCCCCTTAAAATGACTAATGCATTTCAAAGACAGTTACAGTGTGCACTTCTGTAAACTTACTGAAAGGTGCCTGGGCCATCACTCTCATGCATGTATCAGACTTTTCTCTGCGCTGTATGAGCCGATAAGTTGTGTTTCCACGGTGATGTGGAGTCTTAAACTAGTCTAGCTTTGCAGAGCACTTCTTTCTGTTCAGCTAAATATATCCCCATAGAACCGCACTGCGTTTATTATCGCCACCGGTTAAATGTCGGTTTGCTGCTGCTCGTTTACTCTCCCGCGTACATGCCGTAGTCACGCGCAGCGCGGCACGGACGTATTTTTTATTTATTTATTTTTTTTGGAGACAGAGTTGAAGCAGGTTGAAGGAGTTTCTTCAAGACAGTCGAAGGTACAACACTTTTACAGTCTATGATGCAGACCAGTGATGGAATAATTCGCCAAAGTAGGCCTAATTAGTTGAAGATGACCCGACTCTACTCGATATTTAAAATTACATCATGTGACCTACTAGACTCCATAGCGGTATCGATAAGCTCAAACGTTATTGATTTCTGGGGTTTGAATATAGCGGAACCAGGTCCGTAGCCTAATAGAGCCGGCTTTCGGAACGTAGACAGCGAAACTGCGCACACACAGGCTGTTGTGTGTGTGAGAGAGAGAGAGAGAGAGAGAGAGAGAGAGAGAGAGAGAGAGAGAGAGAGAGAGAGAGAGAGAGAGAGCGCAGCTGCTCAATAGTAGCCGATCTATTTTGTGTGAGTTAGCGGGGAATTTTTATTTTTGCGGACTCTAAAACACATGAATAAATAGCTTAGACTACTGACAACTCATCTAAAATCCACTTGCCCGGTCGGGCAACCAAAAAGCAATATCAACTTGCCCGAACATTATTTTCACTTGCCCTGGGCAAGCGGGCAAGCGTTAGTGTCAACCACTGTAGTCACCTCGGCTAGAGTGAAGAGAGTATTGTGTTTTGGCGAAAATGTGAGCGCAGCACTGTCTATTGTGTGGTGTTTTTCCTCGTCATTAAATGAATCAGTTGGCTACACTGTGTCCCACTGCTACGATGTCACGTAGCTACTGCAGCCAGCACTGTTCGCTCACTGTCTCTATCAGTTGCACCTAGCCGTCTCTGTGCTCACAACAACACGGGGGGAATAAATAAAGAAGCGGCTGGTTTGACCAAGCAAAAACGAGAGACCGCTGGCTTGACCACAGTTGTTCCACAGCCCGATAGTTTGACCCACATTCTGGCGGCGGCTATCGCAGTCCAGCCTAAACCCCGCCCTACCAGTAAGGGTAGGGTCGGCGGTGGAAACACCACCAAGATTCTTAAAAGTGAGCTGTCCCGCTCTGAGCCGCTCCGACCCGCTCTACTCGGTGGAAATGAGGCACAAGAGATGCAATGTCCCGTGTGACAGTGAAGAGGATGAGAGCCCAACAGAGAACCCCACCACCTTGTCCATCTCTGCCCCTCCCACACCTAACAGCTACACCAACCAGCTGAAGGAGAGTATGGCCCTGCTGGAGCTGGACTTTTCTGAATTTAAAGAGCTGACCCAAGCCAGGCTGTCTGCCCCCCTAGTCAACATTGTGCAGCAGCTTCAAGAGGAGCTCAAGCAGCTCAAAAGAGAAAACCAGGCCTCGACATCTGAGCTAAGAGGAAGTGTAGAGGCACTAAAACAGGAGAACAGTGTGCTCCGGGCTCAGTTAGCTAAAGTGAAGGAGGACGCTGAGAACAGAGAAAGGAACTTCACTAGGCAAGTCCAACACCTGACGGACCAACTCCCAGCAGTCACCACAAAGACAACTACAGAGACACAGACTCTCCCTGCTAGTCTCCCAAACCCCTGCCTTGTCTCTATCTCACCATCTCCGCTCTGCACCCTGCCAACACCCACTCAGCCAGCTCCCAACAGCCAACTCTGTCCATCCCAGCTGCCCCCCCACTCAGCCTGAAGAACAAGCCCCACAAGTGGTCCTGCTGGCTGACCCAAACGGGAAATTCCTGGACACCAACAAGCTTTTTCCTTTGAAGAAAGTGCTGTCTAAATGTTGCAGCACCACAGGCCAGGCGATGAAGCTATTAAGAAAAGAGACCCTCGGGAGCACTCAATGCCTGGTGATCCACACAGGAACAAACGACCTGCACATTCTCCGAATGGACACAGCTGAGGCAGTGAGGAAGATGGCGGAGCAGGCCACTAAGGAATTCCCTGACACCCGCATCGTGATCTCCACCCTGCTGCCTAGGACAGACGGCTTCTGTCCAGCTAAGATACACTTTCCCATTGGAGTTACAAAACAACATGGACATATTTTAGTTAGTTAGTAATAATAGTTATAATAGCAATAGTAGTAGTCAGTACGATAGTAATATTATTGAAAATAGTACATACATTTCCAAATAATTAATATCTAATTATTATTATAAATAAATAGATAGTTTTTTTTAAATATTTGTCTCACTATACAGGTTCATTTTGATTGTTTTCTTTTTGATGCGTTCATTTCACATAAGCTGTTGGAACACACAGGGTCTCCACTCCTCAACCTTTGAGCTGAAGAGTGGAAACCCTGAATTCATGAAATCGATCAAAGACATGTCATTGTATTGACAGAAACATGATGTCAAGATGATTCACTCAATCACTGTCCCCCAGGGTATAATGAAGTCATGGTGCCCTCCCTCAAACTAAAAAACGTATGCAAGGGCAGAACATCGGGGGGGATCTTGGTGTGGTATAAAGGAGATCTTTGTCATCAGATCTCATCAGTAAAACGGGGTAAATCACACATTTAGTTGAGGTTAGATCAAACCCTAGGTATTTCTAATAGGGATCTATACCTCTGATAGCATAGACTCACAGGGCAACAACCATGTATTTGGTCAGGCCCCCCTGTTTACCACACCAACGATCCCCCGTCGGAATAACTTTGACCCAATATTAAATCCAAGTGGCAGGGAGATAGTGCATCTCTGTCGGGCCTTAGGCCTGTACATAGTTAATAGTAGGTTCAGAGGGGACTCTTTAGGGAGGTTCACTTACTCCTCAGCTCTTGGGTCTAGTGTAGTAGATGCAATCACTGACATGAACCCCTCAACTATCAGTGCATTCACTGTCAGACAGCAATCCCCCCTTTCAGACCACAATCAAATTAATGTGTTCCTTAAATTGTCAGGTCAAATTAGTGACACACAAATAGAAACCAGTAAGCTGTTTAAATTAAATCGTAATTACAGATGGGCCCCAGACAGTGGAGACAAATTCATCAAAGTTTTGAACTCTCCTGATCTGATGAATAACATAGCAATATATAATCAAAATCAGTATATCTGTTAAGACAGAAGTCATTTGGGTTTTGGTGGTGCTTTAGAACACATATCAGTGGTGGCGTGTTTCCTGTGTATAAAAACTCTTTTCATTTGTGATCACACCGGGCGGCACTTAGCTTGATTGCAGCACATGAGGTGAGTGCGCACGGGTGAGTTAATACAGGTCCGCTGTTTCCGGTCGGGACGTGAAGGGTTTGTGCACGGGAGAGAGCACGCATTGGTATGTATTTTCTGTTTTTGCACCACAGTATAGTTGCACAGTGCGCAGGGGTCTGGCACTTTTTTCACTTGTCATGTCTTTTATGTGTCAGCGCATCAGACGGCGCAGTGACGTCTTGGGCACATTTGGTGGAGGCGCACATGGTGGGGATGTTTGTATGGAGGGTCATTGGTGCTTAAATGGTGCACTTTGTCACTTGTATATATGCCCACTTGTTATGTAGATTAATTCATGAAGGGGTGATATTGTCTTTCATGGTGAATACCTTATATTATATATATATATATATATATATATATATATATATATATATATATATATATATATGGTATTGTAATTATAATTGTGATAGATAATATCTTACTGATTTATTTGGATTTAATTTAAATACTTGATTATGCATTTTGATTGGTTTGAAAACTAATTTGATTTCATTTTTCTCTTTTGTTATACCGATAGGTTTTCAACCTAACCTCATTTCGTAATCTAAAGGCATGTTGCAAAAATGTATGAAAAATAAAAACTACGGAAAAGATTTGAATTGTCCTGCGTTTTCTCCCATCCCTGCCATGTCAAGTGTGGCAGGCACATTGAACATCAACCCCAGATAACTTGACAATATCCCTTCCAGAGATGGTGTAAACAAGGCCATTGACGATATCAATATGATATTTCATAAGGCAGCTATTAGGGCTGACCTCATAAAGCAAAAACGGAGACCTGTTGAAAGGCAAAATACTGACAAATGGTTTGATCAAGAATGCAAAACAAATCAGAAAAGAGCTGAGAAAAATAGCAAATGAGAAACACCGCCAACCAAACAACCCAGCCTTGCGCATTAGATACAATGAAATTTTAAATAACTATAAATATACAATTAGGATCAAAAAACAAAATTATACCCAGTTGAAACTTGAAGATATTGAGAATGCCATTGACCAAAATCAATTCTGGGATATGTGGAACAAGTTCAACCCAAAGCAACAGCAGACATTACCAATCCAAAACGGTGACATCTGGAGATCACATTTTGAAAATCTGTACAAAGACATACCAATCAATCAAATTAATTCGGATCAATGTATTATAAAAGAAAAACTCCAAATATTAGAAGAAACAATTAAAAGACAATCAAAACCCCCTTGATTTTGATATAACTTTAGAAGAATTAACAACACAGACAAAATGTCTGAAGCCAAGGAAAGCTCGTGGTCCAGACAGCATTAAAAACGAAATGCTCAAAAGCAGCACCCCAGAGATGCAGGGTGCAGTGTTGCATTTGTTCAATGTAATATTACGGGCAGGATGTTTTCCCAACATCTGGTGCAAAGGGCTCATTTCCCCCATTCATAAGAGTGGGGACAAATCGGACCCTAATAACTACCGTGGCATCTGTGTTAGCAGCTGTCTAGGGAAACTATTCTGTAGTATTATTAATAAAAGAATAATAGATTTCCTTGAGGAACAGTCAATACTAAGTAAAAGTCAGATTGGCTTCCTCCCAAAACACCGCACCACTGACCATGTATATACGCTTCACACTTTAATTAACAAACACGTACAACAAACGAAAAATGGACAAATATTCTCTTGCTTCATTGATTTTAAGAAAGCTTTTGATTCTATTTGGCATGAAGGGCTCTTTTACAGACTCTTAAATTGTGGTATAGGTGGCAGAACCTTTGATCTGGTAAAATCCATGTATTTGGAAAACATGTGTGCTGTCAAAATTGGAGATAAACAAACAGAATTCTTCCCCCAGAGAAGAGGCGTTCGGCAGGGTTGCAATCTAAGTCCAACTTTATTTAATATATATATAAATGAACTGGCTGTTGAGTTAGATCAATGTGCTGCTCCTGGCCTCTCCCTCCTAGATAGAGAGGTGAAGTCCTTGTTTTACGCTGATGACCTTGTTCTACTGTCTCCTACTGAACAAGGACTACAGCAACAGTTAGACGTAGTAGAACAGTACTGTCAGAACTGGGCCATGGCAGTAAACATGAAGAAAACCAATGTCATGATCTTTCAAAAACGCCCCAGGTGTCATGAGAACAAACATAATTTTACTATTAATAATCATGTAATTGAACACAGTATGAGTTATACCTACCTTGGTATAACCATAACAGCATCAGGGAGTTTCAACATGGCAGTGAATGCACTAAAAGAAAAAGCTTGAAGAGCTCTATTTGCAATTAAGAGAACATTTTATGATTTCCAAATTCCAATAAAAATCTGGCTTAAAATATTTGATAGTGTCATCCAGCCCATTGCGCTGTACGGTAGTGAAGTATGGGGTCCACTCAGTCATCAGAGCTATACCTGTTGGGACAAACATCCAACAGAATCTCTACATGCAGAATTCTGCAGGTACATTTTACATGTACACAGAAACACACCAACAAATGCATGTAGAGCAGAATTAGGCAGATACCCACTTATAATTAACATTCAAAAGAGAACGCTCAACTTTTTTAACCACCTGAAATCCAGCCCCAGAGACACCCTCCACTCCAAAGCCCTCCAAACCCAAGAGCTGAGCCCAGAAAAGAGTCCCCTATGTCAGTTGGTACTGAGGCTAACTGCCCCCTCTCAGACACACTCTGACCAGCCTCACAACAACACTGCTCTCCAAACAGTAATCAGAGTAAAGCAAATTATAGCACAATGTAAAGAAACCTATCTGGACCATTGGGAAGAAATAACTAAAAGCCAAAGTAGGTTGGAATGTTATCTCGCCCTTAAAATAAATTATCAATTAGCAGAATATCTCTCTACTGTCAGAGATAGAAAGCAGAGACAGATCCTAACCAAGTACAGGCTCAGTGACCACAAACTGGCAATTGAAACAGGAAGACACAAAGAATCATGGCAACCAAAAGAAAACAGAAAATGTGGTCACTGTTCGACAGGTGAGGTTGAGACAGAGATGCACTTTCTCCTACAATGTATAAAATTAAATGACACAAGACAATTGTATTTGAACAAGTTCAGCTCTTTAGTACCAGATTTCAAAGAGCTGAACGACCTCTCCAAATTAAAAATACTCCTCAGAGAAGGAGACTGGGCACATCTTGCTGCCCAGTATATATTAACATGCCACAACCTGAGGGACAGTGAATGATTGAGGCACACACACACGTCATAATGTATATAATTTTCATAATTGTCATATGTGTTTTGTCTGATTTATTGTATCTCACTGATACTTTGCTTTGGCAACATTGTTTTTCTATTTTAAACTTTCATGCCAATAAAGCCAATTTGAGAGAGAGAGAGATATGTGTGTGTGTGTGTCAGTCTAGCTGAGAGGTGCATGGTGGTACTTTGTTGTGGCTGTACTGACGTACTCACAGTGTGTTGGCAGTGGGTACACTCTGTGCCTCCTCAGTTTGTCTATGCACGGCCTGCAGCAGCACAGCTGGAGCCACGCCCAGTTCTGAGGAGCAGCGCTTCAGGTGGGCACAGCGACTCTTCTGGGACTTGAACTTCTTGCCACAGATGGGACAGTCAGGGACAGCAGGCGGAGGGGCTGGGCCGCTCCCTTCACTCTCATCTAAACACCTGCAAAGACGGATAAGAGGAATGAGTTACCGTAATTTTCGGACTATAAGCCGCGACTTTTTCCCCATTTTCCGACCCTGTTATTGCACAGCACAGTATATGTTCTGTAGCTACTAGGGATGGGCGTTAGTAATCGAGTACTCCTAGTTTCAAATGAACTCGATTGGTGGATTAAAATGTTATATACGTGTAAAAACGGCACAAAACGGATAAAATAAAGTTTAACACAATTAAATATTTGATGCAAGTGCAATAAACTGAGCGTTGTGTCAAACAGCAACTGCAAATAACTGCCACCTCCATGCCACCGCAGCGCAGCCCGTGTTGCCGAGCTGAACACGGTCTCTCCTTTCTTCTCCAGAACATTGTCAGGAATATAACTGTCCAATTATTTCAAAGCAGATGATAAAGTTACGTTTATAAAAAGGGGAGATGACACCTGTTACTCTCAGTTGGTAATGAGTAGACTCCAGGTGAGCATGCAAGGTGCTCTCCGCTTGGAAAGAAAAGTAAAGAAGAAGCAAGGCTTACTTCAGGCACATTCGCTCCGAGCCAACAACAGTTAAGAAGCCTTCAATAGGGAATATGGGGATAAGATTCAAAAACCGACCGGTGTAACGTTCCGTTAATGAGGAATTAGTCGCGGTAATTATTCACTGACACGGAGTGAGCATTACGCGGTTGGATATACAACTACTAAGTCTACTGCTTTGGTGAGATGTATTTGAATTGTAGGACAATCATTTTATATTATTTGCTGCCAGTGGAGGATCTGGAAAATTTTACATGGGGTGGGGAAGGGGGGGCAAGAGGTCTTGGCAGGGGGGCATGGGAGGACGGTAGCGGGAATCCCCATACAGTATCTCACAAAAGTGAGTACACACCCCTCACATTTCTTCAAATATTTCATTATATCTTTTCATGGGACAACACTGAATAAATGACACTTTGATACAATGTAAAGTAGCGTGTGTACAGCTTATATAACAGTGTAAATTTACTGTCCCCTCAAAATAACTCGACACACAGACATTAATGTCTAAACTGCCGGTTACAAAAGTGAGTACACCCCTGAGTTAAAATGTCCAAATTGGGCCCAAAGTGTCAATATTTTGGGTGGCCACCATTATTTTCCAGCACTGCCTTAACCCTCTTGGGCATGGAGTTCACCAGAGCTTCACAGGTTGCCACCGGAACTCTCTTCCCCTCATTCATGACGTCATCACGGAGCTGGTGGATATTGGAGACCTTGCGCTCCTCCATCTCCTGTTTTAAGAAGCCCCAAAGATGCTCAATAGGGTTTAGGTCTGGGGACATGCTTGGCCAGGCCATAACCTTTACCCTCAGCTTCTTTAGCAAGGCAGTGGTCATCTTGGAGGTGTGTTTGGGGTCGTTATGTTGCAATACCACCCTGCGGCCCAGTTTATGAAGGGAGGGGATCATGTTCTGCTCCAGTATGTCACAGTACATGTTAGCATTTAATGAACTGTAGATCCCCAGTGCTGGCAGCACTCATGCAGCCCCAGACTATGACACTCCAACCACCATGCTTGACTATAGGCAAGACACACTTGTCTTTGTACTCCTGGTTGCCACCACACACACTTGACACCATCTGAACCAAATAAGTTTATCTTGGTCTCATCAGATCACAGGACATGGTTGCAGTGATCCATGTCCGTAGTCTGTTTGTCTTCGGCAAACTGTTTGTGGGGTTTCTTTTGCATCATCTTTAGAATAGGCTTCCTTCTGGGACGACAGCCATGCAGACCAGTATGATGCAGAGTGTGGCGTATGGTCTGAGTACTGACAGGCTGACCCCCCACCACTTCAAGCAGCAATGCTGGCAGTATTCATACGTCTATTTTCCAAAACCAACCTCTTGGTGTGACGCTGAAAACGTGCACTCAACCGTCTTAAACTGGGCCGCAGGGCAGTATGGCAACATGATAATGACCCTAAACACACCTCCAAGATGACCAGTGGCTTGCTAAAGAAGCTGAGGGTAAAGGTGATGGACAGCCCAGCATGTCTCCAGCCATAAACCCTATTGAGCATCTTTGGGGCTTCTTAAAACGGGAGATGGAGGAGCGCAAGGTCTCTAATATCCACCAGCTCCGTGATGTCGTCATGAATGGGTAGAAGAGGGTTCCAGTGGGAACCTGTGAAGCTCTGGTGAACTCCATGCCCAAGAGGGTTTAGGCAGTGCTGGAAAATAATGGTGGCCACACAAAATATTGACACTTTGGGCCCAATTTGGACATTTTTTCTTAGGGGTGTACTCACTTTTGTTGCCTTCAGTTTAGACATTAATGGCTGTGTGTCGAGTTATTTTGAGGCGACAGTAAATGTACACTGTTATACAAGCTGTACACTGACTACTTTACATTATATCAAAGTGTCATTTCTTCAGTGTTGTCCCATGGAAAGATATAATGAAATATTTGAAGAAATGTGAGGGGTGTACTCACTTATGTGAGATACTGCAGGGTTCAACATAACTTTTTTTTCCTACTGGCCCGCCGGGCCAGTGGATCCGAGTTTTACTGGCCCCTTGTATATTTTCACTGGCCCTGCACACACTTTT
The DNA here is from genome assembly GCF_949987685.1 of Ammodytes marinus. Classification (NCBI taxonomy): domain Eukaryota; kingdom Metazoa; phylum Chordata; class Actinopteri; order Uranoscopiformes; family Ammodytidae; genus Ammodytes; species Ammodytes marinus. Next base: position 33,482,312 of record NC_137235.1, read on the forward strand.
TTTTCTTCTTAATTTAGTGTCAATAATTTTAATACCTGTATTAGAAAAATAACCATATCTAAAGGGAATATCTATACTGTAACAGTATAGATATTCCCTTTAGATTTGGTTATTTTTCTTTTAGTTAATTATATGAAATGTTGATATTGCTCATACACATAATATAAAACCAGGCGAACATATTGAATTTGAAACCTACAACTGAAAGTATGTTGAAAGAGTGGGCCAGTATTTTAAAGTCCAGTAGTTTGATGATTGTTTTTATTCTTGAATTTGGGCAGTTTAATGAATAGTTCACCTGCAGAAGTCATGTTCAAACATAAAAAAAAAATAAGAGATGAAGGTCTGATCATTCTTTGTGGTGTGGTAGGCTGTTTTTATTACTTTCTCTATATGCATTAGGGATGTGAATGTGTCGACCGAATGACCAGTTTTCCACTTGTGCTCAAGTTGACTTTAAAAATAGAATAGAAATCCGAAAATCAGTGGGTTATGCCGTTTTTTTAAATGGGAGATTTAACCGTGTACGAGTTCACGTCTGGTCGTGAGCGCGCTGCAGGAGTGTCACTTCTCCATGAAGTGTCAGCTTCACATAAGAGTCCGGTGTGGGACCATTTTTTCAAACTATTGATAAAAAACAATGCAGTGCAAAATATGCAGCATAAGTTAAACGCTCGTCTAAGACTATGACGTTAAATCACCTTAGAAACACACAATGCCTTCGTCCGATCACAGCAGCGTTTCACCGTGTGATCTCGCCAGCGAGTGAGCCGCCGCGCAGATGAACTGTGGTTTGTGGCTAAAATAATAACCGGGGATATTCTCCCCGTTAGCGATTTCAATGGGAAAGACTTCCGCGATCTGATTGAATGTCTCGAGCCTGAAAACACAGTGCCAAACTGCGCGACTATAGGAACTGTACAGTGAGCGGAGTCCCTCCGTTCGTTTCTGTCTACAACCGACACAATCACCGGAGACGCATTCACAGCTTTTAAATAAAGCCTCTCATTTGTATTACCATTGGGGCTTGGATGCAAATACTGCAACATTACGGCGGCAGATAAAGGAAAAGCGCAGTTATCATTTTCTGCACCTCAACCTCTGCTGTGGGAAGAAAGAAAGGGGGCAGAGCAAGTCGATTGATTTGTCGACTCGCAGGCGCGGTAGGCAGCTCTGCCAACGGAGCGAGAGTGCACCCGCTTGTTGCTCCGCCTGTCAAAACGCCCACGCATCTGTTGTCCACTGGCCTTTCATTAAACAAATATATTTTATATTAGGTTTATTATATTGAGTCTTAAATAAACACTGCTTTCATTCCGACTCTCAACGCGCATTTAAATGAACCATGATGTAGTCTACAAAAAGATACTGAACTGTGATTGGCCAGTCAACTTTCCCTGCATATGATTTTACTGGCCCCGGGCCATCGGGCTATACGTTATGTCGAACCCTGTACTGTATATATTATATTGATCATCATTTCTGATAAAATAAGACATGTGTAGCCTATATCTTAAGCCTACATAGCTTACCCTATACAACATATTGCTAAAACAGAAAACAGGAAATCATTGAAACATGTTATTTTGAGTGACATGCCATATCATTCTAGTCTAGTGGAATTTATATGTGTGCCTCAATCATTCACTGTCCCTCAGGTTGTGGCATGTAAATACATACTGGGCAGCAAGATGTGCCCGGTCTCCTTCTCTGAGGAGTATTTTTAATTTGGAGAGGTCGTTCAGCTCTTTGAAATCTGGTACTAAAGAGCTGAACCTGTTCAAATACAATTGTCTTGTGTCATTTAATTTTGTACATTCTCTCTCTCTCTCTCTCGTATGGATCCGAACATGCAAGTTTTTTTTTTAAATATTTTTATCAAGCTCTTGCCTGTACTACAATAGGCCTACACATTAATAAAAGGGCAATATGCTCCTACAAGTCACAAGCGAGTGATTTCCCTTTTGGCCAACAATGAATGGGTGTGCTCTTATTGATGAATTAGCTACTTTTACATTGCATTACATTAATTACAAATTTAACTTTAAGTTAAATTGGGTGTGTTTAAAATTCACAAGGGTAAACTGACTTCACCTTAAAGAGGACCTATGATGCTTTTTGACTTTTAAGACCTATAAACGTTGTTATGATGATTCATAGTCATGCTTAACCATACTAAATTATCAAATAATGACTTACATGCATTTCGACGTATTCCCTGCTGACCGTCTGGGGTGTCTGTGCAGAGCACTAAACACTATTCTAGCCAGTCGAGAAGTCACATCTTCAAAGCGGTCTACCCTTTGTAACTTTGTGACGTCGCATGTAACTTTGTGAAGTCACCACGCGGATGTTTCCATGTATGGTAATGCTGTCACTTCCCTGTTCGCGTCTGCCTCGCGCCCTTATAGGTCCATGCTCGCGCTTCCCGCCACTGAAAGTGTTCCGGAAGGAAGGTAACCAATCACAACGGAGTGGGGTTTGCAGGAGGGGGGGGAGGGTAGCGGAGATGGCCGATGCACAGGTGGAGGGAGCGGAGATTGCCGAAGCACACACACTCAAGTGTTGACAGGACGTGCTGGATCGCCAAAATAAGAGAAAGAGCTTCCCGAAAATCTACATAGTTTTTTGTGATGTGATTCGTGTCAGGTTGCTCTATAGCAGTGTAAAACAAGAAATTAAGACCAGAAAAGTAGTATAATAGGTCCTCTTTAAGATGCTAAGAGCAGGTCAGTTACCCTTCGCCGCGCTGACTCGCTGTGTGTGACAAACTGTGTGATCGCCAATATGCGCATATGATGCAGGTCCGTGGCTAAGTATTTGAGGGGCAGGGCATAAGATTAGATTTAAAATGATTTACTGTATTGTATGTTCAATGTATTGTTTGTTTAAATTATTTGAGTGGCTTGTTGACATAGTGGCGGTTTGTTCTTACAAGTACATTTTTGAGAATGCAAAAGTTAGGGGGGCAGCTGGGGGGGACAAGGCTCTTCAGTGGGGGGGCCGCTGCCTCCCCTTGCCCCCCTGTAGAACCGCCCCTGTTTGCTGCCATTCTTATTTTAAATGGTGACTTAGGCAATTGTATTTGTTACAACTACAGCCCATGCTTTTTTTCTCTTTTTTCTCCCCACCGCAGACCTACTCGATCGGTTTAAATTGTGGCCCGTCTATTTAATTACTTTCAGTGAGGAAAAGGTGTTTTAAACTTGTGGAAAAAAAATCCTTAATATCATATGGCAACTGTGACTGTTTGACAATAAGCATTGAGCGATTTATTGCGGTGAACCGTTGTTCTGTAGACAGATGCGTTGCGTTCTAAAAATAGAAAAAAGTTTAACGAGGAATCGATTGATCCTCTAGGAATGCAAGCGATCACTCAAGTAGCGAAAACACTACTCGTGCCCATCCCTAGTAGCTACTATGGCACTAAATGGTAACACTTGAATACGTTATGCAAATATGCAACTTGTTTGTTGAAATGTTAATAAATGGGAGCTTCCTCAAGCAGCCATCTCTTTCCCGACAATCCCCTCTGTGCACGAACTCTTACATATGGTAATTAAACATTATAACACCTGCGGCTTATAGTCCAGTGCGGCTTATAGTGCGGAAAATACGGTAGTTAATTTTTACTTTGCAAGTCACTCTGGTACGGTGGCGCTGAGCATTCACCAAATAAAAAAAAGTTTCACAGCTAATATAGCTGTTAGCACACTCAGGATCTCATAATTACGAGAAAAGATCTCGTAATAACGAGATAAGGATCGCCCCTCTCATTCATCAATAACGATGGTTGGCTGGCTGCAGGACGGCCACGACTCTGTCCGACCTTATCGTCTTTTATTCCTGCCCTAAAAGCACTTTACTCTATTTTTACACACAATCCATGACCAGGATATCAAGTAGGCCTATGAGAATAATGGCCTAAATGTTGATTTAGCAATTTAGTGATTCAGACTTATAGTGTGTGTCTGTGTGTGTGTGTGTGTGTGTGTGTGTGTGTGTGTTTGTGTGCAGACGAGGTGAACCTAGCCATAGGCAAACGTAGGCAATTGCCTTGGTTTCCGTACTACAATGGGCCCCATAATCAATACAATTATTTTAAATATGCCTTTATTTGAGTAAAACTGAAATGTGCAATCTAAGTTTATATTATTAACCTTTATTTCATGTTATAAGTCAAAGATTTGTTATATTAAACTTGGTCTTGACAACATTTTGGAAATAGTTTTTGTGTTCATTGAGATACTGTTTAAAAAGTAACCTTTCGAAGGGGGTGTACTCATCTATGCTGAGCACTGTATGTTATTACAGTCATATGTTTCGTCATTGAAGTTTTAAGAAAGATACAATGTCTTCTAAATATCCACACCTGTTAAGGTGCTGCGTGCGGCCCTCTGGGGTCATGTGGGACAGGTCTCTGTGGCAGATCTGACAGAAGAAGAGGCCTCCGTCCTCCAGGTCCACAGTCTGCTCCGCTGCCTCCCTGTCCAGCTGCTGCTGCAGCCGCAGGGCCACAGCCTCGTCACTGTCCAGGTGGAGGCCAGAGCTGAAGGCCTCTGGAGCATCGGAGATACAACCAAAGGCTGCTTTTAAAAGTTACATTTGTACTGAATACTAGATCATATCCTAATATACAGATTTAATATTGTGACTTCAACGTACCACCATTTTGATTTAAAATTGTGTATGTTCTTAGCCTTAAGAGCTTCAATACAGTGGGAAATCATTACACTGTTCTAGCTGAATAAGATTGGAGTTATTCCTGCTAGCATTTATCTGCTTGGCTCTTATATCCACAACAATTCTCACAGTCAGCTTAGTAAAATGTCTTCTATAAGCCCTAATGGTCATCATCAAAATACAGTTACTTTAGTACAACTTGGATACCTTTAAAAAAAATGTTTTTCCTACAAATGGATCGTGACCGACAACAGTGAGGTCTGTTTTCATGTCCCGCATATGGAATCTAAAGGAGCATTTTGTTTAGTGTAAGAAGTGAAAAAAATGACCAATCATGCATGATGATGATGATGACAGTCGGTCTCATCACATTCTGCATTCTTTCTGTTCACTGGGCCAAACATGCTGCAAACTATCACTGTGTGCCAAGAACGTTGTGTCCTCTCACCTGGTCTTTGTGTTAGAGGTGGAGGAGCAGGAGGATCACATTCCGTCTCATGGTTGGTTGGCTGGCCCTTGTGCACCACCCTCTGCGGACTGGCTCTCCTGAACTGTTGCATTCTGAGGAGCACTTTGTCTCGGGCAGAAGAACCACTCTCGGCTCTCTGTCCTGCTGCTGCTGCTCTTGACCCGGTATCTCCTGAGTCCCGTCCAGCCCGTCCACAGACCGCATCACTACACACAGGCTGGGTCCGTGCGGGTTTGGCATCCCTTTTGTTATTTCTCCTCCTCTTGTCTCCATCGCCTGCCTGACTGGAGGGCTGTTGCTCCACTTTCTGTCTGGATTCACCCGGTTTCTTGCGGACTCGTTTGAGCAGCTTCGAGCAGAGATTTTCAAAATCCTCGCCCGAGTCATCCATGGTGGCGTCTCAATTTAAAAGGCCATGCCAGCTTCCCCCTCAGCCCGCAAACAGAGATGGTTTACGCCGTGCAGCTAATCGTTGTTTCCGAGGACCGACGTGGATCACCTGTGACAGAGGAACAGTTACATGTGTTTAAGAACATCACGTTAGAAATAATTATGACTCGGTTTTACTGAAGAAATACAATTACAACCGCCGTGTCATCCCTTAAATGCTAACCCTTTTCAACGAAATTATTATACATATGGGTAATTGTATTAAGAAATAAATGTTTGAAAGCGGCTAGCTTGTGATGCTAACTCTTCTTACCTTTACCTCTCTCTTCAGCTTCATCTTCCTGCCTCATCGCAGTTCATTCACAAGCCCATCGCAGACGAGTCTCGCCTATTTTAAACTATGCATAACGTTATGCATACAAAATATGGCTAGTATATGAAGAGAATTGGGCTGGCTGGGTTTGTTTTCATTTCAAAAGTCCTCCTACTCAACCGCTTCCGGTCACGTGAGGATGAGCGAACGAATGCGTGCCCTACAGGTCACGTGAACGCACCGCATCTTAGTAGGCTCGTTCGACCTGTCGCCGTCTTGCTAAGACCTGCGCAATTATGACGCTCGTCTTGCTGAGCGCACTGCATTATGGTTAGACTTTTTGTCCCACTTGCACCCGTGGCTGGCTGCGGCTCGGCTGCTTGAGACTTTGAAGTCCCGCGGTATCAAGACGGACACAGAGGCCGTGTCTGAACTGCCATACTAACGTCCTACTCATACTCATTTTGACTTCAATTTGAGTATGTGACGGTTGGGTATGCGAGTTTGGGTATGTGAGAAATTCCCGGATGAGTACTAACTTCCGGGAAGATTTTGGGTATGAATCGATCGTATACTTTTCCTACTCAACCGCCCCACAATGCACTGGGTCAATTCTACCCGCCCAGGAAAATGAAATATTTTCGAGCAAGTTGCTAGGCAACAACATTGTTTGGGGTTCCGCGATCTGACAACTGTACGTGCAGTCATTCATACACTCTTACAATAGATAAGAGATGAAGATAAATACCTAACAACATTAGAGTCACTAAGTGAAATGAGTGATGTGAGTCTGATAGTGGAGAGAGATTAGAACAGATCGCTGTTCCACACACCGCGGCTCGTCCAGCTCAACTCACAGACAGCTGAGTGCTGATGAGCCGGACAGAGAGCGTCGGAGGGATCCTCCGCCTCAAAACATCATTATTATAAAACAAGAGGTCTAAAACACAGATGATGAACACAGGACTGTAAAAATCTAGTTCAATATCTAACCTGTAGAGGGCGGTTATAAGCTTAACAGTGTCTAAACTGCCTGAATCTTATAAGAAGAAGAAGAAATTCTTCATTGCTTGAGTATACTTCAACTGAGAACGTTTTAGACGCAGCTCGCATACACAATCAATCTTTGAGTAGAGAGTATGCAGTATATAGATGGTGAGTATGTAGGATGTAGGACGCTAGTATGGCAGTTCAGACACGGCCAGACACTGGAGCAAGTCGCTGCAGTTGCTCCCCACGGGCTGCGGGAGCGAAATGTCTGATGGGAAACGTCTTGCTGACAGGCGGAGCTGAGCGCTAATTGGGAGTTTAAACCTCGTGCCTTTGATGCGTTTCCCCAATTGGTTAGGCAAAAGTCTGACATCACCGCTCAAAATTAAATTACGATCCATTCTTTTTGATTTTAATTTATGTTTAATCATTAGGCCGCCACAATATGCATTTAAGCAGAAATGTACTTAATCAGAGTTAAACCTCTGAACCCTTGACATAGAAATAATTTGGATGTGTAACTCTCCTGTATAGATATATTTAAAAGTGAACACAAACTTGAGTCACATAAGATCTTGGTGAAGTGATTTTTATACCATTAAGATTAAATCATAGGCTTATTTCAAGTGATCTAAATGGTCTGGGAATTGTATTTTACATGTAGTGTCGCAAAGCCAGACCAAAACTACAACAAGTAGTTTGTTTGTTACACATCATAATACAGTTCATCATATCCATCTCTACAATAATAATAAGGGATCTTTTCTTAGACCTTCTTTATTTAGGCCGATCATATTCGTTATGTGAAGGGAGAAATACTAAACCTCCTTTATTTGGATTTGTAAATTATTCTTGTAAATTATTCTTTATCACTTAAAAGTAGGTGTTCTAGTAAAGTAACAAGAAAGATAAAGATGTGTGGGGAATGGGGATATTAGCTTATATCTCGTTTCTTGTTTTGAAAATGCCCCTCGCTTTTAAAGTGTTTACTCGTCTTTGTGTTGTGTTCTGCTTCTAATCGGTTGTAGCATGTGTGACTCTCCTGCGAATATGTTTCTAATAGGCCTTCAAAATAAAACTAGAAAACGAACTGCATCCGCAACAAGGACGCTACTTCCGACTCGGAGCTGTCCGGCTTCAGTCAGGCATTTTCGTCACTCCCCCGACTGCACTCGGCTACTCTCGTCTACTTTCCAGACGAGCTGAAAGTTAGGTCGAACGAGCCTATTGTATTCATCGGCAAATGTTCAATTTTTCTTTCCTGATGCACATTCCTCGTGGACCTATCTTGGTAAAGTAGGAAATTGTATAGTAGTCCCTTTAGAATCTGAGAGGTTGTCACTTTTAGGTCCTCTGAAAAAAGAAATGTATTATTCTGAAGGAGCGACTGTCTGTAGGCTACTTAACCTGTGCAGTGGGTCTTATACTGAGAATATCTCAAATCTGACAGCTGTAAATTATGTCACCAACTAAAGTCTTTTTCATAAAACGGTCACTGACTTCACTCGGATCAATTAAAGGCATTTCTTATACTTCCCAATGTCATGGCACTGATATCCACAGACATAACAAGGCATAACAAGGCCTTGCAAAGTTTACAACTTCAAGATTTCCATTACACTTTGATAACTTAAAATAGAAATATTTGCATAAAGTGCATTGCACCTTATTTAAATTAATCAAGACCTGTGATGAACCCATTTATTTTCCATTAATGTATCGTATCACTGTTTTCATGTGTATTCTATACTCATGCATGACATTTCTTATGAATAGCCGTTTAAAATGGCAGAAATCTTTCCATTTCATTCATTCCCATTGGTATTGGAGTCATAATTTGTCCGAACTTGACTTCCTAAATTCAACATTTGTCCTTTTCTGAAATTTGAGGAGTATCTGCAGATTGCTCTCCTAAAATAAAAGTGTGCATATGGATCTTAATATATCATTTAAACTAAACCTTTTAAATCAGTGGATATTCAGGTTGAGACTAATGTTACAGTAGCCTGGCACCGGCGCCCGCCTACCTACTTCCGCTCAATTTTCATTTCACAAATGAAGTACGATGGTCTGGTTGGACCAGGCTAACGTTAGTGATCTCAAAATAAATTGTCTAATTATGTATTATAAATGCATATTTTTCCAGCAGGGACACAATATCAGTTGATTTTCCACCTACTGTTTCTGGTGACTGCAAGATTAAAACACTGTTGAGCTGAAACCAAATGAACACAAACCAACAAGGAGTGATGCCTCAGTATTGAGTCAACAGAATACTGGAGTTCTTCTGTTGCACACAGTTTATTTAACAATATGGTATATAAGTAAGAAATGAGTCTTTTTACCAGTTTATACAATGATTTCATTCTCTCTTCCTTATATGTATAGTCTTTTGCTTAATAACTTGATTTACAATAGGAGAAAAAGTAAATTCCCCCCTAATTCAAGTTTTACGTGAGTGAGGAGGAATGAGGGTTGATAACATTTTGTTTTTCCTCGGGGTGAAATCTCAAATGTGCCCTTCATCCTAGATAGCACACCAGCTTAGTGTAAAATGTAGAGGATGGGGTGTCAGGCCTACAAACAACGGTGATCATTCCACCTCAGCTTAGGGGGCTGGTCTCTTTCTCAGTCTCTTTACACTTTACATTTGTATGAAAAAAAAATGAAAAAAAGTATGACATTCTTTTTTTTTTATGTCAAAGCAACAATGTTCTACACCTGCAAGACAGATTTTTTTTTCAAATTCTAGGCCACTGCGATGTAGGCTGCAGTCCTTGTCGTCTGCGTTTGTGAAACCAGCTGTAGTTATTTAAGTGACTGTGAGGGTTGTGTGAGTGTCTTCATGTGCGCCTGCATACATGGCCTATGTGTTCACAACCTGCAGCAGTCCATTTTCCTATTTTATTACGACTGAGTGCTCTTCATACACGCAAAGAGGAAGGGGAACGGTCTCTGAACGCATCGCCTCGGAGTAATGGTACAACACTAGATTACAATTGCCAGGAATGACAGCTTCAGAAAAAGAACGAAAACCTGGCCCAATTCCCAGACAAAATATTTATACAGTTTCAACACAAAAATGCTTTAAGTTTCTTTTTCCAAAAAGGTACAAAATAAAGATATGAATAATATAATGCAATTGTACATTTTCTTTTTTTTAAAGAAAGAAAAGAAACGTGAAAGGCATAAAATCATACCAAATACAAACCAAAAATAAATTGAGTATTGAACACATTTGGTCTCAACCAAAAAATATATTCTTTGTGATTTAAATTTAATTTAAGAAAGAAACTTGCAAATCCCTCAACATCTTAAGGAAGAAATACCCATCGCTTGGCTTCAGGAAACAATTGCATTCCCTAAAAGTGTTACCTTTTTTGTTTTTTCCTCGACCAAATTTTCCTTTTTACAACAGTTGAAACTTTTTACATGTCAAGTACAAAAAAAAACCTTCTCAACCTTATAAAGAACAAACAAAGCCCTCTTACAAGACAGATAAGTGGAAGGAGGTGGTCTTTAAGTTCCCAGCAGAAAAATGCTACAATCCCTCCACAAACTTCTCAAGAGTGTCCCCTGTAGCGTCTCCCCCCATGCCCAAGTCACTGTTCAGCCCCCCTCTGTTGGGAGTGTTAAGCTGCGGTAGCATGGCGCTCTGTTCGGGCGCCCCCAAATGTCCCTGCTCCATGGAGCCCGACAGTGGGCCCCCGAGTCCTGGGTGAGGGGAACCCGAGTGTGGGGGGTGTGGATGCTGTGGCGAGGGCTGCGGCTGGTTCTGGACCTGCGGTGAGGGACTGGAATGTGGCCGCTGCTGCTGAGAGGGCAGACAAGGGGACTGGACTGGCACGGGGGAGCGGACCTGGTTGTTGAGGGCGTTGGCTAGTGTGGGCTGGCCGGGGAGGTGGGCTCCACCCTGGGGCTGGCCGGCCAGCAGGTGGGTCTGGGGGCTCATGGGGCTGGGCTGGGCAGGAGAGCCCATTTGCTGCTTGAGGACGGCCTGCTGCTGCTGCTGCTGGGGAAGCTGCTGCTGCTGGAGCATTCGTTGATGCAGTAAGGTCTGGGTGGAGTCCATCCCCCCCATGCCAGCCTGGGCCATCTGAGCCATGGGTGGGAGCTGGCCCATAGGTCCGGCAGCAGCGCCTGCGCCCGCCTGCATGGCTATCTGCTGCTGCTGTTGCTGCATGCGGAGCTGGGAGTACGTAGCTGCTGTCCCCTGCGTCTGAGCAGGGAACTGGCCTGGATGGCCCTGAGGCATCACCCCCAGTTGTTGTTGTTGTTGTTGCTGCTGCTGTTGTCTTAAGAGCTGCCGCCTGTAGAGCTCCTGGATCTGAGGGTTGGTGTGTGCTGCGTTGATCAGCTGCCCTTGAGCCCCTAACGCTGCCATGCCCTGCGCAGGAGGCTGCTGAGGGGGCATCCCCGGCCTCTGCACCGCTCCTCCTGGCATGGCCATAGCCTGCATCGCTGGAATGCCGGGCTGCTGTGGCTGACCTGCTTGCTGCGGCGGCTGGTTGGCATGGTACTTGGCTGTCCTCTGTTTGATGAACGCCGCCATTAGCTGAGGATTGGACTTCAGGATGTTGAGAACCTGCTGCTGCTGCTGTGGCGAGCTGGGAGACTTGAGGGTGCGGAGGAGGTCCTGCAGAGCGTTGGGTGCAATAGCACCAGGTCTCTGGGGTGTTTGCGGCCGGGGAACAGTCTGCTGTGGAATCAGCATCCTCTGGCTTGGCTGAGGTTGCTGCCCGGGAGCCATCATGGCTCGCTGCATGGTCATGGCCTGCTGTGGGGTCTGGCCAGGGACCAGGCCTGGTTGTTGGGTCTGAGCTGCCTGCATGGGCCCTGGGGCTCCAGGCCACTGCCCCAGGGCCATGCCCGGCTGCACGACCTGTGGCCCCCTGGGCCCCGGCACCATCTGCATGGGTGCCTGCATGGGTCCTGTCATGAGCTGCTGTGGCTGCTGGGGGTTCATGGCCAAGCCGTTCATGTTGACCCGGTAGTTCTGTTGGTTTTGCTGGGCCTGGGCCATCCTCTCGATGTGCCGTGCCATCTTGACTGCGGCGAGGGGAGGCTGCTGCTGTAGCTGCTGCGATGGCTGTGACTGCTGGGGGAGCGGGGACTGCTGCTGGTGTAGAGGCGAGGCCTGGGGCCCGGGCTTGCCCTGAGAAACCGGTGCTTGAGGCTGGCCATTGCGCGGTGTGTTGGGGAAAGAGGGAGACATGACGCCCGCTGAGTTGGGGGTCTGTGGCTGGTTGGAGAGGGGCTGCTGGGGAGTGTTGGGCTGGGCGTGGGAGGTGGGAGTGGTGGGGGCGGCGGAGGCTGGCGGGGATGGAAGTGGCATGGTTCTGCCTTGCATGGTGGCCATTCTTCTCCTCATCAGCTGGGCCTGCTGGAGCCTGTGCTGCAGCTGCTGCTGGCGTAGCTTGTGCTTGATGTTCAGACAGAACGGGACAGGACACTTGTTCTCCTGACAGTGCTTTGCGTGGTAACAGCACAGAGCGATGAGTTGCTTGCATACAGGGCAGCCACCGTTGGTCTTGCGCTTGCAGCTCTTGGTGTGCAGCACCACCCGCTTCATCTTCTGGCAGGACGGCAGAGAGCAGTTGGCATTGCGACACTGGCAGGCATGGACCAGGGACTGGATGCAGCGCTGGATACTTAAGCGCCGGCTTTCCTGAGGGCTCTTGGAATCTCCACCCTGGTTGTTGTCGTCGTCCAGGCCAAGGCCCCACTTCACCATTGTGTGCTCGTGTCCCTTCGTGTTGTAACAGCTTATGCACAGATCGAAGTCCTGCAGGAAAGGACAGACGAAGAAACAGTCATTAAAATGAGTCCAACCAACTCTTGTAAATAGATTGGTCAAATGTACTTTTGCTGTTCATAAAAGAAATTTGATTCCGTCCCCAAATATAATTCTTGATTTATCCTTGACTCTCCTAGTCTGATAGATCCAGGACATTGGAACACCAGTAATTTCAAACAGAATACATGGGGGGCGCTCGTGGTGTTGTGCTAAGAGCACCGCCCAAAGAGTCTCCGTCCTCAGAAGCAGCAGACCACGGGTTCGAATCCTTCCCATGGTTGTTCTCTGCATGTCAAAATAATCTAAAAAAAAAAGGAAAAAAGAAAAACAGAATACAGCACGCAAATAGGGTTAAAGCAGTATCTCACCTCGCACACAGTGCAGTGCCAGCGTGTCTCAACATGGTGCTTGCACTCATTGCACGTGTAGACAAAGCGGTCCTGTCCCTGGTTGTGCAGCTCCACTAGCATGCACATGGTGCTCCACTTGCACCTCCGCAGGGAGCTGAACTCCCAGTGTTTGTCCCGGGCCAGAGTCAGGAAGGCGTCGCGGCCGTCCATCAGGTCACAAGAGAGCAAGGGGTCAGGGTCAGAGATGGGGGGCAGGGTGTTGGCCATGGGGGCGGAGTGGAGGTGGATCACAAAGAACACCTTCAGCAGACAGTGAAAAAAAGCACAGAAAAGGATCAGAAAAGTTGATCTTCAAAACAGTGTTTTGTTAGAAACGATATTTAAAAACAAGACAAATCTGACCTCTTTGTGCTTCTCCAAGGAGGCGTAGAGCTTCTGGGACAGGTCGTTGGCGACATTGGGCATGCCGGGCTTCTTCTTATTGGCCCGGCTAACGCTGCTCTTGTTTTTATTAGTCTTCTTGCTGTTCTTCTTCTTAGCGTTTTTGCTGTCACTTGGTGTGCCCTGTGGCGGATATACAATGACATATATTAAAGAAAGAGTTCACTCAATTATCACACATTACCTGTGTTGATTATTGACAGAATATTAGGATTTATTACAGTGAGGATTTTGGTTATGATACACTTTGATGTCCCCTTGATCCAACCTCTCATTCGAGATCATTACAATTCAGATTCTATTCAAAATGTGTTGATTTAAAAGGCTTAAAAAGGTGCAGTGGTGATTTAGATTTTTTGGAAAATGCTTGTTGTCAAAATCACGGTTTATCTAAATCAGTGAATATCTCGCCTCACGATCCGCTACCTGTCCGTACTGTGTGCCCTTGAAAACAATCTGGTTTTGATACACAGCCTAGGCTCTGTAAACAGGCAGGTAAAACAAAGGGTGTGTAAACAAAAGGGGCACACGAAGCTATCAACATGCCCGTTTACAGAGCCATGGCTGTGTTTTAACACTGGATGTTTTTTTCAGCGCACACACAGTACGGACAGGTAGCGGGTCGTGAGGAGATATTCACAGATTTTTGACTAGATTAGATTTTTGACAGCAAGCACTTGAGTATATAAAACAGTTAATCTACAGAAGCTCAGAGTGGAAAATGGCCGGTCAAAGACGATGGAACATAACAAGAAAGTGTAGTGGTAAATTCATATGGATGTTTGTTGTTCATCAAACCACGAGCCATTGTCATGTACCTCAGGTGTTTCAGTGGCAGCGGTGTTTTCCTCCTTCTTCCTCTCCTCCTCCTCCTGCTCCAGCTCTTTGATGCTCTCCTCCAGCACGTTGGGCCAGAAGTCACCTTCAAAGTAGGGCAGCTCGTTAGCGCTGGTCAGACGGTCCTCTGTCGCCTGTTTACAGATATCCTGAGAGGCAAAAAAAACAAAAAACATGGAAGATTCCAGATCAACATACATATAGGGTTGGGTATTGTTACTTTTGAAACGGTTCTGGGGCTTAAACTGTACTTGAAACAGTACTTTAGAGCCTCAACATGCAACACACTTTGTCAAAAAAGAATGCCCTTTTATATCCAGTGCCAAATTGAACACACTATATATATATATATATATTAGGGCTGTCAAACGATTAAAATTTTTAATCAGATTAATTACAGGATTCCGTGGATTAATCACGATTAATTCTACCATTCGAAATAGGCCCAAAAAATTACCATTTTTTCTGTATATTGTTGTATGAATTGAAAGATAAAGGACAGAAGGTGAATATATACATTTAAATGTAGTTTTTATTCATTGAAAATCCAAATGATGGTGTAATTACTGCAAATAAATTATAATCAACTAAAACAACCACACCATACTTAAATTTGGCTGTCTCTATTCAGCAAATATAGCATAGGCTATAATGGCATGTATTGAGTGAATCCATGGTTTTGCATTCCTGAATACAACCTGATTGCAGTTTGTTCGTGTGTCTGTGTGTAGAAAATGCCCCAAAGTTCATAAGTTAGTGTTTGATATTTTTTACAGTGTGTTAAGATGTGTTTTATTCAGTGTGGATAACTGTCAGTTGGGGCCGTGACGTCAGTCGGCCGGAGAGTCTGTTTAGTAAGTTTCCTTTCTCTTCTCCCTCGGTCGGATGTGTGAGCGTTGCCGCAGTAATCGATTATTCCACATGTGAAACGTGTTTATTTGAGTTTATGTGAATCACCCGTGAGTGAGTAAGTAGCCTACATGCAGTCCCGATTGCTGTTATAAATTAGGCTATAGTTTATGTATGTTATTAACGGCCACGATTCGCGGGTCTCAACAGCTGTTGTAACGTCTCCTCACGAGCGGAGTTTAAGCCCAATTGTTTCTTTTCCTGCGATCTATGCTGCTGTGTCTGTGAAAGAAGGAAAATAAAGAGCGGATGAACCCTACTCCTCCTCTCCTAGTGTCATGCTTATAGTCTGACGTTTTTGGCCATAAGTGCTGTTCTGGCCGACACCTCTGAAGTGAAACCTGTGATACAAGCAGATCAGCGCGGTACCGATACATCCACCAGTTTCCTCCGCTACAGTGTGTGTGTGTGTGCAGGGTTCAACATAACTTTGTTTTCCTACTGGCCCGCCGGGCCAGTGGATCCGAGTTTTACTGGCCCCTTGTATATTTTCACTGGCCCTGCACACACTTTTTTTTTCTTCATAATTTAGTGTCAATAATTATAATACCTGTATTAGAAAAATAAAGAAAGATAACCAGATCTAAAGGGAATATCTATACTGTAACAGTATAGATATTCCCTTTAGATTTGGTTATTTTTCTTTTAGTTAATTATATGAAATGTTGATATTGCTCATACACATAATATAAAACCAGGCAAACATATTGAATTAGAAGCCTACAACTGAAAGTATGTTGAAAGAGTCGGCCAGTATTTTAAAGTCAAGTAGTTTGATGGTTGTTTTTATTCTTGAATTTGGGCAGTTTAATGAATAGTTCACCTGCAGAAGTCATGTGTGGTAGGCTGTTTTTATTACTTTCTCTATATGCATTAGGGATGTGAATGTGTCGACCGAATGACCGGTTTTCCACTTGCGCTCAAGTTGACTTCAAAAATAGAATAGAAATCCGAAAATCAGTGGGTTATGCCGTTTTTTTAATGGGAGATTTCACCGTGTATGTGAGTTCACGTCTGGCCGTGAGCGCGCTGCAGGAGTGTCACTTCTCCATGAAGTGTCACCTTCACATAAGAGTCCGGTGTGGGACCATTTTTTCAAACTATTGATAAAAAACAATGCAGTGCAAAATATGCAGCATAAGTTAAACGCTCGTCTAAGACTATGACGTTAAATCACCTTAGAAACACACAATGCCTTCGTCCGATCACAGCAGCGTTTCACCGTGTGATCTCGCCAGCGAGTGAGCCACCGCGCAGATGAACTGTGGTTTGTGGCTAAAATAATAACCGGGGATATTCTCCCCGTTAGCGATTTCAATGGGAAAGACTTCCGCGATCTGATTGAATGTCTCGAGCCTGAAAACACAGTGCCAAACTGCGCGACTATAGGAACTGTACAGTGAGCGGAGTCCCTCCGTTCGTTTCTGTCTACAACCGACACAATCACCGGAGACGCATTCACAGCGTTTAAATAACGCCCCTCATTTGTGTTACCATTGGGGCTTGCATGCAAATATTGTAACATTACGTCGGCAGATAAAGGAAAAGCGCAGTTATCATTTTCTGCACCTCAACCTCTGCTGTGGGAAGAAAGAAAGGAGGCAAAGCAAGTCGATTGATTTGTCGACTCGCAGGCGGACGGTAGGCAGCTCTGCCAACGGAGCGAGAGTGCACCCGCTTGTTGCTCCGCCTGTCCGCCCACGCATCGGTTGTTCACTGGCCTTTCATTAAAAAATATATTTTATATTAGGTTTATTATATTGAGTCTTAAATAAACACTGCTTTCATTACGACTCTCAACGCGCATTTCAATGAACCATGATGTAGTCTACAAAAAGATACTGAACTGTGATTGGCCAGTCACTGGCCCGGGCGGGACAGTGACTGGCCAATCAACTTGCCCTGCATATGATTTTACTGGCCCCGGGCCATCGGGCTATACGTTATGTCGAACCCTGGTGTGTGTTTGTGTGTAGCCGACGTTGTTGTCACGTACACACACCTCTGAAAACTGCAGACGTTTGTTTCCTCCCGTGAACGGAGCAGAATGTTTCTCCTGTTGCTTCCGAGAGCAACTGCCACCCACAACACAGACGTGGCTGTTAGCAGCAGTTAGCCTATAGGTCCGTGGTTAGTAGTTTAAAACATAGACTAGCGTGCTGCTATGTTTGGCTGTGCGCAGCTACTGATCCTGGGTCAGCCACAGCGTAAGAGTGACTGTAGTGTAGAGCGGGTGGGATGCATGGGGCGGATCATTCTGCACATGCGTTAAAAAAAATTAACGCATTAATTCCAGAAATTAATCACCCTGCGTTAACACGTTAATTTTTACAGCCCTAATATATATATATATATATATATATATATATATATATATATATATATATATATATATATATATATATATATATATATATATATATATATAGTATCTCACAGAAGTGAGTACACCCCTCACATTTCTTCAAATATTTCATTATATCTTTTCATGGGACAACACTGAATAAATGACACTTTGATACAATGTAAAGTAGTCGGTGTACAGCTTATATAGCAGTATAGTGTAAATTTACTGTCCCCTCAAAATAACTCGACACACAGACATTAATGTCTAAACTGCCGATTACAAAAGTGAGTACACCCCTGAGTTAAAATGTCCAAATTAGGCCCAAAGTGTCAATATTGTGTGTGGCCACCATTATTTTCACAGGTTGCCACTGGAATCCTCTTCCACCCATTCATGACGACATCAGGGAGCTGGTGGATACTGGAGACCTTGCGCTCCTCCATCTCCCGTTTGAGGATGCCCCAAAGATGCTCAATAGGGTTTAGGTCTGGAGACATGCTTGACCAGTCCATAACCTCTACCCTCAGCTTCTTTAGCAAGCCACTGGTCGTCTTGGAGGTGTGTTTGGGGTCGTTATCATGTTGCAGTACTGCCCTGCGGCCCAGTTCCCGAAAGGAGGGGATCATGCTCTGCTTCAGTATTTCACAATACATGTTAGAATTCAATGAAGTGTAGATCCCCAGTACTGGCAGCACTCATTAAGCCCCAGACCATGACACTCCAACCACCATGCTTGACTCTAGGCAAGACACATTTTTCTTTGTACTCCTCACCTGGTTGCCACCACACACACTTGACACCATCTGAACCAAATAAATGTATCTTGGTCTCATCAGACCACAGGACATGGTTGCAGTGATCCATGACCGTAGTCTGCTTGTCTTCAGCAAACTTTTTGTGGGGTTTCTTTTGCATCATCTTTAGAATAGGCTTCCTTCTGGGACGACAGCCATGCAGACCAGTATGATGCAGAGTGTGGCGTATGGTCTGAGCATTGACAGGTTGACCCCCCATCCCTTCAAGACTTGCAGCAATGCTGGCAGTATTCATACGTCTATTTTCCAAAGCCAACCTCCGTGTATGACGCTGAGCACGTGCACTTAACCTTTGTAAACTGGGCCGCACGGCAGTATTGCAACATGATAACGACCCCAAACACACCTCCAAGACGACCAGTGGCTTGCTACAGAAGCTGAGGGTAAAGGTGATGGACTGGCCAAGCATGTCTCCAGCCATAAACCCTATTGAGCATCTTTGGGGCTTCTTAAAACGGGAGATGGAGGAGCGCAAGGTCTCTAATATCCACCAGCTCTGTGATGTTGTCATTGAATGGGTGGAAGAGGATTCCAGTGGCAACCTGTGAAGCTCTGGTGAACTCCATGCCCAAGAGGGTTAAGGTAGTGCTGGAAAATAATGGTGGCCACACACAATATTGACACTTTGGGCCCAATTTGGACATTTTCACTCAGGGGTGTACTCACTTTTGTTGCCTTCAGTTTAGACATTAATGGCTGTGTGTCGAGTAATTTTGAGGGGACAGTACATTTACACAGTTATATAAGCTGTACACTAACTACTTTACATTGTATCAAAGTGTCATTTATTCAGTGTTGTCCAATGGAAAGATATAATGAAATATTTGAAGAAATGTGAGGGGTGTACTCACTTTTGTGAGATACTGTATATATATACACAGGTCCTTCTCATATAATTAGCATATTGTGATAAAGTTGATTATTTTCCATAATGTAATGATAATAATTGAACTTTCATATATTTTAGATTCATTGCACACCAACTGAACAATTTCAGGTCTTTTGTTGTTTTAATACTGATGATTTTGGCATACAGCTCATGAAAACCCCAAATTCCTATCTCAAAAAATTAGCATATCATGAAAAGGTACTCTAAACGAGCTCTTAACCTAATCATCTGAATCAACTAATTAACTCTAAACACCTGCAAAAGATTCCTGAGGCTTTTAAAAACTCCCAGCCTAGTTCATTACTCAAAACCGCAATCATGGATAAGACTGCCGACCTGACTGCTGTCCAGAAGGCACCCTCATCATTGACACCCTCAAGCAAGAGGGTAAGACACAGAAAGAAATTTCTGAGCGAATAGGCTGTTCCCAGAGTGCTGTATCAAGGCACCTCAGTGGGAAGTCTGTGGGAAGGAAAAAGTGTGGCAGAAAACGCTGCACAACCAGAAGAGGTGACCGGACCCTGAGGAGGATTGTGGAGAAGGGCCGATTCCAGACTTTGGGGGACCTGCGGAAGCAGTGGACTGAGTCTGGAGTAGAAACATCCAGAGCCACCGTGCACAGGCGTGTGCAGGAAGTGGGCTACAGGTGCCGCATTCCCCAGGTCAAGCCACTTTTGAACCAGTAACAGCGGCAGAAGCGCCTGACCTGGGCTACAGAGAAGCAGCACTGGACTGTTGCTCAGTTGTCCAAAGTACTTTTTTCGGATGAAAGCAAATTTTGCATGTCATTCGGAAATCAAGGTGCCAGAGTCTGGAGGAAGACTGGGCAGAAGGAAATGCCAAAATGCCTGAAGTCCAGTGTCAAGTACCCACAGTCAGTGATGGTCTGGGGTGCCATGTCAGCTGCTGGTGTTGGTTCACTGTGTTTTATCAAAGGCAGGGTCAATGCAGCTAGCTATCAGGAGATTTTGGAGCACTTCATGCTTCCATCTGCTGAAAAGCTTTATGGAGATGAAGATTTCATTTTTCAACAAGACCTGGCACCTGCTCACAGTGCCAAAACCACTGGTAAATGGTTTACTGACCATGGTATTACTGTGCTCAATTGGCCTGCCAACTCTCCTGACCTGAACCCCATAGAGAATCTGTGGGATATTGTGAAGAGGAAGTTGAGAGACACCAGACCCAACACTGTGGATGAGCTTAAGGCCGCTATCGAAGCATCCTGGGCCTCCATAACACCTCAGCAGTGCCACACGCTGATTGCCTCCATGCCACGCCGCATTGAAGCAGTCATTTCTGCGAAAGGATTCCTGACCAAGTATTGAGTGCATAACTGAAAATAATTATTTGAAGGTTGACTTTTTTGTATTAAAAACACTTTTCTTTTATTGGTCGGCTGAAATATGCTAATTTTTTGAGATAGGGATTTTTGGTTTTTCTTAAATTTTTTGCCAACATCATCAATATTAAAACAATAAAAGGCTTGAACTACTTCAGTTGTGTGTAATGAATCTAAAATATATGAAAGTCTAATGTTTATCAGTACATTACAGAAAATATTGAACTTTATCACAATATGCTAATTATATGAGAAGGACCTGTATATACAGTGCTGTGTGAAAGTTTGTGAACCCCTTGAGCCTTTTCGAATTTTATTTATTTTAACCATTATTAATTCATTTTTATCAATACCAGTATTTCTTATATGAAATAACAGATGTTTGTTTATCAATTCAACATTTTTCTTTTCCAGAAATCAACTGTTAAAACAGATAAAACAAATTATTTGACAAATGTTGTATCTGCAAAAGTTTGTGAACCCTGAGCTGCATTGCTTAAATGGAGCAGGTAAACACAATCAGATGGGCCAAATTGAGTGATGAAATGGACCAATGTAGTGAGAGATCTTTAGGGAAGAAATTGGGCGGCACTAGATAAAACAGAGATCAAACCAGGTCAGTTTAGGCTCACCAAAGTGAACCCATACAGGTCAGACATGCTAAATGCGAAAACAATCTCAAAGGATCTCAGGAATAGAGTTGTGATGCTGCACATTTGTCTGGGGACAGCTATAAATTAATTAAAAAAAAGTTTGAGCTCCATCGGTCCACCATGAGGCAAATCATCTACAAATGGAGAGCTTTAAGAGTGACTGAATATCTGCCTAGAAGTAGACTTCCTTCAAAAATATCCATAAGCACCACAAAAAAAAGTAATTTTTCAGTTAAAAGCCAACCCAAATATTACATCTAGTGATTTGCAGACCTCTCTTGCAGCATCTGGGACAGATGTGCATGGTTCCACAATAAGAATAAGTCAACATGGCTTTCAAGGGAGGGTTGCTGAAGAAGCCTCTACTCTCAAAAAAGAACAAAAGTGCTTGTCACAACTTTGCCAGAGAGCACCTGGTGATACCTGAAGTCTTTTCTGTGGACAGATTTGTCCAAAATTTAACTGTTTGGGCACAACCAAAACCGCCATGTTTGGGCAAAAACGCAACTCTGCCTACCACCAAGAGAACCTTCTCCCAAGTGAAGAACGGTGGTGGCAAATGGTCTGCAAATCTCCAGATGTAATGTTTGGGTTGGCTTTTACCTGAAAAATCCCTTTTCTTGTGGCGCTTGAGGATATTGTTGAAGGAAGTCCACTTCTAGGCAGATGTTAAGTCACTATTATCCGATGGAGCTCAAACTTTTTTATATGAATTTATAGCTGTCCCCAGACAAATGTGCAACATCAAAACTCTATTCCTGAGATCCTCTGAGATTTTTTCCCCTTTGAGCATGTCTGACCTGTTCAGTTTGGTGGGCCTAAACTGACCTGGTTTTATCTTTGTTTTATCTAGTGCCGACCAATTTCTTCCCTGAAGATCTCTCATTACATTGGTCTATTTCATCACTCGATTTGGCCCACCTGATTGTGTTTACCTTGCTCGATTTAAGCAATGCAGCTCAGGGTTCACAAACTTTTGCACATACAACATTTGTCAAATAATTTGTTTCATCTGTTTTAATAGTTGATTTCTGGAAAAGAAAAATTTTGAATTGATAAGCAAACATCTATTATTTCATATAAGAAATACTGGTATTGATAAAAATTAATTAATAATGGTTAAAATAAATAAAACTTACAAATAAACTATTTAAAAAAAATTATTAAATAAAATTCACACAATTTACATAATATCTAATACAACAATACTGTTTCAAACAATATAATAATGGAGATTAATGTGGAGACTACCAGGTTATCTAATCTCCATCTTAAAACTTTAGCTAAAAGTAATCATTTTGATAAGAAAGAGTCCTAATGACCTGAACAAAACAACACCTTGAATATAAAAATAGATACCAGTGTTTCCCCTACCATTATACAGGCCGCCAGGCCAACGGGACCCCCCGCCAGGCCAACAGCAGCCTTTTTAAATAAAAAATCATTTTATTTTTTAAATCAATTTTTCATTGATTCTGTAGTAATATTTTGCGAGCGTCTGCGCAGAACTGTCGGGTCTACCCCTCGTGTCTTTACAACCTCTCGTCTGATCATCCCATCAGCTGATCTGTGTGTCTGTGTGTGTGCGTGTGTGTGTGTGTCTGCGTGCGGCGCGTGTGCATTCGGTGCGCACTTGTTAAGGTTTTTGTGTCAAAAAATGGTTCAACGCGCCCAACGCAACTACGCAGCTAGTCTCCCCCCCGATATATTTATTCCCCTTATCAACCATGGCTGCGATCAGACCCGACCCGACGCAACAGCGATCATGTCCGCACAAAAACAACAACAACACGGCCAACAATTGTGCCAGAAGACAAATAAACAGCAACTGAACGGAACAAATAGCCTTAAAACAGCATTGCAGATTCACGCCGCTCGGAAATGAACACAAACAGCAAGGCAGCATCATACCAAACACATTTACAGCAGCATTGTGTGCACGGCAGTACAAAATAAAGGCAAGTAGCCTACATTACCCTACCTGGCTGTGATGGGACCGTGGCTGACGTAGATATAGGCCTAAACACTGGTGCTTCGCTGTAGCCTACTCGTTGTGAAAGTTCCCCGGACTTAGCAGTTATGTTTGGGTTCATTATATGGAGATGGTGGCCGCACACAACCGGGTGAGTTAACTAATGCTATCCGACCGGTGCTACCTGGGTTTATCGGCTAAAGCACAGCCGCACATATTCACTGAATTAACCAGGAATCCCATTCTCCTGGCTCACTTTCCCCACGTCTTCTAACCCCGAGCGGCTTCATACAGCACCAGCCAGCCGCAAATACATTTCCTCCTCGGTGTTTCTCAGCCTCTATATACACTGTCCTCCCACCGTGCCGATGTCCGTGACGTCGGGTCATTCTCCAGGCTGATTGGCTAACGCGTTGGAGCAGAAAAAGTTAATTTTTTTGAACTTGCGCGTTGGCGCTTTGGAAACGCGGCTACCACGACCAACGCACCGCTTTACCGCGGCTAAACCAATGGTTCCCTATGCAAAAATAGGATTTTTTAACGCCGCCACTGCACCCAACGCGTTTGGTGTGTTCGCACCTTTAAACACGGAAGCCAATGAGCAGGAGCATGACTAACAAGCAAACGTTGAACTAGTGGCGAAAATAAAACCAGCGCCTGCTCTATGGAGATATTAGCCTGGTCCAACCAGACCATCGTACTTCATTTCATTTGTACAGAAGGTCTGGAACTACTGTAATTGGCAAACGTTCACTCACTTGGAGGCCGGTGTCTGTTGAAGTTTAAAACTATTGGATCTGCTCAGTGCCACTCTGGATTAGCCAACCAATCGCATACGTTTGTAGTGACGTATGTCATGAGCCGGCTTCTGACGGTGCGTTCCAGTTGTACAGGGAACTCGGAAATTTCCGACTTCATTACATATTGTAGTCTATGGATCTACCGTACCTGGGAACGGTAACTTGCTAGAGCCTAACGTTTAGTTATTTGGATGAGAAAGGTTGTAGGTGTCCATACTTTCCCGAGCAGATGCACTGGAACCAAGCCCCAACCTTAGCGATTTTTACCAGCATCCAATAAGGAAGTGACCACAACTGTAGTAACCAGGAAGTGCCACTGGGGGCTGGGAGCAGAAAACAGCCATCTCTCATTGACTCCAATGTTAAACATGCCGTTTTCACAGCATTATTAAACCTATTTACAGCCTGGGCAACGAAACCATTTTAGTCTGTATGTTTAGGTCATATCTCCATGACAACACTGAGGGGGGTGAATTTTTTTGGCCCACGCTACTTTTTATTCTTTTGGAGGTTAAAATGTATTGGCGCGATCTCTTGAGTGACAGCTCTCCGCCCGTTGTCCCTCACTTTGCCTCTGAGGTATACGTCAGCTATCTCCCTCCCCCTCACAAAATGGCGACGTGCACAAACCAGGATTATTGGATGCCGTGTGAATAACTGAGGTCAGCCCGGATGCTACATCCATATTATTTACTATCTATGACTGGAACACAGACAGGTCGGAACTCGGAACTACCAAGTCGGAAATCTCCGAGTTCCGAGTATAAAGGAACGCAGCATTCAACTGAAACTGGAGCGCGACTTCGACGTCATCGTTTTCAGCCACTGTTCGCTGATTGGACCGCCAAAGGTCTGGCTGGAGAAGGAATCCATGAATACACTTCAGCCACAGACTGACTACCGAAGTGAAATTAAAATTGAGCGGAAGTAGGTAGGCGGGCGGAGCCAGGCTATGGAGATATTAGGGACTCAGTAACAGGGACGTTGAACAGGAAAAAGTGCTGAGCCAAACTTAGAAAGTTAAAATCGCTACGTCGCCGTGGCAACACAACCAATCCGTATCAACAGCAGAGACAGCGCAGAAAAAAACAGCATGCACACGTTTCAGTAAGTTTACAGAAGTGCCACACTGCTACTGCCTTTGACATTCTCAGAAAAGCATTCATTTATTTTCAAGGGACATATTAATTTATTTATTGTTTAAACTGTTAAGTTATCTTGTAGACAGCAGGCCTACAAGCTTTATTTTTTTGTATTTGCAATGCTACTTTATTTCTATTTCTAGCGACCAATCTAGCTACTTTTTCTGGTGTTATTGGTGACTTTTAGAGACCCTGTCGCTAAAGCATGTATCGCTCTTAACACTTCTAAACGAGCAGCGGGTGCTCAACGGCCACTCCCCCCCTTCCCAGAGCACTGACAGGCGGCCGAGTCCTCACGCAGCAGTCCCTCCCAGCTGCAGTCAGAGCAAGAGATACACACCTCTCCGCTCTAGTGTTCCGTTTGCATCACTATTAGCAGTTGTAGTAGCAGCGTTCCCCCCCTCTTTTACTGTCTATGAGTAGTGCAAATCAAAATGTTATACAGTGCTTTCGAACAGAGAGCGAACTGCATGGCGAAAGACAACAGGAAACCGGAGCGCGCAGGCGCCCTCTGTCATTCAAATCCCGTTTGAGGGATAACTTCGGATTCCAGGTGAATTATGAAAACGGTGATAGACGTGTGGAACAATGTCGGCACACAGGTTATTGTTTCACCGCGATCGCTTATGTAGGAGGCAACATGTTGAACATGCATGCGCATACTATCACCATTACTGTGAAGAAAAACGAGCTGGGCAAAACCCAGACACTATTTTCTTTTTTATACTGAACATAAACAAGCTGTCATTCAATTAATGCAGCAGTAGCACTTTTATTTGATAATTGTTATATTTATAAGAGCACTTTAGAGTTTAAGAGAGCTGCAGTAATATTTTCTTTTTTTAAAGTCAAAAAGACCCTTAAAGATGACATACCCTTTGTTTACACCAGCTTACAGAGCCTGCTGAGCATTAACACTATATTTTTTCATTGCAATTTTAGTTTATGCTGCACCTACACCTTTTTACGACGCCCGCTGTCGCAAAGCGCGTGCCAGGCGCGTGAGTGTGAACTGAGAAGGGAGCAATATAGTGCATGTCCGTGTGTTGAAAGTGTGAGGACTCTTTTCGGCTCCGTGAGAGTGGTTTTGACACTGCATCAACTAATGCCAGTCACTGCCACACACACCTGATTGCAATGAGTTGCAGCAGTGTCACCTAACTACTCTCTCTCACGGAGCTGAAAGATTACGTGTCCGACCGTGTCCGACTCCTCACAGAAAGCGAATGATAGACGGCAGTTACTATGGATCACGATGAGGTAATGTGTTTATGTTGTTGTAAATAATTACTATTTCAGATAATGGTTATCTGATGATGGTGAAGCAAAGCAAACTTTGTGTTAGTACCAACCGCTCATTCATTTAGGAGGAAACACTGCAGTCTAGTTTCGCTCTCGTGAAATTGTATACACGTTGCTTGGCAACGCCCTCGTCCCCCGTAGCCTATATCACTCTCCCTTTTAGCTTTTCTTCATTGCATTCTCTTTTTTTTCTTTGATGGTTCAGCCCTGTTATCAGTCAGTATGACGACAAATAACTGTATCAAACAAGGCTCCCGCTCCCCTTCCCTCACCTGGAGGGATAGGCTTCTCAATTCACGTTGCAGCGCCACACTGAAATCTGCGACCAATACGGATATGTGACCATAGAGCCTGCACGAGCGAACCGAAAATCGGACTGGGTGTGCGACCAGACCAAAAGGAGTAATAAAAACTATTTAAAAACGTCTTTCTTTGCACTGATGGTCTCGTTTGCTGTTAAAGGTAATTTATGATTATCAGAGGAAACATGAGGCTGTTTAAAAGATATTTAAATGTTACTCGTAGCTGCTTTAACTTTAAAAGGATAAGGTTTTCTTCTGCAGGGGCATGTCCCCAGACCCCCCTAGAAGGTCCATTCTCACCCAGCAGGATCTAAAAATCCTGTGAGAAACACCACATGTACTTTGTACCGAATGTGAAAGCATAACCCTATGCCATAATTTTTAGCGGGCTGTCATCCCAAATGGAATTCGTTTTAGTCAATTTCTTCTAGAAATTTGGTACGCACGCGGCACACATAAAAAATTCTAGGGGAAACACTGGATACACATGTAAAACACCCATATAAAATTAAATACTAAATAATAATATTATTGGACTTACAGTACTATAGAACTATAGAACCACAGATTGAAAACGGTCAAGGAAGAGCGTGTGCCTTTTGGAATATTAACTGTGCTCATTTGCATTTAACTTGAAAGAAAATTCAACTGACTTAAAAAATACAAAGAAGTCTTCTGTAAGGATAAGAAATATAACATTTCTTGAGAAGAAAAATTATCATGTTTGCCCTCTCAGGACGGATACGAGATCTTTAATGTACATGCTGTTCTAATGTGCAGCGCACTGTTTATTATTCATTTAACAGCCCGTCATCAGACACATAGGCCTACCGGATGGTTTTATACATCGATCGCTCCATAAAGTTATCCAAGTCAGAGCTTTTTGTAAGGGCAGAGATCGTTATTTTAAGTGTCTTTATGAAGTTCCTTGTCAAACATTTCCAAATCACCGGACCGCCGCGTCCCGCTGTGTGTTTTTTTGGGTTCGTCTCCACCGCCGTGCATAAAGGCAGCACTAGAACAGCTGACGGGAGGAAGCGTGCAGGCGGCCGCTGCCTCATCGTCAGCCTTCACAGTCCTAATACATCCATGACAATGCTAGTAGGTCCCGTGTCATTCACAAAAAGAAATGCATTGCATTGCCGTTCAAACATAGTCTGACATAAAGAGCAATCAGTTTGTTATACTGCGAACATGAGCAAGTGTTGAACACTCGTGCATGGGCGCCTCAAGATGGTCGGGCTCGTTCTCGTCAATCACAGCTTGGTGAGAAATGCTCCTCGCGGTGTACACAGAACAGCATCCGCGAGCGGACATCCTTCATCGATCATGACATAAAGAGCGATCAGTGTCAAACTACAAACGTGACTACAGCAGGGGGTGGCACCGAAATGAGGCACTGAAATTTTCATTATTAAATCGGTCTGGTTACTACCGTTTACGTCGGCACCCGTGCTATACTAGTATGGGGTTTTGGTACCCAACCCTACATACATACCATATACAAGACAACATTGCATGTGTTCAAAAAGCAACAACCCACATAATTCTACCAGGAAGTATGATAAGGAACACAGTAAATCCATACTTCTGTCCTTTGATTTAAAAATTCTACAGACTTCAGATGTATATGTAAGCCTTGTGTCTGTATTGAAAATGTCTCCTCCTAACCTTGTAGTCATGCAGAATTCTCTCAGCAAAGGCCTTGTCCAGCATCTTCCTGTACCAGTCCTGCAGCCTCTTGGGCTTGGGGATCTTTTGGTCGATGGGATGGCAGTGGAATATGTAGTCGTCTCCTTCACTGGGCGGACATGCCCAGATGTGACCCTGGGCATACCTGTGGGCATATCCGGAAACCAAAAGTAAGACCAAAGAGTACTGAATCCCCAACACAAAGCACACAGCAGCGTATTACATGAGCGGAGGTGATAAAAGGATTAAACAGACTGAGGCTTACCCGAGTTTCTTGACATATTCCAGATAGCCGATGAGGATCTCGTGGTACACTGCTGTGCGTAGGATCCGAGGTTTGAAGAAGTGAATACTGTCAAGGTATGATATGTAGACCCGTCTGCAGAGGAAGACAGTAAGGAACAAGGTGAGTTTCAGATGCAGTGCCATTCCTTTATGGTAATGTGCTATACTATACGTTATGTACCCACCTAGTGTTAGGGAATGGGCATTCCGAGCCGTACTCTTGCACGTGCATGCCGAAGAAGCACACGTCCACGCCGTCAATCTCCTCGAAGGCAAAAAGTGCTTTGGTTCTGTAGGGGAAGGTCTCATGCATCTCACCCGTGTCCACAAATCTGTTGTGATGAAGAAACAATTCAATATGAGAAACGTTTATTTGCATTTTCTTCACTTTTCTTCACTGATTATTTGAGCTATTCTACAAATCAACATTATCTATTTATCTCTTACTCTTTTAACATTTATTTTATTCCAACCGCCCTGAGTTGGTCATCTGGTCTTTCCTCTAACGGCTCCCACACACATCCTACCTCTACTGCGCGTCTGCCTTTTTGTCACTGACCGTGTAATCAACCTAGAGCGGCCACACATCCAACCTCGGACGCGCTGCCGATGCCCGTCGGAGGCGAGTCTGCAGCCACGCTCCACTTAACCTTTTTCTGAGAGACGCACGTCTCTCTTGGGTCTTGCTGCATTAACTGATAGAGAAATACTCTGCTGAGAGTCATATTGACTTGTGTGTGTCCCTTTCAAAATAAAACTTCCAACAAGCGAAAATGTGGCAAAAAAAAAAAAAAAAAAAAAAGGCAATGAGGAGCACGGATTACTGTCGAGACTCAATATAAATCATATGCATCATAAATGACATGAAATAACTTAATTTTTAATGTGAATTTTCTATGAAAACTCTATGTAGAAAGACAGGGCTTTCAAAAGCAGCGCTGCAGCAGCAGCAGCAGTTGAGACGTTGTATGTGTGTCCAAAAAAAGTGCGAGAGGCAGCAGTAACGGAAGGCGACACGCTCCAGAGGTAGACGCAGGATGTGTGTGGAGGCCGTAAGTCTGGGATGGGGTTTTCTCACTTCCTGTTTTTATTGTTCTATCGATCCATGCTTTTACTTCTTCTTCTTTTACTCAGTCCATGTTTATCAATTCTGTTTTTGTGTTTATTTAATTTCTGACAGGTAATGTCTTGCTATGCCTGTGGCTTTTGTGTTGCCTTCGTAGTGTGTATGAAATGTGCTATAAAGTTTGATTTGATTAGATTAAGATTAAGAGAGGTTAAAACATTTGTTCTTAAGTAATTTGACTTCAATATGAAATTGGGATTGATAAAGTTTGTATCTCATGGTTGCATAGGTTTTGTAATAGAGGTCGTACCTGTGCAGCTCTTTTTCAGCGACACTCAAGGGCCTAATGCGACAATTTGGGTCAAGTGTCCCGCAGTCAATAAACAGCAAACAGCCTTATATCAGTCAGACTAAAGATAAGAGACTCTTGGATGAGGGATGGACGAGCATGGAGGACGTTGATCCTGTGTGATGCTGAACTCTGAACCACCCTGTGAGGTACTCAGGGAGGGTGTGCACTCCGGCTTGTCAAACATGAAGCTTCCACAATCACTCTGAGTGGGTATAAAATCTTTATGGAGGGCATTCAGCTTTGTATTGCAGGGCCAATAAAAATCAAGCTCAGGACAAACACGAGCTGTGCCTGTGCATCTACAAATCAAATGAGGGCGAGTCAGGCATTTGGATGTCTACAACATGAAGGGCCTCCCTCATCATGACTGTGGTTGTTGACTCTTTTTGTTCATTTATTTGACTAAAGCCATTTTAGTGAATTTAAAGGAATACTTCACCCATACGGAACCGGCGTTCTATCATTATAAAATCGCTATTATAATGTAATGAATGAGGTTTTTCTTCCCTCAGTCTTCCCTTGGCCCAGCTGTCCTGTAAATCTTAACCCTACATTTTTACTAGTGTGATGTCACACTAGTAAAATGTAGGGTTAGACAATGGGACCATAAAACACTCTTTCTGCCTTTTCTCACCGGTGAAGTAGGTCTTTAAGGTGTTTTAAAGGAAAAAATGTAATCAAAAACGCACCAAAGAATACATTACCTACAACTATAAGGCTGTTTCTGGTAGACTCTGTTGGTCAATTTAAAATACAAATTTATTTTTCTCAGTGTCAGTGAAGCTCTCACCTGGCTTTCATGCCTGGCTTAACTTCCACCATTTTGTCGGAACTGGCCACCACTCGGACAAACACCTCTCCGGCCTCCGGGTGGTTCTGTCTCTTCAAGTATTTATTCACACGGTCCTCTATGTACATTCCCAATCGGGTTGACTGCAGCCCTGCGGTGTACAAAAACACACAAGAGAAATGTTTAGGGAAAAATGTCAATTATTTTAACTTTGCAGGATGAAAGTAAAGCATGGAGTTACACCCTTCAATTTACGCTAACGAGAAAAGAAGTAGAACTCATTTGTGTGTGCGTGTCTGTGTTATGTGACCGCGAGATCTTGAATCTGTTAGCACCATATGCCCTAAAGGTCACATGTTCTGCAGGGCTACAAAAGCCCAAGAATACCAGTGAAAACCACAAGGCCGACATGGGAATAACAAGGTCGCCACTGAGAGACCTGTGTGCCCCATGTGCTGGTGCCAGTGGAGGTGGATTATATTACCTTGTGTGTTCAGTGCTTTTTGACACAAAACTGCAATAATCTGTTGACATTTTGAATACTGCATAAAATTTAAGGAAAGCAGTTTTCAACATCACGTAAATTTTAAAAAAGTATAGAGAATTGAGCTAACGTTTAGCAGAGAACTTGTTTTCCTTCCTTGATTTTCCACCCTTCTTTAAACAGTTGTCACAGATGAATCTGCAAAAAGAGAGAAAGTTAAAGAAGTTAGGACAAATTGTTTCAGTTAACCCCAAATTATTAAGAAACAATTTAGCCAAATCTATGAAAAATAGGGGGTTGAAAACTCACCCAGACGGCCAAATGACATCGTAGTGTAAGACGCATATCTGGTGCATCTTCCGTCCACAATCTTTACATTCAACAAACCTGAAGATAAGCAGGCATACAGTGAGACAGGCATACAGTGAGGCAGGCATACAGTGAGACAGGCATACAGTGAGACATGTACACATTTTTAGACCAGATAAGAGTTCACAGATCTCCACAGAAAACTGTAGGTTCCTGAATAAAAAAAATACTTGATGCACTCTTTGCAGTATTTAGCGTTAAAAATGCGTGCCCTGACAAAGACG
Organism: Ammodytes marinus; assembly: GCF_949987685.1. NCBI lineage: Eukaryota > Metazoa > Chordata > Actinopteri > Uranoscopiformes > Ammodytidae > Ammodytes > Ammodytes marinus. Next base: position 33,514,317 of record NC_137235.1, read on the forward strand.
ATTCATCAAAAAAAATAACCTATGCTAACAAATCATGCACTGTCCAATTCAAGTCGTTTGTGGGAACGTTGATACAAAACACATATGCTGTTTAAGTTTCTTCTGTCGCTACCCACTTGCAGGCCAGCCAAAGCGAGTGTGCCATTGTGGAAGGATTATTGGTATTGTACATCAAATTCTGTCTGATGCAAAAAAGTATTTGGATACACTGACCCTGAGTTCCAATCCCCATACTTCCCTACTATTTAGTATGCCAGCAAAATATGTAGGATGTCCCAATACATGCACGTCAATTGTAGTATGCTGAAAATACATAAATGCCCCACTAACTCCGATTAGCATTTGGAGTACCGTAATTTTCGGACTATAAGCCGCAACTTTTTCCCCATTTTTCGACCCTGTTATTACACAGCACAGTATATATTCTGTAGCTACTAGGGATGAGTGTTAGTAATCGAGTAGGCCTACTCCTCGTTTCAAATGAACTCGATTGGTGGATGAGGAAAATCTTTTTTTTAATTTATTTTTTTTGTGTCTTTAGCCTTTAGGCCGGCGGGCCGCGGCCGCCCCTATTTTAAAATGTTATATACGTGTACAAAACAGATAAAATAAAGTTTAACAAAATTAAATCAGGGCTCAACAATAAGGATTGCCCGACGTCCCGGGGCAAGTAAAACGCCACGTCGGGCCAGTAACTATGACAACCCACTTGCCCGAACGGGCAACCGGGAGTTTTTCCGAAATTATTGAAAAAAAATAATAATATTTTTATTTTTATAGCGCCAAATAAAATTCATCTATCCACGGTCTTTTTTCATATAGAGCTGGTTCTCATTATTAAATAAACGCTTAGGCCTATGTTACTTATCTAATGTCTGCTGCGTTGCATCTCTCTCCTCTGCTCCGTTTTGTGAAGGGGGGCGGGGCTCCAGCGCCGAAACACACACACACACACAGATTTCGGCAAAAAACTGAAAAAACTGGTGCGCGTCTCTCACACACAGTCAGAGAGATAGGAAAGAGAACTACACGCGTTACGTTGGTGTAACAGAAAGTACAAAAGCCAACGAGAAGCCTAAATAAGTAGACCCCAGCCGTCTGAAAAGCAGCAAACATATTCGCGTTTTTTAAATGCATCCAAAGTGAATCTAGTAGTAGTTTAGCGAGGATGCTAACGTTAGCTCTGCTGCTAGTAGCCTACTACCAGTTTAATGTGTGCAGGTCAACACAAACATCAGCAACAGTTAGCAGAGGAACATCTCTACAGCCTGCATGTACATCTTAATAAATGGACCTGAGGTGTCATTTCTCATACCAGGAGGCAGTGGAAGCTTGAAACTATACTGGAAAAGTGTTCAAAACAGCCTGTCCTTAGCCAAAAGTTGAGATTTTTAATAATAATAATAATAATAATAAACGTTTAAAACAGATTGTTGTAGGCCTAAAAAAATGTCTTACAGAAAAAAAGTTCTAAAGAATTGCTGTTGTAAAAAGAATAAGGTACAAGAAAAAAACATTGTGGTGTGACCAATGTTTTTTTTGCATAAAACACGTCTCATTTGCAGTTATTGTCGGTTTAGAAACTAAAAAATTACAAATGTTCCAACTCATAATATAATAATAATAATATTTGAATAATAGCCTCCACTTTCAGTATGATCATCTATAACACTGTCCATGATGTGTTTATACATTATAAATAAAGAGCGAATATAACAAATATTTGTACACCACTAATTAAAAAAAAATTATATAGGGGCCAGTAAAAATTGACTTTGGGCAAGTAGAATTCAGACCCACTTGCCTGGTCGGGCAAGTGAAAAAAAACCTTAGCGTTGAGCCCTGTAAATATTTTGATGCAAGTGCAATAAACTGAGCGTTGTATCAAACATCAACTGCAAATAACTGCCACCGCAGCACAGCCTGTGTTCTCCACAGCACCGCGGAGCTGAACACGGTCTCTCCTTTCTTCTCCAGAACATTTTCAGGAATATAGCCTAACTGTCCAATTATTTCAAAGCAGATGATAAAGTTACTTGCATGCACAAGTTCCGAGCTCCGAGCCAACAACAGTTAAGAAGCCTTCAATGGGGAATACGGGGATAAGATTCAAAAACCGACCGGTGTAACGTTCCGTTAATGAGAAATTAGTCGCGGTAATTATTCACGGACACGGAGTGAGCATTACACGGTTGGATATAGGCCTACAACTATCTGCTTTGGTGAGTTATATGTATTTAAATTGTAGGACAATCATTTAATATTATTTGCTGCCCTTCTTATTTTAAATGGTGACTTAGGCAATTTTTTTGTTACAACTACAGCGCATGCTTTTTTTCTCCCCATCGCAGACCTACTCGATCGGTTTAAATTGTGGCCCGTCTATTTAATTACTTTCAGTGAGGAAAAGGTGTTTTAAACTTGCGGAAATAAATCCTTAATATCATATGGCAACTGTGACTGTTTGACATGAGCATTGAGCGCTTTATTGCGGTGAACCATTGTTCTGTAGACAGATGCGTTGCGTTCTAAAAATAGAAAAAAGTTTAACGAGGAATCGATTGATCCTCGAGGAATGCAAGCGATCACACGAGTAGCGAAAACACTCGTGCCCATCCCTACTAGCTACTATTGCACTAAATAGTAACACTTACGTACGTTATGCAAATATGCAACTTGTTTGTTGAAATGTTAATAAATGGGAGCTTCCTCAAGCAGCCATCTCTTTCCCGACAATCCCCTCTGTGCACAAACTCTTACATATGGTAATTAAACATTATAACACCTGCGGCTTATAGTCCAGTGCGGCTTATAGTGCGGAAAATACGGTATTCATCTTTATTCTTGACATTTCTCAACATAATGATAAAAAAAAAATTCCTTATCTGATTTTTCCCCCTCCTGTGGCCCTTAAACTCTTCTGTGCTTTAGTATGTAGTTTAGTAAAAAGAAAGAGTATATGATTTGGAACGCAGGGAGAGATTTGACACAGGGTTCCACTCTGCTGAGCTGCTCCCGGGGGCCTCAGTCAAACCAAAGTGATTGATCAGAGAGCACCAGAGAGATAAAATGCACCAAAAGCACACAAACAAAGCCAGATGAGTGTTGCAAAAAAAACAAAAAAAAAAAAGCTTTTAAAGATGTGAACAGGAACAAGTGAGTAGGAAAAAGCAGTAATGTGATTACTCAACACACAAGACTAACTTCTGAAAAGAGCAGCAGAGAAACAATATGATTGTCTCTTAGTATTGGTGCTTCTCATGGGGAAAATGGCCGTGAGGGGTTTGTGTCTACTTACGGTTCGGGGTCCAGAATGTCATTCTTCTTGCGTTCAAACTGGTCTTTAGAGATCATCCTGTAGTGTCAGAGAAAATAACAGAAAGAGGAGAGCTGGTGAGAAAAACAAAACACACATTGGGGAACCCGTGGTGCAGTGGTCAGAGCGTTGCCCCCCGGGCCCAGGCCCTGCAGCAGACCCGGGTTAGAATCCCGTCCGGGTCAGTTCTCTGCATGTCTTCCCCTCTCTGCCCCACTTCAACTCTGTCTCTCCAACATATCTAATTAAAAAAAACAGCAAAAATGCTCCAAAAAATAATCTTAAAAAATAATAATAATAAAAAAACGCTTGATATTCCCATCATGAGTCAGAAACTCTGTGCGTGTCTGGTTGCTGGATGTGGGGAAATGCTCAATAAGAATTCACCTACAGTTTGGATTGACATAGTGTAAGCTGGGAGATGCTTCTCACAGCTGGAGACACTCTATGTTATTAGGATCTGTGCTCTCTGCTAAAGTGTGCGACTTTAGCAGAGGCAAGACTTTGAATATCTATCGGCTGCATGGGGGCTGCTTTGAAGCTGGCCTTGTACTCTGCACTGACCAGTACAAAAGTAAAGAGGGAAGATTTTTCCTTTTTCTCCCAAAAAAATTAATTGACCCGAAAAGGTTCCAGAAAAAAGGAAGGACGTTTCCCTACAACACCATTATCAATAGTTGACTTACGTCTGTGGCTGTGCAGGGTCGTCTCCTAACGTAACACTGTCCCCCTGGATCTCATTGAAGCACTTCTCACAGAAATGATACCTGCAATAATACACATTGAACGGTCAGCACATTCAACATCAAATGTGTAGCTGAGCAACACTCGCGAACAGCTCCCTGTTGTCTCTTTCACTGAAGTATAAAACATGTAATATTACTATGTTTAGTATGCGGCCACTTTTTTTTGTGTCCAATACAATTGTGCACAAATTAACACCCGTCTTTTGTGTTTTATAATAGAGGGGGGGGGGGGGGGATCCCCAAGCTCCCATTGAGAGTGTAAATAGACTGCTGCCTCACGACTGCTGCCGTGCTGCTCCGCTCTCAAAATGCCCAGTTCACATGTGAAAAAAGGGGGCTGCAGTTGCACAGATTATACAGCAGGGGGTGCAAAGGGACGTGCTATACAGGTCCTTCTCATATAATTAGCATATTGTGATAAAGTTGATTATTTTCCATAATGTAATGATAATAATTTAACTTTCATATATTTTAGATTCATTGCACACCAACTGAAATATTTCAGGTCTTTTGTTGTTTTAATACTGATGATTTTGGCATACAGCTCATGAAAACCCCAAATTCCTATCTCAAAAAATTAGCATATCATGAAAAGGTACTCTAAACGAGCTCTTAACCTAATCATCTGAATCAACTAATTAACTCTAAACACCTGCAAAAGATTCCTGAGGCTTTTAAAAACTCCCAGCCTGGTTCATTACTCAAAACCGCAATCATGGATAAGACTGCCGACCTGACTGCTGTCCAGAAGGCCATCATTGACACCCTCAAGCAAGAGGGTAAGACACAGAAAGAAATTTCTGAGCGAATAGGCTGTTCCCAGAGTGCTGTATCAAGGCACCTCAGTGGGAAGTCTGTGGGAAGGAAAAAGTGTGGCAGAAAACGCTGCACAACCAGAAGAGGTGACCGGACCCTGAGGAGGATTGTGGAGAAGGGCCGATTCCAGACCTTGGGGGACCTGCGGAAGCAGAGTACTGAGTCTGGAGTAGAAACATCCAGAGCCACCGTGCACAGGCGTGTGCAGGAAATGGGCTACAGGTGCCGCATTCCCCAGGTCAAGCCACTTTTGAACCAGAAACAGCGGCAGAAGCGCCTGACCTGGGCTACAGAGATGCAGCACTGGACTGTTGCTCAGTGGTCCAAAGTACTTTTTTCGGATGAAAGCAAATTTTGCATGTCATTCGGAAATCAAGGTGCCAGAGTCTGGAGGAAGACTGGGGAGATGCCAAAATGCCTGAAGTCCAGTGTCAAGTACCCACAGTCAGTGATGGTCTGGGGTGCCATGTCAGCTGCTGGTGTTGGTCCACTGTGTTTTATCAAAGGCAGGGTCAATGCAGCTAGCTATCAGGAGATTTTGGAGCACTTCATGCTTCCATCTGCTGAAAAGCTTTATGGAGATGAAGATTTCATTTTTCAACAAGACCTGGCACCTGCTCACAGTGCCAAAACCACTGGTAAATGGTTTACTGACCATGGTATTACTGTGCTCAATTGGCCTGCCAACTCTCCTGACCTGAACCCCATAGAGAATCTGTGGGATATTGTGAAGAGGAAGTTGAGAGACACCAGACCCAACACTGTGGATGAGCTTAAGGCCGCTATCGAAGCATCCTGGGCCTCCATAACACCTCAGCAGTGCCACACGCTGATTGCCTCCATGCCACGCCGCATTGAAGCAGTCATTTCTGCGAAAGGATTCCCGACCAAGTATTGAGTGCATAACTGAACATAATTATTTGAAGGTTGACTTTTTTGTATTAAAAACACTTTTCTTTTATTGGTCGGATGAAATATGCTAATTTTTTGAGATAGGGATTTTTGGTTTTTCTTAACTTTTTTGCCAAAATCATCAATATTAAAACAATAAAAGGCTTGAACTACTTCAGTTGTGTGTAATGAATCTAAAATGTATGAAAGTCTAATGTTTATCAGTACATTACAGAAAATATTGAACTTTATTACAATATGCTAATTATATGAGAAGGACCTGTATATCATGTGCTGGCTTTCAACCATAGATAGTAGAGATCGCGCCAATACATTTTAACCTCCAAAAGAATAAAAACTAGCGTGGGCCAAAAAAATTCACCCCCCTCAGTGTTGTCATGGAGATATGACCTAAACATACAGAATAAAATGGTTTTGTGGCCCAGGCTGTAAATAGGTTTAATAAGACTTTGAAAACGGCCTATCTAACAAGTGAGTCAAAGAAAAACTGCTCGTCTTGGCGCCACCCCCAGTGGCACTTTCTGGTTACTACAGTTGTAGGTCACTTCCTTATTAGATGCCGGTAAAAATCGCTGAGGTTGGGGCTTGCTTTTAACTAAAAGGGGAAAGGCAATGATGGGCAACATTGTTTGTGGGCCTTAACCAAAGCGTTGTATTCTCATCTGTCGTACAAGAGAGGGGCCAGCAGCACTGAATTCACACACGGCTTTGTTGCTCTCAGAGTCTCACGCTCCTTTTGGTTATTTCTCTGTATGTGGAATGCTGAAACCTCGCTGTTAATAAATGTTGTGGTGTGAAAAAAAAACATTCTTTATTTTCGTTCCGTGCCAGGACCGGGAGGCAGAGCCATTAAAGCTGAAGCTGTCAGGAGGGCAGTGTTCCCTATAGGGCTACAGAGGAACAGAGCCCAGGCTGCAGGGGGGGCGGGTAATACACTTCAAATGGCCACATTTATCGCCTATCAAAAAGACAACCATGCCTGCAAATGTGTGATGCACACAGGGGTTATTCAGTGGGATTTAAATTCTACAGCTGAATTTATTTTATAGCCAATACATAGTTGAGTTCATAGCAACCCATAACTATAAAGATATACTCTGTCAAATGCACACATCGATAAACAGACAGAGACAGACAGACAGACGTGGGTACCTGTTCTGGTAACTGTAGTATGTGCCTCCAGTTGGTATGGTGCAGAGCTGCTTGCCATAGCAACAAAGGGTTTGAGGGGAGAACTCGAACTGCAGACAAAAGTGAGACGACAAAGACGGTGACAAAACGTCAATAAATCAGTTCAATTAGGAGAATATAAAGGAATGACATTGATTAAAGAAATACTTCATCGATAGTGACCTAGCGTTCTATCATTATAAAATCACTATTATAATATAATGAATGAGATTTTTCTTCCTTCAGTCTTCCCTTGGCCCAGCTGTCCTGTTAATCCTAACCCTACATTTTACTATCTGTAATGGACCAGGCATGCAAACTCATAAGCCATGAAAAAGGTGAGAAGTCTAAAAACAAACCCCGGTAGATCCCGGAGGATTTTTATTTTTGATTTGAAGATTTAAGAGAAGCAATTTGGTGAAGAGAATTAAGGACAAAAAAATGTTTGTCAGATGAATAGTAAAATGAGCAAAACAAGTTAGTCAGCCAACCTTCTTGACGTTTACAATACAAAGTGTGTATTTACCAAGAAAAACGTTAAAAACAGCTTAGAAAAACGGTTAAAAATGCTGGCAAAACCAGCTTTAAATAAGACAGAAAATAACATGGAGCCTCAAATCAATCACACCAAATTCCCTTACAATAAACTAACAATTTATATTGTGGCAAACAGGATTTGCCTTATCTTTGTTACACAACCATCTATCAAACACATAAGAATACACTCTGTCTCCATAGTTAATCTCGTGTTCACGCACTCACACACGCAAACACACACACACACACACACACACACACACACCTCAGTCGTGTGCAGGAACATAATGGTGTAAAATGGGACGATAGTGGAGGACGCAGGTGAGTGTGTTGTTTTGGCGCTGATCTGCTATAAATCAATACATTCACCGCAAGCAGGGGTTGCCACTAAGGTTTCAAATGCACTTGCCCATAGGGCAAGTACAGGTAATGTTTTACTTACCCGAATGTTGTGTTCACTTGCCCAAAAAAAAACAAAAAAACTTTTAAACAATGATATATACAGTACTTTTCGGCCTATAAGCCGCGACTTTTTCCCCGTTTTTCGACCCTGTTATTACACAGCACAGTATATGTTCTGTAGCTACTGGGGATGGGCGTTAGTAATCGAGTACTCGAGTACTCCTCGTTTCAAATGATCTCGATTGGTGGATGAGGAAAATCGTTTTTTGTTTTTTTTAGTGTTTGTAGCCTTTAGGCCGCCCGGCGGGCCGCCCCTATTTTATAATTTTATATACGTGTACAAAACGGCACAAAACGGATATAAAGTTTAACAAAATTAAATATTTTGATCCAAGTTAAATAAACTAAGCGTTGTGTCAAACAGAAACCGCAAATAACTGCCACCTCCGTGCAGCGCAGCCAGTGTGTGGTCTCCACAGCACCGCGGAGCTGAATGCGGTGCTGGAAAACTTGGAAAGTCACGTAAAGAAGCCAGGCTGACTTCGGGCACATTCAAGCAAACGACATTTAAGAAGCCTTTATTATGGAATATAGGATTGAGATTCAAAAGCCGACCGGTGTAACGTTCCGTTAACGAGGAATTAGTCGCGGTAATTAGTCACGGACAGGAGTGAGCGTTACGCGGTTGGATATATTACTACTTCTACTGCTTTGGTGAGTTATTTAGCCTATCTATGTGTTTAAATTGTAGGACAATAATTGTATTGTATTTGCTGCACTTCTTATTTTAAATGTCTATTTTGATTGTTAGCCAGCCAGTCCAGTGCGGCCCATGCTTTTTTTCTCTCTTTTTTCTCTCTCCACCGCAGACCTACTCGATCGGTTTAAATTGTGGCCCGCTTATTTAATTACTTTCAGTTAGGAAAATGTGTTTTAAACTTGTGGAAAATAAATCCTTAATATCATATGGCAACTGTGACTGTTTGACATAAGCATTGAGCGCTTTATTGCGGTCAACCGTTGTTCTGTAGACAGATGCGTTGCGTTCTAAAAATAGAAAGTTTAACGAGGAATCGATTGATCCTCGAGGAATGCAAGCGATCACACGAGTAGCGAAAACACTCGTGCCCATCCCTAATAGCTACTATTGCACAAAATGGTAACACTTACGTACGTTATACAAATATGCAACTTGTTTGTTGAAATGTTAATAAATGGGAGCTTCCTCAAGCAGCCATCTCTTTCCCGACAATCCCCTCTGTGCACAAACTCTTACATATGGTAATTAAACATTATAACACCTGCGGCTTATTGTCCAGTGCGGCTTATAGTACGGAAAGTACGGTACAGTATAGGCTAATTGAATTATACATTTTAGCGATCTCTTATCTCTTAAATGCAAACACTGCTTACTAGTCTCATCCTGACCACATAAAACGAACAACAATTCATATAAGCCTAGATATCATGACATCACACACTATACCAAGCGCTTGGTCCTGCTGCAGCATCGTGAAAGGACCTCTTTTTGCCATGCACCTGGCCCAGGGGCTCAGAAAACTCAGTCTAGCTCAGAGTCAAGCTGAATGTTAGCTTCCACAGAACATTTTTACTTATTTAAAACGGTCACATTGTGCCAAAAAGTGATCGTGTGCCATAAAATTATTAAAGTCCACCATGTTAAAGCTATTGCCCAGTTATACTGTAAGTAAGGAGGGGGATCATTCATTTCTATTCATATTGATACCATTATAAAGACTCCACAATCCAAATCTTTATCGATACCTTTCTATTATTTTGTTTAAAGAGAACTGGTATTATTGCTTTAATTGCTTACAAGATGAGCAGAGCTCAGGATAGGACTTTAACCCTTCTTTGACTATTCTGTCGCGGCCGACAGGATTGCGCATGCGCTCTTCTCATTCCCCTAACTCTTAAACCGTTTCTGATATCTAGATCATTCAAAAACTATCAGAAAGCGGAGAAATAGAGCTTTGCACCCATATACTAATCATTACGGTAGCCCACTGAACTTCCGCAGTACGACCGTCCAATCACAGACGAGATTCACCAGCATGTGACGTATTTGTAACATGAGCTTCTAAGTACCGTAACTCCTGAATGGCTGGGGCAATTCAAAATATTCGACCGGTTTCTGAAAGTAAATAACGAGAGCTTTCCGATGGTATATGCTATGATACACTAGTCTTTACTGTGAAAACACTAAACGTTACGGTAAACATACGTCGAGTCCGAGCTAGCGAAAATCGGCTAAATCGGACCAACAGCTTTCAGTTGAGTGAATAAACGACATCGCGGACATCGTGTGGAGAGGTTTATTGAGTTTTGGAGAGCACTTTCTGACATGTTTGAGCTTCTGTCTAAGCTAAACATGCTAAGGAAGCTAGCAACAGTGAGCAAACATCCCTGGAGTTTCATTACTGTCACACAGCAACTCCAAAGAGAGTAGTGGAGAGAGTAGAGCAGAAGAAAATATTTCTCTGGAACTAACAAAACGCCTTTGCACTCCTCTCATAAAAAATATCATATCTCAAAAACTAAAACATGTACATTGTTCAAATCACTAATGAAGTCTTCCGAAATATTTTGTTCATGTTTCTACATTCAGAAATCTTTCGTATCAATGTTTTTTTTTTTAGCTCGTAAAATACGATGAAAAAAAATCCGCTATTTGTTTTTTTCCTCATTTATGACACAATTTCAACACTTTTATTAATACTTTTGAATTATTGACTTTGATAGCCTTTTAGCTTGGTTTGTACAGATTCTAATGATATGAAGCATTTGAAGATACTCAAATAAATGACTTCACAGTGAGCAAAAATACAAATGTATGCGCCGGCGAACGTTTGTATTACAGTCAAGAGAGGGTTAAGCAGGTCATAATTCTATATTTAGGCCTACTATTTAGTTTATATTGCTGGGAAAACAAGTTTTTTACCCAAACTGTAGGCAGAAAAAATCGCTAGGAGGATATGACAAAAAAAGTTTTGATGGGATTTTTTTTTTTTTTTCAGATGGGATTTCCGCGAATATTTTGCATTGAAGGATGACGTTTTTCTGAGCTAAGGTCTAGGTATGGGATGTCTGCTAACTAGTGGAGGGGAGTTTGAACAAAATATAACACTCTATTTAGAGAAAACAGCTGTTTGATTCAGTAAACCGTCTTGTCGCAATTTTGCGACTGTGGCGCCTAAAGGGTTAAGTCTAGCTCTTTAGCATGTTAATTAGCCTATTCTTGAATGAAAATAGTCACAATATTTTTCGCCCTTGATGCTTTTTTAAAAATCTGTTCGACTACATGACCTGCCATCTTTAACTGCTTTGATGTCTCTCTCTCTCACCTTCCTCCCACAGCAGTATCCCAGGCCCTGCATGACAGGGTCGATCTCTGACTCAAAGACCTCGGCCAGCTTGGAGCAGTACTTGTAGACGCGGGACGTCTTGCGGTTGTAGACCCAGGCGTTGTTGAACATCAGCCACACGTCGTCAACGTACTGCCAGGGCTCTTGGTACTGGCCCGTGTCCAGCTTACGCTTTATGGTGGACAGGTCTATCGGGTTCTTAACAATGTCAAAGTAATCCTGGGGAGAAAAAAAAATTGGTGTTTAAGGCGAGAAAACCCAGGTGAAAAGGGATTTTTTTTTTAACTTATAGATATCATCATGAAACGTTGCCAGTTGATTACTGACACTAACACAATTATTTTTTGTATTACATGTTTTTCTTTAATATTTTATTAAATATGCAAATATGGCAATATTTAACAAATTATGCGTAAATTTGGGTCATTTTTGGAGAGAAAAAATCGAGATGTTGGATAAAGCCAGAGTTAAAATCTCTATTTTATTTTAAGCACATATTAGTTTCTAAAGTTTTTACACAACAGATTTTGGATTCAGCCTTTTTTCATTTAATAAATCAAAAAATACTATGTACATGTCTTAGAAATGCATTTTAGGCATGTTTTTAGGAGGAAAATGTATCATAAATCAGACAATTAACAATATATTAACAAATCCTTGTGTAAAAACCTTTAAAATAGTGCTATGAATGATTATAGAAAGTTTGGTTGATGTCAGTGGTCTAGAAGTTGAGATATTTTTCTCAGAGTATTGGAAACATGGTATCTGCCAATTTTTAAAGTTCAAATTTAAAGACATTTAAGACCTTTTTAAGACCTCTAAAATGAAAAAATAATACCAATACCGCGGTAACAGAAATCGACAAACTACACTATACTCCGTAAAGGGTTGCATTAAATCTGACTACCAAATATTCAATGCACTTTAGCTAACAACTGCTGTCTAATTACAGAAAATAAAAAACGAAAAGGTCCAACTAGCTGATCTTTTGAGGGAACTATTAGTATCTTTAAAGATGAGCTAGTTGGACCTTTTCGGGTTGAAGATGGCCTCAAAATCAACTCCCAAACCTACTGCCAGTTTCTAGAAGATACTTTCTTCAAGCAGTGGTACAGGAAAAAGTCTGCATCTTTCAAGAAGACTATGATTTTTATGCAGGACAATGCTCCATCACATGCATCAAAGTACTCAACTGCATGGCTAGCCAGTAAAGGCCTTAAGGATGAAAAAATAATGACATGGCCCCCTTCCTCACCTGACTTAAACCCTATTGAGAACCTGTGGGCCCTGCTTAAACGGGATATTTACAGTGAAGGAAATCAGTACACCTCTCGGAACAGTGTCTGGGAGGCTGTGGTTGCTGCTGCACAAAAAGTTGATCGTCAACAGATCAAGAAACTGACAGACTCCATGAATGGAAGGCTTGTGACAGTTATTGAAAAGAAGGGTGGCTATATTGGTCACTGATTTATTTTTTTTGACATGTCGGACATTTTTATTTGTAAATGTTGAGTTGTTTTATTATTCTCACTGTAACAGATGAAAATAAACAAGTGAGATGGGAACATTTTCGTTTTTTTATTTAGTTGCAGAATAATTCTGCACACTAATAGTTGCCTAATAATAGCAAAACATATATATATTCTCGTAAGAAAGACAAAACCTCACCTTTACTTTCGTAAACATTCAGGTTTAGGTTCTTTGACATTTTGGATTGACCGAGAGCACTGTAGTTGTTCAATAATAAAATTAATCCTCAAAAATACAACTTGCCTAAAAAATTTGCACACACAGTGTAAGAGATCACTGTAAAGGCAACCTGAAAACCCATCATTACCACCTTTTCAACCAATTACAGAACTGTATCAATTGGTTTACATTTTCTGATTAATCGAGTAACAAGAACAGTTTAATCAATTTAGAAAATGTGTTAGGTGCAGCATACAATATTTTAATTAGGCTAAATTAAAAATTGGATATTTTTGGGGGAAGAATAATCCGAATGTTCTTCATATTTTAATTCCTTATTCAATAAATAACAAACTTAGTCCATTAACTTTATTTTTCAGAACTTATGGCAGAAACTATTTAAAAATTGGTTCCACAGGTCAAGGGTTTTTGCAATTTCAAAATCGTATATGTATGTTGGCCCACTGTAGATTTACATCCATGCTCACGAGACCTGCGGTAATTTGCGCAAAGTAATTTTTTCTTCATACAGTATTGTTGCAGGCGTTCAGGTTAATAAACCGCGGGTATTAGAGTTGTACCGATTGGCAAAGGAAACGTAGGCTACTATCTGCGATTGATGGGAGGATCGGCAATAGTTTTTATCTAGCTGTCAGAAAGGGAGTGCAGTGTGGAGAGAAAGAAAGTGACAGAAAGAGACCCGCGTCTCACTCCATGAGCTCATGCCAAGTCAACGCGACCTGAATGAGCTGAATGAACGTCTGATGAGCAGCTATTTATAAATATAGATACATAAACATTGTTTACTAAACACAATCAACGTGTTGTGTGATTTGCGACAGTAGCCTACCTATATCATCAGCGGACGGGTGGTTGCGCACCTACAAGCAGCGGCAGTGTGTGGTCGCGGTCGCGGGGTGAAAAAAGCCAGCCAGTCGTCCTCCCTCCACCTCTCACTGAATTTATAATAGCTGCGCATGCATTTCGCTGGGTCGTTCTCTCCTTTTTTGCTCTACCGCGGCCGACTTCAAATTCGAAAGCAGGGAACACACATTCTTCTTCTACGTTTTAAATGCGGTACTCAGCCTCACACGGCCGTACTGCCTCTAGCGAAGGTGTCGGACTTGCCGGATATCTTTGAAGTATATAAAACACAGATAAAATAAAAACATAGAAATCTAACAATTAAACTAGAAAACTAGAATGAAACAAATAAGGCAAGCTCATTAATTCTGCCCCCGAGTAAATTTAATGCCGCCCACCCAATAATTCCAGACTTTTTAAGACATTTAAGGCCTTGAATATTGAAACTTAAATTTAATGACTTTTAATGCTTTTCAAGATCCGCGGCAACCCTGATTGGAAATAGCTCATTTTGAGAAAACGGCCGTTAAAGATAAAAACGTGAATTCTGCTGATAATCACTGATTATAGCTAAAGTAATTTATTTAATTAGGCCCTACACCCCTCAATGCCATATAGGCATACCACTGCTTAACATATATAAACCATAGCATAGTAACATTTACATCCACACGCTAATTTAAACAGGTGCGCCGAGATCGTTTTCCGACATTTGGCAGTGCCACGGCGACCACTGCCATACCATGGCTTGAGCCGTTCAGTAACGGTAATGCCAGTCCCAAAAGTGGTATTCTGCGACCGGCACGCCCCGCCTCCCCCCTATAATTTCACGACAGGTATTGCCTTTACGGCAGAGGCAGGTAAAGCTAAATATAGTTGGTCTTTATTCACACTATATCACAACGTAACGCCGTAAATAAATGGATTTATTCATGTCTCTGGTCCTTTCCGTAACTTTACTTTTGTAAAATGGTACTACCATTTCAGAATGGCACCTTCACTGACATGCCACTAATATTAATGGTATTTACCATTCCCTACTGGGACCAACCGTTTTCCCACTGACATGCCACTCATATCCTGTGGTATTTGCCAGTTCATACTGGCAAATACCACTCGATCCAGCTGCAGAATCATTTTGATACCAACAAATATATGATTGGCAATACATGATGGAAGCCTAAATTAACAATGTCAAAAGTGTGAAAACTAAAATTCAAGTAAAATAAGAAACGATTGAATGAAGATGGAGGTTTTTAATGATTTTATGACAATGTTATGCTTTGTAAGGTACTATTATTAGTATAAATGGCAGGTGACAGTGGCACACGAATAATACAAAAAGGTTTATGACACTGAATCAGTGTTAAACGATAGGAACCTGTAGGCCTACTTTGATAAAATAGAGTGAAAAAATTCTAAATGTCTCGTCATGAGATGCAAAGAAACAACCCGGGCGGGACGCGAACTCGGGTCTACTGTTTCATAAATGAACTCCCTATCCGCTGAGCTAAACGAGCACTGGGCGAAAATGTCACCCCCTGCTATATATAGCAACCTGCCTCTCTAGTCAGGGCTAAATCTGTTATCGACCTGCTCAGGAGGCTATGCTAACTACCGTGACCAGAGCAAGTCCGACTGTTTTATAAAGAATCTGTCATTTCAAAAGCAACAACAAACAGATCGCACATATCCTTACAACGGAAAGGACCAGAGACATGAATGAATCCATTTATTTACGGCGTTACGTTGTGATATAGTGTGAATAAAGACCAACTATATTTAGCTTTACCTGCCTCTGCCGTAAAGGCAATACCTGTTGTGAAATTATAGGGGGGAGGCGGGGCGTGCCGGGACCATTACCGTTACTGAACGGCTCAAGCCATGGTATGGCAGTGGTCGCCGTGACACTGCCAAATGTCGGAAAACAATCTCGGCGTCTCTCAATTTAAACGTGATTAATTCATTATTAGCCACTGTCTGTCAACCTGCTCCGGAGTCGGCACAGACGCTCTCTCTCCCCACCATCTCCCCTCTGATCCTCTGACAGTCTGTGTCTCTCCGACATGATCGGCGTGATTTACATGTCTTTAACACTTCTCCCCTTCAAATGGCGATCATGTAATGTCCGTAGCCAATTGATTAAGTTTTTTTTTGGTGTTGGTTTGGCTTATTTTCTGCGTTTTTCCCATTGTATTTTGTGATTTTCTAGCATCACATGATGCCTTTTAACGAATCACATCGTCAGAAATGTGCATTAGCCAATGAGGTCGCGTTCCTAGCATTGAATCCCTCCTCACACTTTCACGATTGGTTACTGATACAAAGGAAATGACCATATTTGGATCCGATAACATTGTTCTTGAGTTTCAGAGCTTTACAACAGTACCATGGTTATTATGATTCATACAGCGGTCGCGGTGCTGTATGTTACGTTAGAATGCTCACTTTTGACTAATTTAGGAGCAAAATACAGACGCAAGCAGTCAAAGTTTAGTAAAATAAACACCTTAAACGTATATTTTGGACCTTTTATCCATACTAGTATGAAAGAAGACATGTTATGGAAGCTAAATAGACACAAATCTGAAAATTGACCAGTGCTTAAAAAAACGATATTTTTGCCTGCCGTGTCTCGCCTTCAGAGCTAAAAGTAGTGCAGCTGAATTGAGTGCCCAAAATAGTAAAACAATATCCCATGAGCATATTCAACTCCAAGGTAAGTAAAGTAGATAAAAATTTACTGGCAAAGTGCATATGTGCAACCTACCGGGATACCAAGAAGCATGGGGTCTACTGGCTGTCTGAAGGGCAACGACTCAGGGTCCTGCCTGTAGAGAGACTCCAGAGTGGGCATCAGAGCCTGGCGCAACTCCTCGGGTTTAAAGACTGAAATGCAATACAAATGCAATGGCAAGGTAAGTGCAAGTAATCCAATCTGAATGTAAACATGTTGTTAATAATAATAATAATAATAATAATAATAATAATAATAATAATAATAATAATAATAATAATAATAATAATAATAATAATAATAATAATAATAATAATAATAAATGTTATTTCCTGTGTCAAGCTTGTTGTATTGTTTGATTAATGCAGCTCATGGTAATGGTGCCATGTTGACCTTGCACATTTCAATCAAGTTTTTATAGATATACACGCTGCCCGTCCCAAAGAAAAAGTCACACAATCAAATGTTTAGTTGGACCATCTTAAAAGGTGCAGTGTGTAATATGACATCATCAAGTGGTACAATTCTAGATCACAACAGTTCGTCTCTATGGCTCCCGTTCAGAGAAGCAACAGAAATTCTTCAACAACATTCCAACTGGTAGTTCTGATGCATAGACATATATACGTAGATGACGCGTTCTGGCTTCTGGGATGCGACAACGCAGCCGCCATCTTGCTCCGGGAGTTCCGAGCTGTCAAGCCATGCTGTCAAACAGTGCACGCAGTGCATCTGGCCGATAAAAACAATAACAAAGCCACATTCATGTCTCTAAGATAGCATACATGAAACGGACGTAACGGCTGGTAACTGACGAGCGAAGCTAGCAAATATCAAACGTAAAAGTATTTTCAAATCTGTGCAATAGCGTAAATTAGGCAATGTTATCTCTTAATTGTCTATGAACTCAGTTTCATGCCTTAGATTAACTCCAACTGATTAACTAAAAAAACAGCCTATACTATTCAGGATGTGTAGATTGGTTTTGTGATCACAAGATCAGCTGTTTCCCAAGTGCTAAAACTGTAAGTAGCCTATAGCACATACACTTCCCGGCTAACAAACACAAACAGTCACACACTCAAATATCTTGTTGGACCATCTTTAGCTTTGGTTAATGCACATATTCACCGTAACACATTTTGATAAGCTTTATTGGTTGCTTAGAACCTAGACATGACCAACTGAAGCAACCACACAGTACACTTGCACACATTTAATCGTTGTTATCCTATTTTATTTCTGTTTTCTCTGTTCATTACATGTTATCCTTGTAATTGTATTTATTGTGTATGCTCGTCTTCACCGTAAATGAGGGAAAACCTCAGTGATAGCCCCGTTATCAGTCATTATGACGACAAATAACTGTATCAAACAAGGCTCCCGCTCCCCTTCCCTCACCTGGAGGGATAGGCTTCTCAATTCAAGTTGCAGCGCCACACTGAAATCTGCGACCAATATGGATATGTGACCATAGAGCCTGCACGAGCGAACCGAAAATCGGACTGGGTGTGCGACCAGACCAAAAGGAGTAATAAAAACTATTTAAAAACGTCTTTCTTTGCACTGATGGTCTCGTTTGCTGTTAAAGGTAATTTATGATTATCAGAGGAAACATGAGGCTGTTTAAAAGATATTTAAATGTTACTCGTAGCCGCTTTAAGGAGAAAATAATGGATAACAGCAGTCAGGAGGAGTGGATTCAGCCCATCATCACATCTTGGGCAACTCAAGAGAAGATTAGAGTCCAGCCCCACATTTTTACCTATTAAATGAGCTAACTTCAGTTACATTTTGACTGATTTCGAATTTTCTTTTTTTAGAGATATGGTGTTTTTAATTATTATGCTGAAAAGGAATGACAATGATTTTAGGCATTTTCCTTTACATTTTTTATGCACTCAGTACATGACCATTAATAAATTAACTTGCAGGAAGTCTGATGATTTTGTGTTTGCCAAACTCAAGGCATATTAAAAAAAGATATGGCCAAATTTGCATATTAATTCAAAATTTCTGAAAAATTGGAATACAAAAAAGAATTGTTTTAATGTAAGTAATCACCTTGCAAAGTGTTATAATGATATCTGTAAGTAGGCTACGTTTTTTCACCCTATTCACCTGCAGTGTCTAACATTAACTTATTACGCTAATTATGCAAATTACAATTAAAAGTACATAGGATACAACATTTCTGGCTTCATGAAATGTCCAATAATAGACCATAGAGGGTGTGACAGATGGCTCGTCTGTTTCACAAATTACAGAAATTAGAGTAGCCTACAGCTCCCTCAATTCTGCTATGTCAAATGTTCTAGACACCTCTCAGATGATCTGACAAGCAGTGTTAATTTCGTAGACTAAGACTATGACGAAAAATATTCGTCTACGAACCTTTTTCACGGACGTAAACTAAATAAAAACTAAATAAAAAGGCAGATGTGATGACGAAGACAGACTAATTTAACTGACACTATAGTCTACGAATAGGAACTAGACGAAACTGTTAGGGCGGGACGAATGGAGAAGAGATCCAATCAGAACTACTCTTTTTGTGGGACAAGTTGGGAAGAAATCCAATCAGTGCAAAGCAGCGAATTCAACCCTGTGTCGGTGAAAATCGACGGGAGACCGCGCAGGTGTGAGTGGGTGGAGTGAGCCGCTGTGCTGAAAAACTCTGCGGTATGATGGACAAAAATGATAGTCAGGGATATCCTGCCCGTTAACGATGTCTAGGGGAACGGCTAAGTTCCGCGATCTGTTTGTAGTAGGCTCTGTCTCGAGTTTGAATACACAGAGCCATGTGAAACTGCCGCCTCCGTCCGTTAGTTTCTGTTTTTAAAATACAATCAACTCCGACGCATGGACAGCGTTCAATTAAAACCTTTAATTGTATTATCTAAAAGGCTTTGATGCAAAAGAAGTCCGAACACACACAGCGGCAGCAGTGTTGCTTAAAGGAAGGCGCAGTTGCTCAAATTTATCAGCATCTCAACTGCGTGCTGCTGCTGCCCAGGGGCGGCCTTAACAATCTCGGGGCCCGTTTCAAGACCTAGTGTGGGGCCCCCCACTTTTTTAAAATATTTTCTTTATTTTTATTTTTTTTATAAATAATGCTTGTGCATGCTCCCCGCAAAAAGAAAAAAGATTGTGGAATCCAGTTGGTTCATAGACAGATCATGAGATAATGGACCCCCGGGCACAGGCTCTTAAAGCCCCCCCTCCCCCCTATCTAGTCAGGTACACTGATTTTATGTGAGATTATTACTAATGAAATAGAATGTTTTGTATTACAACCATAAAATCTGTGTCTGTATTGCACATTCAAACCTTAATACCATTCAATGAAGAAAAACACTTACGCGCCCCACACACATCCTGCGTCTACCTCTGGAGCGCGTCGCTTTACCTTACTGCTGCCTCTCTCGGACTTTTCTCGGACACACATGCAACGTCTCAGCAGCTGCTGCTGCAGCGCTGCTTCTAAAAGCCCTATCTTTCTACATAGAGTTTTCATAGATAATTCCCATTAAAAATGAAGTTCTTTCATGTCATCTATGATGCATATGATTTATATTGAGTCTGGACAGTAATCCGTGCGCCCCATTGCCATTTTTTTTCTTTTTTTTTGCCATATTTTCGCTTGTTGGAAGTTTTATTTTGAAGGGGACACACCAGGAAATGGTGAAACTACAGCGAAAGCTGCCAGTATGAAGTCAATATGACTCTCAGCAGAGTATTTCAAAAATCACTTTACTGATTTATACGGGAGAGAGAGAGGGGGGTGTGGTCGGGGAAGAAGAAGGCCGTAGACACAGATAGAGCAACGGAAAACTGTTGCGCTCATCATGATCTTTTTTATTTCTTCACTATATGGATCTCTATATGTGTCATTTATCCAAAAATGAAATGCCAGAACTAATTGAAAATTAGGTTTTAAATCCCTCGGATTTTGATTGCACAATTAAATCGTGAAATAAAGGGATTATTCGCGTATACGACTGAGGAATGTTTTATTTTGAAATAAACACACCGGGTAAACGTGTAAATAGAGTGAATGCTGCTGGTATGACTGTCAACAGAGTATTTCTCTATCAGTTAAAGCACAGAGACGCGAGAGAGACGCGCTGCTCTCAGAAAAAAAATAGGCGAGCCTCCTGAGGTGAAGGGGAGCGTCGCTGCAGACGTGCCTCCAACGCGCCTCAGCAGTGCGTCTGAGGTTGGATGTGTGCTCGCTCTACGTTGATTTCACAGTCTGTGACAAAAAGTCAGACGCAGACGCGAGGTAGACGCTCAGTAGAGGTAGGATGTGTGTGGGGCGCGTTAGTCAAAACACTTAGTCGACGAAGTCCGCTGTAGATTTAGTCAAATTAAAATCTGCTTATATTTAGTAGACTAGACTAGACTAAGACTAAAATATTTTAGATGACTAGAATAGGACTAAGACTAAATGGTGTGATATTCAAAAGACTAAGACTAAATCAGAATTTGCTGCCAAAATTAACACTGCTGACAAGCACTTTGTTTTAAGCATACTGAGAACTGTATTGTTAATGTGTTATTAAAATGCCAATATCTGTTTTTGCTTCTGGGTAATGTAAACTCTCTAATATTTTGGAGTAGCCCAGTGTATATCCGGAAAATGTAATGGCTGAAGAGAATTGATTTGCTTCAGGAAAAACAATATTCATAAAGCTATATCCAAGTGATTGAACCGTCTTGAATGTTGAGTTTTTTTTTTAAATAGTTTTTTGTTTCTGCAACAAGAAGGCTGAGGAGTTGGTTAAGAAATGATTATCAATGCAGGCCTACTGTGAATCAGCTTTGGGGAATTATACACACGATGGATTGATTCAATAGCATATGTCTGTATGGTGATGTGAAAAACCACTGCCTGATGTGATTGTAACTTTAATACAGTATAAATAAAATACACTTTTTTTGATATGTCAACCAGTTGAATGAGTCACTCTTTCATTGATGGCAGTCAGTCAGCTGCATTGTAAGTCCATTTTAAACAATGGATCATCAAGGCTTATTAAGTATTATTGTAGGTGATTATTTAATTAATTTAATGTAAATTAACTATCAACCATAAACATTCATACCAATAAGTTATAACCATAGGTTATAGCCTATAGCTAAATTATTCCTGTTTACTGGACGATTAAGTAGTTTGGTATGAAACCCTGCCTTATTTTTATTAAACCAAGTGTCCTGTATCATAAATATAAGTCTACCCTTCATAACAAACCAAACAGATTGAAAATCGGTTGCAAACTCAGCGAGTTATGAAGATTTAGGGTCCATACAGACGTATGTCTCCATTTACTTAATGCAGTAAGAATGCACGGCTCTCCAGGGGCAAGATGGCGGCCGCGACGACGCATCATTCCAACGTACAGCAGCGGGGAACGCGTCATCTATGTATATTATATCTATGGTTCTGATGGACACAGTGTGGCCAACTGTTCCATTCTGTGCTTCTGTAGAGCTGATGACATTCCAACTATGACGCTTCCAAAATGGCAGCGCCCATGCCTTGGTCCATGGTTTGGAGAAATACGGAGATATAAAAGACCCTTTCTAAGGGAAAAAATAATAATTCTAAAAAAAATGCAGCTATTATGCACTAAATTAAACGTACTTATGGATATTATAATAATTTTCTACCAAGTCTTCTATGAAAAAAAATCCCCAAATTCTACACACAGATAATTTCGTCACCCATTCGCCATATTACATTTTGATAAGCTTTTTTATTTGGCACATAAGGTTGCTGATCCTAGACCTGACCAACTGAAGGAACCCCAGATCCTACTGTACACTGCCACACAGGCTTGTACAGTAGACACCAGGCATGATGGGAGCATCACTTCATCCACCTCTCTTCTTACCCTGATCTACCCATCACTCTGGAACAGGGTCAATCTGGTCTAATTAGACCACACAGCCTTTTCCATTGCTACAGAGTCCAATCTGTATGCTCCCTAGCAAATTGAAGCATTTTTCCCTGATAAGGTGGTGACTTATTATTTTTTTTGGCCCCGGGTGGGGGTGGGGGTCGTGCGTGTGTGTGCGTGTGTGTGTGTGTCTGAACTATCAAAACATGCCACAAAATATTTATCATACTGCCCAAGGACTTTCTATTATTTCTCCATTTAATTCCTGAAAATCAATTCTACCTGAACCTATACATTATGTGGCCTTCAAGTGGATGTTATTATTGATTTGACGAGCATATACTACCAGCAGGTGCACAGCCTGTTCATTATTTGTGGAACATGCTGTCGAAATCAAAGGTGGCCTATTACAGTCTGAACATTGCTCAGACTCAGTACCAGCCTTAGAATGACGTAATCAAATACAATTCAAAATAAGCCATGACTGTGTTCAAAGTTAACACCAATGACAGAAACCCTCTCTTTTCACCGAGTGGAACTTATTCCAATCGGTCAGACGGCACAGATATTACTCATCTTGGCCTCAGACTCACTTTTCCTCCGTGACTGAGAGGGGGATGAGGATGTGGTGCTGTTTGCTCCACCGTCTTCCTCTTCTTTGGGTTCAGTCTTCATCTCCGGCTTTTTCTCCTCCACCTCCATCTGCTCCGGCTTCTCCTCTGGCTTCTCCTTCTTCACCAACGTTGAAGCCGTTGAGTCTTCCTCGATCTACAGACAAAAGAGAAAACTTGTCATACTACCGTCTCAAAATCATGGATAAAAGAGTGTGATTGTACATATACCAACATTGGCTGGACCAAGATCTGACTTTTCAAAATCAAAACTATTTCAATACATGTTGGTGCTTTGAGTCACTGTGCAGGCGTAACACTCTTCAAAATCTGGGTGCAAAAATACACAGGGTTCCTACACATTTTCCATTTAAAAATTCCATACTTTTCCAGACTAAAATTTTCAGGATTCTCTGTAGATTTTTCATTCTATATTTGACATTCGAATACAAATAGCAAATAGTTGCTTACTATATAAATACATGGTTCCGAAGCAAGCCCTCGGAAAATTAACATCGACCCATGACACTTTGCCCAAACTCAAAAGCAAGTAAAAACTAAAGGTTCATTTATTGAAGATCGCTCGCCACTTCTGATAAGTGTTGCTCGAAAGACTCGCCAGACGTTGTTTAATAATGCAAAATGTCAAACTGTTTCAGTCGCATGGATGCAAACACATTTATGGTGAAAAATTAGGCGACATCAGCACAAGGAAATAAAATTAGTTATATAGCTTACTACCTGACTGACGTAGGCCTGCGTTGTTATGTTGGAATTAACGTGATAATTTTCTCTATCAAATTATAGTCAAATAATCATATTGGCCTATGATGCATTCTGTACCCCCAAGGGGGATTCTGGGGGTCGCCCCACAGAACATTTTTAAATGAATAGATGTAATATCCTGTAATCTGGTGCCCTTTAAAATGTGTTTGATAATCTGGCCAAAGAAAAAGAACCAAAATGATGGGTATATTCTGTTATTTGATACAGAGGAAGTGGTTTACTAATTCAGAGCCATCTTTAATAGTAACCTCTAATTAGCTATTTAAACTTTATGCTTACATGCAATGCAATTTCTGAGAAGTGAATTTCTGTTGAGGACAACTATAGTCCGCAGTGTATTTTCCAATAACAGGGCTCCAGACAACATTTTTTACTAGGAGCACTAGCACCCCTAACTCAGAATTTTTAGGGGCGCAAGCAGAAAATGTAGGGGGAAACCTTAAAGCAGTTCGGATGGATTTGAGTTTGAGCATTTCAGCACAATCATAATATCCCGCCTTCCTCCAATGCAGCCCCACCCCCTCATTCCTATCCCTGTTTTTTTTGTTTTGTTTTTGAAGAAACTTAATTTAGGCTACACAAGCAGACTTACTTGCTTAATACTGTCTCCGTGCACAAAGTGAGTTATATTGTGGCTGAAGAAACTGGTGGCTGTAGTAGGCTACCGGTACCGCGCTGATCTGCTTGTATCACTGGTTTCACTTCAGATATGTCGGCCAGAACACCACTTATGCTTATAATGAGACTAGGAGAGGAGGAGTAGGGTTTTATCCGCTCTTTATTTTCCTTCTTTCACAGGCACAGCCGCATATAGATCGCGGAAAAAGAACAAAGGCTTAAACTCCGCTCGTGAGGAGACGTTTGAACAGCTGTTGCGACTCGCGAATCGCAGCCGCTAATAACATGCACAAACTATAACTTATAACAGCGATCGGGACTACATGTACATACTCACACACGGGTGATTCACATTTACACTCAGATAAACACGAATGATGGCTTACTGTGGCAACTTGCTCACACACATCTCACCGAGGGAGAAGCGAAAGGAAACTTAATGAACTGGCTCTCTGGCCGACTGACGTCACGGCCCAACACTAAAACACAGCTTAACACACTGTAAAAAATAACAAGAAATAACAACACTGTAACCTTTTCTACAATGGTCGCTACTCGCTAGGCTACTGTCTGCCGTGGAATCAAAACAAACCCTTTCGTTGAGGACGCGCGTGCACGAATGCGCGGTACACAAGCAGACGGCAAACAGACAGGTCTGTCGGCCAATTAAATCGTTCGGTCCGAACGATTTGATTGGTTGTAGTTTTCACCTAATATTATGAGACTGAAATAATTGTTTCTTTTTATTCCTGGTGGGTCTACCATGCATTTTAGAGTGTAAAAACCTTATTTATACCATTTTAAAGTCATTTAAAATAAGTGTAAAAACTCTACAAAGGTAAGAATAGCTTTAAATAGACCTGCAACGCATCTATTACAATTTTTCCCAATTTAAACTATATTAGGCCTACTGATATTGTTTTGGACCACACTGACAACAACAGATGATACAATTCATTGTGTTTTTGATTTTGCAACGCCATGTGAAATCCTTCAGACATTCTTTTGTAACGTTAACTTGCATCGCAAGATAAGTGCATTCCTGTTTGTATGAATATAAGCTCCTCGGGGCTTCCGTAGTTCGAGTTTGACTTCCTGCTATGACGAGTAGATGTATGCCGTGATATGTGCCATACCTAACCTATAAAGTTATTAACGGTCACTATGCCTCAAGTATTCTTTATTTATAACCCGGCCGCCCGCCTGTATTGGGCAGAAGTTACCACACATTCCTTTAAGGAAAAGGGATTTTGACCCATTTTCACCACAACCCCTTCTAAACCTGATGCCTGTGATTTTTCCTTCTCTATCTCTGCTGACTCCTCTATAAGGAAAATAGTTATTGGCCCAAAATTAACTAGTGAGATGACATAATCAACTAATTTGCATAATATGCAATTCTGAAAGAGGCAAAATTAATAGAAAATGCTGACCAGGTAGTAGGCCTATACAAATTAACTAGGCCTCTTACAAACTAACTTTAAAAACTGTGTTAGTTGCCATAACTACAAGGTTAACTTTTTTAATAGATGTGCAGTCGCCAATTGAGGACCTATTTACGTGTTTACAAACGTCACCTGGCAGCTCTTGCTCAGAGCGACACGGTGTTGTCTGTCTGCTGGCTGCTGCAGGTAGCAGGGGGCTGTTATCAGTCACACAAACCCTGTGAGTGAGGGCTGTCAGCGGTGAGGAGGAGCAGACAGCAGCCGTTGCTAGTACTCGGCTCTGGTGAGTGCGGTATTAAAAAAAAGTTGCAAGATGTGTCACTGGTCTTTAAAGATCTCCTATTATACCACTTTTCTGGTCTTAATTTCTCATTAATGACTCCTATAGAGCAACCTGACACAAATCACAGCACAAAAAACCATGTAGATTTTCGGGAAACTCTTCTGGGTGCATTCAGCAGTCTCTGTCCACACTTGACTTTGTGCTTCTCCGCCCCCTCGCACCCCCTCCTGGAAACCCCACTCCGTTGTGATTGGTTACCTTCCTTCCGGAACACTTTCAGCAGCACACGGGCAGATTTGAGCAGGCAGGTGGGGGCATGCAGCCGGAGCGTGCCTGAGCACGTTACATGAAAAAATCCGGATTTGTGACGTTACGAATCCCGGAAATTTGAACAAGTGAATTGTCGACCGGCTGCCCTAGTGTTTAGCGCTCTGCACAGCCACCCCAGACGGTCAGCAGGGAATACGTCTAAATGCATGCAAGTCATTATTTGATACTTTAGTATGGTTAAATATGACTATAAATCATTATAACAACGTTTATAGGTCATAAAAGTCGAAAAAGTATAATAGGTCCACTTTAACTAGTCTTAGCGCTATGGCGGAAAGTCGGCAAATATAGCGGAAAAAGTCGCCAGTTGGCAACATGTTAACGAGGTGACGACAGCGGGATCGTCACGTGATCCGCGCTGTTGATCGTTTCACTGATCAGTCGCGGACTGCTCTCTCTCTCAAACACAAAGCACTAATAATGGATGTAATAATAATAATAATAATTAAAAAATATGTCGGCAAATTTCCCGGTCCCACGAGTGCCCCTAGTTGAAAAAAGTACTCGCACTGTCTCAAAAAATGGTAGCAAAATGCGAGCATTTGGTCGCAGTCTGGAGCCCTGAATAAACTACATTTATCTTTTAATCATTAATGAATATAGAAGCTAAACAACTACAGAAGGGCGTTTGTTTAGCGTTTTAAGCCAACCAAAGTAAATGACAGTGGGCTTTGGCTTTTTCATGTGAAACATTAAAACAGACCTGCAAACTCATAGGAGGTGAAAAACACCCGTCCCTTCTAGGGGGGTCGGGTGTTTTTCGCTGTCCAAACGATTGGCTATTGTTAAATATCATTCACACAACCAGAGTTCTCCACTATTGCCTCCAATGTCCAGCTGGGTGAAAATAATAGCCAGCTGAGATCCTGACCCTCCTAGTGGGGGCCGGGGGTATGCCCCCCGGGAGATTTTTTTTAAACTTTTTAAAGTGAAATGCATGAATCTGGTGCACTTTGAGAGGGAAATTAAGAGGCTAAATCTGAGGAATTTTGTGTGAACAAATAATTTGGAGACACTGGGTCGGATGAATTAGAAGCTTCTTGGATTTTCCATTAAAATGTTCATTTAAAATAAAATATTATGCAGAGTCCTCTGGGTTGGGCTTGGTGCTCTTTTTCTTTTATGGGACATATTTCTCTGTAATATAATGAATACATTTAAATGCAGTGAGAGGAATGAAGCAGAAGAACTCTGTTGTCCAGCTATCTTTTTTTCCCACAGACGAGGCTGAAATAGGTTATACAGTGCATGGGCATCTGAGCCCCATTTCCAAATGTTTTTAAATAAACTCAATACACACTGGACGTGAACGTGACGTGATCAGTTAAACTTGGATTACCTCCCAGATGAACTGATTAAATTATTGGGCTATTAACTAGGCTATATAGATCAAAACATTGTATTAATTTTTTTGTATGATATAATAATATGATGTTAATATCAAACACACAAACTAAAAAATAAAAATAAATTGGGGGGGGGGGCCTGTCGGTCGGCTCTGATTGTGAGCGCACTGCAGACACTTCATTTCTGCAATGTGCGCTCATTAAACTGTCAGCTTCACTTAAGAGTCCTGTGTGGGTCAACAGTGCAGTGCAAACTATGCAGCATAAAGTTATAACATTCGTCTACGACCGTGATGTTAAATCACCTTCACACAAAGTCTCCGCCCCAGCAAAGCAGCGAGTCGATCGCTGTGACGGTGAAAATCACCGGGACCCGGGAGACCCAGTGAGCGAGTGAGACGCCGCTCAGAAAAAACTCTGTGGTTTGATGGATGAAATCAGTCGGGGATATCCTGCCCGTTAACTTTGTCTACGGGAACGGCTTCCGCGATCTTTTTCTATGTCTCGAGTCTAACAGAGAGCCATGTCGGCAAACTGACAGCGCGACTAAATAAAGGGACTGTACAGTGAGCTGCGTCCCTCCGTATAGTTTCTCTTTCAGTAGGCTGTTACATTAACCTCTGAAGCATTGACAGTGTTTAATCAAAGCCTCTAATTTTTTATTATCAAAAGGGCTTTGATTGAGACTTTTAGCCAATTCTAAAGTCTGAACACACAGCGGCAGCAGTGATGCTTCACAGTGCCCGATCTTAACGCTGATTGGACAATACTCATGACGTCTACCAAAGATGTTTTATTGCCAAGATAACAATATTCCCTTGTCTCACACTACGGTAACTCGCCCACACAGTCCAGTCTGGGAAGCGCTGGCTGACTTCTCTGGCAGCTGCCGCTACCCCACCCCCCCCCCCCCCCCCTCCCAAAAACAAAAACTCTTCGGATCTATACGATTCACGTGGGTCATATATTTTGATTCTAAACGGCGATTTTCGCCGAAAAGCGACGAGTTTGCAGGTATGTAAAATGATCACCCAAATGGGTGGGACTTGTCTGTCAGACATGATGTGTCATCACA
Source organism: Ammodytes marinus (assembly GCF_949987685.1). Taxonomy (NCBI): domain Eukaryota; kingdom Metazoa; phylum Chordata; class Actinopteri; order Uranoscopiformes; family Ammodytidae; genus Ammodytes; species Ammodytes marinus. Next base: position 33,543,289 of record NC_137235.1, read on the forward strand.
CACCAGCCTCCAGCCAGCTTGTTTGGTGACCTATCATCCGATCGGTATACGGCTACTGTTACGCGACTAGTTTGATAAGTATTTTTTAGATGTTTTTTGGAGAGTTGGGGCAATAGTCTGGAAACACAAATCCTTTTCCATACTCTCTTTTATATTTTCCATACTTATCCAGACCTGGAAATTACTTAAATAAAATTCCATACTTTTCCAAACTGCGTAGGAACCCTGAATACAACTTGTCCCCCTCCCAACACTTGCTAATAAGTGAAAAAAATGGGAATACCTCACTTTGCAATATTTGAATACATGTCATTGATAGCACAGAATTGTATGAGTATGACATTGACAAAGAAATATAACCAGGCCACATAAGCTTTATTAAACTTGTTTTTTTCCTAAAAAAGAAGGCAAGAGTGAATCACTGGAGAGAGAAGACACAAATAAGTGAAGAGAAGCATTAATTAGTGAATTAATCATATGAATCAGTTTATGATCTCAACAAGAAGTTTTATCCCACCTCCATCTTGGGCTCAGTTTTGCCGCCAGCGGCCTCAAAGTCCTTTTGGTCATGGTGTGGCTCTTTCTTGACCTCCTGAACCGGCAGGTCGGCGCTGGCAGCTGAGGCTGGCGTGGGCACCTGGTTATCCAGGCTAGTCCCTGGTTGAGACAGCTGAAACACAGAGAAGGGAGGTACAATTACGAGGTGCTGGCAACAGCTCAATTGCTTCTTTGCATGCAGGACTGAAGCCACGGCACAGATTAACACCTCCCATATGGATTGTATTGCTCCCTTAGGTGGAAAGACGTTAACATTCCCATTGTGATGGATGCTACAAACAGTGGTGTGAATGCGGTTATCAGGCAGAGGAGTGGATGTGGATGGGACGGGTTGGTACATGGAAGTCAGAGGATGGGACAATGCAGAGGTGGGGGGAGGGGGGGGGTTGCAGGGCATGCGGAGTGTCTCAGTCTCACCGGCGTGGAAGGGGGCTGAGGCGGGGGCTGCGTCTGTGCAGCTGCGGGGAGCTCCGTCTGGGGTTGGGGCTGGGTGGGGCGGGGCAGGGTAGCACCCAGCGCCGGGGCAGGGCCGGGGAGGGTGGGGGTAGAGCTGCGGCTGGAGGGCTGGGGGTGCGAGGGGTTATTGGCCCCACCAGCCGTGGAGGCAGCGGGCGGAGGTGTGGAGTGCAAGGGGATTTGGGAGGAGGCTAGCTGAGGGCCCAGCGAGGGGCCAAGTGCATTGATGGGGAGGTTAGCGCTCGGCTGCTGGAGAGAAGGACACACACACACACACGGGCACGCAGACATACGCAAACAAGATAAGCAGACAGACAAACAATCATACGGACAAACACAAAACCACACACAATTAGAGGGGTTTAGAGAGCATCTTGTGATTGGTATGAGAACAATTTAAAGGTGGAGTCAGCAATTATGTGGAAAGCTAGTCACAATACACTACCTGTCCGTACTGTGTGTGTGTGTGTGTGCTGAAAAGAAATCCAGTGTGTACACACCAGTTTATAAAGCCTAGGCTGTGCATTAACACCAGATTTTTCTCTTTTTCTCTTGTGTATGACACCGTACAAACAGGTAGCGTGAGGATCGTGAGAAAATATTAACTGATTTTGACAAAAAGTGATTTTGACAACAAGCGTTCTCCACAATCGCTGACTTCATCTTTAAGAAAAAATTAGTCCGTAGTGTGACTGGTGAAAGTAGCAGCAGCAGCTAGTTGGAATTACCACAAATTTGTAGCAACTCCAAAAAGGGACAGCCAAACCAAACAGTTAGCCAACTTGGTTTAGATACAGCTCCCCAGCCCTCGTCTCTCTCACCTGGGTGACGGCAGCCTGTGCAGGTGGCTGGCTCATGCCGGGCCCCACCGTGACATTCATGGCGCTCGTTGCGGCAACCGCAGCGGATCCAGGTGGGAACTGCGTCTGAGCCAGAAATTGTCCCTGGCTGGCCGTTTGGCCCACCATGCTACCGCCACCGTGTCCAGCCATTATCCCCTGGGCCTGGGGCATCCGGGAGGGAGACATGCCCATCTACAAAGGCAGGACAGGATAATGTTACCACTGACCAATCCAGGAAAATTAGCCATTATTCACGGACACGGAGTGAGCATTATGCGGTTGGATATACAACTATCTGCTTTGGTGAGTTATTTATATGTATTTAAATTGTGGGACAATCATTTTATATTATCTGCTCCCCTTCTTATTTTAAATGGTGACTTAGGCTATTTTTTTTTTGTTACAACTACAGCCCATGTTTTTTTTCTCTTTTTTTCTCCCCATCGGAGGCCTACTCGATCGGTTTAAATTGTGGCCCGTCTATTTAATTACTTTCAGTGAGGAAAATGTGTTTTAAACTTGTGGAAAAAAATCCTTAATATCATATGGCAACTGTGACTGTTTGACAATAGCATTGAGCGCTTTATTGCGGTCAACCGTTGTTCTGTAGACAGATGCGTTGCGTTCTAAAAATAGAAAAAAGTTTAACAAGGAATCGATTGATCCTCGAGGAATGCAAGCGTTATGCAAATATGCAACTTGTTTGTTGAAATGTTAATAAATGGGAGCTTCCTCAAGCAGCCATATCTTTCCCGACAATCCCCTCTGTGCACGAACTCTTACATATGGTAATTAAACATTATAACACCTGCGGCTTATAGTCCAGTGCGGTTTATAGTGCGGAGTGTGTGTGTGTGTGTGTGTGTGCCCCCTGCCCTCCTTACCGCTGGGACGGAGCTCATGTTCATTTGCTGTGGGTGGTTCATTGGTGAGGCAGCTCGGGCTCCCATTGGTGCCTGTGATATCTGGGTGTTGGGCAGAGCCATGTGGTTGAACTGGTTGATTCCTGTGAAGAAGAGTGGAGCACAATTTTCAGCAATGGACACACAAACACAAACACACCAAGAAGTAGTGTAGAGGAGCCATACAATCCCATTATACTGGTGAAACGTTGTACTTTTTTCCCCATCTTGCCGCCAATACATAAACTTACAGTTTAGGTAAAACTGAAATTTTTCAGTGCCGAGTAAGGTTACGCTTGTATAGGGACAACATGGCTTCGCTGACTTTCATGCCATCCTACATGTGTCCATTTGCATGTTCTGCTTCACTGACACTTTCCTTTATTTCCACTAGCATAGGGCTGGGCGATATGACCAAAATCTCATATCCCGATATAGGAATTTCATATCCCGGTAACGATACATTTGACGATATAGCATATTTTCTGTTATTTCAATTAATAAATATAAAAATGTCATATAAATAATTTAATTCTCAACACAAAGTATTTACCCATATTTGATTATTTTCTGCTTTAATTCAAATGCAAATTTTCAAGCATTCATGATTCAACAAAATAGAAAATGCAAATGTGACATTTGAGTAGTTTTGGGCCGTGTGGTAGCCTGGAAATCCAGACCTTGATATCTTGAACGATAGAGGGTCTGGCGACGATCAATAGTAATTTCCAACTCAAGGGGCGGCTCCTACTCGTGCATTTCAAATGCCACTGCACGCAGTTGGATAGCACTACAACCAATCAGAGCGATGCACAAGGCGACGTAAGCCCCTTTCGTTTAGCGAACAGCTGTTAAATTAAACGTTTGCCGTTGTCGGTCGGCAAAATAGAACATTCCACTTACTTGCTAATGAAAGATTTGTGTTATATGTAGGGCTATATATATATATATACACTGTATATGTTTTATTATATAGGTCTACCCAGGCCTAGCTTTTTTCATAAAAAGGCATATGAAAAAATATATGAAAATTATTATTTATTTTTTTATTTTATTTTAGGTTTGGGTCCATAATGTTCACATTTTATGTCAAAGTGAAATTAAAACTGGCAGGTATTGTAGGTGAAGTTTTACTGAAACAAAAGATACCAAACACAGCAAGCTTAACATTTTTGTATGTGCCCGCTGTGTCTAGCCTGGTGCTACCAGACCATGCTACTTCATTTCATTTGTACAGAAGGTCTGGAAGTGCTGTAATTGGCAAACGTTCACTCACTTGGAGGCGGGTGTCTGTTGAAGTTTAAAACTATTGGATCTGCCCAGTGCCACTCTGGATTAGCCAACCAATCGCATAACGTTTGGTCGTCACGTGTGTCATGAGCCGGCTTATCACGGTGCGTTCCAGTTGTACTGGAAACTCGGAAATTTCCGACTTCACTACATATTGTAGTCTATGAATCTACCGGTACCTGGCAACAGTAACTTGCAAGAGCCTAACGTTTAGTTATTTGGATGAGAAAGGTTTTAGGCGTCCATACTTTCTCGAGCAGATGTACTGGAACACAGACAGTTCGGAACTCGGAACTACCAAGTCAGAAATCTCCTTCTTCCGAGTATAAGGAATGCAGCATTCAACTGAAACTGGAGCGCGACTTCAACGTCATTGTTCTCAGCCACTCGTTTTGTTTGCTGATTGGACAGGCAGAAATCTGCCTGAGCAGAATCCCACTAATACGCCTCGTCCCCAGACTGACTATGAAGGGAAAATGAAATTTGTCCGGAAGTAGGTAGGCGGGCGGAGCCAGGCTACTCTGTGTCATGATTGAAAGAACTTTGGGGAAAACGCCTATGGATTCACCTGCTATTTGTTCATAAAATGTGTATTTAGGTTGATGCCACCTCAATCAAACTTTTGAATTACCATAATAACATCCCATGTATTTATTTTCAGCTTTCAAAAAAATTCAATATGAATGTTTGAGTTACCAATAGTATAAATAAATAAATACGTATTTACATTTATCATGTGATTTTCGGTCCAATATGATAATTCATTATGTCAAAATGAAAAAAATAACTATCAGGTAATATAGGCTAGGGTGTGCTGAACAGAAAGATACCAAACTTTGGCATGATAAATAATTCTTACTGTAGTTTAGTAAGGTTTAATCAAAAGTATGCAAAACGGCCAAAATAGCTCTGGGGCTCAGAGGGTTAATGTGAAGTTACGCTGAAGGAAATCTTCGGTTTGAATAACAGTAACTTAACTACGAGCTACATGTATAGTTTGTGTCCTAAAGAGTGGGATTGGCAACATAACAAAATAAACGATAATGCATAAAATGAAACGATAGACGTTTTTGTTTTGTCAGACGATATATATCGCCATATCGCACAGCCCTACACTAGCATACTGTATACTTTAGCTTAGTATTTCTACTTGTATCTTAAAACATCCGCACATCTCTCTTTCCGGACGCCTACTTTACTCTTGTTTCTTTGTAGCCGTTGTCTTTTGAATTACAATAAAAGTTTCATGTTTTGCATTGCATTCTGACTCGCAGTTGTTTGAATTGACGGTCTGTGTTAATTACAATGGGAAACACCATGTGCCATGCCTCATCTAAGACATACCTTGTGAAACCTGCATGCGATTCATGATCTGATTTGGCATGTTGGGCAGAGGAACCGGTCCATCTAAAAAGACAAAGAAAAAAACATTGAACCAGGAGATGTGAAGAACCACATGAACATCTGTAATAAAGATTGAAAAAGGCCAAAGTTATATAATTTAAATATTATTAAAAATTACACAAGTTCCTGTAAACAATGCCAAATGGCTGGAAATAGGCCAATATGGACACAATCTTTCTTCATGTTATGTTTTGTATATTTTTCATAAAGCAATATACTATTATACAGTATCCAAACAGGTATGTCTACCTCAGTGTAAAGGTAATAGCAACATGTCTACAGGCTGACATCCCCTAAAAATACACAGCTTTAAAGCCAACGATATTTATTCCATATGTGAAAATATTAGGTGCTTTACCTATCAGGGACATAAATAGTTGTCCAGAGAAAGCTTTACATTATTTAAGTTGGTATTTAGATAGTGCTCACTCTGTGGCCTTGGGCCAAAGGCATTGGGCTGGGGAAGGCCGGGCTGCTGGGTCCCCTGGGCGACCAGAGGTGCCTGGTTGATTATCTGCTTCTGTAGCCTTGAGCGCCTTTTCTCCTCCAGTTCCTTTTGGATTTTATAGATTTTCTCAGCAAGGAAGTGATAGTACTCATCCTGAAGAGAAGGGAAGTGGAAGGAGATGGTAAAGTTGATGAAAAACAGTATGCATACTGAGAAATTCAAGTTATGTTCTAGTGAAAGCTTAGTTTCTGAAGACTTACCCGGCTGTTAGCTGACTCGTACATGTCTCCCTCCACTTTTCTGGCGTAGGCCACCAGATTCTCCATTCGTCTGTCCTTCAAAGCTGCCGGGTCAGGGGTAGGGAATATGGCTTGTACTCTGCCACACAAGAACAGAATTTGCAGCGATGAATATCTCTGGTTATTTCTACTAGTGTGCTTGAAAACGTTGATTTAAGAATCCGGCCTTGAAAACAACAGTGATTAAAGGTGCTGTAAGCAGAATGGTTCTTTTAGTTAACTTCCTGTCAGTGGCTGCAGTCTAGGGCTGTCCCCGACTCGGAATTTTCTCAGTCGAATCGGATCTGCCTGTTCAAACCAGAGATTCGACTATTCGTGATACTATTTGTCAATCAGAAAAGTGCATTGGAGTGATATATTTGACCAACCGTCAACCCGAAAACAGTTGAAAACAAACTTTAAGACCACCGAAAACAGAGCTTAAAATAAACAACCTCCAGGTTGGATATATTAAAAAAAATTACGAGTGAAACAGGGAGTTGGAGCGCAGCTGAAGCGCAAGCGTGCCCGAGCCTCGGCGAGCCGGTGAGAGGGAAACAACACAGAGCCGGTGACAGCTGCAGAGAATGGCGATTTGCACGAGTAAAAAAGACGAGATGCTCGCGGTCTACTGGGGCTTAATTGTTTCCAAGGCGACCTATCTTTATTACAGCACATAGCAGAGCAGAATCAATAGGCATATATGGTGCGCAATTTGCACAGCGCAAACGTATACATCTGCTTTGGTTTTTTCTTTTGCCATTTCCTCTTTAGTTTTCACCACTCTTCTTCTATGGCGGCCTGATGTGACCAGGGACGTGACACATTACCGCCACCTATTGCCCTGGCATGATAACGTCAGTATTTTGCTCTTATTTTCTCTTTTATTATAATGTACACTGGCTGAAAAAAACAAAAAAAAACAATGGTTCGACTTGAAGAATCTGCGTCGACTGCGGGGGTTCCCGACTGATGATTCGAATCATCGACTTTCAGGGGGCAGCCCTACTGCAGTCCCCTCCCTCGTCCCCACGTCACCACATTAATGCACTGCGGTCTTCAAGCAGCGAGTTATCTATCATCATCTCAGATCCATAAGTGTGAGAAAACATGATAAAAACCATCAAAACAGACATTGGGAAGTATTTTTACACATTCACCCATCTGTCGCTCTGCACGAGCACAGGCAGTGAGACAGGTGCCGGTTTGTAGCGTTCTCTCTTCTGATTGTTTTTTTGCCGATTACATGCAGATCGAGAGACTGAGAGATCGGCTTTATGAAACGTGCACACTATATAAGTGATCACTGTATGAATAAAGAGCGATTTAACACTTATATTAACATAAATAAATCGCTTACTTCACCTTTAACAAGAAGACAAATAAGAAATTCTACAACTGTTGCATCTCTCCAGCAGGCAGTTTGCACTTACAGTTTGTGTACGAGATGATTGCGCAGGTCCTGAGTGACGTGCTCGTGCCACCCTTTCCTGGTCCCTGTGGCGGAGATGGGTGCCGCTGTGGGGAGGTTGCCCATTGAGCCCACAGCTGACCCGTCTGGCAGCAGCTGACTACAGGTGGAACACGAGGAAGAATACAATTACAGCTTTTGTTTGGGTTTATAATGTCAAATTTGTCAAGTGGAAAAATCATCATGTCATGATATCATCCTGTGTATTCTATGTTCACTTTATAAAGTTTTCTGAATTCCAAAAAAAGAAAAAAGTTAGGGTTAATTAATGCAATGGAGTTATTTGGTGGGGACTGACTTGTTAGTGTTGAGTGTGTTGGGAAGGGACTCTGTGTGCAGGTTTGTCTGTTCTGAAGTGGTCACGCCCATTGTCGCGCCTCCGAGAGCCATCGGGTTACCTGGAAACACAGAACAGCCCCGTCCCCATTTCAGAGCCCAGCGGTGTATGCGATATTGCTTTAAATGGCCCAAATGTTTTACAAATGAAGAGCACTCTATACATCAAAATACATACTCAAATAGTAATTTGACCACAAAGACTTTGTTTGATATGACATTTTAGACCCATTGAGGATCTTTGAAATGAGTTGTGTTGTGCAATAACAAGTCAATAAATACATTCTAGTGGTCAATAATGTAATAATGGTCTATAACCTAAAAAAAAAAAGTGCAGTTTTGAACGTAATAAAAATTTAGTAATTTGCCAAAAACATAATCGATCTGAACAATTAACAGAATAACTTTTTGCCCATAATGTTATTACATTATCAGCTTTTTAATTTTTTTTTTTTTTAGGATTTTTTTTTAAACCCGGACAATAATGTAAGAACCAGCCAATAATGTAATAACGTATTGCATTATGGGAAAATAAAGATATTACGTTGTTGGTTCAGAAATGTTATTACAATATTGTCAAGTTACTACATTACCGGCTCTTATTACATTCAGTTGAAAATAGAGTATTACAATCAGCCCGTCCTTCTGGCTTTACCAAGTGCATTGATGGATCTCAGCTGCTGCTGGGGCTGTGCGTTCTGTGCACCTGCTGTCTGTCCCGGGGCCTGCCCAGAAGGCTGGCTGCTGTAGGGGAGCCCCAGTGCGGCGTATGCTCTCTGCATGGAGCTGGGGTCTATGGGGGCTGAGGTATTGATGGTGGGAGCGCTGGCCTGGCCCACACCCACTGAGGACATGGCGTTCTGGAGGCCCGCGTTGGGGGAGCTCAGCATGGCTGGGGGAGAGACAGAGCAGTCAGGCCACAACACTCAAACACAATCAGACTAGAGTATAGTGTCAGTAGTGTGCAATGTTGACCAGCTTGCTTACTTTAGTGCCGCATCAGCTAGAATATATAGACAAAAAGCATATTTGGTAAAGTGTACTAAGCCCGATACATTTAAAAAGAATCGGATTTGGTGAAAACATAGCAAAGTGGAGAATACTTTTAACACAGGTAATATCAAACACAAGTGTATACCCACTCCCTCAGGCAAGATGGAATCACAAGGCAGCGTGAAACAGCGAGAACATTAATGGAAGGCTAAACGCTTTAAACAGCAGTGAGCTGAATAAATGCATAATACCTTTAGGGGACACAGCATTAGCATATTCTGTCTGGGTTCAGGCTTGGGTTGACCTAAAAAAAATCTCTTAAATGTGTGCACGAGAAAAATCTGAAGAGGCAGGACAAAGAAACACTGCGCTTGTTTGTGTTGGCAGGAGAGACACAAGCCCCGGCATCATGTTCTTTAACACATGAGCCAAACAGGGACAGACCAACACTGGAATGCTTTAAGTGAGGAAAAAAAATGCTGAAGGAAAATAAAAAGAGAACACGAGGGATTAAAAATGTGAGAGAAAGTTCAAAAGAAAACTAATTATTAGTCATCTATATAATGACAAAAATACTTTTGTTGATGGTAGGGTGTGACAAAAAAACACTGATTATCCTGCAACTATGTTTACATGGAGACTGAAAAACAAAAGCGAAAAGAAAAGCAGTTCTGAGTTTGAGGCAGAGTCAGCATCAACCTGGGCTACGTTCTAATGGGGAGTCAGTAAACAGCCTGACAGCCAATGGCTCAGCAGGACCCCTCTAGCACACGCTCTATGTTTCCTCCCACTCTCCCTCCATCCAGATCCCAGATGACAAGCGCAAAGGACAACAGTCTCAACTCATCAGCTGCTTTTTTTTTTACTCATCATGGAAAAAAGCGCAAAGCTAGAAATAAATTGCCTCGACTTGCCTGAATGTCAAAACATACACACACACGTCTCACACACACAAACACATTGGGCTCCGTTTCAGGAAAAAGCCACAAGTGGGTGCCATTCTGTCTAACGGCTTTCACTATAGACTGTCACAGCTCCATAAACCCAACGTAAGCCCCTGTAATGACTGAGATAAGAAAGGAGGCCTTTGTAAGACAAACCCGGAGCTTGCCATGTCTTGATGTCCACAGCCTGTTCTAACGTAGTCAATGGACATAATTCAGCCTTGTGTTTGGAGTCTGCTTGGTGTACTTACGCTGCTGAGTACGTTTGTCACTGGCGTTCTTCAGCGGGAGGCAGACGGGGCAGTCGTGTCGCGTGCAGTTTTTCCAGTGGGAGATGATCTGTCTGGACGACGCACAGTGAGCCACTGCAGAGGAAAAGAGAGCGACCTATGATTGATTGATTGTAGATTTTTATTTGACATGGACATGACAATACCATTGGACGAACCAGTTGTTTTCAGTGTATTAGCATAAATGCTAGTTTTCAACACCTGTCCACAGGAGGCTTTTTAAAAACAACAAAAATAAAAAAGACAGGAACAAGATCAAATACTGATGAGGGAAAAACTGATCATTAAAAGAATAAAAATGCAGTATACAATGGAGTACAGACACACACACACACACACACACACACACACACACACACACACACACACACACACACACACACACACACACACACACACACACACACACACACACACACACACACACACACACACACACACACACACACACAGTAAAGCAAAGGCAGCATGAACAGACAATAAACCAGTTGTAAATTATTTGTGTGAGCACTGTTGATTTGACTTGAGCCATTGTTTAAGTCCTCTGTTAAAAGTGTTGCTGTTAGTCTGTAGTTTTAGATTAGTGGGCAAGAGGTTCCATAGTTTTGCCCCTATTACAGAGAAAACAGACTGACCGAAAGATGTCTTGTACATGGGAACCATCGATGGAGGCTGGTGTATTTACCCGACGAGAGCTCTGACGCCTGGGGTTCATTACCTTGATGCGGACAGTTGGCCGTGAATGGTCACCACCACCAAGTGCTCCACACTAGGGATGGGCAATATCTTGCTTTATCAATATGCTGATTGTCACATGGACCCAGGTGAAGATAAAGTGTTCCCAACATTTCAAGAATGTTACCAGCTCTTCATCTCCTGCCGCGATACCAGCAGATGTCCCTCATGTTCTGTATCTCACACTGGGCATCATAGTAAACTAGAAATGCAATTCCTGAAGAAATTGCGGTGTGAATGCTGCGATGCTGAGCTGAAGCTGATGCTGAATAACCTTCACTGCTGAATGTTGATGAAGAACGAAGGATGAATATATCTGAATGAACAGAATGGTTGAATAATACAATGTATGAAAAATTTGGAATATTTGGAAGTTTGAATGGACTTTCTAGCTGAAATTATGAATGAATTTTGACCTGGAAATTTGACCTCTAAACTCATCTGAGTGGCTCAAGCGAAATGACGTTAACACTGTCACACTCTCGCATGCACCAAGCACGACACAGGAGGAGCGGCATTAGTCGCGACCTGTGTCCGCCTGGTGAGGCACTTATTTCGGATACTTTTTCATAGAAGCCTCGGTGGAGAACCAGGCTGACAGCCGCGCAACCTGAACACTCTACCGTCAAATACAGGGTTAGGAGTTAAAGTTATTGGGGTATGAGATCAGCAGATAAAGCTGGTCAAATAACTAAAGGAAGTCCCCCGCTCGGAATATTGAATTAACTTGTTTTTAATTAAATAATCACAATCACGTTTGCGGTTATGATATTAATCTCAAAAGGAATCTAGTTGTAGTCTTGCAATATGAGACCCCTGTCTTTTCAAAATCACACTCTGTGACTGAAAACTAATGACTAGTTGTCTTCAGGTGTGAGTTGATTGTCTTTAGATGTAAGAGGGTTTCAGTCTTCAGTCTTTTCAAAGTCTTTTAAAAGTCCTCTAGTGCAGTGCTTCTCAAATGGTGGGGCGCGCCCCCCCAGGCGCCGTGAGTTGTCAGGGGGGACGCGGGCTGCCTTGATTTCCAACTGACTTTTTTTTTTTTTGTGCTAGCGAGCGCGATGTGTGCTTGTGTATGGTCATATCCGCGCGAAAGGCCGCGATTTGCAGTAGATAAATGTCCGCATGTGTCTCCAAGTGTCTCTGTAGGCTATTTAAAAATAAATCAAGCAAGTAGACTAATAATAACATTAATTAATTTTTGGTTATCGCATCACAGAAGGCCTATTGGCCTATAATAACAAAAAAAAAACACCACCTTAACTATGTTTACAGTTTAAATTTTTTTTTGAATGAAATGCAAACCTCAGTGAATCTTTTGCTCTTGTTTCTCTGTCCTGAGATTCACACAGACTGAGCAGTCTTGTTTAAATGTTACAAATTGAGCTAATAAACTGAACTTAGAATTTTTTTGCTGCAGAAGTTATCTCAGCTATTTTTTGTTATCTAATTTGATAATAAGGTGATTGTATGCAGAATGCTCGTGCCAGAAACTCATACAGTGGTTTTGTACAGATAAATAAATAAATATTAGCAGGTTCTCAATAGTATTTCAATTTAGGGGGGGCGCGAAAAAATGTATGTCCCCTAGGGGGGGCATGACAGAAAATAATTGAGAACCACTGCTCTAGTGTAAGCCCAGCATTACTCGTAAACTGTTTATCTGACAGACAAAATTAAGATACCGTGAGTACCAGAAGATTCCAGAGTACCAGAAGAGAGCAACTTTCGTTTAGATTTTTTGTCGTGGAATGTAGAATCTCATTTAACAGGGGAGCAGATGGCACTGTCAGTTGGTTTTGGTTAGACTTTTTTCCGCTTAGAAGCTCACAGCTCCCAATATGTATGTCCATTTGCCTCCAAAGGAACATTTCTGCGACCGATTTTATGAAAAAACTGTATGATAATAATTGTTGTCTGGAATGAGCTGAACATTTAGACGTTAGAATGGAGTTTCTAGTATGAATTTTCAGGGAGAAGAAGAGATTTGAAACTTTTCATAAGTTTGGTTAAATTGTTTATTAATTATGAAGTTATTAATTTTTTAGAACATTTTGAATGAAAGCAAGCATGTGGTAAATGGGCTGAATATGAGGATAGTTGAAGTAAGTTTGTGGAATGAAGCACGTTGAAGATATGGCCCGGCGTGAATATGGCGGAATAATAATAATAAATTGGTAGTAGGGATGGCCATTTAGAATGTTTTCTTTAACCGGTTAACCACCAGAATTAACGGTTATTAACCGGTTAACCGTTAAGATTTAATGTAGCCTATTTATAGTGAAATACATGAAGCATTATAGCAGGGCTCCCGACCTTTTTTTGTTCCAAGGACCGGCATATTAATTTAAAAACAATTCAGGGAACAGTAGCCAATTTAAATGCCTACATTTTGACATTCACACGGCTGCTTTGTCTGTTGTGAGAAGAGGTCTAGTATGCGAATGTAGGAGCAGAAAGTGCAATAAGTGACTGAAAAGGGACATTTACACACACACACACACACACAGGCTTAGGGGATGGATAGCCTACCGAAACCCGGTGCTAAGTAGTGCAGAGCACGGGGCAACATTTTGAAAGACCGTAATATTGATAAGCTCCGATGTTATCAGTACTGCATAACGATACTTAGCGCTTTTGTTTAAGACGGATTTTCGCTATTGATCCTGGCACACAATCATGGCAGACCTGTGTCTGTGCAGGGGCACTCACTGCCTGTCTGTCACTCCCTCACACACTCACTGAGACGGTGATAGATGCAGGACAGCATCCACCTCAAGAAGGCTAATGCTAGCGCTATGTTAAGCTAGCGGGAGCCCACGCTGTTAATTCAATTATACAAACATATGACACGGGAGTGTTGTGACCATAAGTTGTGACTGGGATCGTATCATGGACTTATTATAAAGTTGAGCGTAGCCTACACTACTCGTTTCATTCTCTACCGACAGTTGGCATTCTTACATCCGGTTTAGCGATATCAAAATAAGAGTCCGGATTTCAGAGAAATTAATATATTTTTTTTAACCGTTTAACCTTTAGTATTAACCGGTTAAAGATCTTCTTAATGGTTAATGGTTAACCAGTTAACCATGGACATCCCTAATTGGTAGAATATCAATGCTGTGAATGCTTTCAGCATTCACACCAAATACGTAGGATAACAATGATGTGAATGCTTCCAGCATTCACACCAATGACATTGCTTTAAACTGCTGGGTTGAACATGTTAGACATTAAGTACTCAGTTTAGGGGTGGGACTCTCTTGGCACCTCACGATTCAGAGGTCAACGATTCGATTCAAAATCGATTTTCAATGCATCTCGATGCAAAACATTTATTTTGTACATACACATGTGTGATTTATTTTCAAAAATATATTTATATACACATCTGAGTTTGCTACTCAGTTTGCTAATCACTTCCTTCTTTTGTGATGATCATTAAATACAATCAACAGATGAATAACCTTCTCTCATATTCTATTTCTAACATTTTATTAAGAGAAAAAGCTTTTCATGTCACAAATGACTTTCTATGAACAATGCAATAATCAATACAGCTTGCATTTCAACACAATACGGAAGTATGTCAAAAATAAACCGATTCAGTTTAATTTTCTTTCTTATCTCGTAAATCATGTTTGTATAGGATTTCTATTCTATTATCTATTATTTTCAATGTAATTTCAACACATTATGCAAAAAGTATGGCTTGGAATTCAGCTCCTATACTAAAACGTAAACAGAAATAAAGCCGGTGCAGGTCATGGGGTAGCTGCTCTCAGCCCTTTTGCAGCAACTTTTGTAAACAACTCGCACATGTGTGGTGTGCATGCGCAATGGCGCAGGAAGTACTAGTATTTACGAATCGAATAAAATAAAAATAAAAAAATAAAGTAGGAGAATTGATTATTTTTCCCACGCCTAACTCAGTTTATAAAGGAACCCACAGAAAAGGACAACGCTGATACTAGGAGTAAGATATGATTCATTGTTCTTAACAGGTAGTCCTGAGTTACCTGGGAATTTAACAATTTTTATTTTACAAGGCTAAAAACGGGTTACATGAGATCAAAACCATACAAAAATCCTCAAAATGTGGATTTGCGTTGAGTGCAAAATTAGGACAGAAAAACTTGTTTTGTAAAAATTATTTAAAGGAAGGACATAGTGGTCCAGTGGGAAAAAGTTAGTGAGCCTGAGCCTAATGACAAACTATAGAAAAGAAATGTGTCCACCCAAAAACTCAAATATCACTGTCCAATGTCACTGCGGTCGGAGGGGGAACCTTAACCGTATTCAATTATGTGCGACTGAACAAACTGATGGGCTTTATTTAATCTGTTACCAAGCTAATGTGTGTTAGCCGCTAATCTGAGGAGAAATCGCAAACAGACTAAAATCAGCCTTGTAAGCTGCTTGGCACTTATTACTTAATGCCGAATAAAAAAATTGTACATAACTTCAAAGAGCTTTGCACAAATAAACAGTTTAACTTAATTATCTTTGCTGAACTCCAATACTACTGGCAAAGCCTCAGACATACCAGGGCTATCATGTTGGCAGCTTTTTGTAGATTTGGTATGCAGCGATGAACAAAGAAAAGAAAAGTGCTCAGATTGAGGACCAAAGCCAATACAAGCACTAGTTAAAATCACAGACTCCAGGGTCCCTCAGGTGAAAATGAATGAACTAAGCCAACAGGCTTCAGGTAAATCAAAACTCTAGATCAGTGATTCCCAACCACCAGACCGGTACCTGTCCGTAGACCCGTTTGTACCTGGCCTTGAAATATTTCCGGAATAATAAAAATAAATATTTGCTTTTTAATTTTTTTTACGTGTTTATTTTTCAAAGCTATTCCATCCAAAAAAAATTAAAAAACAATTGCAAAATGTTTTGTTTTTTTGCGGAAGCCTTGTGATCGCTTGGCAGCTCATTGGTTCTGAACACTGGCTATGTATCTGACGGACAACGCGGTGCACCTAGAGTGAGGATGTGGGGTGAAGTAGCAGGTACACACTGCACATACTGCATAATATACAACAAAAACAACAATTGTAAACTAACCACGGTGGAGGCCATATGTTGAAAAAAAATTACAAAATGCTATGCTGCATGTTCAAATTTTGGCATTAAGATTGGCAACCGGGCCCTGGATTTTTTTTAAATGAATATGCCGGTCCTTGGAAAAAAAAGGCTGGGAACCCCTGATCTAGATGACAACTGTGTGTCAGGGAACAAAAACTCTCTCCCTTGTTATTTCAGTAGCACCGAGCAGTAGAAATCATGAGCAAGAGGAAATGAGCTGGCATGCAGGGAGCACAGACATAGACTCCTTCACATATTATACACTTTGGCCTCTGAGTATGTTTGCCTTGATATTTAACTTAGGCATTAAAGTCCAGAGCGAAGACATGGTGCCAAAATGAGAGCAGATTGAGTGGAAATGTTCTTTATATCTATGCTGGTGCTGACACAGTAAGGAGAGAAATATGAGGTTCAAGAACAAAATTAATTGAGTAAGGAGCAGGGGTTGGTTGCACCAGCTGGACATACACCCGAGCATAAAACTAGGCTAGATGTAAAATGCACTTTATGCCCTACGTGCAGCTGCTACGTCAGTGGGCCTTCAGATGTGAAAGAAAGGCTGAGTTGTTCCAATTGTTAACGAGTCATCACCGCGATTGCAACATGTAACAGAACCAAGCGCTGTCCCCCGCTGATTTTATGCTCGTGGATCTTTCCCAAATACAATCGCTGATGTGGTGAACATAAGCACAACATACCGAGAGACACATGGACGCTCATTACGAGGTCGGACGTAGCTGCGCCTGGTCGTAGCTTTTTCGATGGTGCAACAGCTGTAAATATTTATCACTAGGCTGGAAGTAGCTAGGACTGACGTAGGGCTTACACTCGGCTTCTTTTACGTCCAGCCGGTGCAACCATCCCCAGGAGACCTAATTGGCAAGTGGGCAAAAAAGGTAGGAGCTGAGCTTTCTTTAAATGGATGAGAAAGCCCCCTGTGTCGAGTCCTGGGGGGATGTAAAAAGAAATGGCTACACATAATAGGGCATAACTGACTACGACTAAATGACATATTACAATCAGCCATCCTCTGTATTTTCCTGATTAATATAACTGTAAATATATAATCTATCTGTCTTCATTAATATATATTTCTTGTGCGGTTTTTAATGTACTGCGAGGTAGCCAAAGACACATTTTCAGATTTTGGACTATTACGTTACCTAATTTGTGCTTTTAAAAATGTTATGTGACCACAATGCAGCAAAGTCAGCAAAATGTACCTTTTGTTGACCTTTTCAGAAACAGGAAACAATTGATTTCCAAACTCACCCTGGCAGGACTTGCCGGCCTGGCAGTGGGTCATGTGGTTGAGGACGTTCTTCATGGTGCGGCAGTGTGGCAGGGCGCAGGCCCTCACCTCCCCGTTGGCCTGCTCCCGTCGCTGGCACTTGTGTGCGTGAAGCAGCAGGACCAACTGCTGCTGGATCAGCTTGCGTTTCTCTGGGTCTGCTGTGGGGCCTGCTGAAGCCACTGCTCCGCCAGCAGCCAGTGGAAGCTGAGGCTGCTGCTGCATGGCCAACAAAGACAAGGCAGACAAATGTCAAAGTTGTGACATGATAACGCCTTAACAGTTTTGTAATATTCCCTTAAAACGCTATTACAAGCCAAGGCATACCAAAAGTAAGTTGTAAGATGTTCTTGAACCGTTTGTAGTACATGCAGGGGGCTGGTTTCTTTTCAACATTAACACTGTATTCTATTCAGCCGTTATCAATCAAAGTAAGTGCTGCTGACGTTGAATAAATTAAAGTTCGAACACAAAAAGTAGAACGTTTATATGTCCTCCTGAATCATGTTTTTGCACACAATTGCCTGCAGATGACTAAAGCTGGAAAACATAATGGGACCACAGCCTGAAGCCAAACCCTATCAATTTTGATCACACTGCCCCACAAAATAAATGTTATACATGACTTTTTCTAAGGGTATGTGCAGATGTTTTCCAAAAAGGCAATTTGTAGACTCAGAAGGACCCTTAGTAACCGTTGTCACATACCTAGGGTAATAAGTTATATAAATACATAACACACATCAAACTGTTAAAAAAAGTACATTATTTACAACTGGAGCTTTCTAAAACTCCCTTCAAAAATTTAGATCCTCATTCCACAAGCTACGATACAGGACAAGACATGTGTTCACTTAAGACAGATAAGGTGGAGACTAGTTTTTACTGCTTTATGTGAGATTTGACTGGGTGGATGGGAAGTTATCCTCCTATATAAACTATATTATGGAATATAATAATAATAATAATATAATAAAAATTTCCTCCTTCGGTTTCAGATTTTTCTCAAAGGTGACGCAGGAGATTCTCAGTTCTTGGCATTTGTCAACAAGAATAAATTAGTCACACAATTATAGTTCACTATTTCAGATATCACTCACTGAAAATGTTTCACTCTAATGACATGCCAGTCAGCTTTGTCGCTATTCATGCCACAGGATTGGCTGTTCTTCTCCTATCGTTTAATACTGAGTGGCGACTAGCAGTTAAGGTGCATTAGCCCTTAACTGGTAACTATGAAATATGACATTTAATAGTATAGTACGGTAATTTACATGCGTAACAGGCACTAACCATGTTTGTCACGCTGGAGACAGCGGCTCCTTTGAGTTCATTCGGAAATGGTGGCAGGCTGTTGGCGAGGGCAGCCTTGTTCTGGATCTGCTGCTGGCCGGGCCCCGTGGCACCCTGGCCATAGGGTTGGGCCCCAAACGGACCCCCATTGCTGCCAAGGCCAATCTGGAAAATATAGACAGAATCAGAAAAGTTAATTTAGACCCTGTTTCCACCTGGGATTACGATATGGTTTTAGTGATCCGAACACAAGTGGACAGCTCTCAGTCCACACCTGGCAGTACACATGTGTCTTCTGTGTCTAGTTGTGATCTGATTCCATTTACCCGCTCTGTATTTAAATCAACACGTACATCATTTCCGTTTGCATTGGTGTTTTTAACCGGTGGGGTTTAAACAAGCAAACATACAGGGCTGTACAGTGCGACAGTTTTAATCGCATTTGCTATTAAAATGTAGGCCTATTATGAGTGAAGATAAATACAAGGCTACTCGCACTTGTGCGACAGGTTGACGAGATACTGTCTCATTAAGACACAGAGGAGCGATGCACAACCAAGCCCCGACCACAGCGAGTTCTACCAGCTTCCTATGCGAAAGTGACAAATTGCAGTTCACCGAGCAGGGCCGTTGCTAGGAATTCTGGGCCCCCTGAAAGAATATCGGTGTGGGCCCCTCTACCCCATTCATTGCCAGCTTAAATGTTCTTGTTTTTTCAGTGTTCTTGACGGTGCCTGGTACACCCAATTTGTTTCCATTTTTACAATTAATGACTTAACAAGTCAGAGTTTTATTATGTAAATTATGTATTATTAGTTGTCTTATTCTAGGAGTGATGGTAAGTGATTTGCAACTGTTTTAACAGCCACTATGAGGGCACTCCAACGGGTATCAGACATGTGGTGAAGGGAGCAGCAGCGTTTTCTGCTAGTAACTCCAATGTGCAGCTGGGTAAAAATAGTCGCCAGTAGAGATCGTGACCCTCCTAGGGGGGTCCGGGGGTATGCCCCCCCGGGAGATATTTTTTACCTTTTTAAAGTGAAATGCATGAATCTGGTGCACTTTGAGAGGAAAATTATGAGGCAAAATCTGAGTAATTTTGTGTGAACAACTTTTTTCTGTGTACTAGGCCTAATTATTTTTGGAATAATTTGGAGACACTGAGTCAGATGAATGAAATTAAGCTATTGAAGAAAGACATGTATTTACAATAGAAATATTAATCTAAAATAGAATATTATGCAAATAAAGATTCCACAAAGTTGTAATCTTTCTATAGTATTTTCTTTTCTTTAAAGAAACCACTTAACGTCACATGAAAAACTCTGTTGTCCAGCTATCTTTTTTTCACAGATGAGGGTGAAGTAGGCTATAGAATATACACAGTGCATGGGCAACTGAGGGCATTTTTTCCAAATGTTTTTAAATAAACTCAGTAATGTCCAAATAGATTAAATCATAGTCTGACATCAGAATACTGAGGAAAGTTTAAAAAAATTAAAAACATGGTTCAGTGACAGTAGGCCTACTTCTCCTCTCCTCTCTGTCTGTATGTCACTGTTATAGGGAGGAGGGTCTGCTACACTAGTCTCAGTCAGCAGCGCTATTAGCAGGCTTTGCATTATTTTATGATTTGTGGCAAACTAAGCTGAACGATAAGAAGACAGACAGCTTAATTTGTTTAGCTAGTTAACTGCTGAGCTAGAGTGCTGTGCTTCTCTGGACCGACAGAACAGATTCAAATATCGCGTGTTCACGTTGAATGCAGGTGGACAGGTGAAGCCTACTCATTGGACAATGTTGGGCTTTATAACTTATGTTTTATTTCACTCACTTGCAGTAACAACCAGCATAATTCACGTCTATTCTGGTCCGAACGTTGTTAGCGTATTTCAAAGAAACGCTCGTCCGCCGTGAGTGATGTACCGCGGGTGCATGCTTGCTTGTGTTTGTGTATTTGTGCACCGGCGCTGAGACACAGACAGACAGCGCAGCGAGGAGCTGGCAGATTCTTCAGAGACGCGAGGGTGGGGGCGTGTGGACCAAACCATTTTTTAAGAAGGGGCCAAGGGGGTTATTGAAATTATTGAAATTAGAATATTATATGACTTGTGGCTTTGTTTTGATTCGGATTCATTCGTATGAATATATAATAGTTCAGTGTATGCATAATCATTTTGTCATAGAGGCTGCTGGGGGGTTTGTGTGGGCCCTAGCGGGCTGTGGGCCCTTATAATCGTCATAACATACCCCCCCTATACGACGGCGCTGTCACAGAGTGGCCACTAAGGGCAGGTTTCAAAACAGAGCAATTTCTCATTGACTCTCATGTTAAATATGGCGTTTTCACAGCCATATTAAACCTATTTAAGGACCTTCACATAGGGCCAGGTAAGTTTTGATAGATTTTTATACTTAATAAATGAAATCATTTAAAAACTGCATTGTGTATTTACTCAGGTTATCTTTTTTTTTTTTCTCAAGGTTTATTTATTGGTATTTTTGACGTTTTACAGAATGCAATGCAGCTACAATTAGATTCATACAATTATAACCCTCCCCCCCCCACTCAGGTTATCTTTGATGTCTTTGATGATCTGAAACATTTAAAGCGGCAACGAGTAACATTTAAATATCTTTTAAACAGCCTCATGTTTCCTCTCATAATCATAAATTACCTTTAACAGCAAACGAGACCATCAGTGCAAAGAAAGACGTTTTTATATAGTTTTTATTACTGCATTTGATCTGGTCGTACACCCAGTCCGATTTTCGGTTCACGCGTGCATGCTCTATGGTCACATTTCCGCATTGGTCGCAGATTTCAGTGTGGCGCAGGAACGCGATTTGAGAAGCCTATCCCTCCAGGTGAGGGAAGGGGAGCGGGAGCCTTGTTTGAGACAGTTGTTTGTCGTCATAATGACTGAAAAAAAAGAGAATGCAATGAAGAAAAGCTAAAAGGGAGAGTGATAGGCGGGCAGGAGGGCGTTGCCAAGCAACGTATACACGGAGCGAACCTAGACTGCAGTGTTTACTCCTAAATGAATGAGCGGTAGCCTACTAAAACAAAGTTTACTTTGCCTCACCAGCATCATCAGATGACCATTATTCATCTGATATAGTCATTATTTACAACAACATAAACACTACCTCATCGTGATCCATAACTAACTGCCGTCTCTCGTTCATTCGCTTTGTGTGAGGACACGGACTCGTTCAGCTCCGTGAGAGGTGACAATGCATCAAGGGGCGGCAGTAGCGAAGTGGGTAGGGAGTTCGCCTCTGGTGTGCAGGGTCGGAGGTTCAATCCCCCGTCTCCCCGCCACATGTCGAAGTGTCCCTGGGCAAGACACTGAACCCCGAATTGCTCCCGATAGTTAGCTTAGTTAGCTTAGCACCCTAGTGCTAAGCCTACCCTGCGTGGTAGCTGCTGCTATCGGTGTATGAATGTGTGTGTGACTGGGTGAATGTGTACAAAAACAATGTAAAGTGCTTTGAGTCTGTGATAAACGGAGATATAGCGCTATACAAGTCCATTTACCATTACCATTACCAACTCATTGCAATCAGGTGTGTTTAGCACTTACTGGCATTAGTTGATGCTGTGTCACTAACCACTCTCACCGAGCCGAAAAGAGTCCGGTGCCCTCCACACTTTCAACACACGGACACGCACCATATTGCTTCCTGATTATTTGAATCTTGCACGCGCGGCACGCACTAGAAAACAGCTTCACGACAGCTGGCGTCGTAAAAATACTACCGCTTTTGTTCAAAGGTGTCGCCAACGTGCCGACTTACTCGTTGTAACTTTAAGTGTGAAAAATATGAAAAAATATAAGAAATCGGGAAGGGGGCAAATACTTTTTCACGGCACTGTACAAGCTCACGCATAATTTCCCACAACTGTGCATCTACTCTGCATCTGTAAAATCAATATGACTTACTGTGAAAGAAGAGTGTATCCATATTGTGTGGGAACTACTGGGAATAAAGTCCTCGTTAGTGTAAGTTAATGCTTTACACACCGATCAACTTGCTGCTGCTCTCATCCACAGATGCTGGGAGACCAGACCACACCAGGCAGGGCTTTATCCCCTCAGGCTGTTGACACTGCTCCAACAGACCAGATAAAAAACACCCAGCTGAGACGACCAGACACTGGCTGCCTTTCAACACAGCTGAGCGGGCGGGCGCACGCACACGCACACACACGCACACACACACGCACACACACACACAGCTTTGCTCTTCCCATTCAGTCCTCCGCTCTGAAACTCCACACATCGGCGGGCAGTTGCCAGCTATTATCCCTCCTTCCTCCGAGTTGCACTTGCCCTATGACCTTCTAACTGATGAAGTGCTTAACAATATATGTCTTTCCCTACATGACAGGGCAAGCAGCCATCCAAACAGCCAGGGAATGCATGGGGGAGTGTCCATGTGTATACCATAACAAAGGAGCATGGGGTGGGATAGAGTGACAGCAGCCTTCTAAAAAAAACATTCTAAAACATCAGCTGGAGAGGACGCTGGCGCTGTCTGTTCGCCGCTTCTCCAAGCTATTTTTGGGACAATTTTGGCTGTCATAAGCTTGATTTTATTTTTTTAAATTATACTCAATTTGCATTTACAATGTTAGTTGAAAAGAATCTCAATAAGATATTTCATGTGGCTACGTACCACAGAGTATTGGCACACTCACATACTAGTATCAACATAAGCTCTGTGCCAAAAGTAAAGAGTAGGGCAGCCAAGAGTGGAGTGTACATTTAATTTCCCAAAAAATCAGAGCACTGAAAATAAGTGATGGGGTGAAAAGACTGTGCAGATGAACCAACAGAGCAGGCAGCAGAGTAAAGAGATGTATGATACACAGCAGCACATGACAAGAGAGCAATTTGGAGGATGAGAATCTCAGTGTTTCCCCCATGTTCATTCAGGAGCAGGTACATTGACAGGAGGCAATGATAATAACTTGACTTAGCTGTATGATATCGCTCCCTACGTGTTCAGTGTGAAGAGCTTCAGGTTAAAATGACTAACCTGGTGCATAACTGTAAACATAATTAGTGTAGTGATAGCTAAATTACAGGGTTCAACATAACTTTTTTTTCCTACTGGCCCACCGATCTTTACTGTCCCCCTGTATATTTTCACTGGCCCTGCAGACACTTTTTTTTCTGTAATTTTGTGTCAATAATTATAATACAGTATAGAAGTTCCCTTTAGATTTGGTTATTTTTCTTTTAGTTAATGATATGAAATATTGATATTGCTCTGCCTCATACACATAATATAAAACCAGACAAACTTTGAAACTTTGAATTTGAAGCCTACAACTGAAAGTATGTGGAAGGAGTGGGCCAGTATTTCAAAGTCCAGTAGTTTGATGTAGGGATGGGCATAATTAATCGATGCTCGATAATTGCTCGTTAAGAAATGTGTCGATCAATTTATATTGTTATCGATCAAAAGGACGTTGTATTGCATACTGTGAGTCCTGAAGCATTTAATTGAATATCACTATGTGGAAGAAATAACAAATCTAACCACCAGGGCACGATGTTTTATTATTTCTAATGTAAAAAACGGAGACGTGCACTGTACACATGCGAAATTAGTTGAACTGGGAGAGGCAGTGGAGACCAGGAGGCTATCGAGCAGGCTGGGCGGCACGCTGACGAAGGGAGCGCAAACACTGGAGCCGCCGCCACACAGGCTTCCGCTATATGGCACTACTCCTCGGGGAGCAATACTCCACTATACTGGACACTGGCATTGACACAGAGGTTAATAACTTTCTGAGGGATACCCCCCCCCCCCCCCTGGATTGCAACCCTACCGACTGGTGTAAAGTGAAAGGAAGAAGGTTCCCCAGGCTGTCAAAGTTGGCGCGACAATACCTCTGCATCCCCGCAACTTCGGTCCCGTCAGAGCGGGTGTTTTCTGCTGCTGGACTGACAGTTACAAGGCTGCGTTCGCGTCTGACCCCCGAGCATGTTAACATGCTCATATTCCTAAACAAAAATATGTAGGCTGGAGGTACTGTATGCTATGGAGTCCATAGACAGTCACCATCATACGGTGGTGACTGTCCCCACTGTCCATAGTATGGACAGTGGGGACAGTCACCACCGTATGTACGTCGCTCTTTTTTTTCTTAATGTGTTGTCTCTCGCTCCGCTTTTCTTTCGGCGTGGTGCCTCTTAGAGTCGTTACATTTTGTCAAAACTGTGACATTTTAGCAACAAGTTCAGCCTTATATATGTTCACTAAGGTATTGCTTTTAGATAGGCTAGTTCATGCAATTGTTTCTAAATGTGTGGCTCATCTTTTTGTTGCGAGCCTTTCCGAGCGCCGGCTGCAGCCTATAGGCATAGCTATGTCGGCATTTTTTTCCCTTTTTTTTCAAAACAGTTATACAGTTTAATGCCCACTTGTACTGCCTTGTTTGATTATTGTTGGCCGATAGTAGGCTACTTATAGTAATTGGAATACAGATTTAGTCTTGTTGAAGCGTTTCCAAACCTTTAAGAGCGCCTGTAGGCGCATTGTTCGGCCTTTACGAGCGCCGCATAGGCCTATAACCTGTAATGCCTGTATTTATTATTTTAAAACTGTTAAACAGTTGTAGGTAGGTCTTCAAGTTAACTGTCTTGTATTATTGTTGGCCTATACATTATTGTTGGAATAAAGATTTCATTGATAAAAACATGCTGCATTTTGTATTTTCTACCAATGGGAATTTTAATATAGCCTATAGAAAAAGTTAATGATTAATCGATAATTGCTCGATAATTCTAGCGATGATCGAGCAAGGAAATTTCTTAAAATGCCCATCCCTAGTTTGATGAGTGTTTTTATTCTTGAATTTGGGCAGTTTAATGAATAGTTCACCTGCAGAAGTCATGATCAAACATAGGGAAGTGTGGTAGGCAGTGTTTATCACTTTCTCCATATGCAATAGGGATGTGAATGTTTTCCACTCGAGCTCAAGTCGACTTTAAAAATAGAAATCCGAAAATCAGGGGGTTATGCCGTTTTTTTTTTTATTGGAGATGTCACTGTGCGAGTTCACGTCTGGTCGTGAGCGCGCTGCGCTGCAGGAGCGTCACGTCTGCAAGTGTCAGCTTCACATTAGAGTCCGGTGTGGGACCATTTTTTTCAAACTATTGATGAAAAACAGTGCAGTGCAAAATATGCAGCACAAGTTAAACGCTGATTGGCTTTATGAAACGCACACATTGTGTAAGTGATTTCTGTATGAATAAAGAGTGATTTAACACTTATATTAATATAAATAAACCGCTTACTTCGCCTTTTAGTTAACAAATGCGACATATCGGCTCGCACAGGTTAATTGGTTCAACCCCGGTCGTTCGGTTTGAAGTGCTCCCACACGGCAGCTGTCGCATTCGGCTTTGATACCAATTCCATCTTTGTATTCCTCCAAATTGTTTCGCTGGCTCTCCTCAAAAAGGATTACTTCACCGATACGGAACCAGCGTTCCATCATTATAAAATGGCTATTATAATATAAAGAAAGAGGTTTGTCTTGACTCAGCCTTCCCTTGGCCCAGCTGTCCTGATAATCCACACCCCACATTTGTGACGGATGACGCGTTTTGCGTCATCCGTCACAAATGTGGCTTGCGTGCCAGAAGGCCCGAGGACTACAGGCCTCTAGTTCCGCACATTTTTATGCCCACCAATAAGGAATGAGGGAGGCGGGAGCTCACGGACGAGATGTAAACACAACGTCCGCCATGTTTCTCCCCCGCTTAGAGAGAAGCCGAGTCCCGAGAAACTCCGACCATGGCACAAGGACATTTTCCATTTGTAACGCCTGAAGGGGATTTTTAATGTTAACTGCAGTGAACAAACATTCGTGTCTCCCTGTATAAACCAGATTACAGCGAGGAAGAGAGGTGATAGTCGTAAGGAGGAAGAGGAGAAGCTAGCTGTAGCTACACTAGCAGCTGCTCCATGCTGTAGAAGACGAGCTCCAGCCACTGTGCCTGGTGTGTTCCCGGTGTTCACTGTTAGAAACTTCACCGTAGCTTTGCAGCAATTATGGACAGAGGGACCCTGGAGACATATTTCAGTATTGAGACGGTGAACTGGAGGCACCAGTCACAGGCCACGGGGAGAGACGGACGTCGACCACAACACAGTAAGTTTTTATTTTTACTCATTCACCACACATCTTGCGTTTGCGTCTGCTTTTCTTTTTTCCCCTGGCGCTTGTGTTAGCAGATCAGAGCAGCCACACAGCTCTTTATTACCGTATTTTCCGCACTATAAGCCGCACTGGACTATAAGCCACAGGTGTTATAATTAGGGCTGTCAAGCGATTAAAAAAATTAATCTAATTAATTACAGGCTCTGTGATTAATTAATCTAAATTAATCGCATACTTATATGACACTTTTATACCTGTTTATTGTTTCTCTGTCTCTCTCTCTCTCGCGCTCTCCATCTCTCGTAACTTCTGTCTCCTCCACTCAGCCAGCTTTATACATGAACTAGCGCCGAATTTTCTCAAAAAAACAAGCAGACAAAATTACGACTTTCCATCTCCCACAACAGACAGCGCTGCACTGCCACCATTATTGACTGACACACACACACACACACACACACACACACACACACACACACACACACACACACACACACACACACACACACACACACACACACACACACACACACACACACACACACACACACACACACACACACACACACACACACACACACACACACACACACACACACACACACACACACACACACACACACACGGCGGGTGCTAGACAGCTAGCAAACAAAATTGGAAGAAGATTGAGAGATATGGCCTACTCACTGTTTTGAACCTAGCCTACATTGTTGCACCCACTAAATAAATAATGCACGGACACTGCGGAGAATTAAGTAAGATGTCTTCCTACCTTCATGCATCCCATAAATCGTCCATAGAGCCCTCGAGTCGGCCCCTTTCCCTTGCTTCTCTCTTTACCTTTCTCCCTTTAACCCACGCGCCCGGCCCGGCGAGCTACAGGTGCAGCTCCGCACCACTTTTGCACCGGGTCAAAAGGCATTATAGAAGTGCGATTAATCTGCGTTAATTTTTTTAATCGTGTTAATTTTTCTGTGATTAATTAATCGAAATGAACGCGTTAATTTGACAGCCCTAATTATAATGTTTAATTACCATATGTAAGAGTTTGTGCACAGAGGGGATTGTCGGGAAAGAGATGGCTGCTTGAGGAAGCTCCCATTTATTAACATTTCAACAAACAAGTTGCATTTTTGCATAACGTACGTAAGTGTTACCATTTAGTGCAATAGTAGGGATGGGCACGAGTGTTTTCGCTACTCGTGTGATCGCTTGCATTCCACAAGGATCAATCGATTCCTCGTTAAACTTTTTTCTATTTTTAGAACGCAACGCATCTGTCTACAGAACAACAGTTGACCGCAATAAAGCGCTCAATGCTTATGTCAAACAGTCACAGTTGCCATATGATATTAAGGATTTGTTTCCACAAGTTTAAAACACAAAGTAATTAAATAGACGGGCCACAATTTAAACCGATCAAGTAGGTCTGTGATGGGGAGAAAAAAAGAGAAAAAAAGCATGGGCTGTAGGCTAGTTGTAACAAAAAAAATAGCCTAAGTCACCATTTAAAATAAAAAGGGCAGCAGATAATATAAAATGATTGTCCAACAATTTAAATACATATAAATAACTCACCAAAGCAGATAGTTGTAGGCCTATATCCAACCGCGTAATGCTCACTCCGTGTCTGTGAATAATTACTGCGACTAATTCCTCATTAACGGAACGTTACACCGGTCAGTTTTTGAATCTTATCCCCATATTCCCTATTGAAGGCTTCTTAACTGTCGTAGCGAATGTGCCTGAAGTAAGCCTTGCTTCTTCTTTTCTTTCCAAGCGGAGAGCACCTTGCATGCTCACCTGGAGTCTACTCATTACTAACTGAGAGTAACAAGTGTCATCTCCCCTTTTTATAAACGTAACTTTATCATCTGCTTTGAAATAATTGGACAGTTATATTCCTGAAAATGTTCTGGAGAAGAAAGGAAAGACCGTGTTCAGCTCCGCGGTGCTGTGGAGAACACAGGCTGCGCTGCGGTGGCACGGAGGTGGCAGTTATTTGCAGTTGATGTTTGACACAACGCTCAGTTTATTGCACTTTCATCAAAATATTTAATTTCGTTAAACTTTATTTTATCCGTTTTGTACCGTTTTGTACACGTATATAACATTTTAAAATAGGGGCGGCCACAAAAAGATTTTCCTCATCCACCAATCGAGTTCATTTGAAACGAGTACTCGATTACTCGATTACTAACGCCCATCCCTAGTAGCTACAGAACATATACTGTGCTGTGTAATAACAGGGTCGAAAAATGGGGAAAAAGTCGCGGCTTTTAGTCGATAAATTACGGTAGTGTGAATTATCAAAGAAAAACTCATGTAGCAACAGGCTGGTAAAAGCAGCGCTGCAGCAGTGAGACACTGACTCTGTGGGGGGGAGGGGGGAAAACTGCGAGCTAGATACACTGCACAGACGCAGGATGTGACCCGGGTGTAAACACGGCACAAGTGTTATATCTTACTATT
This sequence comes from Ammodytes marinus, assembly GCF_949987685.1. Taxonomy (NCBI): domain Eukaryota; kingdom Metazoa; phylum Chordata; class Actinopteri; order Uranoscopiformes; family Ammodytidae; genus Ammodytes; species Ammodytes marinus. Next base: position 33,572,571 of record NC_137235.1, read on the forward strand.
ACAGTTTTGAATCATGTTATAAAATGTCTTATTGGCACTACATTTTCCTATTTTTGGTAACTTGGGCAGCAAAGCTAACGTGACGTAACCTTGCAGTTCTTTTTCATGTATGCAGGCTAAAATTAGCTTGCCTTACTAATGTTTTGCTCAATGTTTTTTAGACAATATCGCCGATTCATGCCATTTCCTGGCGTGAATCCTGCAGAGAGAGAGAGCACACGACGGGCAGGACCATGGCTATCAAGAAACCAGAACAGCTGTGACCAGAATGACCTGGGCCAACACACTACACATTTTATTTTTATAAATAGTTGTTCATATTTTTGCAATTAAAACTTTGAACTCAAGTTGGTTGATGTGGTTTGTCTACTAACCAGAGTGCTGTTCAACTAGAGTACTATTAGAGAAATACTCATTTCTACTGGGAAAAAGGTTGAGGACAAACTTGAGATTCTGAGCTACTGTATTTAATACATAAGAAAATGTTTTTAAATGCTATCAATATAGAAATGTGACCTGAAGTACTTCATTGTAATATATTCTGGCTAGCTTTAGTAGCAAAACTGATAGCTTAGTTATTTTTCTGTTTATCTGTGTGTTTTCCTGTGATCCTGTCAGTATGATGAACCTACCTTGCGTCCTTGTGATTTTTTTACCTCATAGATTGTATTTTTAAACAATATGACAGTCATTTGTGCATCAAAATCAGTAACTATTGTGCAGCCTCCAACCAACAAGTCTGTAGTGGCGAACATGGGTGTAGACAGGAGTCCAAGGTAAGGTAACAACAACATAAGATATTTTATTGTTTACAAAGGAAAATATTGTGACATCATGCTCAATGCTAAGGAAACCAGGTAACACACAATGAGACAATTCTTAAAAGTAAAATGTCCAATATACTAACATGATAAAGATAAGATATAAAGGATGAGCTATAAAAAAAACATATTTACAATAGGTCTAGAGGTGTGAGGACATATTAGAAGAGCCTTAGATGGGATGCTGCTGAATTTGATGTAGGGGACAGATGTCCTCTCAGAAATGTCACTGCAGCCTCCTTTGTGTGGGCACTGATTGCAGCTGAGTGGGAGACAGCTATTGATCAACTTTTTACCCCACTATCACAGCTGACATGGAGGCTGTAGACATCGGATTCTGAAATGTCACCATAAAATACAACAGTTAGGCTACTATAAGTGAAACGTTAGCTTTGAGCACTCACTGAAAATGATGTCGGATTCAAAACGATTGTCGGATTCAAACTTTTTACTTTAGTTGCTTTACTAACACACAAACGGTTGTTACATTAGTTTGTTTCTGAAACAGTTTAGCAAGGCCCCCTCCCCCCCTGACAGCAGCTATAATTGCATACTGTGTGAACAGAAATATAGTCAAATATGTTGAAAGTCTTACCTGTGCACGAGTGCGTTTTGCAGGAGGTGGTGCATTAATATCTCTATAGGACAGGGTCCCGGTCCGCATACGTCCCTCCCGTCCAGAGTGTCCTCTTCTTGCCCAGAATATTTAGTTTCAGAGTCCTCCGGTTTGAAGCTGAAGGCTAGGCTAGTTTTGTTGATAGCACGCAGCCTGTGGGTCTGCCTCTACTACAATAAATGTGGGCGGGGCCTTGGAGAGCTGCGAGCACAGTGCATTGTTAGCCTGGTTCTACCAGACCATCGTACTTAATTTCATTTGTACAGAAGGTCTGGAATCGCTCAATTGACAAACGTTAACTCACTTGAAGGCGGGTGTCTGTTGAAGTTTAAAACTATTGGATCTGCCCAGTGCCACTCTGGATCTGCCAACCAACCATGTCATACGCCGGCTTCTGAGCCACTCCTTCTGTTCGCTGATTGGACCAGCAGAAATCTGTCCGGAGAAAACCTAAGAATATACCGCGCACCCAGACTGACTACTGAAGGGAAATGAAAATTGAGCGGAAGTAGTAGGCGGGCGGTGCCAGGCTAGTGCATTGTGGTAGTAGGAGGATTTCTGACTTTTGAGCCAGAGACAGCCAGAGAGACCATAGAAACACTCTTTTTGCCTTTTCTCAGGCTAGGATGAACCGATTTCAAAAAAAATTTGCACATTTATTCTACATAGGAGTATAGATTTCAATACAACTTAATGTTTCCACCGGGGGAGTAATTCTTTAAGGGGCTCTCATGCTGCACTCTGTGTAACGCCAGGGGTCCACCTCCCCACACAGAGACCATGTAAAAAGTGACTGACGCGTGACAACTAGTTGTGCTCCAAACTTAGCCTTCAGTGGGGGCAAAAAACACCATTCACCGGAGTGAAAACTCTTGTAATCCAGTCTCTTTGGTTGGCAAAATTAACGCTCATTTTAATTTATCGTGCAATTAATTTATTTATTGCAATTAATTAATTTATTGCTTAAGCCTACTCAGATTTTATGTTCAAGTCCAAGTCATGTGCATCTCTAGTTTGCTTCAAGACATTTTCACCTCAAAACGTGCATGCTTCAAGAATATAATTAATAAAAGGGTGGTGATGGATAATGGGTGTGTGAGTCACCTTGTTCATGTTGCCTGCTTGCATCTGCTGCCCTCCCTGGGTGAGTGTCTCTGCCAACGCACTCCCTGCTCCTCCCGTTCCTGGTGCAGCTGCCTGGTACTGCATGCCTGCTCCCCTTCCTCTGCCAGCTTCAAGTCCGAGACCACCGTTCATCACCTGCCCAGGTTGAGGCTGTCCTCCCTGGGCCATAAGCCCAGCATGGCCCTGGCTATTGTTCATCATGGCCTGGTTAAAGCCTGGTGGATTCTGTCCTGCCACTCCAGTTGGTGTTCCAGCTTTTTGGGCCTGGGGGGACGGGTGGTTGTTGGGAGAGCCCTGGCCATGGGGGCTCTTTCGTAGCTGTGTGCCCAGCTGAGGGCCCATAGCGCCGGACTGAGGGCTGGCTGAGTTCAGACCTGCGCCTGTGATACTGGAGGTGCTGCCCGCTCGAAGAAGCTCAGAGAGCTGCTTGTGCTTGGCGGCTGCATCCGGGACAACCATGGTGCCACCTGGCCCACCAGCTCCAGGCGCTGCACCACCGTTTGAAGGCATACCACACATCAGGCCTAGATCTCCCCCATTAGGAATCAATTCATCAGGAAGGTCATTCTCCAAATCATCCCATGATAGTGACCCAAGATCTATGAGAAGAAGAAAGAGAACATTTTAATCAGATTTTCAGATACATTTAACAGTCAAGTGCTCTCTATTGAGCTGCTTTGAAAATTTTACATATAATTATTAGGGCTGTCAAATTAACGCGTTAATTTCGATTAATTAATCACAGAAAAATGAACGCGATTAAAAATATGAACGCAGATTAATCGCACTTCTATAATGCCCTTTGACCCGGTGCAAAAGTGGTGCGGAGCTGCACCTGTAGCTCGCCGGGCCGGGCGCGTGGGTTAAAGGGAGAAAGGTAAAGAGAGAAGCAAGGGAAAGGGGCCGACTCGAGGGCTCTATGGACGGTTTATAGGATGCATGAAGGTAGGAAGACATCTTACTTAATTCTCCGCAGTGTCCGTGCATTATTTATTTAGTGGGTGCAACAATGTAGGCTAGGTTCAAAACAGTAGTAGGCCATATCTCTCAATCTTCCTCCAATTTTGTTTGCTAGCTGTCTAGCACCCGCCCCGTGTGTGTGTGTGTGTGTGTGTGTGTGTGTGTGTGTGTGTGTCAATATTTTTGCCTATGAGTAGGCTACGAAATGGTGGCAGTGCAGCGCTGTCTGTTGTGGGAGATGGAAAGTCGTAATTTTGTCTGCTTGTTTTTTGGAGAAAATTCGGCGCTAGTTCATGTATAAAGCTGGCTGAGGGGAGGAGACAGAAGTTACGAGAGACGGAGAGCGAGCGAGCGCGCGCGCGAGAGAGAGAGAGAGAGACAGAGAGAGATAGAGAGAGACAGATAAACAAACTGTAGTAGGCTATACAGCTGTTTACAAACAGGTATAAAAGTGTCATATAAGTATGCGATTAATTTAGATTAATTAATCACAGAGCCTGTAATTAATTAGATTATTTTTTTAAATTGCTTGACAGCCCTAATAATTATTTAAATAATGTGTTTTATTAAGGGACAGTCACTCCGCTAAGCTTGGTCGAAGCATTATTTGGATGATCATATTTTCTCCATGTTACCATAGGCAACTTAACCCAGATGTCAACACACATACGACAGCAGGTGTCAAAACTTAGTAATGAGCTAAACCTTCTCAGTTCAAGTGTTCGCAAACATTTCCAACAATGTGTTATTCATGAACCAACGTGCTAACTGCTGCTGTACTGTGGCCTTGTCCCTACAGCACCAGAGACAGAAACAAGTGACTACGAGATAATAACGAGCATTGCTACTGGCTGACAAACACGCTGTGACGAGAGAGAGAACCCAGTAGCACTTAACGTTCCTGCCGGGCGGTGGAGGAATATTTGTGTCAGACCATCCAGAGGTGTGAGCATAATGCAGAGAGCCTGGGAAGACGTGATTTGTTTGAGATGAAGTGAAAGGGGTCCGGCAATTAGCAACACAAGCCCTCTCCGCCCACCTGCGCTCAACACACCCACTGTTTGTGACAGGCTATAGAGATGATGCTTTCCGTCACTCGGTTGAATGACGAGAAAATGCCTCCCCAGGTAAGCCAGCAAAAGCATCTAAGGGCACACTCAGACTGGCCATCTGTTCCGTTCCCGAGTTGCTGCCATGTGATTGGCTGATAAGTTATGTGTTAACAAGAAATTTAACCGCTGTACCTAATAAAGTGGCTGGTGAGAAATCTATTCCTTGATGGCGGGTATTATGAATTCAAACCTTACCTACTCAGTGTTTCCCCCAGCGCTTTATGGCTAAGGCGGCCGCATTAACAATGCCAGTAATTATGCATTAGAACAATTAGTGTGTGCTTGTGCATGGTCATAACTACGCGAAAGGCCGTGATTTGCGGTAAATAATAAACATTTTGACTTCATATTTACAGGTTCTTTATTGTAATTGAGTCAATGAGCTCCATGGTAGCGCAGTGATTGACAGGCTGACTGAACTGCTCCTTAGCAATCCACAAATATTTCAGCTTTACTGTTGCACATAGACCCAAAATAAGTTGGTCCGTGTCGTCACTCCCCCAAAGCCCCATTCTGAGCCAGGAAAAACCATGAACAAGGCTCTTTGGTAAAATAAGGTCAACTCTTGTTCACACTAGGGATGGGCACGAGTATGTTTCCGCTACTCGAGTGATCGCTTGCATTCCTCGAGGATCAATCGATTCCTCGTTAAACTTTTTTCTATTTTTAGAACGCAGCACATCGGTCTGCAGTATAACGGTGCGTCGCAATAAAGCCAATAACCAGCGCGTGATGCTTCTTGTCAAACAGTCACAGTTGCCATATGATATAAAGGATTTATTTTCCACAAGTTTAAAACACCTTTTCCTAACTGAAAGTAATTAAATAGGTGGGCCACAATTTAAACCGATTGAGTAGGTCTGCGGTGGGGAGAAAAAAAAAGGATGGGCTGTAGTTGGCGAACAAACAAAATAAGTCACCATTTAGATTAAGAAGGGCAGCAAATTAAATTAAATTATTGTCCTACAATTCAGTGTTTCCCCCAGCGCTTCATGGCTAAGGTGGCCGCCTTAGCAACGCCAGCCCCCCGCCTTGACTACCAAGTACCAACCACCCAAGTGCACTGGGTTGTAGTAGTGTTGCACAATTAAAGGGACTCTTACCGATCCTGCAATTGAGAATTACAGCACTATCATACCATCCCGCCTCCCTCCAATGCCCCACCCCCTCATTCCCATCCCCGGTGTTTTATTTTTTTTGTTGAAGAAACTTTATTTACACAAGCAGACTTACAAACTACTGCCTCCGCGCACGCACGTGTGTTATATTGTAGCGGAGGAAACTGGTGGCTGTACCGGTACCGCGCTGATCTGCTTGTATCACTGGTTTCACTTCAGAGGTGTCGGCCAGAACACCACTTATGGCCAAAGGCGTCAGATTATAAGCATGAGACTAGGAGAGGAGGAGTAGGGTTTTATCTGCTCTTTATTTTCCTTCTTTCACAGGCACAGCCGCATATAGATCGCGGGAAAAGAACGAAGGCTTAAACTCCGCTCGTGAGGAGATCGTTAGAACAGCTGTTGCGACCCGCGAATCGCAGCCGTTAATAACATGCAAACTATATTATAACAGCGATCGGGACTGCATGTACATACTCACACACGGGTGATTCACATTTAAACTCAGATAAACACATTTCCATGTGGAATGATCGCTTACTGCGGCAACGCTCACACATCTGACCGAGGGAGAAGAGAAAGGAAACTTACTCAGGGTTCAACATAACTTTTTTTTCCCACTGGCCCGCCGGGCCAGTGGATCCATGTACATTTTCACTGGGCCTGCACACACTTTTTTTCTTCCTCATAATTTAGTGTGAATAATTATAATACCTATATTAGAAAAATAACCAAATCTAAAGGGAATATCTATACTGTGACAGTATAGATATTCCCTTTAGATGTGGTTATTTTTCTTTTAGTTAATGATATGAAATATTGATATTGCTCATACACATAATATAAAACCAGACAAACATTGAATTTGAAGCCTACAACTGAAAGTATGTGGAAGGAGTCGGCCAGTATTTTAAAGTCCAGAAGTTTGATAATTGTATCATTCATCATTTATTCTTGAATTTGGGCAGTTTAATGAATAGTTCACCTGCAGAAAACATGTTCAAACATGAAAAAAAATAAGAGATGAAGGTCTGATCAGTCTTTGTGGTGTGGTAGTGTTTACTACTTTCTATATGCATTAGGGATGTGACTGTGTCAAACCAATGACCGGTTTTCCACTTGCGCTCAAGTTGACGTTAAAAATAGAAATCCGAAAATCAGAAGGTTATGCCGTTTTTTTTTAACCCATTGATGACTATGGCAATCTAGGATGCATGTCCTTAATGCCTGAGGGTTTTCTGAAAAAATTGTACGAATTGTCAAGTCTACCAAAACCTTAATATCTAAGCCTGTGTAGCACATAGAAACATGAAATAAAATACATTTAAAAGTTAAGGTTCACAGATTTTATTTAAACATGCTCCCTTAGCGCTTACAAACCAACGAATATTTCTAAAAATCGTCAAAATTAGATGAATTAGAAAATTATTAAATATTGTTAATAAATAGATGCAATGTGTTGTGTGATTTTCATCAGTAGTCTATAGTAGACCTTGATTCTGCGCACCAAACGCCACTAACTGTTCTGTCGCTGACATAGCCGGCGTATTTTTTTTATTATTTTGTTTAATTTTTTAATTTTTAATTTTTTTGATTGACGTGATTTTCGGCAAACCACACAACTTTTGGGTGGTCACGTGGTCTTAAAAAAATCAACAAAACCCACCTCATGTGTAATTGAACCAATGACAGTGCATTCTATGCTGGGAATGCCATGAAAATTAGATAAGAGTAATAATGCTGCGCGACGCAGCATCAGGCAGGAGAGCCAATGTGGCATCGCGCAGCAGCCGTCATCAATGGGTTAATGGGAGATTTCACCGTGTATGCTAGCTCACGTCTGGTCGTGAGCGCGCTGCAGGAGCTTCACTTCTACATGAAGTGTCAGCTTCACATTAAGAGTCCGGTGTGGGATAATTTTTTCAAACTAACCTATTGATAAAAAACAATGCAGTGCAAAATATTCAGCATCATGTTAAACGCTCGTCTAAGGCTATGATGTTAAATCACCTTAGAAACACACAATGGCCCTCATTTATCAATCTTGCGTAGACCAGAAAAATGGGTGTACGTACATTTCCACGCAAATCCCGGCATTTATCAATATGGACGTGAGCGTAGGATACGCTCAAATCCCACGCCAGCTCTCAGCTCGTGTACGCAATTTTGTAAACAGCATGGACTCACAGTGCAGGCTGTGCCGGGTAGCCGATGACTTTGTTGGACAATTATAAGAAGATAATACAAATGCAGTGTTTGCTCAGACCGAAATAAAGATATTAATCACTTAAAATTGTGCAGCTTATGGTGCGCAACTGAGTAGGAGCACTGATTCAATAGTGCACACACCGGCCACTTAGGAGCGCTGCATGGGACTGCGTAAGGGCAGTTATCTCCGTCTGGAGCTGCTGGGGGGACACTGAGGCACGGGGGCTGCATTCATTCAAAATGTTAGCCACAGTATTAAATATGTAGTAGGCCTACACTGCTCTTTATGATAAAAAATACACGGCACAGCATTCAGCTTAACATTTTATTTATTTGACGCACTTTTTAGATGTTAGTTCCTCTTTTAATGTGTTATTGATCGCTTAAGCGAGCGATTTATTTCCACCGTTAACCGGCACCTTTTTCCGACCTGCTGGTGGAGCAGGACTGTGGGCGCTCTCACAGCTGATCGTTGCCGGGTCGGCTTGTGCAGCTGACCGCCGGGCTGACCATTCCTGCTGTCATACAGTAAAACGCAAAATGTGTTATTTTTAGTTTTTACAACCCTTTTGAGTAGTGCTATCTAAAAGGGCCAATACATTCTAATCATTCAAATCTCTGCAGACCTGTATTTATTTCATGGGGACCATTACCGGACAGTTGGTGCGTCTGTTTCTCCTCTACCACTTAGGCTATATTATGCCCGCACCCTCAGTTGGTTGCATTTCAGAACAGCAACACGCGATGTTTGAGTCAGACCACTTTTTCTTCATCTATGTAAAGAAATGGCGACATATAATTGTGTATGCTGTTTTATAGCATTTGAGCGATAGTAGCCTACTGATGTAAACCTAAAATGCAAAATCCTCAGCTGGAGATCGTTTTGTCAACACCAACGCTGTTGACTGCAGCAGTTATTTCCTTCCTAACTGCTGCCTTCTGTTGTTCTTTGATGCCGCTTGTAATGCTCCGAAATGAAACTCTTTTTTTTCTACTTTCGCTGTTATTCTGTCAATTTCTACTTCAGATAAATTCTTCTTCTGTGCCGTAATTCGCATATCCATGTCGTAAAACCTCTGGGCGAGGCCTCTAAACTGAGAAAATATAGGGGCGTGGTACGATCGTTTTCAGCCGCCGCATTTATCAATAATGGCCTGGCGTACGCTGAGATTGGCGAGATACGACTGTTTGATACCACGCGACACCTGGCGTAGGGAGGTATTTGCGCCAGAATCTGCACCAGTTTCCACGCAAAATTGATAAATGAGGGCCATTGCCTTAGTCCGAGCAAAGGAGCGTTTCACAGTGAGATCTCGCCAGTGAGTGAGCGAGTGAGCCGCGCAGAAGAACTGCGGGGTTTGTGGCTAAAATAATAACCGGGGATATTCTCCCCGTTAGCAATTTCACTGGGAAAGACTTCCGCGATCTGATTGTAGATCATGAAAACACAGAGCCATGTCGGCAGACAAACTGCGCGACTATAGGAACTGTCCAGTGAGCAGAGTCCCTCCGTTCGTTTCTGTCTACAACCGACACAATCACCGGGACGCATTCACAGCGTTTAAATAAAGCCTCTCATTTGTATTACCATTGGGGCTTTGATGCAAATACTGTAACATTACAGCGGCAGCTAAAGGAAAAGCGCAGTTATCACTTCATTTTCTGCACCTCAACCTCTGCTGTGGGGAGGAAAAAAGGGGGCAAAGTAAGTCGATTGATTTGTCAACTCGCAGGCGGACAGTAGGCAGCTCTGCCAACGGAGCGAGAGTGCGCCCGCTTGTTGCTACGCTTGTCAAAACTAGGGATGTTAAACGACTCATTATTTGCGTGTCGACGTGTCGGATGCATGAATCGACAAATCGATCGATTTACTGTGCCATTAAAAAAAAAAAGGCAGTGTTAGGCCTGTCGCGATATGCAATAAATCAATTAATTGCGCGATAAATTAAAATTAGCGATAATTTTTTGCCAGCTGCGATAATTTCCTTTTGCACGCTTGTGTGTTTTCCTCGTGTCTCTCTCTATCAAAGACACTGGATATCAAACTCCGGTGTATCTGCCCTCTCGCCTAATTGGTGTTTTTTTGCCCCAACTGAATTCTTCAAGGCAGCGCGCAGGGTTAGGGCATTCAGTTGGTGATGGTTAATGGTGCTTTTCCTGCAGCGCTGCCTTAAAGGCCGAGTTGAGGGCACAACGAGTAAACCACCTTGTCACGTGTCAGTCACTTGTTGCATGGTCTCTGTGTGGGAGGCGGAGCCCTGGCGTTACACAGAGTGCAGCATGAGAGCCCCGTGAGGAGGAGAGCAAGAAAACAAAAAGCCGAACGCGACAGCTGCCGTGTGGGAGCATTTTGGCTTCAAACCCAACGGCCGGGGCGAACCAACTAACCTGAGCGAGCCGACATGTCGCATTTGTTTGAAAACAATAGCCTCGCTTGAGTGGGAGCCATCTTGCTCAGACCTGCGCAATTATGATGCGTGTCTTGCTGAGAGCACAGCATTTTTGCAAGAAGTGCGTCATAATTGCGCAGTTCTGAGCAAGACGGCTCCTTCTCAAACAAGGCTAATATCACCAAAACGCACCAATACAACACACTGAATCTTCACCTTAAACACAATCACCCGATGCAGTTTTCCCAGTTTGGGAAAAAACAAGTAGACTGAGTCAATTTTATTTATTGTTTTTGGTTGTTTTTTTAATTAATTCTGGATATTTTAAATGTCTTCCAGACGTCCAGTTCCAGTGTTCTTTAAAAATAAAAGTTTATTGATCTTCGAAAGGGTGTACTTGCATTATTATGCCTTTATCATTATATTAGTTGAAAATGGTCTCAAAACGGCAATATTATCGCTTATCGCAATAATTTCTGGTGCAATTAATCGCACGGAAAAATGTGTTATCGTGACAGGCCTAGGCAGTGTGCCTTTTTTTTGCAGCAGCGGCACGAAGTTGTGGTGCTGATAAACTGCGCTTTCCTTTAAAAAACACTGGTGCCGCTCGCTGTGTGTGTTCAGACTTCATCTGCATCAAAGCCTTTTTGATAATAAAATGAGAGCCTTTAATTTTAAAAACGCTGTCCATGCGTCGGAGGTGAATGTAACTTACTCGGCTGAAAACAGAAACTAAAGGAGGAGAGCGGCTCACTGTACAGTCCCTTCAGTCGCGCTGTCAGCTTGCCGACATGCCTCTGTGTAGACTATTTAGACTTGAGACATACAAACAAATTGCGGAAGCCGTTCCTGTAGACAACGTTAACGGGCAGGATAGCCCCGGTTATCATTTTATCCATCAAACCACATAGAGCTTTTTCTGAGCGGCGACTCACTCGCTCATACTTGCGAGGTCTCCCGGTGATAGTCACCGTCACAGCGCTACTCGCTGCTTTGTCCGGGCAGAGGCTTTGTGTGAAGGTGATTTAACATCACGGTCGTAGACGAATGCTATAACTTTATGCTGCATATGTTGCACTGCACTGTTGACCCACACTGGACATTTAATGCACATAGCAGAAATTAAGCGCCTGCAGCGCGCTCGTGACCACACGTGAACTCTCATAACGGACGTCTCCCATGTCCCCAAAACATCTAATAAAGTAAAACCCCCGATTTACCGATTTCTATTTTTAGAGTCGTCTAGAGCACGAGTCGACAATCGAGCCGAGAATCGACACATTGTTCACATCCCTAGTCAAAACGCCCACACATCGTTTGTCCACTGGCCTTTCATTAAAAAATATATTATATATTATGTTTATTATATTGATAAACACTGCTTTCATTACGACTCTCAATGCGCATTTCAATGAACCATGATGTAGTCTACAAAAAGATACTGAACTGTGATTGGCCGTTAATGGCCCGGGCGGGACAGTGACTGGCCAATCAACTTGCCCTACATATGATTTTACTGGCCCCGGGCCAGCGGGCCATTGGTTATGTCGAACCCTGTTACTAAACAGGCTCTCTGGCCGACTGACTTCACGGCCCTAACTGACTGCTATCCACACTGAACAAAACACATCTTAACACACTGTAAGAAATAACAACATTAACTTATGAACGTTGGGGCCTTTTCTACAATGGTCGCTACTCGCTAATGTCTGCCGTGGAATCAAAACAAACCCTCTAGTTGAGAATGCGCAAAACAGAAGCAGACGGCAAACAGACAGGTCTGTCGGCCAATCAAATCGTTCGGTCTGAATAATATCATTGGTTGAAGTTTTCACAAAATAGTATGAGATTTAAATCATTGTTTGTTTTTACTCCTGGTGGGTCTGTCTTGCATTTTAGAGTGTCATTACCTTATTAATACCATTTTAACCTAATCCAAAAAAAGTGTAAAAATGCAACAAAGGTAAGGGTAGCTTTAATGTACTAGCAAGCGCGATGTGTACTTGTGCATGGTCATAACTGCGCGAAAGGCCGCGATTTGCGCTAAAAGCATGTGTCTCCAAGCGTTTTTCTATCAGCTGCTCTGTGTCTGCGGCTTTGCGCGCGCGACCGTACCGCGCGCGACTACGGTATGCACGCGGGAGAGTTAAACGAGCAGAAGCAAACCGACATTTAACTGGTGGCGATAATAAACGTAGTGCAGTTCTATGGGAATATTTAGCTGAACAGAAAGAAGTCCTCTGCAAAGCTAGAACAGTTTAAAGCTCCCATATTATACACTTTTCGGTACTATTATACACCATATTATATGGTCTTAGTGGTCCCTAATACGTTTTTCTTTAATTGTTTGCTGAAAAAAACTTTCAGATAATTTATTGTACTATGCTGATGTTCAGCTAATCTCACAATGACCTATTTTTTAAAAAGAGCTGCAGCTCCCCTCGTAAATATACAGTCTTTGAGCTGCCCCCGCCCCCTGTCCAGAAGCGAAGACAGATACGCCTCGCCCTCTGTCTGTCAGGGCCGTGGACCAATAAGAAATAGGGGTGTGGGCTGCACAGTGGAAGCTTATGGCTTTCCAGTTTGTGAGGTCAGAAAAGGGGAACATTCTGACTGGAGTATATTGGGGGGGAGGGGTGGGGGTTTCAGAAAGGGGGAGAGTGAGAACAGGAGAGATTGTTATTTTTTAAAATATTTTGGCAGTCTCTAGGCACACCGTGGACCCATGGATATGTTAGAACACATTTAAAAAGTGCATTTAGCATAATATGTGACCTTTAAGGGGCCACTCACACTAGGGCCGCGGCCCCGTGCCAAAGCTTATTAGCATACTAAAGTCTAGAACGTTTGGCCTAGTGTGACCACCCCAAACGTATTCCAGCACGGAACAGCCCCTTGGCCACGGCCACCTGGGAGAGGTGTGCCGTGGCCAAAGTACAGATGCTAATGAGATGACACGCGCACAAGCAAGCGCACAGGCGGCGTTCCTGACGTGAATTTATTAAGGATGCATTGTCCGTTAACGTCCGCTGCCTTACTAGTCGGCACCAGAATTGCCCAACACTTGGACTTGTAGCTATAATGTGTGAGAATTAACGTGTGTGTAAGCCTAGGTGTGGGCTAATAAAAGAGGGAGAGAGCTAATTAGGTCGGCTCAGAAAGCACAGCAAAAAGGTTTTCGCGTTTACTCACGTTCGTCAGATGATTTTTTTTCTTTTTCCTCCCGTCAGCTGTCATAACTGCATTTACGCATGGCGGTGGAGACGCACCCAAAACAACACACCGCGGCCCGGTGATAAGGAAACAGTATAGCCTACACTAAGGTTTAACAAGAAACTTTATAAAGACACTTAAAAAAACGATCTCTGCCCATACAAAAAGTTCTGACTTGGATTTGATGGAGCGATCGATGTGTACAAAACCATTCGGATACATATGGTCTGATGACGGGCCGTTATATTAATAATAAACAGCGTGCTGCACAAATATGAGACTGTCCACCGCGACCTATTACGTCAAGGCTACATTTTTAAAAAAACAATAGCTTAAGGATTCTCGTTGCTCTAATGTGGAAGTGGAATATTTGATGCAAATTTGGCCGGATGAAAATATTCACAAACGTCGTATAGCCTACAAGTAGACTAAGCTCCAAATCCTAAACGCGCACGGTGACGTAGGCAAGGTGCAAGTGTGCCCAGGCCACAAGCAGTGTGAGCACGGGCCTGCGGGGGGAGTGGGGAGGGGGGGAATCGTGCTGAATCGTGCTGAGCACGGAACAGGCAAACGGCACTAGTGTGAGTGCGCCCTAAGACTCCACATCACCGTGGCAACACAACCTATCTATCAGCTCAGACAGGGCAGAGAAAAGTTTGAAGAAGGCATGAGAGTGATGGCCCAGGCAAGTTTCAGTAAGGTTACAGATTTGCCACAATGTTACTGTCTTTGAAATGCACCTAGTCATTTTAAGGGGAAAACACATTGTATTTATTATTTCAACTATTGAGTTATTTTTCAAACAGCATGCCAAGAAGATTTATTTTCTGAATTTTCAATGCTGCTTTATTTTTATGTTTTAAATTGGGAAATACATGTTCCAAAACGACCAATAACCTCTAAAAAGCAATCAAGCAAGTGGGCTCAAAAACAGCCCCCCATCCAAAAAAGAACTTTAAAAAGTTGAATTAGCACTTTGTTGTGCATACATGTTCAACCTGCAGTGTGTAGAATTTTGGGTTTTATTTCCTAGCAGATTTTGTAGAAAGTAATTATAATAGCTATAAGTACATTTAATTTAGTGCACAATAGCTGAACATTTTTTTTTTAATTATTATTTTTTCCCTTAGAAAGGGTCTCATATGTCCATATTTCTGCATATTTTGGACCAAGGCCTAGTGCCGCCATCTTGAAAGTGCCATAGTTGGAATGTCATCAGGTGCATTGTTTAAAATGTAGAATTGTTCTTGTCCTTGAAGGCCACTGTAGCTTCTGTTATTATTCTAAAGGGTTGGGGTTACCCAGGCAGCGTTGCATTCTAGAACTTTGTAGAACTTTCTTGATGATGTCATATTACACACTGCACCTTTAAGAGTATGGTCCATTATTTGTATTTAGTGTGTCTGTATAGTATTGCACCAAAACAGTAGAGGTTTTCTTTAATTGGGCTTTGTACTGGTTGCAATGTTTGCACATCATTTGTACCTGCACATTAGGGCTGGGCGATTAATTGAATTTCGATTACAATTTTGGCTTCCATCGATCATGAAAACAAGATAATCGTAATAAAACGATTATTGTGCGGCACGCCGGGTCATGTGTAGTAAATGCAGCGCACCCTTCTGTCTCCACCTGTGCTCTGCCCCGCCCCCGCCCGAACACTGTCGCTTTCAGCGATTCCAGTGCAATTGTTTATTCAGCATAAAGTTAAAACGCTCGACCAGGATGTTACACCGAAACACAAAAGCCGTGCGCGATTGAAGCAGCGTTTCACTCGGTGAAACATGGTGTGAGTGAGACACTGTGATGGCGGTGGGTAACGGTGTCATTCACTGTGAGAACTCGTCGGTGTGAGCCGCCACGCAGAAAAGCTCTGTTGCTTTACGGCTAAAATTATAGTCGGGGATTCCTGCATATTTACGTTGTTGAGGGGAAGGGCATGTCGGCAAACTATCTGCGCGACAAGAGCAAAGATACAGTGAGCCGCACCCCCTCCGTTAGTTTCAGTCTAGGCTACAGCCGAAAAGTTACAACCAGCACCTAAGCATGGACTTCGTTTAAAGAAAGCCTCTAATTTTTTTTGCTCTGATGCAAATTCTGAAGTCTGAACATTACGGTGTCAGCTGTGGTGTAGTTTTTTTTTTTTACAGCAACTCAACCTGCACTGCAAAAAAAAAAGAAGGCAATAAGTCGATCTTTTTGTAGATTCATAGCCTACCTCCTCTTATAAGTCGAAGTACAAATCAATGAGTGGTTCACAATCACATCCCTAGTAAAATATTAATTTTACT
This sequence comes from Ammodytes marinus, assembly GCF_949987685.1. Classification (NCBI taxonomy): domain Eukaryota; kingdom Metazoa; phylum Chordata; class Actinopteri; order Uranoscopiformes; family Ammodytidae; genus Ammodytes; species Ammodytes marinus. The sequence goes on from NC_137235.1 coordinate 33,588,425, forward strand.
ATTAAATTGGAAGGTTTTACTGATTATTTATTTTGTGTGGCTTTTTAGTTGTATGCTATGTTTGAGGAGCACAATTGGGAGTTTTGTTTATGTAATGTTGAAAGAATTGGCTGAATTTTCATTTCGGTGCATCCCTACAATGAATAATCGTCTTTAATAATCGTGATTACAATATCAATCAAAATAATCGTGATTATAATTTTTGCCATTATCAAGCAGCCCTACTGCACATAGCAAACAAAATTGCACATTGTTGTATTTTTGTATTAACAGTTGTTTATTTCTTTACGGCGCATTGGCATCTTTGAGCAAAATACCCCCAACATTTTCCATGACCCGGGGCAGTGACCACCTTGACTAAGCCATTTTCTGGGGGAAACACTGCAATTTAAATACATAGATAAATAACTCACCAAAGCAGTGGAACTAGTAGCTGTATATCCAACCGCGTAATGCTCACTCCGTGTCCGTGAATAATTACCGCGACTAATTCCTCATTAACGGAACGTAAAACCGGTCGGCTTTTAAATCTCAATCCCATATTCCATATTGAAAGCTTCTTAACTGTTGTTGGCTCGGAGCGAATGTGCCCGAAGTAAGCCTGGCTTCTTCTTGACATGGCTTTCCAAGTGGAGACCAGCTTGCATGTTCACCTGGAGTCTACTCATTACATAGGCCTGCTGAGAGTAACAGGTGTCATCTCCCCTTCTTATACGTAACTTTATCATCTGCTTTGAAATAATTGGACAGTTATATTCCTGAAAATGTTCTGGAGAAAGGAGAGACCGTGTTCAGCTCCGCGGTGCTGTGGAGAACACAGGCTGCGCTGCGGTGGCACGGAAGTGGCAGTTATTTGCAGTTGCTGTTTGTCACAACGCTCAGTTTATTGCACTTGCATCAAAATATTAAATTTTGTTAAACTTTATTTTATCCGTTTTGTACACGTGTATAAAATGTTAAAATAAGGCCGGCCGCCGGCCTTACGGCTACCGAGACTTTAAAAAATATATATTATTGAGAAGGTCCTGAGAAGGTCCTTCTCATATAATTAGCATATTGTGATAAAGTTGATTATTTTCCATAATGTAATGATAATAATTGAACTTTCATATATTTTAGATTCATTGCACACCAACTGAAATATTTCAGGTCTTTTGTTGTTTTAATACTGATGATTTTGGCATACAGCTCATGAAAACCCCAAATTCCTATCTCAAAAAATTAGCATATCATGAAAAGGTACTCTAAACGAGCTCTTAACCTAATCATCTGAATCAACTAATTAACTCTAAACACCTGCAAAAGATTCCTGAGGCTTTTAAAAACTCCCAGCCTGGTTCATTACTCAAAACCGCAATCATGGATAAGACTGCCGACCTGACTGCTGTCCAGAAGGCCATAATTGACACCCTCAAGCAAGAGGGTAAGACACAGAAAGAAATTTCTGAGCGAATAGGCTGTTCCCAGAGTGCTGTATCAAGGCACCTCAGTGGGAAGTCTGTGGGAAGGAAAAAGTGTGGCAGAAAACGCTGCACAACCAGAAGAGGTGACCGGACCCTGAGGAGGATTGTGGAGAAGGGCCGATTCCAGACTTTGGGGGACCTGCGGAAGCAGTGGACTGAGTCTGGAGTAGAAACATCCAGAGCCACCGTGCACAGGCGTGTGCAGGAAATGGGCTACAGGTGCCGCATTCCCCAGGTCAAGCCACTTTTGAACCAGAAACAGCGGCAGAAGCGCCTGACCTGGGCTACAGAGAAGCAGCACTGGACTGTTGCTCAGTGGTCCAAAGTACTTTTTTCGGATGAAAGCAAATTTTGCATGTCATTCGGAAATCAAGGTGCCAGAGTCTGGAGGAAGACTGGGGAGAAGGAAATGCCAAAATGCCTGAAGTCCAGTGTCAAGTACCCACAGTCAGTGATGGTCTGGGGTGCCATGTCAGCTGCTGGTGTTGGTCCACTGTGTTTTATCAAAGGCAGGGTCAATGCAGCTAGCTATCAGGAGATTTTGGAGCACTTCATGCTTCCATCTGCTGAAAAGCTTTATGGAGATGAAGATTTCATTTTTCAACAAGACCTGGCACCTGCTCACAGTGCCAAAACCACTGGTAAATGGTTTACTGACCATGGTATTACTGTGCTCAATTGGCCTGCCAACTCTCCTGACCTGAACCCCATAGAGAATCTGTGGGATATTGTGAAGAGGAAGTTGAGAGACACCAGACCCAACACTGTGGATGAGCTTAAGGCCGCTATCGAAGCATCCTGGGCCTCCATAACACCTCAGCAGTGCCACAGGCTGATTGCCTCCATGCCACGCCGCATTGAAGCAGTCATTTCTGCGAAAGGATTCCCGACCAAGTATTGAGTGCATAACTGAACATAATTATTTGAAGGTTGACTTTTTTGTATTAAAAACACTTTTCTTTTATTGGTCGGATGAAATATGCTAATTTTTTGAGATAGGGATTTTTGGTTTTTCTTTACTTTTTTGCCAAAATCATCAATATTAAAACAATAAAAGGCTTGAACTACTTCAGTTGTGTGTAATGAATCTAAAATATATGAAAGTCTAATGTTTATCAGTACATTACAGAAAATATTGAACTTTATCACAATATGCTAATTATATGAGAAGGACCTGTATATAAAAAAAAGGTTTTTCAATTTTTTTTTCCAATAATTTCAGCGGAGACTCCTGATGTTCCACTTATTTATTGGTTTTACTGCATGTTTTTATTTTGAAACTGTTGCTTTCTGTTTTATTGTCTGACTCCTGCCTCAGCGTTTCCATGGCACAACTAGATTGGATTAAGACATATCGAACTAGACACTCGAACGGACCGTGTCACTTGTCTGAGTTTACATGGCCTTTAAGAAATCGGATAAGTGTCCAATGGATGGCTGTCTCCACTATGCTAGGTGGCGCTGTAGCCCTTTCAACAAGTGGTTATGAGCCACGTCCGGTTCCCTTCCGACAATAATTTTTATAGATATATATTTATATATAAATTATTATATACAAATATTTATTTATATTTTTATATACTTTCTATGCAATAACCCTACTATTTTTTATTACGTCGTCTCCTTCCACTTCCTTGTGAAATCCTCCACAGGGATTCTCGAGCAGGCGCAGAAGCAAACTCCAATATGCGATGTCCGATCCCTGTATACATGCAGAGAGAATGCCGACAATGAACGAGTTATCTAGGTGTTCTTATCCGACTTCTCTTGTCCGTTATTGTGCCGATTTGTGTGCAAAGTAGATCGGATAAAGGTGTTTACATGCAGTTTAAAAGTCCTGTTGAAGTCTTATTCGTTTAGTTACCCCATTATGAGTCTGCATGTAAACGCACTGAGTGACTCTATGGTCTCCAGCTAACCCTCGAGACAAATGTTATAACACATTATACATTGCTATAATATACATAAATGAGTATTATTACAGCTATATGACAGATAATTGGCAACATGGTAAGTTTACCAAAATCAAATAAAGTAAAACCCCTGATTTACCAATTTCTATTTTTAGAGTTGTCTTAAGCACGACTCGAGAATCGATCGTTGAGTAGACACATTGTTCAATGTCATTCACAAATGAGATAACATAAGCGTTTATTTAATAATTAGCACCAGTTCTATATGAAAATATACCGTAGATAGATGACTTGTATTTGGCGCTATAAAAAATAATATTAAAAATATTATTTATTTAATTCTTTTCTTTCAGCAAAATTTCAGCGGAACTTGTCATAGTTACTGGCCTGACATGGCGTTTTACTTGCCCCACGCCATCGGGCAATCCTTATTGTCGAGCCTTGAATGAAAAGCAATCCATTACTTTAGTGGAAATAGTGGAAAACAAAGACGTGCAGAGAGATTGTCAAAATAAAAGCATATAACATTTGTGATAACGATACTTGGTCGTAATGATACAGACTCGCAGAGGACAGAACAGAGCAGACCGCGTGAAGCATTCACCCTCTCCCATCTGCTGCTCGATGTCTTCATTTAGATTCAGTCAGAATCTAGCCTTTAATGGTGGCACTTGGCCTGCGCACTTCCCTGAGTAAACAAAGCCTTTCAAATCTGCAGCCTCTAGCTCGCTGCCTGTGCCCGGCATCAGGCAAGCAGGTGCTCCATGTGGAGGGAGCTTGTTTAAGGCTGAAGGGACCATCCGTCTTTCCCTTCCTCGCTCCTCTCAGCCCCTCCTCTCTAAGCAGCAGCCACATGGATGCTCTCAGAGCAGCGTCGTTCAATTCAACTACATGCGCACATGCCTGCCCCTGCTTTCATGTCTGAATGGACACAGAAGCACACACACTCTGCACGACCTTGCCCCCAGGCTCCTTGGCTCGAGACCAAAAATGCAAAACAATGTTTTGGTTAGGTAGCAGAACATGCTGTTAGGGGAGCCACAACCATGAGAGAAGGGGGAGGGAAGACACATTCAAAGTACTGCTCTTCTTTTTTTTGCAGCCTTATTTTCTTTCACTTTTCTACCTTCCATTTGTTTCGTATTACTCTTTTCTTGTAATCCCTGGCCTTTACCCTTCTATCCTTAACTGATAGCCACACTTTTTTCTACTTTTATTTTGTTCAGGCCACGTTGGTGGCTATAAAAAGCAGCTTCAGCAGTGGTCCAGACTGGGGTTGTCTGTCATGTTGGCTGAAGTCTGGCCCTTAATAGGCAAGGTGCAGAATAGCTGCCTGGCCTTTTACTTGATGTTTAGTATCACAGCAGGTAGAGCAGGAAAGCCACTTAGTGCTAGAAGTTAACCAAAATTAGGGCACACTCACACTAGGCAAAGTTGCCCTGTACCGAACCCTAGCCCCCTCCCCACTCCTCCGCTGGCCTGTACTCACACTGCTCCTAAAGATCTGGGCCTGGGCACGATTTCTTCTTGCCCTGTCTCACCACGTCTATGTGCGCGTTTCGGATTTGGAGCATAGGCTACTTGTAGGCTATACGGTTGTTTTTAAATATTTACATTCGGCCAAATTTGCAGCAAACATTCCACTTCCACATCAGACCAACAAGAATCCTTCAGCAAATGTTTTTAAATGTATGTTTCGCAAACATTTATGGGCAGATCTATCGTTATTGTAAGTGTGTCTTTATACATTTTTTGTTAAACGTTAGTGTAGGCTTGTGTTTGCTTATCGCCGGGCCGCCGAGTCTCACTGTGTGTTGTTTTGGGTTTGTCTCCACTAGGGGTGCAACAAACAGTGTGCAGTGGAGAGAGGCATACAGATTGAGGGAAGAAGAGATAGCTTTATTTTTTATTTTATTTTTTTACTTATAGTGATCATCACTGGCTTTAGACTAGGGCCCGACCAATATTGATTTTTGGGTACCGATGCCGATTATTTTCTGAGAAATTACGATAACGATTAAATCGGCCGATTTTTTATTTTTTTTAATCCCATAAATATATATTGAAAATTTACTTTTTTGAACCCTTAAATATATATAAATACTTGTTACTGTCAATAGGGGTACAGGAACTTTTTATTTATTGAAATATGCATTATCTAAAAAAAAATAAAGTGTTACAAATTTGTCTAAAGTGACATGACGCATTTTTAAACTCAGACTATTAAGCATTTTATGTAACTGCACCCACCCTCTGGAAATACCTCCCTCCAAACATCAGCATCTCAGACAATAACAATAAACTCATTCAAAAGTCGACTCAAAACTCACCTCTTTAAGAAAGCATAATTACACCGGACTCCACTCCAAACCTTATCTTTAATTTGTCTGTATTTTGTTTTCTTTTTCTATAAGTATGATTTTCTATATGTTTGATGTAAAGTGTCTTTGAATGACCTCCAATAAAGCACTATATAAATTCTATATAATAACTATAGTAATATCAACTACTATTAACAGTCAAGAGATGACCAATGACTCTGCTATTGGTGTCAGGGGGAACTGTCAAGTGTGAATTAATCCAATGTAACACCCCTGCTGCTGCTGCTGTTAATATGATATAAGGCTGCCTCCGGGGCAGCAATGCATCTCACTCAACATGATTGCTGGAAAAAAAAAAAAAAAAAAAAAAAAAAAAAAAAAATCGGCAAAAAATCGGCGGCCATTTTGCCGATGCCGATTTTTCGAGATGTGCTATAATCGGTCGATTAAATCGGCCGGCCGATATATCGGTCGGGCCCTACTTTAGGCAGATCAGCTGATCCAAACCGCTGTTTGACACGGAGATGAAAACGAAACTGAATTATCCTGACGTAGTTGGGCTGACTTAAGGTGGAGCAGCCAAATATAGCCTCAACTAATTAGGCAGGATTCGACATAACCAATGGCCCGGGGCCAGTAAAATCATATGCAGGGCAAGTTGATTGGCCCGCCCGGGCCAGTAACGGCCAATCACAGTTCAGTATCTTTTTGTAGACTAAACAAAAAGATACGGTATTACCTTACCGGTGTCACTTTTATTTATAGATTTCTCTTCTGCTTTTAATACAATTCAACCCCACATCTTAACAGAAAGACTTTTAGAGCAATTTGATTTGAGTAAAAATCTTGTTGGCTGGGTTTTAGACTTTTTAACCAATAGGACACAAAGAGTGCGAGTCAATGGAGTACTGTCTGACCAGATCTGCTCCTCCACTGGCTCCCCTCAGGGGTGTGTTCTGTCCCCACTCCTGTTCATCCTTTACACGAACATGTGCCACAGCAACAGAGAAGACAGATTTATTTTAAAGTATGCCGATGATTCTGTCATTGTAAGCCTGCTACAAGGGGATGAAACAGGCCATGGCCCAGTCTCTCAGGATTTTGTAGACTGATGTGATAGGTCCTTTCTACATATGAACATTTCAAAAACAAAAGACATGCACATAGATTTCCGGAAACTCCCCAGTGCTAAGGAACTCACAAGCATAAAGGGTCAGACTGTTGAGTGTGTAGACAACTATAAATACCTTGGGACCATCATCGACAATAAGCTAAACTTTGAGACAAACTGCGAAGCTGTGTACAAAAAGGGGAATCAGCGTTTATATTGTCTGAGGAAACTCTCCTCATTTCACATTGACAGTAAAATGCTAACCATGTTCTACCGCTGCTTCATTGAATCTGTCATATGCTTTAGCCTGGTGTCTTGGTTCAGTAACATATCCCTAAAAAATAAGAATTCCCTAAACCAAATTGTAAGGTGGGCTACTAGGCTGATTGGAGAGCCACAGCTGAACCCAGAATCCCTGCATACAAGGCAGCTACAGAGACTAGCTGGGTCTATCTTAGAAGATAGATCCCACCCACTATATGGTGAATTTCAGCTTCTCCCATCAGGCCGTAGGTACAAAATGCCTGCCTGCAAAACAAAGAGATACAGAGGCAGTTTTGTTCCCTCAGCTGTCAAAACGTTAAATAGTAAGTAATTAAGCTACACACTAACTTATTACGACCTTCTTCATCTATTTATTTATTTATTCTGACCTTGTTTTTTGTATCTGCCATGATGGCTTGTATTCAGTATTTATTTATCTTTTGATAGTAATACCTTTTTGTATGCTTTTATTCCATGTTCCTATATGTATGGAGCACTGTTGTCACTTTTATGTCACTGCCTGTCGATGTTGTTAATGTTGTCTGCGTGTGTGTGTAAGCAGCCAATTCTTTTTAACTGCAACCAAATCTACCCTCGGGTACAAATAAAGTTACCTTACCTTACCTACATCATGGTTCATTGAAATGCGCGTAGAGGGTCGTAATGAAAACAGTGTTTATTTAAGACTCAATATAATAAACCTAATATAAAATATATTTTTTAATGAAAGGCCAGTGGACAAACGATGCATGGGCGTTTTGACAGGCGGAGCAACAAGCGGGCGCACTCGCTCCGTTGTCAGAGCTGCCTACTGTCCGCCTGCGAGTCGACAAATCAATCGACTTACTTTGCCCCCTTTCTTTCGTCCCACAGCAGAGGTTGAGGTGCACAAAATGAAGTGATAACTGCGCTTTTCCTTTAGCTGCCGCCGTAATGTTACAGTATTTGCATCCAAGCCCCAATGGTAATACAAATGAGAGGCTTTATTTAAACGCTGTGAATGCGTCTCCGGTGATTGTGTCGGTTGTAGACAGAAACTAACAGAGGGTCTCGAATCACTGGACAGTTCCTTTAGTCGCGCAGTTTGTCTGCCGACATGGCTCTGTGTTTTCAGGCTCGAGACATACAATCAGATCGCGGAAGTATTTCCCATTGAAATCGCTAACGGGGGGAATATCCCGGTTATTATCTTAGCCACAAACCACAGTTCTTCTGCGCGGCGGCTCACTCGCTCACTCACTGGCTCTCACGGTGAAACGCTGCTATGCTCGGACGAAGGCATTGTGTGTTTCTAAGGTGATAACGTCATAGTCTTAGACGAGCGTTTAACTTATGCTGCATATTTTGCACTGCATTGTTTTGTATCAATAGTTTGAAAAAATGGTCCCACACCGGACTCTTATGTGAAGCTGACACTTCATGCTGAAGTGACGCTCCTGCAGCGCCACGGTGAAATCTCCCATTAAAAAAACGGCATAACCCCCTGATTTTCTATTTATCTTTAAAGTCGACTTGAGCGCAAGTGGAAAACCGGTCATTCGGTCGACACATTCACATCCCTAATGCATATAGAAAAAGTAATAAAAACAGCCTACCACACCACAAAGACTGATCAGACCTTCATCTCTTATTTTTCCCTATAATTGATCATGACTTCTGCAGATGAACTATTCATTAAACTGCCCAAATTCAAGAATAAAAACAATCATCAAACTACTGGACTTTAAAATACTGGCCCATCCATTCCACATACTTTCAATCGTAGGCTTCAAATTCAATATGTTTGCCTGGTTTTATATTATGTGTATGGGCAATCTCAACATTTCATATAATTAACTAAAAGAAAAATAACCAAATCTAAAGCGGTGTAGAAAGTCCCGTCAGTTAAAAATAGTAATCCAGTTTTTAAATCCATGTTAAAATCGGAAGGATATAGAGCTAGTTAGCTTAAAAAAAGTAGCAAACATGTCAACTGTGATGTGTTCAGGCCGGCTCAGTAATATGATCGATGCGTTCAAATTAGGGCAGTCAAATTAACGCGTTCATTTCGATTAATTAATCACAGAAAAATTAGCGCGATTAGAAAAATTAACGCAGATTAATCGCACTATAATGCCCTTTGACCCGGGGCAAAAGTGGTGCGCAGCTGCACCGAGCTGCACCTGTAGCTTGCATACACAGCCCGCACGGGTGAAAGGGAGAAAAGTAAAGAGAGAAGCAGGGGAAAGGGTGGGGCCAAGGGCTCTATGGACGGTTTATGGGATGCTTCGGGCAAATAAGCATGAAGGTAGGAAGACATCTTACTTTATTCTCCGCAGTGTCTGTGCATTATTGATTTAGTGGGTGTAGGGCTGGGCGATATGACGATATCATATCGTGGACGATATGAAAGTGTCTACCGGGAGAGATTTGGCCATACCGTTTATATCGCGGAGAAAAAAAGTTCATGTGGCGGGAGCATAGATGGAGCGGGAGGCAGCTGTCCCTCCGAGTCCCTATAGTTACACTGCAGTTACACCGCCGCGCCACACGGGGGCTCTGCAGCAGAGTTTTGGGCTGCATTACAGCTTCTCTAGCCTCAACAGAAGAAGCCTCATCTGTTGCTCTAGCTCTAGCTTTGGTGCGCCATGACTACATTTAAAGGTCACATATTATGTTAAATGCACTTTTTAAATGTGTTCTAACCATGGACATATTAATGGACACCGTATTGAAACATGGCGCCCATTCATTCCTATGAAAGCTGCTCATAGGCGCAGAGAAGCAACAAGGAAGTACAATCCGGAAATGCCATGCGGCCCAAAGCATTACGTAGCATGGACGTAGCGGCATTATGGACCTATCAAGAAAGAGGGCGGCAAGCGTAGCGGACTGGAGGCGGGTGTCTCGTTCTGTAGCATCTAGCCTGGCGAAAACAAACTGAAAGCCGTTAAAAGCCGTTGGGCTAATAAAACGCTTGAGGTGGCGTTTTGAAATGAGAAAACTTACATTTTAATAGTATATGGTCTAAAGATAAGTATGAGCCTATGATTGATATCCAGAAAAAATGTGCAGAGACACAATCTTGTTCGCCGCTTGTACTGTGTGGACAGGGACATCTGCCTACGGGCCGCATGAAAATAAGCTCCACCCCTTACCATGCAATACCAATGGGTTGGCCACATGTCCATGCTGGCTGCTCGGAGAAGGCAGCATCCTGGGGGCCTGGTTCTAACATATCCATGGGTCCACAGTGTGCCTAGAGACTGCCAAAATATTTAAAAAATAACAATCTCTCCTGTTCTCACTCTCCCCCTTTCTGAAACCACCACCCCTCCCCCCCAATATACTCCAGTCAGAATTTTCCCCTTTTCTGACCTCACAAACTGGAAAGCCAGAAGCTTCCACTGCGCAGCCCACACCCCTATTTCTTATTGGTCCACGGCCCTGACAGACAGAGGGCGAGGCGTATCTGGCTTCGCTTCCGGACAGGGGGCGGGGGCAGCTCAAAGATTGTATATTTACGAGGGGAGCTGCAGCTCTTTTTAAAAAATAGACCATTGTGAAATTAGCTGAACATCAGCATAGTACAATAAATTATCTGAAAGTTTTTTTCAGCAAACAATTAAAGAAAAACGTATTAGGGACCACTAAGACCATATAATATGGTGTATAATAGTACCCTTTAACAAACCAACTCCGTGTCACGGTGGCAGAGCAGCTGGTTTTAACGGTCAAAAATGTCATCGGGCAAAGGAAACTTGCTTGCTGCTTCAGCGTGCTGTTGCCGTGACGCAGAGTTGGCTTGTTTTAATCCGCAAACTACATGGGTTAGCTCTCGTGAGCTAGCTGGCTAATAATGACATCTTTAGCCTACTCGGGGCTTCACCCCCGTGCTGTTATTGTTGGAGACAGCCAGCAAGGCTGGTTTTATGTAACTTTAAAACATGTCAAACTTGAAAATATTATTTGTGTTGAAGCTGGAGTGAAAGTAGTACCAGACATTTGCTCATTAGTTAATTTTGACAGCTTTTTTAAATGAAGATGAGCAAATACTGCAGGAAAATTCTTTCATTATTTTGATATAGGCTACTATCAATTGGAAAATGTAGGCTCTTTGGTTGATGCTGTCATTTTTATTTTGCACTGACTGACTAAAGCCAGACTGGTGTGGTATTTTGCACCAGTTTTTCTATTGGATGGAAATTCAAGTTCCAAGCAAAAGATGAAAATAATCTAATGTGATTAAAGTTCAGTAATTTATTGTAATCCATTGAATTTTAAGGAAAAATACTATATCGTGATATCCATATCGTGATATAAAATTACCTATATCGTGATATAAGATTTGGTCCATATCGCCCAGCCCTAAGTGGGTGCAACAATGTAGGTTCAAAAGTATCTCTCAATCTTCCTCCGTGTGTCTCAATTTTGTTTGCTAGCCGTCTCGTCTCCCGCGTAAACGGACACCCGCCCCGTGTGTGTGTGTGTGTATGTGTGTGTGTGTGTGTCAATATTTTTGCCTATGAGTACGACGATGGTGAATGAATCGGCATAGGCATCTGTGGCAGTGCAGCGCTGTCTGTTGTGGAGACAGAAGTTACGAGAGACGGAGAGCGAGAGAGAGTGAGAGAGAGAGAGAAACAAACTGTACTAGCAGGCTATACAGCTGTTTATAAACAGGTATAAAAGTGTCATAAAAGTATGCGATTAATTTAGATTAATTAATCACAGAGCCTGTAATTAATTAGATACAATTTTTTAATCGCTTGACAGCCCTAGTTCAAATGCAACACAAAAAAAAAGAAATTTGAGATTTTGGCGAAAACTTGTTTTCCCAGCAATATAAAATAGATAGTAAAGATGGAATTATGACTAGGGCTGTGCCAAAAAATCGAAATATCGATATATCGCGATACTTAGTTTCGCGATATCAGTATCGATTTTTATAACAAAATCGATATTTTTTTATTAATTTTATGATTTTTTATGATTTTATTTATTTTTTGCTTTTCAAGGCTTTATTGACAGTGCAGAGATACAGATAAAAAAAAATTGGGCAGAGGGAATTAAATGCAGAGAACAACCATGGGTCAGATTCAAACCCATGTCTGCTGTCAGGCCTGAGCCTCTAGGATACTGACTATTGAAGTTAAATCAGTTTTGTTTATAAGAACACTTAAGATTCACTGTGTCACAAAAGCTCACTGATGTGTTTTCATTTTCATTGTGTCCTGTACAGTTAGTACAAGAGTGAATTGGATTTGTTATTTTGATGTTATGGCAGCTGCAGCAGTGTTTGATAATTTGTCAAAACAAAAAAAAAGGAAGAAAATAGTAAAGGAAGTTGTGAATGAAATAGTTTTGACTTCATTTGTCTGTGCAATTATCAATATATTGTGCTGTTATGTTTGACAAGGCAACTTGTTTATGGAATATCGCAATATATCGTGATATATCAAGATATGCAATATATCGTGATATATTTTATCGTGACACGTCTCGTATCGCGAAGTCCTTGACGATAACCAGCCCTAATTATGACCCGTTTAATGTCCTATCTTGAGCTATGATCATATCAGCAATTAAAGCAATAATACAAGTTCTATTTCAGCAAAATAATAAAAAAGTATCAATAGTGATATCAATAAAGACTTGGATCGTTAAGGAGTGTCGAAAATGGTATCAATATCAATACAAATTAACGATCTCCTGTCATCTGAGAGAAATTAAGAAGATTTAATTTTTTTAACCGTTAGTATTTACCGGTTAAAAATATTATCGGTTGACTAGTTTACCATAGACATCCCTTATACTGTATACATGTATATCATACATTGTATTTTTTTTGTGTTATCCCAGTTAAGTTCATTATGGATTTTTTATCATTTAATATTACTTTTAATAGTTCCGGGATGTTGGAGCAATAACCTGGTGTTTTGACACTTCAGTCTGCACTGTGAATTTGAAGTAATGTTCAGTTTTTGAATTAAGATGCAGCATTTACAAAAGTTTATTTTTTTTATCCGATTCATCCGAAAAAATTATCGTCCGATTCATCAATTATTAAAATAATCGTTAGTTGCAGCCCTAAAACTAATAAATATTAGGGATGGGCACGAGTAGTGTTTTCGCTACTCGAGTGATCACTTGGATTCCTCGAGGATCAATCGATTCCTTGTTAAACTTTTTTCTATTTTTAGAACGCAACGCATCTGTCTGCAGAACAACGGTTCACCGCAATAAAGCCAATACCCAGCGCTCAATGGTTATTGTCAAACAGCCACAGTTACAGTTGCCATATGATATCAGTGCTTTCCGCGGGATTTTTTTCAGCAGCGGTGCTGTGGTCCCCGAACCCTCTAGGGGGGTCAGGGGTCCTGCCCCCCCGGCCGATTTTTTTTTGTACCCTGTACATTGGAATCCATGAATCTGGTGCACTTTGAGAGGAGAATATGCACTTAAATCATATTCACAAAGTCCTGTCTATTACTGTAGATAGGATTATTGGTGTTGTAACTTTGCCCTTTGTGTCTTCATTTACAGATTTTGACATTTTTGTATAGAAATTAATATTTAAACAAAATGCCACAACGCAAAAATAATTTGCACAATTTATTTACAGATTTTTGCCTAATGCTTAAACACTAAAAGTGGTTGCTATGCCCAAAGCATCACAACTAGGGTTGCCGGACGGGTCCCGGGATTTCGGGATTCCCGCGAAATGAGTCAGTCCGGGAGTACCGGAAATTGGCCACGGGACCCGTCCTCCCGCTTTTTATTTTTTTTAATTCATTAATAGTGGCCTTTACTAATAAAATATACTCTCGCCATCATGGCCTTTTCATAAGGGAGGCTTTTGACGTGTCTGGTAATACATTTTCAATGACATGCGAGTGGAGAGAGACGCACTACCGTTCTACAGACGTGGCGACAAGCGGCCGCACTAAACTGTTGTTACGAGAGAGAAGAGTCCGCAGTTCTACAGACGGAGCGACAAGCGGCCGCACAGCTAAACTGTCACGTCTGTGCTCCTCTCTCTCTCTCTCTCACACACACACACACACACACACACACACACACACACACGCGCTGGCAGCCTGGCACAGCTGAACAGTGTTTTACTTTTCTCTCCTCAATGAGATGGTGATATTCACCATTCTTCTGTATTCAAGTCAAGATTGTATGATGAACATAAAGCAGCCTGTTTCTTTTGCTGCTTTCTCTTGTAGCGACATGAATCTAATGAGATGAAACAGCTGGAGCATCGCTGTTCGCCCCGTTCCTTCCACCAAACACTAAAGTGAAACCTAGACCTAATCCACAAAGTAGACATTTAAACCAAACCAAACTGAATAACTAATCCACTTATTAACTAAACAAATGTTAACAATATGAGTAGATATTTAACAGCAGCGACACAGGGTTGTAAACAAAAGTTGTTTCCATGGTTACCGCACGGCGTTTCCTCGCGGAGCCTCCTATCTCCACCGGTCCATGTCGAGTGCACAGACAGTCTCCTCCCGTCTGAAAACGCCTTTAGATGACTTAACTTTTAATGCCCTTAGTTCATTCTAGAGCTAGCATCCAGTCTGCCCTGGGCTTATGAGGCTATAACGTGCCCAATAGACCACTCGGCCGAGTACGTGGGTACAAAATAAAGTATTAAAAAGGCACTTCCGGTTTAATGGGAATTCCCGGGATCTCCCGGGAGGAGGATCTTTTTTCCCGGGAATTGAAAAGGGTCAATTCCGGGAATTTTCGGCAACCCTAATCACAACCTCTGACTTTTGTAACCATGCCCTAAACAAAAGCACCAACCCTACAAACACAATAAGTGCTTTGCACTGTGTTTGAAATTCTCCAACACACTTCTTTCAAAACACTACACACTGTTTTTTACATAAGACACATTGTTCAAAAATGAAATCTCCTGCAATCATGGGCAAAACACCTCTCAGGATGTACCACTGCACCCTCTCTCTCTTGTTCTCCTTGCTTCTCTGTCACTTCTCTTTCCTCCCTTACTTGGTCTACCTGTATTTTCTGTAATAAACTTGAGCACTTACAACAACAAGTAAGAAATGCTAGAAATCGTATTTGTTTCCTTCAAATTACCCTATATACATGTATTTGTAATGTTCAAATATTATCACCTAGCATTATGCATTCAAATCCCAAAAAATTCTCATTAGCTTGAAAGTTTGCTTCCCTAATTTGCTTTACTAACCTCAGCTCCTCCATTGTCCCCGTCTGCCTTTCTTTTTCACCCAGCTTTTTAGACTCATCTGCAAATGTAATATATATTATTTGACTATGTATATATACATTGTGCACAGTGCATCCCTTAAAAGCTTGTACCAGCCTTTTAACCTCTGAGCCCTAAGCCATTTTTGAGATGTTTTGGTTCGCCTGGATTTATTCTCTTATTAAGATTGCATTCATCACCCCTATAATGCATAGCTGTCAAGCTATCATTTATTTGGGTCACAACCTGGACTATCAGAATATGTGTGCTGCAGTGATGTCGTTTGAATGTAGGAAATTATCAATTAGACTTTTGCTGTTTGACACAACACTCAGTTTATTGCACTTGCATAAAAATATTTAATTTTGTTAAACTTTATTTTGTGCCGTTATATTCCTGAACATTTTCTGGAGAAAGGAGAGACCGTGTTCAGCGGTGCTGTGGAGAACACAGGCTGCGCTGCGGTGGCACGGAGGTAGCAGTTATTTGCAGTTGCTGTTTGACACAACGCTCAGTTTATTGCACTTGCATCAAAATATTAAATTTTGTTGAACTTTATTTTATCCGTTTTGTGCCGTTTTGTACACGTATAACATTTTAAAATAGGGGCGGCCTGCCGGCCTAAAGGCTACAGACACACACAAATAAAAAAAAAAGGGAAAAAAATCGATTTTCCTCATCCACCAATCGAGTTCATTTGAAACAAGGAGTACTCGTTTACTCGATTACTCACGCCCATCCCTAATAAATATTGTTACTAAACACAAGTAATGTGTTGTGTCTTCTGGCCGAGTGTAAGTGCGCCCTTATGTTTCACAACAATACTTTAGTTGTTTAAAAAAATCTGAAGTTGGAAGGAGTTGCGAGGAAAAGATCTGATGAAAGGCTTTTCATCAGAAAGGCTTTTCATCAGACCAGCCACTTTAGTAGATACACCGGTTCAATTTCTTGTTAATACATAAGTTGCTGCCAATCACATGGCAACTCAATGCATTTAGGCATAGACCTGGACAGGACAACTTGTTGAAGTTCAAACCGAGCAACAGAATGGGGAAGAAAGGGGGTTTAAGTAACTTTGAACGTGGCATGGTTGATGGTGCCAGAAGGGCTGGTCTGAGTATTTCAGAAACTGCTGATCTACTGGAGTTTTTCACACACAACCTTCTTTAGGGTTTACAGAGAATGATCCGAAAAAGAAAAATTATCCAAATAAATGCAAAAAAAGGTGTGCAAAAAGGAACACACTAGGCATGTAGCCGCTGTGAATATTCTCCTACTATAGGCCAACCTGCAGCCAAAAAGACACCATGGCAACTACTGATATGTCCACCAAATTTGAACTGCGCCATGCTCAGGGCTGTACAGTGCGACAGTTTTGATCGCATTTGCTACTGAAATTGATCACGTGCGATGATGAATACAAATCCATTCGCACTCATGCGACAGGTTGATAATGAGGAGAGGCTGTCTTTGAAACACAGAGGAGCGCTGCACAACACTGCTTAGAGGGCTCTACATTAACACTGCGGGTAAATGAGTCTTAGGCAAGTAAGTTATTGAGTCCACCCTTCACTTTGGCTGGTGAAAGATATGTGTCCTCGCGATCTGTGCTCGTGCAGCGATTCTACCTATAAAAACTTCACCAACGGCAATTACCGGAAGGAGACGGCACATTACCGCAGTTAAGTTAGCGCGTGTACAAACAGAGCATTTCCTGTGCGCCTTCACATTAAAAGCCCGTTACTAGCCAAACGTGAGTTGACTTTTATTTTGAAGCCGGTAAGAACAGGAAGTTAGCGCTTTTTTCTAGCTTGAAAGGCAACTCATTCAGCTGCAGCGAGCAGTCAACAGTAGCCTAGTCTATTTACAAAGTTTTAAATAAGCCACTGAAAAGCTACTCCCAACACATTCACAACAACCTATTTAGGCCTAATGTATCCTAAATTGTACCAATATGTATACTTATTTATTTAATAGGCTATGTTTAATGTTTTAAAGTTTGGTTTTAATTAACAGAAGCAATTGGCAGGTTAGATTATTTTTTCTAAATTGCAATCAGTGCACCCCTATTCATTTTTCCATAATTATTACTACACACACTAGGATATAATATGAGTTGAGAATCTCAAATGAGACCAAGATGACATGCTCAAAGGTAATTAGAGCGAAATGCAAGGGTTAAGGTTATGCAAGTTTTCAATCATACTTTGTGTGCTACCAAATTTATTTTTGTGCTACTGAATTTTTTTGCTTGCTAGCACCAGTGCTACCACCTAAAAAAATAAGCGTACAGCCCTGGCCATGCTTCTCTGAAATCACCGCTGTGGAAGTACTTTGCATTCCCGGTGAGTTAACCTCAGTTCGCAGGCTATACTATGCACGTGTAACATATGGCAGAATATAGTTTCCACATTGTATGTCCTCACGCTACACTCACCTGGTGCTGTGCAGTTGTGCATTAGTGAAAAAAACTGTTTCATTAATTCTGTTAACAAAGTTCTGAGCCAGTAATGCAGCCGAAATACTAGGGGTGTAACGGTACACTAAAGTCACGGTTCGGTACGTACCTCGGTTTTGAAGTCACGGTACGGTACAGTACGGTACGGTTCATAGTTAAGGGAGAATGAACAGCTTTAGCTGTCAGTAAGTAGCTGACAGTAACATATATTTATTTTTAATTGTTTTAGTTTTACAGTCTCTAGTGTTTTCTCTCTGATGATGGCGTTTCCTCAGCGCAGTTTCCTTCCTGTTTTTAATGAATTTCTTATTTTGGGGTATGGATGGGTGGGAGGGGGAATGTGTTTGCATGTATGCATATCTCTGGGTGGGGGGTGTGGGGGGGGGGGTTGTATTAAGCACTTTGTGTTACATTTGATTCTATGAAAAGTGCTATATAAATAAAGTTTGATTGATTGATATAAATAAAATGCATAACAAATATAAGAATACTGCTGCAATTCTCCAATAAATAAAATACTTATTAAATACTAGTGTAGGTGCAGCATAAACTAAAATTGCAATGAAAAAATATAGTGTTAATGCTCAGCAGGCTCTGTAAGCTGGTGTAAACAAAGGGTATGTCATCTTTAAGGGTCTTTTTGAAAAAAATAAAATATTGCTGCAGCTCTCTTAAACTCTAAAGTGCTCTTATAAATATAAAAATTATCAAATAAAAGTGCTACTGCAGCATTAATTAAATGACAGCTTGTTTATATTCAGTATAAAAAAGAAAATAATGTCTGGGTTTTGCCCAGCTCGTCTTTCTTCACAGTAATGGTGAGAGTAGCCAAACACCTGATGGTGCCTTTTCAAATGCGTACATGTTCGACGTGTTGCCTCCTACATAAGCGATCGCGGTGAAACAATAACCTGTGTGCCGACATTGTTCCACACGTCTATCACTGTTTTCATAATTCACCTGGAATCTTAAGTTATCTCTCAAACGGGATTTGAATGACAGGGGGGCGCCTGCACGCTCCGGTTTCCTGTTGTCTTTCCCCATGCAGTTCGCTCTCTGTTCGAAAGCACTGTATAACATTTTGATTTGCACTACTCATAGACAGTAAAAGAGGGGGGAACGCTGCTACTACAACTGCTAATAGTGATGCAAACGGAACACTAGAGCGGAGAGGTGTGTATCTCCTGCTCTGACTGCAGCTGGGAGGGACTGCTGCGTGAGGACTCGGCCGCCTGTCAGTGCTGTGGGACCGGGGGGAGTGGCCGTTGAGCACCCGCTGGCCGCTGCTCGTTTAGAAGTAAAGAGCGATACATGCTTTAGCGACAGCACAGGGTCTCCAAAAGTCACCAATAACACCAGAAAAAGTAGCTAGATTGGTCGCTGGTGGCTGTAAAAAAAAAGAGTCGCCAGAGCGGTCTGAAAAGTCGCTGAATATAGCGGCTAAGTTGCTAACACTGCCTGACCCTCATGCTCACCATGGAGATAACCATGGAGATAATAGACTCTCAATCGCTGCTGGCTGCTACTGCGCACGCGCGAGCCGAGCCGGAGGCTAAATGGTCCGGGGGGAACTCCGACCACAAGTTTTAAGTTCCACACCGCAAAACAAGCCTGTACATTCGCCATATATTAACGCTATGTACGCCACGAACGGACCGCGGTCCACCTCTGTAACACCAAATACGTGCCTGTACCGTCACGGTACGGTACAAATACGTGTACCGTTACACCCCTACGAAATACTGTTAAAGCTGTGTTTCTCAATCCTCTCCTAGAGGACCTGCACATTTTATGGCGCTTTTCCACCGCACATGTAACTCAACTCGACTTAGCTCAACTTGGTTTTGGTAGCAGCACGGGTCGTTTTTTCAAGTCAGTACGCGGACCGACTTTTTTGGGGTCGCGAGTCGCGACTGTGCAAAAGTAAAAGCAAAACGTTTCTGTATTTTAAGAGGGGTGTGGGGTTGGGAGAGGGGAGTTTCAGTCAAGATAAAGATCATTTCAGTCAGCCTGTCAATCACTGAGTTACCATGGAGCTCAACGACTGATAAAATCACAATAAAAAAACCTGTAGAAGTCAAAATACTAATAATGACTACCAATTAGGGATGGGCGTTAGTAATCGAGTACTCCTCGTTTCAAATGAACTCGATTGGTGGATTAAAATGATATATACGTGTACAAAACGGATAAAATAAAGTTTAACAAAATTAAATATTTTGATGCAATAAACTGAGCGTTGTGTCAAACAGCAACAACTAGTCGCGGTAATTATTCACGGACACCGAGTGAGCATTACGCGGTTGATATACAACTACTAAGTCTACTGCTTTGGTGAGTTATTTATATGTATTTAAATTGTAGGACAATCATTTTATATTATTTGCTGCCCTTCTTATTGTAAATGGTGACTTAGGCTATTTTTCTTTGTTACTACAGCCCATGCTTTTTTTCTCCCCACCGCAGACCTACTCGATCGGTTTAAATTGTGGCCCGACTATTTAATTACTTTCAGTGAGGAAAAGGTGTTTTAAACTTGTGGAAAAAAAATCCTTAATATCATATGGCAACTGTGACTGTTTGACAATAAGCATTGAGCGCTTTATTGCGGTGAACCGTTATTCTGCAGACAGATGCGTTGCGTTCTAAAAATAGAAAAATGTTTAACGAGGAATCGATTGATCCTCGAGGAATGCAAGCGATCACTCGAGTAGCGAAAACACAACTCGTGCCCATCCCTACTACCAATTTAATAATGTAATTGTTTTTAATTGATCTAAACCAGGGGTGTCCAACATAGACAGCCTAGGGCATGTTGCTAGCTACGTTGGGCCCCTTTGCTTACATACCCTTTGTTTGCATATCCGTTTACAGAGCCTAGGATTAACACCAGATTTTTTAAAGTGCACAGAGTACAAACAGGTAGTCAATCTTCTTGATGAGATATTCACCGATTTGGACAACAAGCATTCTCCTGAATCGCTGACTCCACCTTAAATGGAACACCAGTTTATTTGATGATTGCTGACTTTTCAGAATATATCCACTGGTCGTTTTTCACTTCTGTCTAAAACATTTCAGAATACACTAATGATCAAATTCCCAACGGCCTGTTTAATACTGTTGCTACTTGATAGAATGACAAAAGGCAGTGTGTTGCTTTAACATACTAAATGTTTACATATTATCATGGTAAAGGACTTTTCACACCACTGCACGGCAACCACCCTGTCGACCGCCTCCCTGGCGTAGGATTCCACCGAGAGCCAGGCACTTTTAAAAGCGGCTGCTGCCGCTGCAGCTTGGCTACCGACCGACAAAAAAAAGAAAAGAAAACGATTTAATTCTTTATTTTTAGTGCTGCACAATCGTGTGCTTGTGCAATTGTCTTGCAATTGATTTGCGGTAAATAAATGTGCACGTGTCTCAAAGCATTTCTCTATCAGCTGGTCTGCATGTGTGTGTGTGTGTGTCGCGCATGCAGGGGGTTCTGCTTGCACGACCGCGCCGCGCGTGACTATGGCATGCACTAAGGATGTTAAACGACTCATTATTTGCGTGTCGACGTGTCGGAGGCATGAATCGACAAATCGATCGATTTACTGTGCCAAAAAAAAAAAACCAGCACGTTGTTGTGGTGCTGATAAACTGGGCTTTCCTTTAAAAAACACTGCTGTCGCCCGCTGTGTGTGTTTCTGCATCAAAGCCTTTTTGATAATAAAATGAGAGGCTTTAATTTTAAAAACACTGTCCATGCGTCGGAGGTGAATGTAACTTACTCGGCTGAAAACAGAAACTAACGTCTGCCTCTCCCGACTTCACTGAGATGACGCAGGTTACGTCACAACAACAATCTGAACCGTTAAACTGGCTAAAAAGAGTGATTTTGAAGTCCGTTGAGTCGCGGCTGAATTGTAGTCTATTGGATCTACCGGTACCTGGCAATGGTTACTTGCTGTAGCCTAACGTTTAGTTATTTGGATGAGAAAGGAGGTCCATACTTTCCCGAGCAGATGCACTGGAACACAGACAGGTCGGAACTCGGAACTACCAAGTCGGAAATGTCCGAGTTCCGAGTACAAAGGAACGCAGCATAAGACTCCACATCACCGTGGCAACACAACTTATCAGCTCAGACAGCACAGAGAAAAGTTTGAAGAATGCATGAGAGTGGAGGCCCAGGCAAGTTTCAGTAAGTTTACAGAAGTTACACACTACTGCAATATGGCTCTTTTGATAGTAAAGGTTGCAGACCCCTGCAATAGACCAAGGGTGCCCCCTTCATCTTTTTTTCTTTTTTTTAAGATGCATACAAGCCAAGTTTGAGAAAGAAACACTGTAATGACAGGGGTTGACACTAAGGTTTCAAAAGCACTTGCCCATAGGGCAAGTACAGGTAATGTTGTACTTGCCCAAATGTCGTGTTGACTTGCCCCAAAAAAAAAATATTTAAACAGTGATGTATGCTTATTAAAATATACATTATACAACCAACAACAATTCATATAAGCCTAGATATCATGACATCACACATACAGCCAAGAGCTTGGTCCTGCTGCAGCATCGTGAAAGGGCCTCTTTTTGCCATGCACCTGGCCTGGTTTTGGGGGTCTCAGAAAACTCAGTCTAGCGCAGAGTCAAGCTGAATGTTAGCTTCCACACAAAGTGTTCAGAAAAATTTAACTTATTTAAAACGGTCACATTGTGCCAAAAAGTGATAGTCTGCCATAAAATGATTAAAGTCCACCATGTTAAAGCTATTGCCCGGTTATACTGTAAGTAAGGAGGGGGATCATTCATTTCTTTTCATATTGATACCATTATAAAGATTCCACAATCTAAATCTTTATTGATACTTTTGTATTATTTTGTTAAAAGAGAACTGGTATTATTACTTTAATTGCTTATAAGATTAGCTGCCATGATCCCGTTTGGGCTCCTTGGCCTTATATGTGTTTTCCCTTTTCACCTGTGTTTGTGTGCTGAGCTAATTGCAGGGGTGGAGCCTGGTGTGCTGGAGTCAATTAACAACATTCGCAGCTGCCTTCAATCTTCATCAACTGCGCTACTTATACCCGGGCCTACCTTCCAGACACTGCCAGATTGTAGCTTCTGTTTTTCACACAGTCAGTTCACTCTCTCGCTCACTTGTTTTCAGCTATGCTCTGTTCCACTTTTTCCCGGTTAACCCCTGTTTCTCTGCCACAGTTCTCCCGGCCTGACTCCAGCCACCAGCTCCAGCCCTAGCTCTCCAGCACTACTCCTCGGACCCCTCCTGCCTGCCCGCTCTAGCCTGCTTCCACTCAGCCCCCTGGACTTGCCCCGTTGCTCTCTCCCTGGACCCCCATGCCAGCCAGTTTCCCTCCCCGGATCCCGGTCCTAACACCCTGCTGGTTTTCTCCTAAAATAAATCTTCTTTTACTCACACTGTCTCTGCGCCTGTGTCCTCCAGACCCAACCGTAACATTAGCAGAGCTAAGGATAGGACTTTAAAACAGGTCATAATTCCATATTTAGGCCTACTAATTATTTTATATTGCTGGGAAAACAAGTTTTTCACCCAAACTGTATTATTCCAGCTTCTTGCAAATCTTTTATTGATGTTACATTTGAACACATCATGATGTCCTTTTATTGACCTTTCTCTAATAATCATTTTACTGAGCCAACATGAACACATCACATTTGAACCGTTTGCGATTTTCTTTTAAGCTAACTAGTTATTATCCTGCAGATTTTAATATGGATTTAGGGACTTGCTAAACAGTCTCTCGTTTGTTGATCACCGCTGCTTTGAATGAATGAAGAGACGGTGCCGAGCCCGTCTGCAGCGGCAGCGGCTCAGCGGACGGGGTTTTTTTTTTGAGCGAGAGAGAGAGAGTTGAAGCGGGTTGAAGGAGTTTCTTCAACACAGTCGAAGGTACAACACTTTAGTTGAAGATGACCCGACTCTACTCGATATTTAAAATTACATCATGTGACCTACTGGACTCCATAGCGTTATCGATAAACTCAAACGTATAGAGCCGGTTTTCGGAACGTAGACAGCGAAACTGCGCGCACACAGGCTGTTGTGTGTGTCTGTGTGTGTGTGTGTGAGAGATTGAGATAGAGTGCGAGAGAGCGTGATACTGCTGGCTGCCGCGCGCAGCTGCTCAATTGCAAATATAGCATATCTATTTTGTGTGGTTTAGCGGGAAAAAAATTGTTTTGCAGACTCTAAAACACATGAATAAATAGCCTAGACTACTGACAACCCCTCTAATATCCACTTGCCCGTCCGGACAACCAAAAAGCAATCTCAACTTGGCCGAACATTATTTTCACTTGCCCCGGGCAAGCGGGCAACCGTTAGTGTCAATGGCTGAATGATGTTAAATATGATCCCTGGAGGATACTATTACAACCAAATTTGCTAAATAAAATAATATAATAAAACCTGGGGTGGAGTAATAATACCGCATACTGTGCTATTTAGGGCCCTATGATTTCCGCGATAACGAAAACACGGACGGAATCACGGAATTGGGCAATAAAAACGGAATCTACTGTTTTAACACGGAATGTCACGGAATTCGCCATTATTTTGTTGAAATTCAATTTCCAAGGCAAAGGGAAACAACACAAAATCCTCCTCCTCACCTACAAATCCCTCAACGCCCTGGCTCCTCAGTATTTATCTGACCTCCTCCACCCTTACACACAGCCAGGGTGGGAAATTAGCACCCGCCACCCGCCAATGGCGGGTATTTTTTCAAATTGGCAGGTGACTTTGCCATGTCTACCCGCCACAGTGGCGGGTGGATTTTTTCAAAATATAGGCTACTACAACGTGTTCACGGTTTCAAGCGCTGTGTACAGAAACATAGAAGCTCTCCCGGGCTTTGGGCTTTTCCTCGGAGCAGCATTAGTTTACGTCACACAAACGTGGCAGCCGCCCATTGGTGTACAGGTGTATGACGTAACCAACCAAACCTTTGATTGGTCCAAGACTCTCCCAGAGCATTATGGGAAATCATTTGCCGCGAGCATCGAAGCTAACCTTCTTAATACATCCATGCAGTGTTGCCAATTTAGCGATTTTTTTCGCTATATTTAGCTACTTTTCAGACCCCCTGGCGACTTTTTTTTCAAAACAGCGACAAGCGACAAATCTAGCTTTTTTTCTGGTGTAATTGGTGACTTTTTCGCCGAAGCAACTATCACTTTTAACGCTTCTCAACGAGCAGCGGGAGCCTCCCGGCCCGTCCCCCGTCACAGAGCACTGACAGGCGGCCCGGTCCTCGCGCAGCAGCCCCTCCCAGCTGCGGTCAGAGCAGGAGATACACCTCTCCGCTCGTGTTCCGTTAGCATCACTATTAACAGTTAGCAGTTTTTCCCACCTCTTCTACAGTCTACGAGTAGTGCAATTCAAAATGTTATGCAGTGCTTGAAAAAGGTGGCAGGTAAAAAATAAAAGTGACTGGTAAAATTTGGCATCCACCCGCCACTGTGGCAGGTGGGCAAAAAAGTTAATTTCCCACCCTGCACACAGCCCCGGAACCTTAGGTCCTCAGGCACGGGTCAGCTCTCCATCCCTCACACAAGAATGCGAACTTTTGGGGACAGAGCCTTCAGTGTGACAGCCCCCACACTTTGGAACTCTCTCCCCATAGAGCTCCGCAACGCACCATCTCTGGACACTAGGGGTGTAACGGTACACTAAAGTCACGGTTCGGTACGTACCTCGGTTTTGAAGTCACGGTACGGTACAGTACGGTACGGTTCATAGTTAAGGGAGAATGAACAGCTTTAGCTGTCAGTAAGTAGCTGACAGTAACATATATTTATTTTTAATTGTTTTAGTTTTACAGTCTCTAGTGTTTTCTCTCTGATGATGGCGTTTCCTCAGCGCAGTTTCCTTCCTGTTTTTAATGAATTTCTTATTTTGGGGTATGGATGGGTGGGAGGGGGAATGTGTTTGCATGTATGCATATCTCTGGGTGGGGGGTGTGGGGGGGGGGGGTTGTATTAAGCACTTTGTGTTACATTTGATTCTATGAAAAGTGCTATATAAATAAAGTTTGATTGATTGATATAAATAAAATGCATAACAAATATAAGAATACTGCTGCAATTCTCCAATAAATAAAATACTTATTAAATACTAGTGTAGGTGCAGCATAAACTAAAATTGCAATGAAAAAATATAGTGTTAATGCTCAGCAGGCTCTGTAAGCTGGTGTAAACAAAGGGTATGTCATCTTTAAGGGTCTTTTTGAAAAAAATAAAATATTGCTGCAGCTCTCTTAAACTCTAAAGTGCTCTTATAAATATAAAAATTATCAAATAAAAGTGCTACTGCAGCATTAATTAAATGACAGCTTGTTTATATTCAGTATAAAAAAGAAAATAATGTCTGGGTTTTGCCCAGCTCGTCTTTCTTCACAGTAATGGTGAGAGTAGCCAAACACCTGATGGTGCCTTTTCAAATGCGTACATGTTCGACGTGTTGCCTCCTACATAAGCGATCGCGGTGAAACAATAACCTGTGTGCCGACATTGTTCCACACGTCCATCACTGTTTTCATAATTCACCTGGAATCTTAAGTTATCTCTCAAACGGGATTTGAATGACAGGGGGGCGCCTGCACGCTCCGGTTTCCTGTTGTCTTTCCCCATGCAGTTCGCTCTCTGTTCGAAAGCACTGTATAACATTTTGATTTGCACTACTCATAGACAGTAAAAGAGGGGGGAACGCTGCTACTACAACTGCTAATAGTGATGCAAACGGAACACTAGAGCGGAGAGGTGTGTATCTCCTGCTCTGACTGCAGCTGGGAGGGACTGCTGCGTGAGGACTCGGCCGCCTGTCAGTGCTGTGGGACCGGGGGGAGTGGCCGTTGAGCACCCGCTGGCCGCTGCTCGTTTAGAAGTAAAGAGCGATACATGCTTTAGCGACAGCACAGGGTCTCCAAAAGTCACCAATAACACCAGAAAAAGTAGCTAGATTGGTCGCTGGTGGCTGTAAAAAAAAAGAGTCGCCAGAGCGGTCTGAAAAGTCGCTGAATATAGCGGCTAAGTTGCTAACACTGCCTGACCCTCATGCTCACCATGGAGATAACCATGGAGATAATAGACTCTCAATCGCTGCTGGCTGCTACTGCGCACGCGCGAGCCGAGCCGGAGGCTAAATGGTCCGGGGGGAACTCCGACCACAAGTTTTAAGTTCCACACCGCAAAACAAGCCTGTACATTCGCCATATATTAACGCTATGTACGCCACGAACGGACCGCGGTCCACCTCTGTAACACCAAATACGTGCCTGTACCGTCACGGTACGGTACAAATACGTGTACCGTTACACCCCTACTGGACACCTTCAAAAGACTCCTCAAAATCCACCTCTTCACCAAGGCCTATGGCCTCTAGCTACTGTTACATTTGTGTGTTTATTTATGTCTTTGTTAAGCGTCCTTGGGTTTCATGAAAGGCGCTATATAAATCCAAGCTATTATTATTATTATTATTATTATTATTATTAACACAGTTGAAATTAAAGCAGAACTAGGGAGGAATTTTGGTTTGGCGACATCTAAAGACCAAACTACTGCCGTGAAAAGTAGAGCCTGGCTGCAGGATCGCTATTGTAACACACAGCGCCAAACCCCCTTCACAAATCTGTCTATTCAATGTTTACTTATGAATGTATCCATGTACGTAACTCTGACATGTACATAACTTAAAGGTGCAGTGTGTAATATGACATCATCAAGAAAGTTCTACAAAGTTCTAGATTGCAACGCTCCCTGGGTAACCCCACCCCTTTTGAATAATAACAGAAGCTACAGTAGCCTTCAAGGACAAGAACAATTCTAAATTTTAAACATTGCACCTGATGACATTCCAACTATGACACTTTCAAGATGGCGGCACAAGGCCTTGGTCCAAAATATGCAGAAATATGGACATATATGAGACCCTTTCTAAGGGAAAAAATAATAAAAAAATAAAAAAAATCAGCTATTATGCACTAAATTAAATGTACTTATGGATATTATAATTACTTTCTACAAAATCTGCTAGGAAATAAAACCCAAAATTCTACACACTGCAGGTTTAATTTATTGTTAATAATATGGTCTGTTTATAAATTCGGCATATGATTAAAGCATCTAAAAGCACGTAATCATGTTAAACGTTTACTGTTTTTAAGTTATTAATGCCACTCGCTCCCGCAGATACACAGCACAGGGAGGTCTTATATTCAGCCATTGCTAAAGGGAGTGTTGTATTATGGAACGGCCGCTGTGGTACGAAATTCCAGTCTCAACAATGTTTCCTACACGCAATTATAACTCTAGCGTCTACAGCCCGTTGTTTTCATGTAGTGTAACTTGTGTAATGTGTTACATTATTCAGCTGTTGCCGTGATGTCGGCTAACGCTGATGCTAATGATAACTAGCTCTCCGTCGCACAATAGACTGTAGGTTGGTGTTGCAGCCAGCTGTTAGGTGAAGCGCCGTCCCACAGGTAAAAGCCATGGACCTATTAAGCCTGTCCAATATTCACTCTAGTCCAGCTTCTTGAAAAGTTTATAAGGACTTTATTATTTATGTAAAAATAATATTTAATGTTTCACTTGAAGCACAAAATGAATGGCTTTATTTTCTGTTATAGCCTATACCCAACAAATCAGTTTTTTCGTTTTTTTAAGCACAAAAAACAGTGCAATGTTGTGATTTTTAGCCTTATATCTGATTAAATTGTTAGATTATTATTTGTTCGCAATAATTAGACACTCGTTCTGAAAAAAAAACGGAAGTCATGAGATTAAAACGGAAAAAAACGGAATTTGTGAAAAAATTAAACGGAATTTGGAAAAAAATAAAACGGATTTCATAGGGCCCTAGCTATTGAGCCAACCTGTATCACCGCAGGGGGAATCAGTTCACCGCAACAGGCCTAGCGAGCAGCATAACAAATTAAAAATAAACTCATGCTGCATACTAACCCAGCTAAAAAATATTTTTAAAAAGCTGACAGGGTCATTAACGTTTTACTTTGAAAGGGTCTGTGGGAGAAGACATATTCACCCTCCATCTCCCCTTGTCCACTCTGCTGCTCCCCCATTTTTTTTTTTTTCAGGGTCTCTCTTGTTGCCAGCAGACAGAAGCATAAACGGCTCCATTAGCGGCTGCGTCATGACAGGGTTCAACATAACTTTTTTTTCCTACTGGCCCGCCGGGCCAGTGGATCCGAGTTTTACTGGCCCCTTGTATATTTTCACTGGCCCTGCACACACTTTTTTTTTTCTTCATAATTTAGTGTCAATAATTATAATACCTGTATTAGAAAAATAAAGAAAGATAACCAGATCTAAAGGGAATATCTATACTGTAACAGTATAGATATTCCCTTTAGATTTGGTTATTTTTCTTTTAGTTAATTATATGAAATGTTGATATTGCTCATACATAATATAAAACCAGGCAAACATATTGAATTAGAAGCCTACAACTGAAAGTATGTTGAAAGAGTCGGCCAGTATTTTAAAGTCCAGTAGTTTGAAGGTTGTTTTTATTCTTGAATTTGGGCAGTTTAATGAATAGTTCACCTGCAGAAGTCATGTTCAAACATAAAAAAAAATAAGAGATGAAGGTCTAATCATTCTTTGTGGTGTGGTAGGCTGTTTTTATTACTTTCTCTATATGCATTAGGGATGTGAATGTGTCGACCGAATGACCGGTTTTCCACTTGCGCTCAAGTTGACTTTAAAAATAGAATAGAAATCCGAAAATCAGTGGGTTATGCCGTTTTTTTAATGGGAGATTTCACCGTGCATGTGAGTTCACGTCTGGTCGTGAGCGCGCTGCAGCAGTGTCACTTCTCCATGAATTGTCAGCTTCTCATATGTAAGAGTCCGGTGTGGGACCATTTTTTCAAACTATTGATAAAAAACAATGCAGTGCAAAATATGCAGCATAAGTTAAACGCTCGTCTAAGACTATGACGTTAAATCACCTTAGAAACACACAATGCCTTCGTCCGATCACAGCAGCGTTTCACCGTGTGATCTCGCCAGCGAGTGAGCCGCCGCGCAGATGAACTGTGGTTTGTGGCTAAAATAATAACCGGGGATATTCTCCCCGTTAGCGATTTCAATGGGAAAGACTTCCGCGATCTGATTGAATGTCTCGAGCCTGAAAACACAGTGCCAAACTGCGCGACTATAGGAACTGTACAGTGAGCGGAGTCCCTCCGTTCGTTTCTGTCTACAACCGACACAATCACCGGAGACGCATTCACAGCGTTTAAATAACGCCTCTCATTTGTATTACCATTGGGGCTTGGATGCAAATACTGTAACATTACGGCGGCAGATAAAGGAAAAGCGCAGTTATCATTTTCTGCACCTCAACCTCTGCTGTGGGAAGAAAGAAAGGGGGCAGAGTAAGTCAATTGATTTGTCGACTCGCAGGCGGACGGTAGGCAGCTCTGCCAACGGAGCGAGAGTGCAACCGCTTGTTGCTCCGCCTGTCAAAACGCCCACGCATCGGTTGTCCACTGGCCTTTCATTAAAAAATATATTTTATATTAGGTTTATTATATTGAGTCTTAAATAAACACTGCTTTCATTACGACTCTGAACGCGCATTTCAATGAACCATGATGTAGTCTACAAAAAGATACTGAACTGTGATTGGCCAGTCACTGGCCCGGGCGGGACAGTGACTGGCCAATCAACTTGCCCTGCATATGATTTTACTGGCCCCGGGCCATCGGGCTATACGTTATGTCGAACCCTGCATGAGCTTACCCTCTGCAAGCTAGATATTAAAAAGGAGCCATTTAGTTGTTGTGGATGTAAACATTAGGTTGTTAGAGGTGGGTTTACTAAAATGGTCGTGACCAACACATGGAGTTGAAATGAAGATCTCAACTAGGCCTGTATGTCAAACATTCAGCTTTCAGGATTCAACAACCTTTGTTTCTTTAATCCACCCATCCAAACACACCCCAACTTTGCAAGAGAAAAAATAGCTGCTCTCAGTGTGCAAGAACACGTCCCAATTTGAAATAAGTCACTGCAACGTCAAAACATATGTGCACTCCCAATATGTTGGTGGACAGAGGGGCGCGCTCTGACTGTGCAGTGTAGCATTGCCCTGAATAGAGAGATAGGAGGCACGTGTTTGCTCTCTGCCACTACAATGAAAACGGACCTCCCCAAAGGCACACAAAAGTGGACAAGTTCACAGACGCTGCAAGCATATATGCTCTACCACACATAATGATGCAAACACTTCCCATGGGCTACATTACACCTCAAAATGGGAAGAGCGACTCAAAGCAGGCCTCTACTGCAGAAAGCAAAGGCCAAAAGTCAGGGCAGAGGCGTGCTGCTCACAAAGCTCCAGGCATGACGGTCAGTAATTTACAGCTAAAGATATTGTCGCCCAGTGCTGTCCCAAGGGGTCTGTTAGGTCACAATTGGGACTGGCAAAAACTATAGAGAGCAGACATTGCAGCTTTAATCATTGATCATGACAGACATGTGGTGCCTCTGCCATGTGTGATGGGCGTTGTAATTCATTGTTGTTGTTGAATTGGCTGTCCAACTTTTTTTTGGTTTTGTTTTTTCCTGCAGGCCAGACAAAATCCAACTCCATGAAGAGCACGCCATTAGATGGACAGGATACTCGCCTAGCTACAATAACAGTTTTATTGCAACATACTTTTACTTTTACTCGAGTAAATATTTGAAGAAAGAACGGTACTTTTACGCCGTTCCATTTGGCTACGTGACGGTCGTTACCTTATTTTTTTATATATTTTATTTATTGCGAGATCTATTTCTCTCATGATTTCTCTCCCCAGGGACGTCTTCAGCCAACATCTCTATCACGTGACTATTTCAACCAATAAAAACCACATTACAAAAGCTTGCCAATCAAATGCAGCCACTTCAGTCACATGACAAGTGTTGTCATGTTGTCATAGGGCTCAACAATGTCCGCGGACTTTTTTAAAGGCTCCGGTTCCGCACCGATGTTGTGTCCGTGGCCGTGCCATGTAGGTTAAACGCATATTTTACCGACTATCTGGGTGAGTCGAGAAAATGGAAGAAACCGCTGATTCCGAGGAGCAATAGCCACACCCCTGGCCTCAAATACAAACTCACACACTCGCAAGCTCTCAATCACACTAACTCTCAAAATAACAATCACACACTCACAATCGCATTGACACAGACTCCCACACACTCGCAATTACAGAGACACTGTTCTTCTTTGAAACATGTCCTGTTCTCCCTGTAGCCTACTCACTTCGAATGTGTGAGAGTCTGAGAGTGGTCTCTTTGTTCAGCCTCTCTGTAGTTTCATACGTTAAGTTAGTGTGCCAGCAGGTTTTGATGTGTAACAAAGTTTAATTTAGTGTGTTTTATAATTTTGGGGCTAAACCCAACCTAGATCATTTTCTCAGGGCCAGTGACATATTGTAGGAATTAGTTTTAAAATGCATGTGCAAAACAATTGCAACAGTCAGTGTTTCCCCCACGTTCACTCAGCAGCGGCGCAGCGCCGCTGCTGAGTGAACGTGCGCCGCTGCTATAAAAATCCTTCTCCTCCGCATTTTCTATTTATTTATTCATTTATTTTTTGGTACGTAGCTCCTTTTAGAAAATGGGCAGCACGTAACGTAAATTGCGCAGCACGCGGCACATCATCACGTAGCCAACATCAAAGAAGAAAAATAACCTAACAGCGAGTGTGGCAGTAGGCTAGTAGCCTACACGGTTGCAAAGTTACAATAGCCTCGTTTGAGCAGGAGCCGTCTTGCTCAGACCCTCGCAATTATGATGCGCGTCTTGCTGAGCGCAGAGCAAAAATGCTGCAAAAATGCTGTGCGCTCAGCAAGACGAGTGTCATAATTGCGCAGGTCTTAGCAAGACGACTCCTTCTCAAACGAGGCTATTGATTCTAGCAGCGAGTGAAGCGGAAGAGCGAAGAAAGAAGGAAAGAGAGAGAGAGAGAGAGAGAGAGAGAGAGAGAGAGAAAGAGTGAGTTGCTAAAATGTGTCGCTACATGACCACCAGTGTTAAAAACCCTCCGAGCCCTATCGTAATTTTATTTTATTTTATCTAGGCTATAAACCGCAACCGTGCCGTTTTTCCTCTAGTAGACTACAGTGTGTGTGTGTGTGTGTGTGTATTTTCGGGAACTTTGAAAAATGAATCCATACTGTTAGATCCGATGTTGTTCTTTATTGCCATATAAAATCCGTTTTCATCGCGTATTTTAGTTAGGGATTTATGCTAATCGCCAGTAAGCATGTGGTCATTAGCATAAATGCAGGGAAAGGGAAAAAGCCGATGGACTTTTTAAAAGAGCATGAATAGTTTCCATTATGTATAACTTATATTTATTTTATAATTTTCTCATCACTTTTTGACTCCCAAGACTAAGAAGTGTTTTAAGCAATAACAAGCTTAATACATTTGCCTTTTTGTGTTATATCAATAAATAATTGTGAGATATTTTAGCTTTTTTACTGTCTAATTGATAATTTCCTACATTCAAACGACATCACTGCAGCACACATATTCTGATAGTCCAGGTTGTGACCCAAATAAATGATAGCTTGACAGCTATGCATTATAGGGGTGATGAATGCAATCTTAATAAGAGAATAAATCCAGGCAAACCAAAACATCTCAAAAATGGCTTAGGGCTCAAAGGTTAAAAGGCTGGTACAAGCTCTTAATGGATGCACTGTGCACAATGTATATATACATAGTTAAATAATATATATTACATTTGCAGATGAGTCTAAAAAGCTGGGTGAAAAAGAAAGTCAGACGGGGACAATGGAGGAGCTGAGGTTAGTAAAGCAAATTAGGGAAGCTAACTTTCAAGCTAATGAGAATTTTCTTTTGGATTTGAATGCATAATGCTAGGTGATAATATTTGAACATTACAAATACATGTATATAGGGTAATTTGAAGGAAACAAATAAGATTTCTAGCATTTCTTACTTGTTGTTTAAGTGCTCAAGTTTATTACAGAAAATACAGGTAGACCAAGTAAGAGAGGAAAGAGAAGTGAGAGAGAAGCAAGGAGAACAAGAGAGAGAGGGTGCAGTGGTAGATCCTGAGAGGTGTTTTGCCCATGATTGCAGGAGATTTAATTTTTGAACAATGTGTCTTGTGTAAAAAACTGTGTGTAGTGTTTTGAAAGAAGTGTGTTGGAGAATTTCAAACAGTGCAAAGCACTTATTGTGTTTGTAGGGTTGGTGCTTTTGTTTAGGGCATGGTTACAAAAGTCAGAGGTTGTGATGCTTTGGGCATAGCAACCACTTTTAGTGTTTAAGCATTAGGCAAAAATCTGTAAATAAATTGTGCAAATTATTTTTGCGTTGTGGCATTTTTTGTTTAAATATTAATTTCTATACAAAAATGTCAAAATCTGTAAATGAAGACACAAAAGGCAAAGTTACAACACCAATAATCCTATCTACAGTAATACACAGGACTGTGTGAATAGGATTTAAGTGCATATTCTCCTATCAAAGTGCACCAGATTTGTGCATTCCAATGTAAAGGGTACAAAAAAAATTCGGCCGGGGGGGCATGAAATGAATGGTATTGCACCAAAACAGTAGAATTTTTCTTTAATTGTATTTTGTACCGTCTGCATGTTTGCACAAAATGTGCACATAGCAAACAAAATTGCACAACTGTAAGGTCAGTGGCATTCAAATAAACAGAACTATTTCTTTAGTGCGCATTGGCATCTTTGAGCAAAATACCCCCAAAATTTTCGCCGCGGCGCAACAGTGACCACCTTGACTAAGACATTTCCTGGGGGAAACACTGAGCATGAAGGTAAGAAGACATCTTATTTTATTCTACGCAGTGTCTGTGAATTATTCATTTAGTGGGCGCCAACAATGTAGGTTCAAAACTCAAGTATCTCTCAATCTTCCTCCGTGTCACACTTTTGTTTGCTAGCTGCGTGTGTGTGTGTGTGCCGGTGTGTCACAATATTTTTGGCTTTGAGTAGTACGATGGCGAATGAGTCGGCGCTATGCGCAGCTTTGGGAGTGCAGCGCTGTCTGTTTTGGAGATAGACAGTCGTCATTTAGCCTGCTGGTTTTTTGTGGTTTTAACTAGAAAATTCGCCCTGAGTTCCAAATTGTATTTCATGTAGCCTAGAAACCTGGCTAAGGGGAGGAGGGGGGGGGGGGGGAGAGAGAGAGAGAGAGAGAGAGAGAGAGAGAGAGAGAGAGAGAGAGAGAGAAACTGTAGGATAGTCTACAGCTGTTTAAACAGGCAAAAAAGTGTCATAAGTATGCGATTAATTTAGATTAATTAATCACAGTAATTAATTAGATTATTTTTTTTAATCGCTTGACAGCTCTTCTTTAAAGAGGACCTATTATACTACTTTTCTGGTCTTAATTTCTTGTTTTACACTGCTATAGAGCAACCTGACACGAATCACATCACAAAAAACTATGTAGATTTTCGGGAAGCTCTTTCTCTTATTTTGGCGATCCAGCACGTCCTGTCAACACTTGAGTGTGTGTGCTTCGGCCATGTCTGCTCCCTCCGCCTGTGCTTCGGCCATCTCCGCTCCCCTCCCCCCTCCTGCAAACCCCACTCCGTTGTGATTGGTTACCTTCCTTCCGGAACACTTTCAGTGGCGGGAAGCGCGAGCATAGACCTATAAGGGCGCGAGGCAGACGCGAACAGGGAAGTGACA
Source organism: Ammodytes marinus (assembly GCF_949987685.1). NCBI lineage: Eukaryota > Metazoa > Chordata > Actinopteri > Uranoscopiformes > Ammodytidae > Ammodytes > Ammodytes marinus. The sequence goes on from NC_137235.1 coordinate 33,623,932, forward strand.
GCATTACCATACATGGAAACATCCGCGTGGTGACTTCACCAAGTTACATGCGACGTCACGAAGTTACAAAGCGTCAAGCCGCTTTGAACACGTGACTTCTCGACTGGCTATAATAGTGTCTAGTGCTCTGCACAGACACCCCAGACGGTCAGCAGGGAATACGTCGAAATGCATGTAAGTCATTATTTGATCATTTAGTATGGTTAAGCTTTTATGACCTATAAACGTTGTTATAAATCATCATAACAACGTTTATAGGTCATAAAAGTCAAAAAGCATCATAGGTCCTCTTTAAATATATTTAAGCAGCTTTAACAGTGTGTGTTTATTTGTGTATTATGCGTTGTTTATGCCTCACTTTTGATAGGCCTTGTGTCCATCCATCTTACTAACGTTGATAATCAGTTCCAACAGCGTCTAGTTCACCCCACTTAGACTACAGAAGTTGTCTGCTGGCTAATTTTACGTGTTTTGCAGCTGATGAGGAAATAAATTCCTAACCAACTCTTTAACTTATTTATGGATCTGCCCAGAGGCCAAGAAATATAATTTAACAGTATATCAAATCAGAAAAAGACAAAATCCAGAGTTGTCACGTAACTGCCTTTCACAAAGTGTAACGCAATCGAGAACTTCAACGAGCAAATGTTTACTGTACAATCAAAGGCAGTCCGTTCTCATACAGATTGGTATGTGGGCTAATATGCTTGCTTGGAGGGTGCTGCCGCCAAGCAGATGACAGTGTTTTTGTCTCAGTTAATTCACCATTTTATACTTGGTGGTACTCAGAGTGCCAGCATCAAACGCTGCTTGTCAGAATGTCAGTCAACCTTTTTTCTTTTGCTGGCACGCCTTATCGTTAAGCGCCACGGACCTGAAGGCAATAAATAGAAAGAACTGCTTTAGAAGGCCCAGCCTCAAAGTTTTAATAGCTACAGTCCCCTCCATAAGTATCGGAACAGTGAGGCCAATTCCTTTATTTTTGCTGTAGACTGGAAACATTTGGGTTTGACACCAACAGATGAATATGAGACAATAGATCAACATTTCAGCTTTAATTTCCAGGTATTCACATCTGGATCTGATACACAACTGAGAAGATACAATTTTTTGAAAAATAACAACATTTTTAGGCAAGCGAAAGTATTGGAACAGATAGAATAAATAAATTAATAAACAGATTAAATAAATTAAAGTGAATAAACCGTAATATTTTGTCGCAAATCCTTTGCTTGCAATAACTGCATCAAGCCTGTGACCCATTGACATCACAAAACGTTTGCATTCTTCTTTTGTGGTGCTTTTCCAGGCTTTCACCGCAGCCTCATTCAGTTGCTGTTTGTTTTGGGGGGTTACTCCCTTCGGTCTCCTCTTTAGCAGGTAAAATGCATGCTCTATAGCGTTTAAGTCTGGAGATTGACTTGGCCAGTCTAAAACCTTCCATTTCTTGCCCCTGATGAACTCCTTTGTTGTTTTTGCAGTTTTTTTGGACCCTTATCTTGCTGCATGATGGAGCATCTTCCAATCAGTTTTGTTGCATCTTTCTTTAAATTGTCAGACCGAATGTTTCTGTAGACTTCTAAGTTAATTTTGCTGTTGCCATCATGTGTTACTGTGTTGTTGTCAAGATGAAACTTTACTAAATTGATGGAAAGGCTAAAGTTTGGAGAAAGAAAGGATCTGCTCATGATCCCAAACATACAGGCTCATCTGTGAAACACGGTGGAGGCAATGTCATGGCTTGGGCTTGCATGGCTTATTCTGGGACGGGCTCATTATTCTTCATTGATGATGTAACACATGATGGCAACAGCTAAATGAACTCAGAAGTTTACAGAAACATTTTGTCTGACAATTTAAGGAAAGATGCAACCAAACTGATTGGAAGATCCTTCATCATGCAGCAAGATAATGACCTAAAACACAACAAAGGAGTTAATCAGGGGCAAAAAGTGGAAGGTTTTAGACTGGCCAAGTCAATCTCCAGACTTAAACGCTATAGAGCAAGCATTTTACCTGCTAAAGAGGAGGCTTAAGAGAGTAACCCCCTAACACAAACAGCAACTGAATGAGGCTGCGGTGAAAGCCTGTAAAAACATCACAAAAGAAGAATGCAAAAGTTTGGTGATGTCAATGGGTCACAGGCTTGATGCGGTTATTGCAAGCAAAGGTTTTGCGACAAAATAGTAAGTTTTATTCACTTTAATTTATTTAAAGTCTATCTGTTCCAATACTTCTGCTCGCCTAAAAATATGGTGTTCCTTTACAAATAATTATATCTTCTCAGTTGTGTATCGGATCCAGATGTTAATACCTGGAAATGAAAGCTGAAATGTTGAGCTATTGTCTCATATTCATCGTTTGGTGTCAAACCCAAATGTTTCCAGTCTACAGCAAAAATAAGGGAATTGGTCTTACTGTTCCGATACTTATGGAGGGGACTGTATATCACAATTAGATGTTTGGTGCAAACTATAACATGGATTGAAGTGGCATCTTATTTTAAAGTGTTTTAATATGTCGGATAAACAGGGTCTAGTTAGTGTGTTTCCATCAGATTTCTGATGAAAAATTACAACTTCTTACAAACAGCTGCTAACAGCCATGCACTTTCAGAGTCAAATGCTCTTGGCCCACACGTTAATATGCTTAGTTTCCAGTGTGGTACACCCAGTCACAACTTAAGGTAATGCAACCGCAATGCAGGACATCCAACTTTATCATCTTTAACAATGCTCAAGTTCTGCCTGAACTGTTTGAAATAGGCGTTTCTTCAGCTGTGTTGTCATCTTGGAGATTGAAGAAGTGCTGAATGTGTATTGCATGTGTCTTTTATGGAGGTATGATTTATTGCAGGGCTCTCGTTAAAACTGCAGCACCACAAGGCAACTTTACTTAATGAACTGCCCTTTGAGTGGACACGACAGGTCCTTGCAACTGCTCACCACAGAAACAAACCACAACACTGCAGTAAAAACAGTGACTACTTAGAAGTTCGGTATGGTGACTTCAAACGGTGCTGCATTGGCAATCAATACATGGGGGTAAACATATCACACTAGAATGTCGAGTGCAAATCTTAATGATGGTGGTGTTTACATGTGCACAGTGTTGAGGCCTGTACCTGGTCCATCTGACGTTGACAGGGCAGGTGAATTCAGCTTCGGCCGCTTAGAGTTGGGAGGTCCGACGTCCAGCAGGTTTTCAGCCATAGTTTCTGTTGTGTCTTGGGGATTCCTTAAGTTAATAATTCTTATTTAACTTATGACTGGGAAGTTTCTCTCTATCTACCCGAACCCTCCCGGTTAGCACATTAGCAAGCTGTCAGCCTGCTAACGTTAGCTAACTGGCTAATAGCTAGCTAATTACCTGCTACCAGCTAAGTTAACTGTGAGCGTTAGCTACTCGTTGCCGTGAGAGTCGGTGTCTTTCAAAAGAGATGCAATAGCGCCCCGCATCGCCACCGCCATTCACCCCATGATAATCCAACACCCAACACCCACATTATAATCGTTAAATAACCCAAAATAAAATATCCTCCATGTAAAAATCCAACTTCAGAGGGAAAATCCAGTCAAATCAGGAGGACTGCAGCTTTTCTTGGAAAAGGTCGTAATTTCTACATGTTCCAAGAGCCCATTTTGCGTGACGTCAAAATTCTTCATGCATAAATCGCGCCAAGCTCCACAAAAATGCACAATTGCATAAAAATGCTGTATTTTTGCAAATAACTTCGAAAGTCTCGATGAGGTCTCCGCTTGCCCACGGTAAACAATGCTGCTCCCGGACGGCGACAGGGGCTGAATCGCCGCACTCTGAAGGGGAAATCAGAGATACGGAGCGTTTTAGCCCGACGACCACCGATCCAATTCCCGTTTTTTCACGCAAAATGTCTACGAGCCGATGTTAAGATTTCGTTTTCAGGGAAAGGGCACTGTCACACTGCAGTAAGGATGCTCGATTTCTACGTACAAAAACAGTGTTGGACCGAAATCCTAATTCCGAGCCGCGACAAGATGGCGGCTGTTGATTCCTTCGGTACAAAAAAGTTTTTTTTTCTTTTCCAGATCGGCTGTGGAGGGGGAGGGGCAGCGCTATCACGCCCTACGTGAAAACACTGCTGCTATTTACCGCTTGGGGCGCTGAAGCACCGCGAGAGACACATGCCAGCATTGTACAAACCAGTTAATACATTAAAATTGTCATATCATAGCCTAATTGTACATTATTGTTAAAATATATGAAATATAAGTCAATATTTTAAAATTCAATATATTGTTGCACATTAATTACTGCATACCCAGGGGGCAAAACCCTCTTTTTTTATGTTTGAATATATATGCAAATTTCGCATATTTCACAAATTATGCACAAATTTGCACATCTTTAAAAACCAAAAATCTAGATATTGGATAAAGCCAGAGTTAAAATCTTTATTACATTTTGACATTATATAAGTGTGTTAAGTTTCTACATAACAAACTTCCTCTGTGAGAAATGGTGTGATATTTCTGGTTTGATAGTGGTTAGATTGACATGATTTGATAGTATTTTTCATTACTCTGACCCAAAAATCTCAACTTCTAAATCACTTACATCAACTAAACTTTCCATAATCATTCTTAGCACTATTCTGAATGTTATTAAAGAAGGATTTTTTACACAGCCCTTTTTAATTTTATAAATCAAAAAATACCATGTACAGGTCTTAAAAATGCATTACGGCATGTTTTGAAGAAGAAAATGTCTCATAAATCAGACTATGAACAACATGTGAAAAAGGTTCAAAAGGGCTGTGTAAAAAATCCTTCTTCAATAACCTACAGAATAGTGCTAAGAATGATTATGGAAAGTTTAGTTGATGTAAGTGATTTAAAAGTTGAGATTTCTGGGTCAGAGTAAGGAAAATGTATCAAATCACGTTTATTTATACACTATCAAACCAGAATTGTCACACCATTTCTCACAGAGGAAGTTTGTTATGTAGAAACTTAACACACTTATATAAAGTAAAAATGCAATAAAGATGTCAACTCTTGCTTTAGCCAATATCTAGATTTTTGGTTTTTAAAGATATGCAAATGTGTGCATAATTTGTGAAATATGCCAAATTTGCATATATATTCAAAAAAAATTAAAGAAAACTTCAATGCAAAAAATCATTGTTTTAATGCTAGTAATCAACTGGCAAAGTTTCATGATGATATCTATAAGTTAAAAAAAATCAATTTTACCCTCGCATTAAACCATGGTTCTGATTTTCTATTTCGGCCCCCTGTAGCTTTCCAGCAGGTAGTTGACCAGGTTGTCCACCCAGGTTGTGATCCTTGAAGGTCCTAGATATCATCTCTGGTGAACAACATTTTAAAACAGCCCATGTCTGTTTTCCAAAAAAAGAGGGTTTTGCCCCCTGGGTATGCAGTAATTAATGTGCAACAATATATTACATTTTAAAATATTGACTTATATTTCATATATTTTAACAATAATGTACAATTAGGCTATGATATGACAATTTTAATGTATTAACAGCCCATGTCCAAAAAATTACTTTGCCCCCGCATGTAATTGTATGATTTAAAGGACTAACATTTTAACTACAATTATAAAGCTGGTTACATATAAAAATGTAATATAGGCTAGTAATGAATGTGTAGGCTTGTTAGCCTACCTGTCGTTTTAATTAAACACATCTTTGATCAGGTTTATTAGGCCCTATTACCTAGACGTAGGTTGTGTAGCTATCATTTAGTCTGAAGTAAAAAAAATTAAAACATTTAAATTATCTTAAAAAAATTAAATAAGAATAACAAACAACACAAGTAGAGCAGGTTTGTGCATATTAGTGCTTCCTGCTGACAAAAATAAACAAATAGTCCTTATAGTTTGAAGATTTCCTTAGCCTACTAATCATCACGTTTAGCTTATCTCTTCTGTTTACTCTTTCACACTTCAAGGTTGGTCTTTAGGTGTCTTTCCTTTCCTTGGCCGTGAATATTCAGTTAAATAGCCTATATATACACGTGAGTCATGCGCTGACTGATCAAAAAGACTTCAACCTTACTGATGGTGATGTGACTATTTGGATGCCTTTGTAAAACTTTGCCAAGCTGCAATATATAGCCTGGTTCCAAATCACATTAATTTACTCAAAAGCTATTTTAAAAAACAAAACAAAATGGCAATTCAGTGTGATTATTAGGCTAATACGCATTTGTGGTTTGTCATGAACTCATCTTAACGTTATACTTTACAGTGCACTCAACTGTCTTCTGCTTGGAGATGTATTTCTGTCACGCTGAGGGGAAAAAAGATAAATAAAACTAGAAAATCCCGCGGAGATTTTGAAAGTACGGGCAGCCCTGCGCAGGCCGCCAATCCCCGCGTCGGCGGCGCCCCACCCGTCGGCCGGGCCCGAAAGCTTCTACGAACCTCCGCCGCGGGCTTTCCGAACTGCAGTCCCGAGTTGTGGCCGATCGAAGGTCGCAATCGTGGCAAAACGTCAGGAAAATGGCCGCTCTTAGCGAAGACGTTTTCGTTAAGGGCGGCCGTGTTTTTTGAGCTATTTGGCTAAAACGTTATACACACGTGTATGTTGGTCTCCTGATGCTGTGTACACAATTTGGTGATGATAGGTTGGGAAATCCACAAAGTAGATGTCACTTGACTGAATTTCAGGTCATGTAAATTAGGGAAGAAAAAATAATCATGGCTGACCCCTATGGTCCAAGAGGCTTTATTGTAGAGCACCGTGAGCTGTGCATGTGTAAGAAATGTCAAGTCAATCAGAGTCAGTGGGAAAGGGGCGTGGCCTGTCAAACATTGCATTTTTGAATTATGGTTTTCGCATTTGTGGCGCCCCCTATGGGTTAATCTTGACAAGCTTAGAGGGCCATGCTACCACATGACTTCTGCACATATCCTGCAAGTTTGATGATGATAGGACCTACGGTTAAGGAGTTATGGACAATTTGCTAATAAGCCCCGCCCCCGTGTGTAAACGTTTTGGTCAATGGCGGCCATGTTTTTCAAGCTTTCTTACTAATCTTTTACGGGCATGTGTGTCATAGTCCCCCGAGGCTCCATGAGAAATGTGGTGTTGATAAAGAAAAATTTGAGAAAGTTGTGGTTAAAACCATGTTTTTCAGTTTACGCTAATTAGCGGAAAATATTCCCAGGCGGATTTATATGGTCCCAGAGGCTTTTTTGTAGAGCACCCTAACATACACCTGTGTGAGAAATTTCAAGTGAATCGGATTTACGGTGTGAGGGGCGTGGCCTCTCAAACTTTCTTCAGTTGGGGCTTAATAACAGCGGAAATTCAAAAAACTGTCCGAGAGGCTATATTGTAGAGCACCATGAGCTGTACAAGTAGCCTGGCATTCCCAGACCTGCCACTAGGCGCTGGCAAATTAAATTTGCTGCGCGTGTTGGTCTGGAGACGCTCCGTTGAAGCTTATCAAGACTACCAGAAATCTGGTATAACGTTTCAATTGGTTCTATCTAATATGGGCGCGCCAGAGCCCTTTATATGGTGCTCTGGGGAGGACGTAACCGGATGACGACAGTGACGTGCATGCGACGTCGAAGCTGTGATAGTAAACATCAAAGATGGCTGCGGATATGTTGTGTGAGTTTGAGACTGCTTTGGCCTCGACCCTTAACGAATTGGAAGACGGGACTCATAGCTTTCACTAGCAAGTAAGTGGAATGTTCTGTTTTGCCGACCGACAACGGCAAACGTTTAATTGAACAGTTTAACAGCTGTTCGCTAAACGAACGGGGCTTACGTCACTTGTGCATCGCTCTGATTGGTTGTAGTGCTATCCAACTGCGTGCAGTGGCATTTGAAATGCACGAGTAGGAGCCGCCCCTAGAGTTGGAAATTACTATTGATCGTCGCCAGACCCTCTATCGTTCAAGATATCAGGGTCAGGATTTCCAGGCTACTGTACAAGTGTAATACAGGGCAATCAGAGTCAGGGGGCATTTGTGGCGCCCCCTATGGGTTAATCTCGATAAGCTTCGAGGGACATGCTACCACATGACTTCTGCACATACCCAGCAAGTTTGATGATGATGAGGATCTATGGTTAAGGAGTTATGGCCAATTTGATAATAAGCCCCGCCCCTGCGTAAACATTTTGGGCAATGGCGGCGAAAAAAATAATCATGGCTGACCCCTATGGTCCGAGAGGCTATAAAGGTAAAGGGGAGGAGCCTAACGCAGTAAAGGGGAGGAGCTTAGGGAGGAGCCTAACACTGTAACGGGGAGGAGCCTAATGTGGTAAGGGGGAGGAGCCTAACACTGCAAGGGGAGGAGCCTAATGCTGTAAAGAGGAGGAGCCTAACGGGGTAAGGGGAGGAGTATAACGGGGTAAATGGGAGGAGCCTAATGATGTAAAGGGGAGGAGTCTAACTGGGTAAAGGGGAGGAGCCTAACGGGGTAAGGGGAGGAGTCTAACGGGGTAATTGGGAGGAGCCTAATGATGTAAAGGGGAGGAGCCTAACGCGGTAAAGGGGAGGGGTCTAACACGGTAAAGGGGAGGAGCCTAATGGGGTAAGGGGAGGAGTCTAAAGGGGGTAAATGGGAGGAGCCTAATGATGTAAAGGGGAGGAGCCTAAAGTGGTAAAGGGGAGGAGTCAAATGATGTAAAGGGGAGGAGCCTAACGGGGTAAATGGGAGGAGCCTAATGATGTAAAGAGGAGGAGCCTAACGGGGTAAGGGGAGGAGTCTAAAGGGGGTAAATGGGAGGAGTCAAATGATGTAAAGGGGAGGAGCCTAACGGGGTAAGGGGAGGAGTCTAACAGGGTAAATGGGAGGAGCCTAATGATGTAAAGGGGAGGAGCCTAATGATGTAAAGAGGAGGAGCCTAACGGGGTAAGGGGAGGAGTCTAAAGGGGGTAAATGGGAGGAGCCTAATGATGTAAAGGGGAGGAGTCTAACGGGGTAAATGGGAGGAGCCTAACAGGGTAAATGGGAGGAGCCTAATGATGTAAAGGGGAGGAGCCTAACGCGGTAAAGGGGAGGGGTCTAACACGGTAAAGGGGAGGAGCATAACGCGGTAAATGGGAGGAGCCTAACGGGGTAAGGGGAGGAGTCAAATGATGTAAAGGGGAGGAGCCTAACGGGGTAAATGGGAGGAGCCTAATGATGTAAAGGGGAGGAGCCTAACGCAGTAAAGGGGAGGAGTCTAACATGGTAAAGGGGAGGAGCCTAACAGGGTAAGGGGAGGAGTCTAAAGGGGGTAAATGGGAGGAGCCTAATTATGTAAAGGGGCGGAGCCTAAAGTGGTAAAGGGGAGGAGCCTAATGCTGTAAAGGGGAGGGGCCTAATGTGGTAAAGGGGAGGAGCCTAACACGGTAAAGGGGAGGAGCCTAACGTGGTAAAGGGGAGGAGCCTGACGGGGTAAGAGGAGGAGCCTAATGCTGTAACAGGGAGGGGCCTAATGTGGTAAAGGGGAGGAGCCTAACATGGTAAAGGGGAGGAGCCTAACACTGCAAGGGGAGGAGCCTAATGCTGTAAAGAGGAGGAGCCTAACAGGGTAAGGGGAGGAGTCTAACGGGGTAAAGGGGAGGAGCCTAACATGGTAAAGGGGAGGAGCCTAATGGGGTAAGGGGAGGAGTCTAACAGGGTAAATGGGAGGAGCCTAACGTGGTAAAGGGGAGGAGTCTAACAGGATAAATGGGAGGAGTCTAATGATGTAAAGGGGAGGAGTCTAACGTGGTAAAGGGGAGGAGCCTATTGCGGTAAATGGGAGGAGCCTATTGTGGTAAATGGGAGGAGCCTAATGTGGTAAAGGGGAGGAGCCTAATGCGGTAAAGGGGAGGAGCCTAATGTTGTAAAGGGGAGGAGTCTAACGTGTTAATGGGGATAACACCCTGTTTTTCAGTGTATGCTAATTAGCGGGAAATATTCCCTGGCGGACTTATATGCTCCCAGAGGCTTTTTTGTAGAGCACCCTAACATACACCTGTGTGAGAAATTTCAAGTCAATCGGAGTTACGGTGTGAGGGGCGTGGCCTCTCAAACTTTCTTCAGTCGGGGCTTAATAACAGCGCCCCCTAGCGGAAATTCAAAAAACTGTATAATAGCACACCATTCGGGGTAGGGACGGACGTTCTGTGAAATCTTTGCGTTTCTAAGTGAAACGGTGTGGGAGGAGTAGCAGCTCGAAATTTGCGGCAGAAGTAAGAAGAATAAGTATGGTGGAGAGTAATAATTACGGGCCAATACATTGAGAGCCCGTACTTAATAAAACACTCACTCTAACTCAAATAGACGCACATTGAATCAATTTGATAATACATGTCTCTTTTTTTCATTGGCAAAATCTGACACATGCACATGTAAAAAAAAGAAGAAAAAAAAGAAATCATATGTGACATAAAATAACTGCATATGTACAAACACTTAGTGCTTTGTGCAAATGTGTACAGATTACGATCATGTGTTGATAAATGATACATGGGTAATGTGCACAAAACATACATAATACATCTCATTCATGATGAACATAAAAGAAATACACAAAGATTTGAAATCAAACAACTTTTGTCTAATTTATGTCCCAGTGTAATTCGAAACACATTACGCGTTGAGTTTACTAGAACATTTAGAATGAACAGATGTGGATATGTCACCATTTAAATTAATGATTAAGGCAATGCTATTTTGTTTGTCGTGATACTACACTGTTTTCGATCACAAAGGCAGAATCGCTATTCTTCAGCAACAAACAAGGTTGACCCAGTGCCCTAAACTTTTCCTCAACGCACTTGATTGTTTTCTTGATTGCATTTTTAAAAAACTGGATGAACTAATGTACACTTCTTTAATTCCTCTGACAACTAAACCAAATCCAGGTTACCTTAACGGAGCAAAGCTAAGTGATTTAAATAATCAGTGTGTTGATGATACATGCTTAAAGTTCAACATAACTGTAGAAATAATGATATTAAAATGAAATAGAAAAACAATTATAGTACGGTGCAGAATCAAACTAACTTTTTTTGCGAAGAAATTTGCTCGTTCGTTCCCATGCAAACAAGCTCACACACACACACACACACACACACACACACACACACACACACACACACACACACACACACACACACACACACACACACACACACACACACACACACACACACACACACACACACACACACACACACACACACACACACACACACACACACACACACACACACACACACACTTCTCTCCCCAGTGTATCACAGATCATAGAGCCGGCAGTGTTCACTTTCATAATTTATTTATAATTTTGAACAGATGTGTGCTATTGGAGAGGTGGTATGCCCATCAAATCTGTCACTGCTGTGCACGCTAGGGCTGCTGCCGCATCAAGCTCATGACGGAATATCTAACAACGGGTCGCAGAGGGTAAAATCTGAATAATGTGGAGAAAAAAAAACAATAACATTTCTGTAAAATTGATACCTGATATTCTCATATATTTGCATGGTATGGTTTATGAGGTTTGGCAAACTTGAGCGTTTTGAAAGTACACATTACAAGAGTACAACGTGAGATTTTTCCTGTTGAAAATATTTCAAAGGCAATTAAAAAAAAGATATTCACCCACAAGGCAGATCCCATTGAGCTATTTTTGTGTCTCATTCTGCAGTGGCAGCTATTGGAAGAAACATCTTTGAATTGTTAGGGTATTTATGCCAATAGGGTCATGGTGATTTTATGATGCAATTAATCACAGCTCATACACACGCTGGTATTCCTGATTCAAGGCACTGCTTGTGTTGGTTTGGAGTGCACAATTGCAGAGATAAATGCTGCATGGAGACGGCTACATTAGAGATAGTCATCCTCCTTTTTCATGTCATCGCTGTATCCAAGGCAAGATTAAAGGCAAGGGTAAAGGGTTTCAAGGGTAAAGACCAAGCATGAAGTGAGTAAGGGCAAAGAAGAACAGAGTTGTTGGATGTGAACACCACCACACCAAGCGACCAGTTGAAAGGCAGAATGAAAGAACTGGAAAAGAGCAACAGAAATAGATGGAATTTATAAAAAAAAACAATTGTAGCAAAACCTGTGCAACAAACACAATCATAATCTATCCTCATTATGAAAACAGCATGGTAAAAAAAGACCCTTCTGAAAAAACCAAAATACTCCCAAGAAAGACAGTCGTACTTTTTAGGCACCACACATACAAACAATCAGCTAGTTTAGGTTGCACTGCACCTATAGATCACTCAATTAAAGTGGCACAATTAAAGTATATTGATAAAGTAGAAGGGACCCCTTTGTATAAAGGCTGTGACAGGATAGTTAAAAAAAATTCCCACCCCTTCAACAGCAAATTAAACAGCTAAAGGCAGAAAATACTTAGCTACTGCATCAATGAATGGACTGACCAATGTTTATTTTTTTCTTCCGGTCATGGAGGTATAACAAATGGAACATCACATCAAAATCTGAGTCGTTGGTTTTACTCACAGTACTGTAGAAACTGTAATTGACCTATGCCTTGACCCGTCCACCCTATCGTCCATTGAGAACTAACACAGTTATTGTCCCTCACAGTCCCACTTTAAGTGATACTCCACTCCAACATCAAACTCTCGTCCCGCTGTGGGCTTTCAAGGATAAGATAGGTGTACTTTTCTTATTGTTGACAAATCCAAACAAAAAGACCAAAACCAATAATGAATCAATCCTCGAGTAATTGTCTGTGTAGTCAAATACATGATATATCTCATGCCTCTGTGCCTCAAAGCTCCGGTATTGTCGTAGGACTAATAAAAACACATCAGTGAGCGACAGGTTTCTTCATTACAACAAGCACATTTTTTTTCTTTGAGTTAACTCAATTCCAGCGTACTGTGTTGACGTTAAGGGGTTAAGGTGCAACCATGATCAACAAGATACGCAGTTTCATGTACAGCCTGGGACCCTATGTGTCTCTCTCCTCTTTCCTGCTGTCTGCAAAGGAAAAGTGGACAGGATGTCCCAAATATAAAAAGGGAAATACTGTGGGGATACAGACTTACACGCTGTATGGTTTTGGTCTTCTCACAAGCCTTTGTTGTTGAAAAAAAACATAGAATATCGTTAAGAAAAAGGTAAGGATAACAAGTTTGTAGTGTGCTCTTTTTAAGCAGCGCAGTGGCTTTAAATCCAGCCAATGACTGAGCTCCAGTGGAGTGGTTCAGACCAATGAAAAAGCTTTGGTGGAAACATGACCGAGAGGGGGGGGGCATTCACTAGCAAACTACAACCTTTTTTAGCCCCCTTCTTCCAGGTCTCCTCTTTGGACAAGTGTTTCATACTCAAGAGACAAATGTTGGGTGGAATATCACTTGAAGTGTATATTTAAAGTGCCTTCCTGCTTCTGTGACGATTCTCACCTTGTCTTCCAAATCTATATTCCCTTATCTGATTTTGTGCTTTTGATTGTACATGTTGTGACAGAAGAAAAACTCTGTTTAAACTTTCTTAAAAGCTATTTCACCGTAATAACTACCGAATACAAGTGGTCAAGAAAAAAACTGTGCAAGACCTGTGCTTAAAATGTGCATTTAGCTGCTACACAAACTAACATCTATGCAGCCAGCATTGTAGCATGTCCCCTTTTTATTGAGGCTCTGGCACAAATGAATACTGTATTAAGCCCTCATGTCAAAGCAGTATACATAAATGAACACTGCTTCATGTGATTCCCTAATTCTTCCCATAGTTCCCTGCTCAGCCCATTATGCTGCACTCGCACTTACATAGAATAAAAAAAAAATGTCTCTTAAGTAAGGTCAAGACTTTGATCAAGTTAAAACAAATGATATGCCACAACAACGATTTAAAAAAAAAGAAATACTTGCATTGAAAAGAAAAGCATTGAGTAAGAAACCACAGCATATTCCATAGTCTAAGATCGTTAAAACTTTGTTCAGTATTCATATTTGTTCGTTCACTCACTGTTCTAGTCCTGAAGGCACTTAATAACAAAAACCAATAAGAAAAATACATCAAGAACAACCAACAAAACTTCCTTCTCTGTGGATCCCCTTCAGCCTCCTCCCCTCAACACTGCTGTGTTCAACACAGGTCTAATCCACCCCACACATCGGGCAACATCAAAGACATTAGTAGCCATTATTATAGTCCCTGTAGCCACTGTGCAGAAGACACGTGACCCATGCCTAAAGGATGGGATGTACAGTCAGTCCTGGAGGGGCAGCAGAAGGCAGTGGAAGAGGAGAGGAGGGATCAGAGACGAGCATAAAACTCCTTGTTGAGTTGTGTTAGCTCTTCGGCTTCCTCCTCTTCATCATCCTTCTCTTGAAGTGCGAGAGGAGCAGGCTGCCCCTGGGAGGGCTCTGGGCCTAGTTCAGAATGGGGAGGGAGGTGAAGGTCTTTGGCAGGGAGGTGTGGAGCGTCCCTATATCCTTCCTCCCTCACCTCTGTGGACTTAGCTTGGACAGGCTCTGTCCCTGCTCTAGAAGGCCTTACAGCGCTGTGTGGTTGAGGAGGAATGGTGGAAAGAGAGGAGGAAGGAGGGGGAGTGGGAGAAGAGGAAGTAGAGGGGTGAAGAGCCACAGCTCCTGAAGTCTTATTGGATGTTGATGCTGCGGACGAGGGTCTGGCGCAGGCGCCCAGGTCCGCTCCATCTTGACATATACTTTCCCCACTTTTGGGGAACAGAAAAGTCCTCATTTGACCCTTTCCCTTAACATTGACTGTACCTCTGTAGTCAAATTCTAAGCCCATGGCACTGAGCACAGTATGGCTCTCCTCGCTTACCTGCACCCGACACTCCACACCGGTAGAGTCCATGCGGCTGGCGATGTTGACCGTGTCGCCCCAGATGTCATAGAGTAGCTTAGTGGTGCCGATCACCCCTGCCGTCAGTGGCCCGTGGTTATATCCGATACGGAGCTTGAAGCCAAAACCGAGCATGTTCTTGTTGAAGTCGTCCAGGACGCCCATCATCTCCAGGGCAAAGTTAAAAAGTGCCCTCAAGTGAGCGTGTGGAGACTCATCATCATTCTCGGCCAGCTGCCGAACATTAAGTCCAGACGCCGCCATGTAGGTGGCACCGATTGTCTTGATTTTTTCCACACTTTTGAATTCGTGCTTGCGAAGGAGCTCGTCAAAGTCTCCAATCAGCTCATTGAGGACACGGTAGCACTCTTTTCCACCTTCGTAGCTCTCTTCATAGAACTCACTGAAGTTGACAATACTGGCAAAGATCACGCCCACACTTTCGTGATTCTTGGAGTAGCTCTGGGTCACCTGAGGAAACAATGAGTCAAAGGATGGCCGCATTATAATGGGCTCTTATGAGGACAGAAGTGTGTTCAAATATTTCAAAGTGATGATACAATGGCTCATGATTATCGTTATTGTCTCCTTCATTCGGCAAGAAAATATTCTTCGATGTTGTGTTCTGGATTACAGTATATATATAAAAGAAATTCAATTGTTCTGATAACATTCATAATAATTTATTTTTTATTTTTGCAAAAAAAACCTTGAGCTGGTCAGCGACATGGATGGGGATGATGTTGCCCAGCAACCACTCAGCCTGGTCTCGCATGGTCTGGATCTTGGAGCGGTGTTTGTCAGCCTCAAGGTTGCCATGGTAATGAAGACGGTAGCTGACCTCAAACTCCCGGTTGAGGAACCAGACCAGGAGAAGCAGCAGGAAGAAGGCCAGGACAGCTTCTGGGACCAGGAGATCCACAGGTCGCAGGGGCGGGTCAGGGCCAGGAGATGTATGATTGTTTAGACTGAAAAACCAGGAAGAACAGAAAAAAATGGAGTGGGGATGTAGATGACATGAAATCATCATGATGAAATAATTCCAGTGCAGCCTTAATGAAGTTTGATAACAGAATCTTTGGGATTCAGTCCTTAAATGAACAAGCTATAGGGTGTTATTCCAAAAATCACAAATTTACACCAGTGTTTAAATTCATCATGAAAGACGCAGAAATAATTATTTCTCCACTGTGCAAAATAATAATGTCAGTCTTAATATGTCAGTTCATTTCTTGCTGTGAAGGCTTTGAACAATGTACACACAGTTACCAAAGTGTGGCCTTAAGCTAGTTCCTTTAGCATTTGCACTAGCACATGACAAATAATAACAAAAATAATAAAAAACTAATAAATACCAGAAGGTCCTTAGACTGAAAAATCATCTCATGAACTTTAGCCTGTTAATCTCTTCTGTCAGTCCGCCAACTTCCTGCATACCCCGAGAGGCAATGGCCAATCAAAATGCTTACTGATTAAATAGCAGTCTTTTCCAGAGGGGTATACTATGAAGCGAGATGAAGGGCTGAGCGAGGTCTGTTGAGTCTAAAGCCAGAGTTTTCAGTATCACGAAAGGTGGCTGTCTTTTCACCTGGCTAGATCACCGTGGTAAAAGAGGCTGCACGGCTAACCCGCTCCGACCAGTTTTTGTTCCAGAGTTTGAGCTTAAATTTGGCTCTTAGAGCGCTGCCCTTTAAAGGTGCAGTGTGTAATATGACATCATCAAGTGGTACAATTCTAGATCACAACAGCTTGTCTTTTTGGCTCCCGTTCAGAGAAGCAACAGAAGTTATTCAAGAACATTCCAACTGGTAGTTCTGATGGACACAGTGTGGCCAACTGTTCCATTCTGTGCTTCTGTAGAGCTGATGACATTCCAACTATGATGCTTCCAAAATGGCCATGGTCCATGGTATGGGGAAATACGGAGATATAAGAGACCCTTTCTAAGGGAAAAAATAATAATTCTAAAAATATCCAGCTATTATGCACTAAATTAAAGGTAGGGGAGAACGGGGTAATGTGAGACACTTTTTACATTTGCTTCCCTCTAAGGGAGCTAAAATGATTTATCAGTCAAATTTACACATTTCCCATTAATTCAGGATGATCCTAGAAAAGAGCATTAGCATAATTTATTCATGACAAAGGGCAGTGAAAATATGATTGTTTTAAAAAAAGTTGTCTTGTGTCTCAGTTTACCACACCTGTGGGGTAAACTGAGACAGACCAGATAAATCAAGGGGGTAAACTGTTCCACTTACTGTTTCCTCTCTGAAACTACCATAACAACAAATGTTGTAACAGTTGAATCCTGACAGCTAGCTTGAAAAACAAATATTCCAAAACTAATGTTGGACGAGTAACAGAATCATGGGGTTTGGTCAATTAAGAAAACATTTTCTAAACACTTGAAAGTAACTCTGATCAAATACACCATATAATTCATATTCAATAATTAACATTCAAATGACAGATAGAACCAGTTAGATTAAAACACAGTCTGGGGGTCAGAACACAGGACCCTTAGAGCCAGTTAGTGTCTGGGGGTCAGAGCAAAGAACATTCAGAACCAGCTAGAACAGCCTGGGACTCAGAACACAGGACTAGACCCAGCTGTCATTTTCCATCTTTTGAGTCTTTGATTAATATGTTTCTGCATTTGTTATATTGGGATCATTAATTGAATAAAGACATATTACTTAAGAGTCTATTGGTGTTAAAGGTCACTCTCCTGTCCCCCACATGCATACGTGCCAAACCATGCCCTTGCTGACACCCCTTCAAGCATCAACCCCCACCTCCAGCCCACATTGTCTTATTCAAACTAGTCTCCTTGCTACCTCAAATATAATGGATTCATTAAAAGAGGGCACAGACACTGTCTCACTTAACCCCACAGCATTTGTCTCACTTTACCCCACTGCCACGATTTGAGAAAAAACTACCTCTCTCAGCAAATCAGGCTAATCTTCAGTTTTCATCATCATCACAAGGTTTCATATCTTGGTAGTTCATCAACATGTATGATATAAGTTTTTCTACCTGAATCAATTTGCTTTGGTACAACAATCGATTAAGTTGACAGCAAGAAAATTTACTTTTACATGCAAAAAAGACATTTTTGTGAAAAAAAACATGCTTACAACATCACCATGAGGTCCTCTCTTTCAAGGCCAAGGGGAAATGAGAGGGGCTTGAAAACATATATCTCACATGACCAAAGATGTGTTCCATTGCCTAGATACAGGGGGTGTCTCACATTACCCGATGGCTCACATTCCCCCGTTCTCCCCTACTTATGGATATTATAATTATTTTCTACCAAGTCTGTTATGAAAAAAATCCCAAAATTCTACACACTGCAGGTTTAAGGAAACTACACATTTTGAAATCCCGTGGACCTGACTATATTGTCTGAGCGATACATTCTCACTGAGTAAACTAGTTAAATCAGTAAACGTATTGTTGAGTTTGCTTCGTAGTATACCCCTCAGCTCTCTTTCCTGCTCAGTTGCATAGTTAGTTAACTTGTGGCTCTAATAGAAAAAATTCAAGCATGAGTCATTTCCACCACTAGTGATATTTAGCAGCCATTACAACCGGTGCACACATGGCGAGACATAAGGATAGGGGAATAAAGAGCAAGGGAAGTGAATCAAAGCCAGAGAGAGCTGTAGTTATGAGAAATACAAAAGAGCCATCGATCCAGCTGACATTTTAAACATCAAAACCCCTCTGTTTCCACGGAGACACTCACCCATGAACCGGAAAGCTGTTATTACCGGAGCTGAAAGACGACGAGAGTGGTGTCAGTCGGTAGAAAAGAAGGGCCACACACACACACACACACACACACACACACACACAAACATATATATAATACAGATCAGATCAAGTAGTCTTTACAGGCTAAAAGTAGGTAGATAGAAGTATGTAATTATAATAACCAACTGATGTTTCAGAATGAATTAATGTATACATGTAGATTGTGCACGCTAAATTATACATGTAAAATCTAAATAGTAAACAGAGCTGCACATTTGGATTTCAATTCAGTTTTTAAATAACTGCTTTGACCTATATTGATTACTAAAACACTAGATTACTTTGTGCTACTGCAGGATGGTCAATGCTTTCATATTTTGCTTTTGCTGAATTAACTTAATAGAGCCCAGACTGGATGACAAGTCTTTAAATGGAATGCAACACACATAAAGTCAATACCATGCATAGTATAACTATGTGTGGGCATGGATATATACACACAAGTACAGTATATGTGTATGCCTGAATGTGTATCTGCTGACCTATACGTGTGTGTAGCGTGTATCTGCATTTGGTGTACGTGAGCAAATAACAAGTGCTCACCTGTATAGTAACAGCAGCAGGGTGACCCCAGTAACAGTGGCCAGGACTGAGCGCATCCAGAAGCTTAGCTGACAGAAGTTACAATACTGGATGATTGCCAAGATGGTGGCACAGCACAAGAACATGGTCACCTGGAGAAGAAATCAATAGTCATTCAAGTGACTTAAAGCGATTTATTTATGTTAATATAAGTGTTAAATTGCTCTTTATTCATACAGTGATCACTTATATAGTGTGCGCGTTTCATAAAGCCGATCTGTATGCGCCTACAGCGGCGGAGCAGGTACAAATCCTTCCCAATCTGTTTTGATGGTTTGGTAACACTTTATAATAACTATCCATTGTAACTTGTTAATAGATCATTAGTAAACTCTTAATTAATGATTTGTTAAGTGTTTGTTAGCAGTTTGTTAAGGATTTATAACAATGGTAGATAGTTAATAGCTTAATAATTGAATCAGTTCATCTGGGAGGTAATCCGAGATACCGACGAGGCTGAAATAGGCTATAGACTATACACAGTGCATGGGCAACTGAGGGCAGCCCCATTTTCAAATATTTTTAAATAAACTCAATACACACTGTGCATGCCATGGACTTGAACGTGACGTGATCAGTTAATCTCGGATTACCTCCCAGATGAACTGATTCAATTATTAAGCTATTAACTATCTACCATTGTTATAAATCCTTAACAAACTGCTAACACACACTTAACAAATCATTAATAATCATTAATTAAGAGTTTACTAATGATCTATTAACGAGTTACAACGGATAGTTATTATAAAGTGTTACCGATGGTTTTTATCATGTTTTATCACACTTATGGATCTGAGATGCTGCTAGATAACTTGC
Organism: Ammodytes marinus; assembly: GCF_949987685.1. NCBI lineage: Eukaryota > Metazoa > Chordata > Actinopteri > Uranoscopiformes > Ammodytidae > Ammodytes > Ammodytes marinus. The sequence continues at coordinate 33,643,964 of NC_137235.1, forward strand.
TGCTTGAAGACCGCAGTGCATTAATGTGGTGAAGTGGGGACGAGGGAGGGGACTGCTAACTGCAGTCACTGACAGGAAGTTAGCTAAACTGACCATTCCGCTTACTGAACCTTTAAGAAAGCAACTAAGGTCTATACTATATGAGCGAACCATGGCAAACACAATGCAGTTCAACTTGTGAGGCCCAACTGAGTTGTGTGTTAGGAGATGTAAATATCAGGTAAGTTAACTAGATACAGGCTGGCTACCACTGCAGGTATCTAACTGGGGTAACTCGACATATTGTCTAAGTAAAGTAATACTGGATCAGTGAAGGCATAAGGCAGACTGTTATTGTCTCACCATGTCTACAACCTACACATAAAACCCAACAGCAGATTAGTTTTTACATTCTTTGACTTGAACTATCCAAATTCCAGAGACATTTCCAAGCTTTATTATATAGTACAAAGTTGAAATGGGGAGACGGAGGGAGAGGGAGGATGACCTGCAGTAAAGGTCCACGGGTCGGATTTGAACCCGCGACCACTGCAACGAAGGCCGGAGCCAATATGGTACGCGCTCTATCCACTACGCCACAGGTGCACCCCTTTTAAAAGTATAATTTAAAACACAAACAGAGTCATTCATATTAAGCTACATTTCTCAGTACAGTAAAGGCACATGATAAATGATCCAAACAAATTCAAATTCAATGTTAACAGTAGAGGACTACATCCTTTCAGAGTTAAGCTATTTCATGTGTTCTTTGTCCTTTTTATTTTTATAAAATATTTTTTGACCAATAGTTGTATGTTTATTTTCATTAATGAAAACCTCAAATCTAGATCAATCTAATACAAACTAAGCCAGAACACTAAATCAAATTCAAGGAAAGATTTTGCATGGTCACAGAGGAAGAGGAAACAGCAATTTTCTTATACATACAATGTCAAACATGTTGATTTGGGCTCTGAGAAATATGTGTGTACTTTCAAGCAAACACACATGGAGAAAGCAATAGTAATTGTTGGCTTTTACCGGCTGTTAATAAACATATGGGCAGGATGACATCTTTTAACATCGCAAACCTACAATTTCCTCCCTTTCTTCCAGTCCTGCCCCCTCCCCCCCAACACAATTATTGGGTTTAATATCTTCAAAGCCATTAAAGTCCAGAAAACTGCGCGCCTAATTAACAACCCTCCATGAGACTAGCGCTTTGATCTGCAAGCCCTGAAGAGATGGAAAGATCGGAGGGGAGAAACAGAGTGTTGAAAATCCTTGAAAAACAAGATTTCAAAACAGGCATTGGAAACAGCCATTGTCACAAAATAGCACAGAAACACTGCAAAACATGGCTGCTCTCAATCTTCTCTCATGCACAACTCAGAGAAGAAAAAAATGTCAACAATTCGAGAGCCAAGGTCTGCAGGAGAAGCCTCCTGAAGCGGGCCCAGCTGTTTTCCTTTTACAGCTCCTATCAGGGCCAATGCCAGCCGACGGCTCTGCTGGTCTCCAAAGATCTCTGGCTTCAGACCACCATGGGCAAGGTTTCAAACTGCCCAACTCTTCTCTGCTTACTAATGCTTAAAGCCATCAGTGAGAGTAAACCATTATAGCTTGGAAATCACAAACAGTACCTGTTCCACAATTAGCAGAAGCCCCTGTAACAGCAGAGGTTGTGTATACTGTCATACTAAGAGAAGTAGGAATTAAATCTGTTGCACTACTAATAGTTTTGCAGACAGGGATGGCTGCCTTAGAAGTAGTGCTCGTAGTAGCAGTATTGGTAATTTATTATTGTTTAACCACCTAACAGGGCATCAGAAAAGCAACAAACAGTATGAAGCCTATTTGTCCAAAGTAGGATCGTTAATGCACCTGACAAACAGAATTTGTATGCCCACTCATACACGCACACAGTTTACCTGGAGGGGCAGGTGAACGCTGCAGGTGAGGTGGGACAAGACAGAGATGGCAGGGAGGGAGACTAACACGGCCCCAATCACATGACGCGGGACCCATCCAGAGACCACCAGCAGCAGGGAGCGGGTACAGTCCATCACCTCCTCCAGATAGAAGGCCATGCTGCATGGAGGAGAGGGCAGATGAGAGAAGAGAGGAAAGGAAATATGAGAGAAGTGAGGAAAGATGAAAGGAGAGGAGAGGAGAGGAGAGGACATGAAACAGTTGTAACTGTCCAGAGAAGCTAATCCATGATGGTGTGGGAGCCAACCACCATATAAAATTGTTAGATTTGGTTTGAGTGGAGAATTGTAGTATGATGTGAAGGTCTATGGTTTTTACTCCTGTGCTACTGAGGCATAGAAGATACAGGCTTGTATTCCAAACTAGACCCACAGCAGTCAATTTGTGATCCTGTTTGATAGGAAATATGTGTGCCCACTCCCACATACAAAACCCTAACCCAAACATACAGACCATATGCCTGTCATCTGCCTAAGCCTTCTCACCGTATGGACAGCACCAGGGAGGCCAACTCAAACAGGCCGGCCAGGGGAGCCAAAGCCAGGGCAGCGGGAGCCGGAGTGCCCACAACGTGGCTCACCAGAGGTGGAAGGAAGCAGGCCGTTGTCAGGGCCAGGAAGACAAAACAGCTGAGGAGAACATCCAGGAAGGAGCTGAAGGTAGAACTGGCAAATGTCTCCACCTGAACCTCGTTCTTCACCTGGAGGGGAAGAGGGGGGTAAAACTGAGGAAGAGAATGCCTGCACCTTACGCACACATGTTACCAATCTTTGAGTGTCTACCTAAGAGATAACTACAGTTTCTCTAAATGCTGAATGACATTGTCCAACAATTCAAGTTTATCTGTAAAATATACAGAATTTCCATGCATACAAAATACACTATAGGCGTAATTCTGCATGTAGAAGTGTGTGTGCAGACTTGATTGACCCTTGCCTCCCTAACTGCTATTAAAGAGTTAAACGTTTGAATAAAAGCATTTAAATATCTGACTAAAACTAACACAAGTTTGTCATAAAGTCATCACCAAGTAGAATGGCTGACCATTACTGAGGGTCACAGCGGTTTACATGAAATGAACTAAGACCTTGAAGTGTTGTTGTTGTTTTTTTTAGCTATGTAGTGACACTGTTGTAACAGCAGGGGGCTGCAATGCTGTGAGATCAATAAAGGCAACTGGAAGGGGTCCTGGGTTTGTGACAAATGGGAAACACAAGGAATACAAGGAAAATGTTGCAGCAACCCCTGCCCCCTTCCCTCAAAAACACATGCAAACGAAGACAGACAGACACATAGACAACGCCCACTATTTAAGACCCCTATATGTATTACAAAACCGTTTCTCTGGGGTCCATGGGCCTAGGGAGGTCTTTTTTTACACGTGATATCTGTTTGTTTGTTTTTTTCCCATCCTTTGTACCTGGCAAATATCCTCACAAGGATAAAGACATTTGGAAAAGTCTCTAAAGTCAGAGCCTTTCAGCAGCCCTCTCTCTTCTCTCAGGAACTATTTTAAGGTTAGAGCTGAATAAGGCAGTGATCAGGTTTATAATTACAGTGACAGGTTGGGTATGTATGAGTATTATGATACTGGGAGGTGTGTGTGTGTGTGTGTGTGTGTGTGTGTGTGTGTGTGTGTGCATACCTCCTCCTTGTAGCTGCTGCGATAGGCATTCTCCAGAGGCCTCTCTAGGAAATTAAGGCTGATCTTGTTGATGGGTGGTTTGAAAAAGTAATCCTTCATCAGACTGTGAACCACAGAGAAGAAATGATAATATAAGGTAATGTAGGATTTTTCTGTGAAAATTAAATTAAAAGGTGAAGTAAGCGGTTTATTTATGTTAATATAAGTGTTAAATCGCTCTTTATTCATACAGTGATCACTTATATAGTGTGAGCGTTTCATAAAGCCGATCTCTCAGTCAGCTGCTCTGCATGTAATTGGCAAATAAACTTAATATCCAATCACAAGAGAGAACGCTACAAACCGAAACCCGTCTCACTCATGGTCTCACTGCCGGTGCACGCCAGAGCGGCAGATGGGTGAATGTTTATGCGCCTACAATGGCGGAGCAGGTAAAAATTCTTCCCAATGTCTGTTTTGATGGTTTTTATAATGTTTTATCACACTTATGGATCTGAGAGGATGCTAGATAACTCGCTGCTTGAAGACCGCAGTGCATTAATGTGGTGGCGTAGGGACGAGCGACGGGACTGCTAACTGCAGTAACTGACAGGAAGTTAGCTAAAAGAACCATTCCGCTTACAGCACCTTTAAATTTGCTGCGCCTGTTGGTCTGGATACTCTCCATTGAAGCTCATTAAATATGTCAAGAAATCCTGAGCTGCCAATAAAATCGTTCTTTCTGATATTGGCGGGCCAGAGCCCTATGTATGGTGCTCAGGGGCGGCTGTAACCGGATGACGACAGTGCTGTGCATCTTTCATTAGCAAGTAAGAGGAATGCTCTGTTTTGCCGACTGACCACAATTAACACTTAACCCGCTGTTGGCTAAATAAACGGGGCTTAATATGTCACCTTGTTCATTGCTCTGATTGGTCGTAGTGCTATCCAATTGCGTGCAGTGGCATTTGAATTGCACGCGTCGGTGCCGCCCCTTGAGTTGGGAAGGTCTATTGATAATGGCCAGATCCTCTATCGTTCTAGATATGGGTTTGGATTTCCAGGCTACAATAATAAAATAAAAATATAGACATTTGCTCACAAAATGAGACAAAATTGTAATTATGCTTGGATTTTCTTCTCTGTGAAAAGACACTGAAACAAGGGGAAAACGCAATAAGGTTTATAGGTTTGAAAACTATCTTCTATATCATTTCTATATATCATTTCATTTCATGATGATATCAGAAAACAATGTGTGTGGAGCGTGAATGTGTCTGTCTATAGCTACGTATTATCACTTGGACAGTGGATAGAATCACCCTGGGAATGAACATTGCGTAGAAGGGTTGATTTCTTTCATATAATTGGTGCTTCCTGATTTAGAAAGTTATAAAAACATGGATCCCTTCGCGACTAGTCCCTCATCTTATCATACACAATCAGTCATCCTCGACTGGTATTATCAATCCATACATTCTACCTTCAATCTCTTGGCTCACCTGTCCTCCCTGATAACATCAACAAAGTGAACATCGCTCTTTTTCCTGAAGTTCTTGGCCCGTAGTTGGATCAGGGCAGAGTGGTCCATTCCGGTGCCCGCTGCCCCTGCCCCGCCAGCCATGCCTAGACTGGTGCCAGTCCCGGTGCTAGTGCTAGTCTTCTTCTCTTTCTCCTGCAGAATGTCGCACAGGGAGCTCTGGCTGGCTCGCACTGGGTCCTCCAGCGGGGGACTCAGGAGACCGTTGGCTGCCCTGGGGCCATGGCCTGGGAGGAACTGGATGGGCAGAAGAACCAAAAATATCAAGGGAAAAAGTCACAAAGAGGAACAAACACGGGGTATGATTGTTGAGTAGCTTAAAGGTGGAGTCCGTGATTTTGGAGAACGCTTGTTGTCAAAATCAGTGATTATCTCCTCACGTTCAGCTACCTGTCCGGCATTGTGTGCCCTGAAAATAAATTCAGAGTTAACACACAGCCTAGGCTCTGTAAACAGGCATGTTTGCTAGCTACGGTGGTCCCCCTTTGTTTACATACCATTTTACAGAGCCTCGGCTGTGTATTAACTCTCGCGGATCGTGAGGAGACATTCACTGATTTTGACAAAAAGTGATTTTGGCAACGACATTCTCCAGAATCGCTGACTCCACCTTAAAGTGACACATGCTTAAAGGGGTGCTTGATGAATGAGTTGGTGATGTCCACATTCTTGCACATGGCTGCTGTACCTTGGCACTGCTGGTTCTGTTGTGCTCCTCCTGGCAGCCGTTCAGCACAGCCACATCCTCACCCTGCTCTACCCCCGGGGGCAAGATCACACTACGGGCCACACAGGGAGGCTAGAGAGGCAGAAGGACAGTGAAGGAGGGGGGGGGGGAGGTTACAAAATAGAAGATAACATCTCTTTTCATAATAGTGTTTGGGCGTTGACAGTTTCCTCAAAAGTAAGGGCACTGTCACGGATGCCTTGTTAAATTTGGTGGAATCAAACCCTGGAGCGTTAAAAGCCCTTGGTGTGGTTTGTTTGGACATTTGTGAACACAGCTATCACACCTTGGCGTGGACCAAAGCAACTGCACTGAGCCATTGGTGAGCAGGTGGTTGCGGTTAGAACGTACAACTTGCATAGTCATCCCCCCATTGGGAAATTAAAAAGTCCCACGTTTTTCTATTTCTGGAACCTAAGAGGAGTCTGCTTGTCTTTTACTCTTTGTTTAAATCCCAGAGTTTTCCCGCATGCAAAATGATGACCAATTAGAGAGCAATGTCCTCTAGCATATTACACATTTTGATCGGCTTGTTAATTCTGCTGTGTGAACAAAAAACAAGTTTGATGCAAAATTGTGACAAATTGGTCCCTGATTCCACACATTCCCTGAGTAATTATTATTAAGCGGATTCCCCCTGCTCCCAAGATACTTACATTTACCAACTAAATATTTAAAATTTTTCCACCATTAAGCAGCTCCGAGTAACATTTAAATATCTTTTAAACAGCCTCATGTTTCCTCTGATAATCATAAATTACCTTCAACAGCAAACGAGACCATCAGTGCAAAGAAATACGTTTTTATATAGTTTTTATTACTGCGTTTGGTCTGGTCGTACACCCAGTCCGATTTTCGGTTCGCTCGTTCAGGCTCTATGGTCACATATCCGTATTGGTCGCAGATTTCAGTGTGGCGCAGCAACGTGATTTGAGAAGCCTATCCCTCCAGGTGAGGGAAGGGGAGAGGGAGCCTTGTTTGAGACAGTTATTTGTCGTCATAATGACTGATAACGGGGCTGAACCATCAAAGAAAAAAAATAAAATGCAATGAAGAAAAGCTAAAAGGGAGAGTGATAGGCGGGCGGGAGGGCGTTGCCAAGCAACGTATATACACAATTTCACGGGAGCGAATTAGACTGCAGTCTTTACTCCTAAATGAATGAGCGGTAGCCTACTAAAACAAAGTTTACTTTGCCTCACCAGCATCAGCTGATGACCATTATTCATCTGAAATTGTCATTATTTACAACAACATAAACACTTTACCTCATCGTGATCCATACTAACTGCCGTCTCTCGTTCATTCGCTTTCTGTGAGGACACGTAATCTTTCAGCTCTGTGAGAGGTGACACTGCATCAACTCATTGCAATCAGGTGTGTGTGTAGCACTGACTGGCATTAGTTGATGCTGTGTCACTAACCACTCTCACGGAGCCGAATAGAGTCCGGTGCCCTCACACTTTCAACACACGGACATGCACTATATTGCTTCCTGATTATTTGAATCTCGCACGCCCGGCACGTGCTAGAAAACAGCTTCACGACAGCTGGCGTCATAGAAATACTACGCTTTTGTCCAAAGGGGCCGCCAACGTGCCATGTTACTCGTAGTGGCTTTAAGTACTAAATGTTGCACTGTGACCATGAGCAACAGAACTAACGTGAATGCTAGTTAGTGTTACATACTGTAGATGTGTGTTTTTAGCAAACTGGTCATCAGCACTTCTTCTTCATAAACTAGACTAGACTTTTAGTTTCTCCTGCCTTACCCCGATCCTGTCTGGTGGGTGGTGGGGCAGCAGGGGGTCAGCAGCCTGCGCTCCCCCAGGGATGAGGTCCGGCGTGCGGGGATGAGGACAGGAGGACAGGTTGACCCCAACAAAATTTACGCTTGAGCGTCCCACCTGAGAGAAGCCAATCGGCCCATCATGTTCAAACCTTCTCCCTGAGATCAGGTAGGTTTTCAGCCCTGAGGGAGAAGCACAAACACCAAATCCCTGCTGTTTAGAACTTCATAAGCATGAATTTCATAATGTTCTAGGTTTGATTGAAAAGTGGAGAACTGCCGCACACAAAAGAGACATCACTATCTAGCAGGGGTTGTACTTTAGTAGTCCAGTATTTGTCATCTACAGAATAAAACAGTGGCAATTAAAAGTGAGATGTGTGCAAACAAAAAGCATCATTAATAATACTGAGAAGGCGATCCCACCGGAGGCTGGCCCACCTCAAAGCCAAGAGCGATGTATGTATGCCAAAAAGTCACTGGGCAACACATAATGCCCAGTGACTAAAGTGTGATTTACTGCATACTTTGTACGGCTACAATAATTAAGTCAATCTATTTGACATTTAGCAATTGTAATGTAATCTAAGTTTATCAAGTTCAAATACCAATGTTTTTCGGCCAGTAGCTTTATAGAGGACAAATATTAGCTTGAGTTTCTTTGATTTACTGTATGTCTTATAAAACTTTTTTTTGTTTATTTATTTTTCATAATTTTTGACATTTTATGTGTGTGTGTGTGTGTGTGTGTGTGTGTGTGTGTGTGTGTGTGTGTGTGTGTGTGGGGGGGGGGGGGGGGTGATACAACTTATTAGTTAGAGAACAGACATACCCTCATCAGTCAATCATCAGCCAGCCTACAACTCTGGTTGTAATGCAATACTGGATGTTTCACCAATTGTGTTGACACACCAGCACAAAGCTCTGCCCATGTTCACACTGGTGAAGGGCCAACAAGGAAATATACAAACAGTGGATTAGAGTGGTGGCTCATAGCCAGCCGCTATCAGGCTGTCCAAACACAGTAACCTGGCTAGCTGGCCTCTTTGTTCAAACAGCTAAAGGTGCTAACCTTGTTAGCATTGTAATGATTGGAGGAGCAGATTTAGGCCATAAAGGGACCTGGTCCAGGAGTCTGCTGACTCCCGGCCTAATACTGATTGCCTCTGCTATATCCTATTATGTGTTACGCACTCATTTGGAATCCCTGCTCCATGGGCATTTGTTGTTCCTACAGCACAGACTGAAGCCACTTTTAAAAATCACTTATGTAGTTTTCGTAGTACTACAGCCAATTCCTGCATCAATGAGCATTTAAGTATATAAAGGGCTTCCAGTACAAATTTGCCATATTAATACATTCCTATTGCAGTACTTTAAGATCTTTTACACGTCTATCTTAATTTTTTACTAGATTATGACAGCAGATCCTATCATGATATCAATTAGAAAAGTTTTAGATTATATGCCAATTCAGTTTCCTCTGAATTGTTTTGCAAATTTAATATTTTATTTATTTTATTTTATCGTGTGTTACTCAAACAACAATGCTGTCACTGAAAACATAAATGTGTAAAATGCTTTCTTCAGTTCCATATATTTTTACAATGGATGGGTTGCTCTATTTTGTTTGTTTTGTGTCACATTTGGACTGAATAAGGTTATTTAGACAATATGTAATAAATCAAAATGACATAAGGTACCAGGGTTTCCCGCAGGTGGCCATCTAAAAGACACAAGCCCTGCAAAGTGTGGTTAATTAATGTGCATGTGTGTCACCAAGCATTCCTCTCCCCTGATCAGCTGCTGTGTGTGTGTGTGCGTGTGTGTAAGCGTGCGAAACGCGTATGACTTTACCGACGAGCATGACGAGCAAGCAGACGCAGAACTGGCGAAAATAAACGCAGTGTCTGCTATATTATTATATGGGGATATTTTGAATTCAGGTAATGAGGGATGCTGAGAAAAGTAATGAATGCAAGAGAGTGACGGCCCAGGCATGTTTCAGTAGGTTTTACAGAAGTGCCACACTACTGCTGTCCTTATGAAATGTTCCCAAATTGAGACAAGATTCATGAGAGAAACTCCTCTTGACCTGACTTAATGTCCAGGTAAAACAATGTTTTTTTTTTTCCACAATAGAAAAAGGGAAAGACATACAGTGAAGTGTCAGCCTATGTGAGTGTGACTGGTCAGCATCCGACCCATATGTGAAAGCATGTGCGTCAGCCTGATGCTGAGAGGGTGGGCAAATAAGTTAGCTTGTGTACTATAGGATTTTGCAACATTATATTGTAAATTTGAGAGCCCCCACACACACACAGTGATCTGACATCATGATTAGTGCACAGGTGTGCCTTAGACTGTCCACAATAAAAGGCCACCCTGAAATGTGCAGTTTTGTCTCACAGCAAAATGCCACAGATGCCACAAGCATTGAGGGAGCGTGCAATTGGCATGCTGACAGCAGGAATGTCAACCAGATCTGTTGCTCGTGCATTGAATGTTCATTTCTCCACCATAAGCCGTCTCCAGCAACTTCGCACAGCCATTGAAGAGGAGTGGACCAACATTCCACAGGCCACAATTGACAATCTGATAAACTCTATGCGAAGAAGATGTGTTGCACTGCATGAGGCAAATGGTGGCCACACCAGATACTGACTGGTTTCCAGAGTCCCCAGACCCCCAATAAAGCAAAAAAATGCACATTTCAGAGTGGCCTTTTATTGTGGACAGTCTAAGGCACACCTGTGCACTAATCATGATGTCAGATCAGCATCTTGATGTGGCACACCTGTGAGGTGGGATGGATTATCTTAGCAAAGCAGAAGAGCTCATTATCACACATTTAGACAGATTTGTGAATAATGTTTGAGAGAAATGGTACAATTGTGTATCTGGAATGAATTTTAGATCTTTAAGTCCATCTCATGAAAAATGGGAGCAAAAACAAAAGTGTTGCGTTTATATTTTTGTTGAGTGTATATATATTAGTGCTGTCAAACGATTAAAATATTTAATCGCGATTAATCGAATTAATGTCATAGTTAACACGTGATTAATCGCGATTAATCGCATTCTTATCTATTCTAGCCTAAAGTCCTTTGATTTCTTTTTGTCCCATTATTTTTTCTAATTTTAATGCTCTTATCACACCCATTCTCTACACCCTTGTAATTCAGTGTATTTCTTCTAAAATATCATAATTTGCAATTCAGTGCAAATAGCCCACAATGTAGATCTCCCCCTCCCCCCACCCCTAACAGCATACACAAACATAATTGGAACTTCTTTTTTTATTTAAAACCCAAACCATAAAACAAATGAGTATTTAGGCTAAATTAAACTGGTTGTTGTAGGCCTAAATGTTTTGGGAGTTCTTCATCCACGGCTTATTTCAGACTGTGTGGAGTGGACATAGTAGTTTGTGTATGTGGGGTGGTTGCCATGGCGCTGCTGCAGCCTCCAGTCGCCCTTCGTAGCGAAAATTAAAGTGAAAATGAATGACTGCCGGCTGCCACTAACATTCATGGAGGTTTTGGTGTGCAGGGTTATAAGTAAGACTTCTGCAAATTACAAGCTTTCTTTTCTGTTCTTCTTACGCGAAGTCCCAGACTCACACACGGAAGAAGCTACTAGTAAAGGTTGCGCAGCTGAGCTAGGAAGTGCTAGGTTCCGGTTTCTGCTTCAAAATAAAAGTCAGAATTGACTTGACGTTTCGCCGTTTTGCCAGTTAAATGATTTTAATGTGAAATTATGCTGTAGGACATGTTCCGTTTGAATGAACAGTAACTTAACTGCGAGCCACATGTATAGTTTGTGGTGTTTCAGTTGTTCTAACATTACTAGTTGATTCAACAGCATGTGAAAAAACCACAACGTTTGCTAGGCCGTAAAGAGCGTTAATCGCACGATAATAAAAATATCGCTGTTAAAATGGGTTTACGTTAACGCCGTTAATAACGCGTTAAACTGACAGCACTAATATATATATATAGTCCACCTCCATTTTTAGATTGGCTGCCAAAGTGACTTTAAATAGCTGTATGTCTTGCATTATAAACATTTTGCGTTCAGTACTTTAATATTAGTATCTGCATAAAAAATACTCTAGCTAGAGACGTGACGTGTATCATCATGAGGACGAGTACAAACATCTCCCCTCTCTTACTCTGGCTTGCGTCCTGCATGAGAGGCGAGATGCTATGGAGATAAAGACACGGACAAGAGGAGATAGCCAAGAGGAGAGTGGCAAACAGAGAAGGGATGGCGACTAGGGAGGAAAGAGCCGAGAGTTCTTTGAAGGTCACTGAGTTCAGCATGCCTCACATAACCCACATTCCTTGTCTACTTGCATTTCAGGTTTATCAACAGCCTGCTCTAAACTCTAAAACAGGCCTTGAATTGTGAGGGCGCTTAAAGGCTCGACATAATACGCACTGGAAATTGTAGTTTTCTGGCCATCAAGAGCACAGTAGGTAAATGTGTGCACGCTTTAGTGTCACTGTCAACTAATTTACTACATACGATAAAGGGCCCACTTGTATTATATACTATATGTATCTTTATCCAAGATCTAAGGTATAACAAAGCTAATCCTTTATTACAAAGTTTATGTGGCCAAAGTCATTGAAACCCACTGCCGATGTTGTGTGTGTGTGTGTGTGTGTGTGTGTGTGTGTGTGTAATGTATTGATCTTCTCTAGCCTCTGTAAATGCAGCACTCTGGGAAAGTAACTGACACCAGCACTCTCAAAGCAGCTCAATGGTTTTTATTGATTTATTCAGAGCAGCTGGCTGGAGGAGAGAGGGTTCAGCTGAGGACGGCTACTACCACTACAATACACACACACACACACACACACACACACACACACACACACACACACACACACACACACACACACACACACACACACACACACACACACACACACACACACACACACACACACACACACACACACACACACACACACACACGACAAATAACTGACAGGTCCATACCTTACAGTCTAGAAACAATGCACACAGTGACATCTGTAGGGGTACACGTACACACAAGCACACGCAAACACACACAAGCACACGCACACACACACACACACACACACACACACACACACACACACACACACACAAGCGCTAAAGACACACTTAACCACATTCCCAAATTTGTCTGATTACACAAACAAATATCGACCAAAACCGACAGCTGATTCGGTCTGTACTACTAGCTCTGTCTAGTGAATGTAGTCCAAAATCCCCTAAGTTGTTTAAATGGGTTAATATCGTGTTACTCCAAAGGACAAAACGTTAAAAAAAAACATAATTTTCATACCCATCAGATTATTTAGCCCTGCGTGGAAGCATGTGCATTTGTTATGATCCACCATCTATTTATTACGAGTTTTCCTATAATTGGGCTAAGCAACAGCTATATTAATCTGTATTTGAATACAGTGTTTTCATTGTTATTGTCTATTTACTAATTTATTTTACAAGTTGCATAGGCTTCCAAGTGGATGTCACTTCAACCAAAGCCCTCGAGGAGGGCATAGCATTTTCCGGGAAATATCCTCTGCCTCATTGATGATTCATCGAAGGTAGTGCAATCACCCCGTGATTGCCTTTGCCTCTCATATATTCATATATTAGAAAACAGTCCCCAACGTGCAAACACACACAAACCACATGCACAGGCACTTTGTATTAGACCTTATGTGCAGGGCGTATAAAAAAGAATGAATGAACAGAAGGATGAATGGAGAGGAAGCGTAGCTGAGTTGTCACATTCCACATGTACACCCAAAGACCATACACACCATAGACACACACACACACACGAGAAAATTACTCTCCCAAGAAAACACTACCAACTCACTAACACCGTCATACATACTGATACCCACAGATTGCTGAAACAGCTGCTAGTTGAATCAATAAACAGAAAGTTAGTTACCATACCAGTCACTAACAATTATGGTTCAAGTCAATTCAATGTCAACATTTGCTACACGATCTTTCTCAAAATGCAAGGATAGGCTGATTTTCTCAATATCATTCGATTTGAAAAAAAAAATAAACTTGGGATTTTAGACTGACATCATACTGAATAAACAATGAATTACTTGAATGAATTCTCTGGGAGAAAAAGAAAAAATTATTTGATTATAGAATTTGTCGTTAGTTTAAGTCCCTACATCCAAAATGTGTTCTCAGCTGCTCGGCTCTCTCACACACGAATTCAGTCGAAAGATTGCACAGCTTTTCATACCGGTATATACAGGCATACTCACATTCTCACCCCTTAAACATACAGCACGCTAACACACACACACACACACACACACACACACACACACACACACACACACACACACACACACACACACACACACACACACACACACACACACACACACACACACACACACACACACACACACACACACACACACACACACACACACACTTGGAGAATTCTTCTGAGAGGCTTGTGGTGCAAACTCAGAAATAAATTAACACCCATACTGCTCAAAAATGTGTTGAAGCGCTCACACACACCCACCCAGGCCCTGCTCAGTAGTCCTCATGTGAGTATGTCTGGGTGAAGGTTTCAGACTAAAGCTGACATTTGAGACAATCCCCACAGGAGCGTCCCAAACCCAGACTTCTTGAGAAATGACCTTTGACCTTATGGTTGCTTCCAACCCACATGATCAAAACCATTCCCTGTGACCCAAAAGGTCACCACATCCCCTCTGCTCCCAGTCCCACACACAGAAAAAGTGAACATGTGCTTGTGTGTGTGAGAGTTTGAAAGACAAAGGGGGGACAAAGAGAGACACTTAACGTTTTCTCCAACCAATCAACCAAGCCCAAGCAACTACGGTCAACTTTGAAACGAGGCGAGGACTTCCGGGTTACAGAGCATGGAGTAGGTGCGACCGCTTTCTAGCTCCCACTAACTATTTCAGACTTAACTGACTAAACCCTATTTTCATTGATTTTTTTTGTGCTTGTATTGCCGGTAACACTAACACTGATTCGGAAAAATCACTAAAGGAAAGAAAAACGCAAAAAGAGATTCGGCAGAGTCTGATATGTCCTCGGACAGCGTTAGCATTGATGTTAGTGCTAGCTCAACGGCTTCCATTCCGGATTTGCTTGAGCAACATAGCCGCTGAGTTCAAGTCATCGTTCGCCAGCATGGTCACTAAGCTAGACAACATCCAGGCCGTGGTGCCGTGGTGTCCTTGGTGTTCTTCTAACTTGTTTACATCTGCATGCAATGTGTGTTTTTATCATCTTTCTATGTTTGGTCTATTCATATCACTGTATTATCTTGTAGGTCACTGTCTACACACTTACCCTAATGATGTCTAATAACTCAGTAAACTCTATTAGGTTTCTGTCATGGAATGTCAAAGGCTTGGGTCATCCGATTAAAAGATCCAGAGTTTTGTCACACCTTAAACATTTAAAAACGGATATAGCTTTCATACAGGAGACGCATATGCGCAATACTGATCATGTCAGATTGTGCAAATCTTGGGGAAGCCAGGTCTTCCACTCTACCTTTAACTCTAAGGCAGGGGTGTGGCTATATTGATCCATAAGAGAACACAATTCATTCCCACTAGCTCAATCTCAGATCCCAATAGAAGGTATTTGATTGTAACAGGTACCATACAGCAGACACCTGTTTTACTGGTTAACGTGTATGCTCCCAACTTTGATGATGCTGGCTTTGCAAACCGATTACTTAGCAGCCTCCCAGCTTTAAATACGCATCGATTAATTTTTGGTGGCGATTTGAACTGCGTTATTAACCCTGAATTAGATCGCTCCAGCCCCAGACTAGCTCATCCCTCTTCCATGTCAAGGGCATTTGCAGACTTTATGTTACAAAATGGATGCGCTGATCCATGGAGGTTTCGTAATCCACATGCAAAAGAATTTTCTTTTTTTTCACCGGTACATCGCTCCTATTCTAGAATTGATTATTTTTTTTGATTATTTTTTTGTGGACGCTAGTTTCCTTCCTAATGTGGTTTCCACTGAATATTTGGCGATAGTTATAACCACTCCCCCTTGGTTCTTGACATGCTATTAACATCTCATCCAAGACCCCGTCCTTTGTGGAGACTGGACTCTCTGCTTCTCTCTAACCAGGGTTTCTGTGATTATGTTTCCTCCTCTATTGACGAGTTTGTTTCTATTAACAAAGATGATTCTACCTCTTACTCTCTACTATGGGAGTCTCTAAAGGCATACCTTAGAGGTCAAATTATAGCTTACTCTGCCAATTTAACTAAATTGCAGGGTTCAACATAACTTTTTTTTCCTTCTGGCCCGCCGGGCCAGTGGATCCGAGTTTTACTGGCCCCTTGTATATTTTCACTGGCCCTGCACACACTTTTTTCTTCTTCATAATTTAGTGTCAATAATTATAATACCTATATTAGAAAAATAAAGAAAAATAACCAAATCTAAAGGGAATATCTATATTGTAACAGTATAGATATTCCCTTTAGATTTGGTTATTTTTCTTTTAGTTAATGATCTGAAATATTGATAATGCTCATACACATAATATAAAACCAGGCAAACGTATTGAATTTGAAGCCTACAACTGAAAGTATGTTGAAGGGGTCGGCCAGTATTTTAAAGCTCCCATATTATACACTTTTCGGTTCTATTATACACCATATTATATGGTCTTAGTGGTCCCTAATACGTTTTTCTTTAATTGTTTGCTGAAAAAAACTTTCAGATAATTTATTGTACTATGCTGATGTTCAGCTAATCTCACAATGGCCTATTTTTTAAAAAGAGCTGCAGCTCCCCTCGTAAATATACAATCTTTGAGCTCCCCCCGCCCGCTGTCCGGAAGCGAAGCCAGATACGCCTCACCCTCTGTCTGTCAGGGCCGTGGACCAATAAGAAATAGGGGTGTGGGCTGCACAGTGGAAGCGTCTGGCTTTCCAGTTTGTGAGGTCAGAAAAGGGGAGAATTCTGACTGGAGTATATTGAGGGGGAGGGGTGGGGGTTTCAGAAAAGGGGAGAGTGAGAAAAGGAGAGATTGTTATTTTTTTTATATTTTGGCAGTCTCTAGGCACATGCACACGCATGGATATGTTAGAACACATTTAAAAAGTGCATTTAGCATAATATGGGACCTTTAAAGTCCAATAGTTTGATGATTGTTTTTATTCTTGAATTTGGGCAGTTTAATGAATAGTTCACCTGCAGAAGTCATGTTCAAACATAAAAAAAATAAATAAGAGATGAAGGTCTGATCATTCTTTGTGGTGTGGTAGGCTGTTTTTATTACTTTCTCTATATGCATTAGGGATGTGAATGTGTCGACCGAATGACCAGTTTTCCACTTGCGCTCAAGTTGACTTTAAAAATAGAATAGAAATCCAAAAATCAGGGGGTTATGCCGTTTTTTTAATGGGAGATTTCACCGTGTATGTGAGTTCACGTCTGGTCGTGAGCGCGCTGCAGGAGCGTCACTTCAGCATGAAGTGTCAGCTTCACATAAGAGTCCGGTGTGGGACCATTTTTTCAAACTATTGATAAAAAACAATGCAGTGCAAAATATGCAGCAAAAGTTAAACGCTCGTCTGAGACTATGACGTTAAATCACCTTAGAAACACACAATGCCTTCGTCCGAGCATAGCAGCGTTTCACCGTGTGATCTCGCCAGTGAGTGAGCCGTCGCGCAGATGAACTGTGGTTTGTGGCTAAAATAATAACCGGGGATATTCCCCCCCGTTAGCGATTTCAATGGGAAAGACTTCCGCGATCTGATTGTATGTCTCGAGCCTGAAAACATGTCGGCAGACAAACTGCGCGACTATAGGAACTGTCCAGTGAGCCGAGTCCCTCCGTTGGTTTCTTTCTACAACCGACACAATCACCGGAGACGCATTCACAGCGTTTAAATAAAGCCTCTCACTTGTATTACTTGGGGCTTGCATGCAAATACTGTAACATTACGGCGGCAGCTAAAGGAAAAGTGCAGTTATCACTTCATTTTCTGCACCTCAACCTCTGCTGTGGGAAGAAAGAAAGGGGGCAGAGTAAGTCGATTGATTTGTCGACTCGCAGGCGGACAGTAGGCAGCTCTGCCAACGGAGCGAGAGTGCGCCCGCTTGTTGCTCCGCCTGTCAAAACGCCCACGCATCGTTTGTCCACTGGCCTTTCATTAAAAAATATATTTTATATTAGGTTTATTATATTGAGTCTTAAATAAACACTGATTTCATTACGACTCTCAACGCGCATTTCAATGAACCATGATGTAGTCTACAAAAAGATACTGAACTGTGATTGGCCGTTAATGGCCCGGGCGGGACAGTGACTGGCCAATCAACTTGCCCTGCATATGATTTTACTGGCCCCGGGCCTACAGGCCATGCGTTATGTCGAACCCTGAATTGTATAAAGCTGATCGGACTCGACTCACGGACCTAATCCTTAACTTAGACCACCAATATGCCAGTAACCCTAGTCCTGAACTGTTCAAGGAGCGCTTGGGTCTGCAGGCCGAGTTTGATTTGCTTACCACTAGGCAGGCAGAACGTATGCTTTTGCAATCTCGCAGTAATTACTATGAACATGGCGATAAGGGTGGTCGTTTGCTCGCCCATCAGCTAAAGCGCCAACTTCCTCTCGTCTCATTACTCAAATTAAGGACCCATTCGGTGCTCTCCTGTCTGCCCCTTCTGATATTAATGCAACATTCAAAACATTTTATTCAGCTCTTTACCAATCGGACTCCCAATCCGACAACATCACCATGGACCGATTTTTTAATAATCTCAATGTACCCACTATTGACCCTGCAATTGGACACAACCTAGATTCGCCATTGGTGCTACAGGAAATAGTTGATGCAATAAATTCTATGCAAAGTAACAAAGCCCCTGGCCCTGATGGCTATCCCACAGAGTTCTTTAAGAAATTTAGTAGCAAACTAGCCCCACTTCTTCTAGCTGTATATAGTGAGTCAATCGAACGGGGTACTCTACCACCTACCCTGACCCAGGCATCAATCTCTCTCCTACTAAAGAAGGATAAAGACCCTACTTGTTGCGGGTCCTACAGGCCTTTATCTCTCCTCAATGTTGATGTCAAGGTCTTAGCGAAGGTCCTAGCAACTCGTCTCGAGGCAGTTATGCCGGATATCATCTCAAAGGAGCAAACAGGATTCATTAAAGGGCGTCATTCTTTCTTCAACATCAGAACATTAATGAACATAATTTATTCGACCCCAAACTCTAAAAGTCCTGAAGTTGTAATATCACTGGATGCCGAAAAGGCCTTTGATCGAGTAGAATGGCTGTATTTATTTACTGCTCTTAAAAAATTTGGTTTTGGTGACCGCTTTAGCTCATGGATTCGTCTTCTATACACTGACCCCCAGGCAAGTGTTTGCACTGGGGACGCTCGGTCTGATTATTTTCCATTATCACGCGGGACCCGACAGGGCTGCCCCTTAAGTCCGCTTTTATTTGCGCTAGCTATCGAGCCACTATCCATAGCCCTGTGCTCTTCCCCCCTACTTCAGGGAATCTATCGCGAAGGAATCGAACAACGTGTGTCATTATATGCGGATGACCTCTTGCTCTATGTCGCAAATCCTGCCACGGCTATTCCGTCTGTTATCTCTATTCTTAATGAATTTGGTTCTTTTTCCGGGTATAAGCTCAATCTGCAGAAAAGTGAGTGTTTCCCTCTTAACATTCCCCCCTCTGACCTCCAGCAGTTGAATTTGCCATTTAATATTAGCCGCTCAGGGTTTAAATATTTAGGGATCAATATCACTTCGTCCATCTCAGCTCTTTTGGCTGCAAATTTCACTCCCCTACTTAACCAGACTAAATCTGATTTTCAGAGATGGGGTAACCTCCCTCTGACGCTGACAGGCAGAATTAACTCTGTGAAGATGAAAATTTTACCTCGATTTCTTTACTTATTCCAATCCATTCCAATATTTTTACCAAAATCCTTCTTTCAATCATTGAATAAGCTTATTACATCATTCATCTGGGAAGGAAAACACCCAAGAATTAGTAGGAACGTACTAGAAATGAGTACATTTGGAGGGGGCCTTGCCCTGCCAAACTTTATGTACTACTACTGGTCAGCTAATATTCAAAAGCTGTTGTTTTGGTTCCATGCTGTTAACACCTCTTGGGGGTCCATTTAATCAAAGTCTTGTTTGACATCATCTCTGTCGGCATTGTTGTGTTCCCCTCTTCCAACTGTCTCGTCCAAGCACACCAAAAACCCAATTGTGTTGACTTCCCTTAAGATCTGGTATCAGTTCCGGCGTCATTTCAAATTCTCATCCCCGTCTATACTTGCTCCCATAGTTGGTAACCACCTATTCCCCCCTGCTTTAGATGCATCATTCTCTCTGTGGAAAGAAAAAGGCATTAATTCCCTCTTGGATTTATATGAAAGTGGAGTTTTTTCCAGCTTTACAGATCTGGTTAAACAATTTGGTTTGCCACGTTCACATTTCTTTCGTTACTTACAAATAAGACACTTCATTTGCACGCAGTATCCCTTGTTTCCCTCTCCACCCCCCTCTTTGCCCTGGGATGAATTACTTAAATTAGGTCCCGATCAGAAGGCTCTTATATCCCGGGTATATAGCGGTCTTATGTCGCTCAATAACACACCTGTGCTCAAAGCTAAGGTTGCATGGGAGAATTAAATGTGGATTTCACAGATGACTGGCGGGTTAAGGCAATCGACAGAAAGAGCTCAACATCATCAAAGTCAAAGTCAAAGTATACTTTATTATCCCAGAGTTGGGAAATTTGTGTGGTCAAAAGTGCAGCACATTTAGGACATATAGGCATACAAGTGGGCACGCCACACACACAACAACAACAACATTTAAGAATAAATAGTTCAGTTCATCAGTGAATCAGTAGCAGGCCTAAAAACAACATTCACAAAGATTAAGTTAAAAACAGTAAAAGAAAAACACAGTGTTCATGATCTTGACCTGTGTCTTTCATTAAAAAGTCTAATAGCAGAGAGGACAAATGACAAGCTAAACCTTCTGGTTCTGATGGACCTTTGCAGCAGCCTGCTACTGCCGCGGTTGCTGCGTTGGAACCTCCTATATAAGGGGTGGATAGGATCACTGAGTATCTGCTCAGCTTTATTCACAACAAGATCTGACCATAGCTGAGTGACTGACGTCTGACTGCATCCAATCATTTTGCTTGCTGTCTTTACCAAACGCTGTAATTTATCTTGGTCTTTTTTGCGCATGTTGCCAAATACACAAACTAAGCCAAAGGACAATACACTCTGAAGGACTGTTTTGTAAAACAATTCCAAAATAATACAGTCCACCTGAAAGCAGTTCAGCTTACGTAGGAAAAACATCCGTTGTTGTAGTTTTTTACCTTAGATGTAGTGCATATCTCAAATTTCAGTTGGTCATCAATTTCAATACCAAGGTATTTATAACTACTAACCCTCTCAATTGTTTTGTCATTTACAGTGCTGTTAGGGATCTCACTTTTCCACTGATCTGGAATCAGTCCCGTGTCCACTGAACGTTGGAACAGCCTCTGAAATGGGGTTGCCAGTGAGTCGGCGCATGACTTCAGGACCTTGCAGCTGATCCCATCTGGCCCTTGTGATTTCCTGGTGTGGAGCTGAGAAAATTGTTTCCTGACATCATCAATGGAGATAGCAATGTTCCTGTCAGTTAAATGTTTTATTTGATCTATTGCCTTTATCTGTTGTTCAGAATAATCAACCTCATCAAAGCGGCAATAAAATGTATTTAAATCCAAAGAAAACACAGTCATCTGCCACATTTAAAGTATGCATTTTAGGTTTATACCCAGTCATGATTTGTAGGTCTTGCCTGGCTCTCCTTGCATCGTGACTAAAAAATTACTGGACTTTATTTTTATAAGATGCTTTACATTCCATGATTTTCTTTCTAATTTTATACTGCACAGCTTTAATATCTGCTTTGGTACCTCCTGATTGAAACAGTCTCTTTTTTTGATTCAACAGTTTCAGTTCTGGGGTGACCCATGGTTTATTGTTTGGATAGAGTTTAATTGTCTTTTTTGGAACACATAAATCCTCACAGAACTGTATGTATCCTGTTACCGCAGACGCAGCTTCATTAATGTCAGAGGTGTCCATGATGACATCCCAGTCGGTGCTGTCCAGGCATCCACGCAGGGCTGCTATTGAGTCAGCAGACCAGCATTTAACCTCCCTTGTCTGGACCTTTTCGCGTCGTATCAGGGGCTGGTATGCTGGTATGAGCCGGATCATATTGTGTTCTGACTTTCCTAACCCTGGCAGGGCTTTGGCATAGTATGCTTTTTCTATGTTACCATAGCACAAATCAAGCCATACTGATGGTAGGTTGGTAACAGTTCATTTAGACTGCAGAGGTTGAAGTCTCCCAGGATAAACTTTGCTGCATCAGGGGATTTTGCCTCTGTCTGTGCCACCAGATCATGTATGATTTTGCCCGCCTCCTCTGTGTCAGCAGAGGGTGCAATGTAGACAATAAAAATACAGACCTGGTTTATCTCACGGGGAAGGTAGTATGGTCTAAGGTTCACTGCTAAAATTTCAAGATTCAAGATTGGTTGCAGTACTTGTTGTTTATAAACATTGCCACGCCCCCTCCCTTGCTTTTACCGGAGCTCGCGTTGCCGTCTGCCCGAACCACAGAAAACCCCTCCAGGTCGAAGGCAGAATCAGGGTCCGTTTCGTTGAGCCATGTTTCAGACAGACAGATCAGACAGGACTGACGATAATCCGACAGATATTGCACACTTGCCCGGAGTTCGTCAACTTTGTTCCGTATACTCTGCACGTTGCCAAGCATGATGGATGGTAGTGGCGGTCGAAAAGGCTTTCTCCTGAGACGCATCCGCACACCGCCTCTCCTGCCGCGTTTCCTCGTTTTAGTAGTGCCCTGTTTTCGGCAGACAGCGACTGATGGTGATGATAAAAGTTCATTTGGGATGCGAAGTGAAGTTTCCTTGAGGCTAAGCAATGCCTCTCGCGTGTATATAATCCTGGGTTGTGGTGGCCCAGCTGAGATCCCATTCTCCGACAATATATAATCGACCAGGCTGGCGATCAGAACCCGAATTAAAACAGTTACGCCGGACCTCATTGTGTAGACGTTGTTTTTAGCACTGTTACTGGACTTACAAACGGCAAACAAACAACTTTAAACGGCAAAACAAACAAAGCAAGACAAACGCACTCAACCGTGTCGCCACACTGAGCATGCGCACACTGTTCTTCACTTCCTTCATTCTCCAATCATCCTGTGCTCACCTTGGGCTCATACAGTTTAAGGTATTCCATAGAACCCACTTTTCTAAAGCAAAGTTGGCAGAGATTTATCCTGACGTAGACGATAGCTGCAACCGGTGTGGCTTTGCCTCGGCTGACCACAGTCATATGTTTTTTCTATGTCCAAGATTGAACAATTTTTGGTGTTCTGTCTTCAAAACACTGTCTGACGTCCTGCAGCTGGATCTTCGGCCATGTCCTTTAACAGCCATTTTTGGGGTCCCCCTGGTGCCTCCTGCCCACTCTAGACCGCAGGCAGATGTTATTACTTTTTCTACTTTTCTGGCTCGGAGAAGAATACTTTTTGAATGGAAATCTCTAAAGCCTCCCCTGTTTTCTTCTTGGTTGAGCGATGTTATGTTTTTTCTTAAACTTGAGAAAATTAAATATTCTTTGAAAGGTTGTTTGCACAAATTTGATTGTAGATGGCTCACCTTTATTTCATATTTCAATAAGTTAAGTTCACTCCCTAATTTGTTTTAAATAACACTGTATTGCATTGTCTTGTACTTTTTTAAATATGTTTTTTTTTGTTTTTTTTTTCACTTCAGAATGTCCAAGGATTGTTTGGGGTGTGGGGTGGGTGGGGGTTATAAATGTTTCATGTTTGTTTGTTTGGAAAAATAACTAAAACTCAATAAAATTGTTTATGGAAAAAAAAACTTTGAAACGAGGTGAAATTAAAAGGAGACAGTGGCTTCATTTCTTCACCCCCCTTTGAGATTCAATCTAACCTTTTCTCTCATTCTTCACTGTTCCTCTTGCTGCTTGTAAAAAAAGACAGAAAATAAACAACTCTGGCACTAAAAATAGACGCAAACTTGTTTTCCCTTTCTCACAGAATTGGCCTTCCAACCGCCCGACTTCTACTCAGCTATCACTCGGACCTTCACCTTCAAGCCTTTTTCTCTTTTGTCTTGCCAAACCTTCCATCTCCCTATGACTTTCACTTGATATAGATACTCTGTCCTGTCTCTAATGTCTTGTGCTCAAACTTATTCAGCCATCTTCCTTTCACTTCAAACTTTCTCCCACCAGCCCATCTCTTTTTTCTACCCCCTCCCTCTCTCCCTCCCTCCCTCCAGTTTTTTCCCTGGTCAGTGTCGGGTCTTGAGAACAGGCCTCGTGCAATAGCAGTTGCCTCCATATTTGGACACACTGATGGAACCGTGGGATGAGGCTCTCACACACAGTCCTCCTTCAAATACCCTCCCATTCCTCCCTCTCTCCCTCTCTCTCTCTCTCCCCTCCACCCATCTATACCTCCTCCCTTCCCCTTTGTTGTGCCATCCCCTCTCATTCCTCCCTTTCAATTTATTTCAACCTCCTTTATATCTCCATTAAATGATACTCTTGGGATTGAATAAAGACTATGGGCAGCTGTATTATAATGTACATGTCCACTGATCCACCAGGCTGCCATCAATGTATGATGTGCCATCATTAGCCATGACTTCAAACACAAGACCTTCGTCACATGGGTTATTGAGAAGTGGTTCTAGCTGTAGCCAATTTCAGGAGATTGAGTGGCTGGAAAGCAATGAAAAACAATACTGAGTTCACAGATTCCAAAAAATCTGGTGAAAGTAGACGCGTTTCTATTTGGCTTGGTTTTTTTTTGTCAAATATAATGGCATGTATTGGAAAGAGGATTCAAAAACAACAGATTAATTGAGAATTGGAATGGATCTTCTTATTGTTTTTTTACTAACATTACATTTGTCTAATAAAAAGAAAATGGATAAATAAAATGCATATATTAACTCTCTTTTCCTAATCATCTGTTTTTGGATGGATCTGTAATCTGAAAGTCCTACAAGTGTCCGTGTGTATGTGTGACATGTAGTGCAGTGGGTTGACAGGAACTGTGACGCACTCCCAGTTTCACTGCGTCACTCCGATAAACACACACACACACACACACACACACACACACACACACACACACACACACACACACACACACACACACACACACACACACACACACACACACACACACACACACACACACACACACACACACACACACACACACACACACACACACACACACACACACACACACACACACACACACACACACACACACACACCTGTTAAACGCCATTTAAGTGTATCACTTCACAGAGGCTCTGAGTTTCTCTCAGGGAGGCTGTCGCTCAGCCGCAGAGGACAGTCCTTGAGGAAAACATGACCAACCTTGGTCCCTCTGCAAAGGGGACACCGATGAGGATGTATGCCATGGATCCACAATGCCCCTTGTCAACTGCACACATATACGCAAGCACACAAGCCCCAAGTTAGACCGTGGGAAATCCTTGGGAAAGGGTCGTGAACCGAAAATATTCTCCTCCTTCCCTATTCTGTTCTTACTTTAATGTCACAGAACTCTATATCTTTCCACAGACCACCAGGGAACAGTGCTCGGTACTTTTCATTTTTAGACAGACATTTCAAATATGTTGTGCCAAAATTCTGCATCTGAAATAACATTAGTCCAGTAAAAAGTGTTAAATTGTAGGCAGTCGACTTCAGAGAGAGGGTCACGTGATGCGAAGAGAGTAGGAGAGCCAGCTCAGAGCTCCCAGACTAAACACTTTTCTGAAAAATTTAGGGATAGTTTTTCACTGCTAAAACAGGCTGGCCACAGAGATAATGTCGCTGCGTGACTTTTGGACAAAGACACCAGACAGTGGAAGGGTTCTGCGACCAGTAACTCGAAGCAATCCGTCTGGCTCAGAGACCAGGAGTATGGACAACATGGCGGACGGCGATGAAGTAGATAGCTTAGCCACTAAGATAAGTGAAGGAGTGTTTGCCAGGCTCAGCGCCAGCCTAGATACTAAACTCGACCAGAATGCCAAATCAGTGAGCTCGGTGTGTGAAAGTGTCAAAGTCGTTGAGAAGAGGGTAGACGCCGCGGAGCAGAGGATTTCCGACACGGAAGACACATTAACCCAGTTGCTAGCTAAACTTGAGCGCACCGAGGCGCGGCGGAGCGAGGCTGCCAACAGGCTGGATGATCAAGAGAACCGGTCCAGACGTAACAACAACATAAAGATCGTCAACCTGCCGGAATGCACGGAGGGGGCCAAGCCAAAGAATTCTTTGAAACGTGGTTACCAAAAACCCTGCACCTCACAG
Source organism: Ammodytes marinus (assembly GCF_949987685.1). Lineage (NCBI taxonomy): Eukaryota > Metazoa > Chordata > Actinopteri > Uranoscopiformes > Ammodytidae > Ammodytes > Ammodytes marinus. Next base: position 33,670,150 of record NC_137235.1, read on the forward strand.
TGAAAAATGGTCGGATAAAGACAGACAGATGCCACCGGAGCCCCGGACAGCTGCGGACGGAGCCTACTACGAGGCCGAGGATCGTGTACATCCGTCTCCACAACTACGCGGTTAAACAGATGATCATGCAGAGCACACGAAACATGGGTGAAATCACTGTCTCTGGCAACCGTATACATTTCTTTGAGGATTTTTCACCCGCGGTGGATAAAAAGAGGCGTGAGTTTCTGGAGGCAAAGAAGTCATTCCGAGCACTGGGGATTCCCTACAGGATGCTTTTCCCTGCCGCGCTGCGCATCGCACATGACAACAAGGTCCAGCTGTTCAAAACTCCAGCAGAGGCAAAATGAGGTGAATAAACAAAAACGGACTGTGCCACTGTAAAGTTTAAGCTACTTCTAATGTAAGATGCCAGTGGAATATGTTTTTCTGTTATTTTTTTTTCCCCTTACTTGTGCTATTAGCCTTTATGGCCGAATGATCCACTGCTCTCTTGGTTATTACATTTTATCCACTGATTTAAGTATTCCTTACTGTGGACATGCTAAATAGTGGCAAGGGTTTATTATGTAACCTATCTCTCTATTTTATTATTATATTTTTTTTTATGAAACTCCGTTTGTGCAAGTAAAGTGGTGTACAGTGAACCACAACTATCCCTTTAAGATGTGTTTATACAGCAGAAAGTTTGGGAAGCTTTGTTCAATCCTACAAGTTTGTTTTCGACGTTAATGGAAGAAAAGAGGTTAGAGTTAAATAGGGCTCACATGTGCCCTTTAGCTAAGTTAATGTTACAGCAGGTGTATGTGTACTTAAGTGTTTTCTCATTATTAAGTGTTTTTTGTTGTTTTTTATTTCCCACCACCACCATAAGGGAATATTTACGAGAACTAATCAGACTGGGGTCGGCTGTAGATGTCCAGAACGTTGGTGGGGGACACTGTATCTCTATGACAAAAATAAATGTCAGGAATGAATAACATCAAGTTCTGCACACTAAATGTAAAAGGAATCCATCATCCTATAAAGCGGAAGAAAATACTCAGCTTTCTCAAAAAAGACAAGGTGCAGATAGCTTATATTCAAGAAACCCATTTAGTGGATAAAGAACACATGAAACTTAAGCGTGATTGGGTAGGCCAGGCTTACTATTCCTAATTTTCTTCTAACAGTAGAGGGGTTGCTATTTTGATCCACAGGGCCATCCCATTTGTACTCGACACATGTAAAAAGGATCCAGGCGGCAGATATGTCCTTGTTCATGGCACAATTTATGGTGTGCATGTTACTATGATGAACATATATGCCCCTAATACACCTTCCCCTTCATTCTGGACAGGTATAGCAGCAGTCTTGGAGGAATATAAATGTATTTTTACAGTGCTAGGGGGCGACTTTAACTGTTGTTTAAACAATAAGCTAGACAGAACCCCTACAGATACAAATAGAAAAACAAATACAGGTGCTTCCCTAACTAAAATGTTAGATGACATCTCACTGATAGATGTCAGTGAGATGTGTTTTGTCCAGTTTACCTGGAAATGATGATTAGTGAAACAACACCTGGTATGCAGAGATGGCGATTCCCATCATACTTATTAAAAGACAAGGAATTTAGGAAAAAGATGGAGGCGGAAATAGATATTTTTTTCGATATCAATGACAACAATGAAACTAATCCGGACTTTCTCTGGGAATCTACCAAGGCTTACATCAGAGGGTTCACTATATCATATATGTCACACAGAAAGAAAATGTTGCAACTTAAGCAAAGCGAATTGGAAACGGATCTAAAAAAGGCGGAGTGTGTTCACAAATCCAACCCAACTAAAACAAACCTCATTAAAGTACAGACTATTAAAGCAGCACTGAACTCAATTTTAAATGAGAAGGCTTCCAGGTCATTATTTTATCAAAAACAGTGACTTTACGAATATGGGAACAAACCAAGTAAATACTTAGTACGTCTTATAAACAGTAAACAAAATTATAATACCATAGTAGGGATTAGAGATGGGACCGGGAAAAGGCACTTTGACCGCAAAAACATTAGTTCAGTAAAACGTCTTGTCGCAATTTTGCGACTTTGGCGCTTAAAGGGTTAAGAACACTAATCACGTTTCGTGGTGGGTCAGTAAGGAAACTGAAAGTAGATATAATATCGCCAATAGCCTGCCCTATATCAATAAAAACAGACGGCCAAAACAGCGTCCAAATGAGCTAAAATCCTAAATACAATAAACAGTAACATGGCACACTTATTTTAAGGTAAGCTTTAATTGATTATTAATAAATTTGTTCACACGTTTACATGTTTTGAGGCGGAGGATCCGACGCACTCTGCCCGGCTGCTGTCAGCTGAGCCGGTGTGGAACACAGTGCGGAGGTTCTAGTGTTAACCACGGTCGAACATACTACCATAGCCTATACTGATTTTAAAAAAAATATATAGAAAATATAGAAACAGCGGAGGAGATTAAGATTAAGATTGTTTCCAGCAATTATTTTCTTCATGAATTTGTGGCAGTTCCATGCGCAACAGGGATGTCACTTGTGTCCGTTTTACGCATGGTGCTTTAACGGAAGGATATGTATCGGTCTGTATCTCTGGCGATGCCACAGCGATCGCAGGGACTTTCACTTGTGTCATTAAACTTATAAATCTGACTGTATTTCATATCAAAGGGACACAGCGATGACTGTATTAAATATCAAACTGATAAAAACGATCCGGACATCGCATCCATTCAGTTAATGCAAGTCAGTTAGATGACTAAAAAGTACTTGTTCATATAGTTTGAACACTTTGTGAATCAGAGTGAATGGTATTCTGCTAAAATAGCCCACTTTAAATATACGTGATATACACTATATACAGTTGGATCATTTTTAACAGTTAGTTATTAAATACAGTCATCGCTGTGTCCGTTTGATATGAAATACAGTCCGATTTATTAGTTAAATGACACAAGTGAGAGCTAAAACATCCCTACGGTATCACCCGTGTGTGAGTATGTATATGCAGTCCCGATCGCTGTTATAATATAGTCAGAGGTGGAAAGAGTACAAAAATATTCTACTCAAGTAAAAGTATGATTACTTGGATGAAATTTTACTTAAGTAAAAGTAAAAGTACTGGTCTAAAAATCTACTGAAGTAAAAGTGAAAAAGTAGCTGATTTAAAATGTACTTAAAGTACAAGTTACTAGTTACTTTTTAACAGCGGGAGGGGGCAGGGGTCTCTTCTGTGTAGGGCATTCTATAGGCTATACAAGGGGATATAAATCTCAAACTAGTTTTGTTTAATTAATGCAACACTTTTACAAATTAAAGTGCACAAATTAAACAAATCACGTCACCACACATGTATGGATGTATACTGTGTCATTATACTTTAGATAAGCAAATATGGAGCAAATTGTCTGTTAATGGGGGAATGGGAAAGTAACCGGTCTACAGACCTAAACAGACTGCAGCTGCAGTTCTAATAATGTAATTGTGTACAATTGATCTAAACCATGGACATTGCAAGGTTAGGCTGCTCGATGTTGACAAAAATCATAATCATGATTATTTTGATTGACATTGTGTAATCACAATTATTAGACAATTATTCATTGATTTAAGAACTGCAACATGCACTTATTTAACATTTGAAACCATGACTTTTGACTTTAAACATATCCTAATTGAACTGAAAACAAGGAAAATGCAAATAGGTAATATAATAAGTAAAACATATTTTTTATAATTAAATAAAATAAGTGTTAAATCAAAATAAACCATTGCAAATGTTGTTGATAGGGCACTTCTTTTGCTAGCAAGAATGTGAGGGCATATTTTAATGTATATCTCATGGAGCTGGTTGGATAAGCAAGTTGCATTGTGTAGGCTACAGTGTTCTTAATTGATGACTGTTGTGGTGGCAAGAGTCAAGGAGCTTTAAACTTCCTGTGTTTTTTATTCCATTATTGCTTGGTCATAGACCACTTGGATTTGACTTAAAGTGAGTAAACTAATTGGTCGTGATGTTTTGAGGTGCGGCTGGGTCACATATGACTTTTTTTCTCTCTCTCACGGTCGCGCATGTCATCTGACTCGCGTGTCCGCGCGTAACATATCTTGCACATTGTTTCAGTCTATTACTTTTACCTTTGTTCTCGACCAAAGGCTGACTTTCTGCCGTCTTCTGGAAGTTTTTCAAAGCTCCCGGCAACACGCACCGTCTCCATCCTACTCTGCACTGTTAAACTGAAAGCTAGGTGAGGGAGGGGCCGATCGCACGGCTGGATGAAAGGTTTGCTGCATTTAAAAGCCTTCACGTCTTCACGTGCGGTACAATGACAGTTTAACTAAGATTATTTTGTTTTAATGATAGAGGGAAGCAATGTTTGTTGTTATCATTTAGTCGCAATGATCCTGTCGATCATTCTCTGTGTTAGTTTCCGGTATTGTGCCGTAAAAATAAAAGCCCCCCGCGATATTTCTTTTCTTTTCTCTCCTTTCCCTATCTATTTTTTTACTCAGTAACGCAGGTGATATAAAATGTAGCGAAGTACAATACTTAAAAATAAACATACTCAAAGTAAAAGTATAGGTTTTAAAAATCACTTAAAAAATTACAAGTACACGAAACAACTACTCAATTACAGGAACGCGAGTAAATGTAATTCGCTACTTTACACCCCTGAATATAGTTTGCATGTTATTAACGGCTGCGATTCGCGGGTCGCAACAGCTGTTCTAAAACCATCTCTAGGGTTTACAGAGAATGGTCCGAAAAAGAAAAAATATCCAGTGAGCGGCATTTGTTTGGACGTAAAATGCCTTGTTGAAGTCAGAGGTCAGTGGAGGATGGGCATACTGGTTTGAGATGATAGAAAGGCAACAGTAACTCAAATAACCACTCGTTACAACCAGGGTAAGCAGAATACCATCTCTGAACGCAAAACACGACCAACCTTGAAGCAGATGGGCTACAGCAACAGAAGACCCCACCGGGTGCCACTCCTGTCAGCTAAAAACAGGAAAACGAGGCTAAAATTCTCACAGGATCACCAATGTTGGACAATAGAAGATTGAAAAATCATGCCTGGTCTGATGAGTCTCGATTTCAGTTGCGACATTCAGATGGCAGGTTCAGAATTTGGCGTAAACAACATGAAAGTATGGATCCATCCTGCCGTGCACCATCAACCATGCCATGTTCAAAGCAAGCCCCAACCTCAGCAATTTTTACCGGCATCCAATAAGGAAGTTACCTACAACTGTAGTAACCAGAAAGTGCCACTGGGGGTGGCGCCAAGATGAGCAGTTTTTCTTTGACTCACTTGTTAGATAGGTTTAATAAGACTTTGAAAACGGCCTATTTACAGCCTGGGCCACAAAACCATTTTAGTCTGTATGTTTAGGTCATATCTCCATGACAACACTGTGGGGGGTGAATTTTTTTGGCCCACGCTAGTTTTTATTCTTTTGGAGGTTAAAATGTATTGGCGCGATCTCTTGAGTGACAGCTCTCCGCCCGTTGTCCCTCACTTTGCCTCGGAGGTATACGTCAGCTATCTCCCTCCCCCCGACGTGACGTCGATTCCCCTTTTCGGCAAGAGGAGTGAGGCGGAGTAAAAATCTCACAAGATGGCGACGCGCACAAACCAGGATTATTGGATGCCGTGTGAATAACTGAGGTCAGCCCGGATGCTACATCCATATTATTTACTATCTATGGTTCAAAGTCACCTAAACCCCCTTTCTTCCCCATTCTGATGCTCGGTTTGACTTCAGTACATTGTCTTGACCACGTCTAAATGTATAAATGCATTAAATTGCTGCCATGTGATTGGCTGATTAGCTTTTTGTTTTTATAAGCCATTGAACAGGTGTACCTAATAAAGTGGCCGGTGAGTGTATATATATTCAGTACTTAATGTGATTATTGCCAAAAAAAACAAAGAAAAAATAAAATGTATAGGCAGTCAAGTAAATAAGGCATTGATTCATAATGGCAAGCGGGGCCGGCGGCAGCCAAGGGGCGAGGGTGGGCCTGCCCGCCCAAATGTGCGCCCTGCCCACCCAATCAAAAGTGAAGAGGTTTATTTTAAATTTTTTCAGCCAATTAAAATATGGCTATTTAGTTTACCAGGACCATTCCTAGCTTCTGATTAGGTGGGCACGGCGACAGGCACCCATCACCAGTTTTTCTGTGGTCAACGCAGTCTCTCCTTTGCAAAGGCAGTTAGCAGGATACTCGGCAACTTTTTTCACACGTTAAGCTGTTCTTTCTGTTAGTAAATGCCGTTCGCAAAAAATCATCACTACAGCAAATGTACCAAAAAGCAGTCGCAGAGATATTGCAAGGGCAAAAAAATTCCGCTGTTGCTGTTTTATTGTTTTGTTTGGGGGGGGGGAGCTCACTGACAATTTAAGCTTAGGGCACCCAAAAGCTTAGCAGCGGTCCTACACACACACACGCGCACACGCACGCACGCACGCACGCATGCACGCACACACACGCGAAACCCACTCGGCTATCACTAAATACATAAGAAACAGAGACCTTCCCTTTTCATTATTAAATAAACACATGCATACAGACAGGACAGATCTAGGATAAGAGACAAAGGGATGATTGAAGTGATTTAGAAGAGGACACTACAAGCCTAGGAAGGGCAAATTAATACTATGGATAGGGAAGAAAATGTAAACTGTGAAAATTGTCACTGCAGAACTCCTGTGCTTTTTTTTTTTAACCCACTGTGTTCTTTATCAGAGGTAAAAATCTGCACCAAAAGTAACATCTCTACCCGACACCTTCCCTGCATTCCGAATCGCATACTTCCACTATTTAGTATGGTAGAAAAAAGATTTAGTATGTCCCGATTCTTGTGGCCAGATTGAGAATAGTAAGCAAGACCCGGATGTCTACTACATCCGGCCAAGATTTTTAGTGTTGAAAACAGCATCCTATTTGGGCGATTCTGACCCATAATTCAGTGTGAACCTGAAGTGACGTTACATCGACGAAGCCTCCATATGTAAACAAACGGTGATGCGACGGATATAAAAGCAAGAGGCAAGATCAAGGCGCAATGTTATGATGAAATAAATAAGTAAAAGTATGTCCAAAGTGTATGCCTACTGCATCCTAACTAGATTATTTTTATCGTCAGATGTAGTATGTAGAATAGAAAAAAGAAAGAGTATGGGATTCGGAACGCAGGGTACGTGTTGTATTGAAAGCCATTCATCTGAAAAGCGTCTGTGTTGGTCTCATTTTCTTAGCTTGTCACTCGTTTGTCATTGCCCTAATCTCAACCTTACTTTTTTCCCCACACAGGCTAATAAACTCTTTTTCCCTCTCTTCTTCTAAGCACTTGGGCTATATAAACCAGTGCAAAGGAAGCTCATGTTTCTTTTAACAGACTTGTGGCCGCACTCTGTATCTATTATACACACACACACACACACACACACACACACACACACACACACACACACTTGTAGAGAGGGCCAGCTGCTGCTGACACACTGGAACATACAGCTGTCACAAAAGTAGAATGTTAAACAGTTGCAATATTACATACATACACACGACACACAGAAGGCAAATGAGAAAAGTTGTGTGCAAACCTAAAAAATTAAGTTTACAGGAAGGCCATGACCCAGCCTTCACGCACATACTGTACATGCAGAGGGCATACAGGGCAGAGTTCAACATGCAGAAAAAATGGTAGAAGAACATTGTATTGTTATTGTATTTTTCCATCACATCAAGTGTTTATAAGCCGGTTTTATCTACTTATTGTTGAAATGGTTGCATGGTTTAGCTACACATTCTGCTGTCAGGGCAACAACTACTGTTGGTTGGTGCCAGTGAAGAAAATCCAAGTCACTTTGCGTGTAATTAAACACAAATAATTAGACCAGGTAGTGAGTGAATCCACCTGTAGCATTTCACATTCCAGTCATTTATTACTGAATGTAATTAGGGCTGGCCCGAATTATTCGAATACTCGTTCGGAAAATTAGTATTCGGAGCTTAAATTAGTATTCGGAGCTTCGTTTTTTTATTTTTGTAATATATATATATATATATATATATATATATATATTAGGGCTGTCAAATTAACGCGTTAATTTCGATTAATTAATCACAGAAAAATTAACGCGATTAAAAAAATTAACGCAGATTAATCGCACTTCTATAATGCCTTTTGACCCGGTGCAAAAGTGGTGCGGAGCTGCACCTGTAGCTCGCCGGGCCGGGCGCGTGGGTTAAAGGGAGAAAGGTAAAGAGAGAAGCAAGAGAAAGGGGCCGACTCAAAGGCTCTATGGACGGTTTATGGGATGCATGAAGGTAGGAAGACATCTTACTTAATTCTCCGCAGTGTCCATGCATTATTGATTTAGTGGGTGCAACAATGTAGGCTAGGTTCTAAACAGTGAGTAGGCCATATCTCTCAATCTTCCTCCAATTTTGTTTGCTAGCTGTCTAGCACCCGCCCCGTGTGTGTGTGTGTGTGTGTGTGTGTGTGTGTGTGTGTGTGTGTGTGTGTGTGTGTGTGTGTGTGTGTGTGTGTGTGTGTGTGTGTGTGTGTGTGTGTGTGTGTGTGTGTGTGTGTGTGTGTGTGTGTCAATATTTTTGCCTATGAGTAGGCTACGAAATGGTGGCAGTGCAGCGCTGTCTGTTGTGGGAGATGGAAAGTCGTAATTTTGTCTGCTTGTTTTTTTGAGAAAATTCGGCGAAAATTAGTTCATGTATAAAGCTGGCTGAGGGGAGGAGACAGAAGTTACGAGAGACGGAGAGCGAGCGCGCGCGAGAGAGAGAGAGACAGAGAAACAAACAGTAGCAGGCTATACAGCTGTTTATAAACAGGTATAAAAGTGTCATAAAAGTATGCGATTAATTTAGATTAATTAATCACAGAGCCTGTAATTAATTAGATTAATTTTTTTAATCGCTTGACAGCCCTAATATATATATAATTTATTTATTTATTTATTTATTTTTTTGCAAGAAGCTAGTACTGCAATATAATATCAAATAATTTTATATTTGGATATAAAAGTTAGTAATATTGTAGTAGTAGTAGTAGTAGTAGTAGTAGTAGTAGTAGTATTGCTCATTTAGGAGGATATTACATCACTAAGTGTCATAGCGCATCCATTACTTCACCTCCGAGCGCGTAAATCTTCAACAAAATATGCAGATACTGTCTGAATCGGTTCCAGGGAGTATATAGGGATTATTAACATTTAAAAAAAAAAAAAAAAAAAAAATTTAATGTTTTTGATGGTGTGCTTTTCTGGAACGAATATTCGCTCGGAAAAACCAACGAATATTCGAAGCCTGAAAAATGGCATTCGGGCCAGCCCTAAATGTAATGCTTCAATGAGTATCCCCTCAACTCACAAATATAATCATTTACTCACAAACATAGCATTTACTATGTTTCCTTTACTATGCATCCCCCGAACACATACACATGCTGGTAAGACTGGACAGACCTGTCAAAAACAGGTGACTCGTCGATTTAATTACAGAAGTTAACTAACACTTGTACCAAAAATAGAAAGTTATATTACACAGGGCTCAAACTGCCAGGAAAGAAGAGTCAAATATTTAGTGTATTTGTTTGTGTGCACTGCACACTACACACAGTGGCGGCCTTAACTATGTTTCACCCGTTTCAATTTATTTTTTTAAATAAATAATGCTTGTGCATGCTACTGGGCCCAAGGGCTCAGGGGGCCCTAAGCCAGAGATACCGATAATAACTTTTCATGTCGCATTGTCAAAGAGCTCTGTCACTCATGTCAATAACAGGGTCCAACAAGGAATAGCCTAAATATAATACTCATTGAAATGTAACAAGAAAGAAAGCACCAACTAGGGGAGAAATACAAAAGCAAGTGCAAAACAACAGCATTAGTAGCTCTGTCTAAGGGGCTTCATGGGGGGCCCAAGGCAGGAATAAGCTTTCTATGTGTAAATTCTATACTGTTCATAAAAAGTAGCTATCCACCTTTTATCTGTTGAAATGGGTCCCTCCATCATATAAGATGGGTCTGCAGACCAATCTACTGAACTGTTTTTGCAGTTGAAGAGTAAAGAGTGCTGCCTGCTTAAGTAAAATCGGAAAAATAGTGTTCCTTCTGCAGCTCAGGATTTGATTTAGCCTCTTAATTTTCGTCTCAAAGTGCACCAGATTGATAGCCTGGAAATCCAGACCCTGCTATCTTGAACGATAGAGGGTCTGGCCACGATCAATGGTCATTTCCAACTCAAGGGGCGGCTCCTACTCGTCCAATGCCACTGCACGCAGTTGGATAGCACTACAACCAATCAGAGCGATGCACAAGGTGACGTATTAAGCCCCGTTCGTTTAGCGAACAGCGGTTTAACTGTTACATTAAACGTTTGCCTTGGTCGGTCGGCAAAACAGAACATTCCTCTTACCTGCTAATGAAAGATTTGAGTGCCGTCTTCCAAATCGTAAAGAGTCGAGGCCAAAGCAGTCTCAAACTCACACAACATATCCGCAGCCATCTTTGATGTTTACTATCACGGCTTCGACGTCGCATGCACGTCACTGTCGTCATCCGGTTACGTCCGCCCCAGAGCACCATACAAAAGGCTCTGGCGCGCCCATATTAGATGGAACCAATTGAAACGTGAGTCAGGATTTCTGGACTTTCTGAAAAAGCTTCAATGGAGAGTGTCCAGGCCAACAGGCGCAGCAAATTTAATTTGCCAGCGCCTAGTGGCAGGTCTGGGAATGCCAGGCTACCAGATGCATTTTACTTTAAAAAGGAACACATTTTCTTCCAGGGGGGCCTTGCCCCCGGATCCCCCAACAAGGACCAGGGTCCCATTGAAATGCGCGTTGAGAGTCGTAATGAAAGCAGTGTTTATTTAAGACTCAATATAATAAACCTAATATAAAATATATTTTTTAATTAAAGGCCAGTGGACAACCGATGCGTGGGCGTTTTGACAGGCGGAGCAACAAGCGGGTGCACTCTCGCTTCGTTGGCAGAGCTGCCTACCGTCCGCCTGCGAGTCGACAAATTAATCGACTTGCTTTGCCCCCTTTCTTTCTTCCCACAGCAGAGGTTGAGGTGCAGAAAATGATAACTGCGCTTTTCCTTTATCTGCCGCCGTAATGTTACAGTATTTGCATCCAAGCCCCAATGGTAATACAAATGAGAGGCGTTATTTAAACGCTGTGAATGCGTCTCGGAGGGACTCCGCTCAATGTACAGTTCCTATAGTCGCGCAGTTTGGCACTGTGTTTTCAGGCTCGAGACATTCAATCAGATCGCGGAAGTCTTTCCCATTGAAATCGCTAATGGGGAGAATATCCCCGGTTATTATTTTAGCCACAAACCACAGTTCATCTGCGCGGCGGCTCACTCGCTGGCGAGATCACACGGTGAAACGCTGCTGTGATCGGACGAAGGCATTGTGTGTTTCTAAGGTGATTTAACGTCATAGTCTTAGACAAGCGTTTAACTTATGCTGCATATTTTGCACTGCATTGTTTTTTATCAATAGTTTCAAAAAATGGTCCCACACCGGACTCTTATGTGAAGCTGACACTTCATGGAGAAGTGACACTCCTGCAGCGCGCTCACGACCAGACGTGAACTCACATACACGGTGAAATCTCCCATTAAAAAAACGGCATAACCCCCTGATTTTCGGATTTCTATTCTATTTTTAAAGTCAACTTGACCGCAAGTGGAAAACCGGTTATTCGGTGGACACATTCACATCCCTAATGCATATAGAGAAAGTAATAAAAACAGCCTACCACACCACATAGACTGATCAGACCTTCATCTCTTATTTTTTTTTATGTTTTTCTATACTGTTACAGTATAGATATTCCCTTTAGATCTGGTTATCTTTCTTTATTTTTCTAAGGTATTATAATTATTGACACTAAATTATGAAGAAAAAAAAAGTGTGTGCAGGGCCAGTGAAAATATACAAGGGGCCAGTAAAACTCGGATCCACTGGCCCGGCGGGCCAGTAGGAAAAAAAAGTTATGTCGAACCCTGCGTAAGCACGGCAGAGACGGTGGGAGGGCCCGGCAGAGAGAGGGAAAGGGCCAGCCAGAACGCAGGCTGCAGACACCAATATAGGTCATCCTGAGACCAGAGGAAAATCAGGGTATAGAGTATACAATAAATGATCTGAACGGGTTTTTCAGCAAACATCTAAAAAAATAAGTATTAGGGACTACTTAGACCATATAAAATTGACAGCAAAGTGCATAATATGGGAGCTTTAATATGTTTTTTCCATAATTGTATGTATCTATGCGGAAAAGTCAGTTAACCTGACTGGAAAGGGAGGAGTGGGGGGCCCTGAGAGTATGGGCCCAGGGGCCCATTATCTCATAATCCGTCTATGAACCAAGTGGATTTCACAATCTTATCGCGGGGAGTATGCACAAGCATTCACAGGCATTATTTATTAAAAAAATACAGGAAAAAAAAAAAGTGGGGAGCCCGACACAAGGGTTGCGTTCCCAATAGCATACTCTTTCTTTTTTCTATTCTACATACTACATCCGACGATAAAAATAATCTAGTTAGGATGCTGTAGGCATACTATTGGGACATACTTTTACTCTCTTATTTCATCATAACATTGCGCCTTGATCTTTCCTCTTGCTTTTATATCCGTTGCATCCCCGTTTGTTTTCATATGGAGGCTTCGTCGATGTGACGTCACTTCACGTGAGCATTGGATTGTGGGTCAGAATCGCCCAAATAGGATGCAGTTTTCAACACTAACAATGTTGGCTGGATGAAGTAGAACCACCGGGTACTTCTAACCATCCTAAATCTGCCCACAAGAATCGGGACATCCTAAATCTTTTTTTTACATACTATATAGTAGAAAGTATGCGATTCGGAACGCAACCAAGGTCTTGAAACGGGCCCCCAGATCGTTGAGGCCGCCCCTGACTACACGTGCAATCTAGTTAGGACAGGGTTGGGCACGCTTATCAACACTGAACACACACAAAACACATTTAACTCAGCACATTCTTGAGCATTAGCAATGACACCTTTCTAGGAAAATATTAAGGGTGTGATAAACAAAAGAACATTGATTAGAGAGCTGTGTGGGAGAGAGAATGTGTGAAAGTACAGATTCAGTTAAATAGGTGCAGAGGATGAAAGAAAGTGTTATTATTGGTCTATTAGGACAGAGTGTGCGATAAAGAGCAAGGAGGGAGAAGGAAGACTATTTGTAGAAAACTCCTGCCATCAGTTATTCTAGCTTCCCCATTATACTCTGATAGATCCTTAGCACTGGCTGTCACTGTTAAATTATGATATAGGGTCTACACTGTCCTCTCTTTCTGAAGCACACACTGCATTAATGGTAATGGAAAAAAGATGTAGCCTACCTGATATAATATTGCAAAAGAGCATCATGTAAGTACAGTGTGTGTGTGGAAAAAAAACACTGATGCTTTATAATTTTTGAATTGGTTTCAACTGAAGATAAATTAATTTAAAAACATTTTGACTGAGAAAAACCCTGCCTGGTGCGTAAAGCCTCGTTTCCACCGAGCAGTGGGGCTTGGTTCGGCTCAGCCCGCTTTTATTTGCGTTTCCATGGTCAAAAGTGTGGGTGTGTTCCAAAATAAGCGAGCTGAGCCACTCTATTTTCAGCACCCTTCCGTTTGGGTACTGAAAGCGGCCCGAAAGGGTGCCAAACGGCCGGAGATACACCGTGCAGTCCGTCGATTGGTCTAAAACAATTTCCGTGTTAAACCTCCGTGTGTGTCACCTCAGCAAGAGTGAAGAGTGTAGTGTTTAGCAAAAAAATTACGGCGCGCAGCTCTGTTTATTGTGTTGCGTTTTTCCTCTTGATTGAATTCTTCAGCGGGCTACACTGTGTTCCGCTGCTACGATGGCACCATACCATCGTTTCCACAAGTTTTTTTTTTTTTTTTTTTTTTTTTAACCTTTATTTATACAGGTAAATCCCATTGAGACAGAAGACTCTTTTACAAGGGAGACCTGTTTTCCTTTTCCCACGTTACCATTCACACACACATTCATACACCGATAGCAGGCTAACTATCGACATTCACACGAGGCAAGGTGGGTGAAGTGTCTTGCCCAAGGACACAACAACCATGACACAGGTGGCAGGGCGGAGATCGAACCTCCAACCCTTTGATCATCAGCCGACCCGCTCTACCAACTGAGCCACAGTAGAGCGGGTCGGGTCGGAGTGGTCCGGTAATTTTGGCTTTCCATTTGCCAAAAGTTGGGTAGGGTGCGGATATAAGCGAGCCTAACCGCTCTAAGCCGCTTCTATTTTCGGTACTCCTCCGTTGTGGTACCAGCCGCCTGAAAGGGTGCCGAAAAGGTGGAGCTATACACTGCGTCCGTTGATTGGTTCGAAAGAATAATTTCCGCCGTGTGTAGTCACCTCGGCAAGAGTGAAGAGAGTTTTGTGTTTTGGCGAAAAACGTGAGCGCAGCACTGTTTGTGTATGGTGCTTTTCCTCGTCATTAAATTAAATCAGTTGGCTACACTGTGTCCCACTGCTACGATGTCATGTAGCTGCCGCAACCAGTGCTGTTCGCTCACAGTCTCTGTCGGCTTGCACCGAGCCGTCTCTGTGCATTTACCGGCGTAATACGCTCACAACACGGGCCGAATAAATAAAGAAGCGGCTGGTTTGACCAAGCAAAAACGACAGACCGCTGGCTTGACCACAGTTGTTCCACAGCCCGATAGTTTGACCCATATGCTGGCGACGGCTATTGCATTACAGCCTAAACCCCGCCCTACCAGTAAGGGTAGGGTCGGCGGTGGAAACAACACAGAGATTCTTAAAAGCGAGATGTCCCGCTCTGAGCCGCTTCAACCCGACCCGCTCTACTCGGTGGAAACGAGGCGATAGTTACGTAGCTGCCAAGGCCAGCGCTGTTTCCTCAGTGTGCCTGTTGGCTCTCCCCGAACCATCTCTGCATTTACTGTAGGCTGAATCCCCTCGCAGTAAGGGAGCATTTTAAATTTAGGAGCGGCTGGTTTGACCAAGCAAAAATTATAGATAAGACGGATTAGAAAACAATCTTTCCAGGTACCAAATGCATATGTTATTTATTGTTAAATGGTTGCGATGAATGTAGAGAGTACGCAAAAAACATGTGTGTGGTCTTTTTACAGCAATAAACACTAGCTTACCAGTTTGTAGGAGACTTTATAAATCAATGCTGTAACATAAAATTATTGTTCCGAATAAATGGTACATATATTTACATTGTTTTGCCACACTCACCCATTTACCAACACACACACACACACCAATGGCATAGTAAAAAAATAGGTTTGATCTGTATCCAGTCCATAATTTTTTCATTTAGAGTGATGTTAATAAATGTTCATTGTCCGTTTGCCGTTTCATACAGTCTGGTAATTCTTTAACAACAAGGGATGAGTTTTACACTTGTTTTCAATAAAGCCAACACCTTTGTAGTTAACACAAGCAGCAACAGCTTCTGTGGGTGAACACAGACATAATAAAGGATAGACGCCGCGTTGGCCGCTACTGCCTATTGGCTCTGACGAGCCGTGGGGCCGCCATCTTGAACCGGTCAAACGTTCCAATCAGTGTAGTCTGTTTGACAGGTGCAATGAACTGTCAGCGCATGTAATTAATCATATCTCATTAAATACCGAACTGATTTTCACGCGGTTTTCTTTGCTGCAAAGTGGGCTTAACAGTCATAGAAGATTCTGATATGATATAGCCTAAAGTAACCAGACGTCCGAGATCAAAACGAGGAACATAATCCCCGAAAAGGGGGAAAACGGAGACATTTCCATTTTGACTAGCAATCATACTGAAAAACCTAATGTTGTGTCTTCAAAAACAAAACGGGAACATGTAGTTTTTTCTGTTAAGCCATGGACAGGCAACCAACAATGGGGACGTCTGGTCACCTTTATGATAGCCTATGTGATGATGTAGCCTAGGCTATGATCGGTATTTTGCAAATCACACACTATAAATATGATAGAGAAGCAGACACAGATAGGAGCATTAACGTCAGCTATTTTAATAAGTTGAATAAAAAATATATGATTAAGGATATATAAATATACATAGCCTATAAACAATAATAGAATACATTAGATACATGACAGTTGTTTTAGGCCTATGGTAGAAGACTTAGAAACAGCTTCTTTCCACAAGCCATCACTGCACTGAACACAAACGGGCACTGAAACACACACACAAGGACAATGTGAAATAATTGTAAAACAAGTACAGACACATTATCTATTTATTTAACTTACAAAAGCTCACTGCTAGAAAACTTGGTCTGCTGCAACTCTCAGCGCTTTTAAATCAAGTCTGAAGACTTTTCTGTTTAAATTTTGACCTGTAATTTTATTTAAAGGTTTTATTTCTATTAATTCGCTTTTCTAATGTGTATTGTGTATTTTAATCTTGCCCCTGTAAAGCACTTTGAATGTATCTGAATTGTGCTATATAAATAAACTTGCCTTGCCTCGCTACCACTAGTCACACTTCAAAAACGAGCCTTAAGAACAATCAATAAAGCAGGATATTATGATGACACAACCTCCTGTTTTTACATTTATGTAGGCCTATCATAAGGTTTGATGACCTGGTTGACTATCAAGTGGCACAAATCATGTTTAAAGCAAGAAACAAACTGCTACCAGCTAATAGGCCTATTCAAAAACTGTTTTTTGACAGAGAGGGGGAATATAATTTGAGGGAAAAGTTACATTTTAAGACACCAGCTGTTTGCTCGACTTCAAAAAGTCAATGCATTTCAATTGGTGGTGTGAAACTGTGGAGTGGTATGAGCACCTAGCTAAAGCAATGTCCAAACATGATCCAGTTTTAAAAAAGCTACAAAGCAATTATTTTCAAAAGCTACAGGGAGGCATCTTGTTTACTATCACCGAGTGGGGACATTTGTTTTCATCAGTTTTGACCGGTCCAAGATGGCGCCCGCATTTCTCGCGCTCAACGCGGCGTCTATCCTTTATTATGTCTATGGGTGAACAGACAAAGAAGAGAGCTCAACGTACAAAAAACACAAACCCTGCTGACTGCAATGTTTTCCCTTTCCATGTCCTTATGTGTTGAACTGCTGCAGTTTGATCTCAGCCGTAACATCATTACGAAGAGCTAAACACTGCTGCTGTATTGGATATTAGTGAAGAGGAATTTTAAATTCTAGACCAATATAAAAACTGCTTTTTACTGGTATATGTAAACCCAGTTTGGACTAGGATTAGTGACTTATAACACATGAGTGTTATAAGTCACTAATCAATCACCCCTTGTGCCTGGCACAAGGGGTGATTGTCACGTCTAGGGTAAGAACATAAGTTCTCGCTAACATGCTGCAGGAACAAGAGAAACAACAATGAAGCTGATTAACACAACAAATCACACTCCTTCTCTATCTCCTTCACCAGTACATTCCTGCCTGGTCTCAAGTCGTTGCTCTCCTTTCACATTTTTCTTTTCATTCTGTTATGACACACAGCGACAGAGACACGCAGACAGACACACTTGCAGGACCACCCAGTCAAGCGATTACAGTCAAACTTTGAACCTTGTAGTGACAGCGTTTCTGAAAACCAATGAGGGAAAAGAGTCGCTAAGGGCAAAGCAATACCATGTTGGGTTACAGGCCTCAGGTGCAAACTGTCTCCTCTTTAAGGGGCACTTTACACTGTGAAAACGTGACAGTTTTCCAGTTTTTGGTTTAAAAAAAAACCCCGTTCAGACACAATTTATCTGACATCTTCACCCGTACACAAGTTTTCAGAGGAAACGGGCCGAAATCGCTGTAGCAGCAGTGCCAAGCCAATAGTCAGCGGTGACACAGCCTAGTAGATAGCTCTTCCGGTACAATTTGATGCATAAAACCTTACTGTAACCGAAAATTAATGCCACTAACGTTCATAAAGGGGTTGGTGTAAGCTTGGGGTTACAAATATTGTAAAAGACAAGCTTTCTGTTCTCTTATTTCACCGCATTGAACTCGTAAAAACAGAAGACTTGCTGATAGTGAAGGGGCTTCGTGAGCCTAACAGGATACCTTCCTGTTAGGCGTACTTCAAAATAAAAGTCAACTCACGTGTGTCCAGTGAAATGCTATTAATGTTTAGCCAGTGAAATGCTTTTACTTTGAAGCCGTAGCCTTAATGCTCCGTTTGTTGAACAGTAGCCGCTAGCTTAACCGCTGCACGCTGATAGTGTTTTTTAATGTAGAGAGAGCCGTGTCCCTGGCATATAGAAGTGACACACGTTTATTTAGCTAGAAAAACAGGCAGAGCACAAATCTTTCCCCAGCCAAAGTGGCGGGTGGTCTCAATAACTTACTGCGGTAATCGCTTGGACTAAATTGGCGAGTGTTAGCCTATATTTTACACTCTCCGCTGATCACAGTGATGGTGCTGTGGAGACACCGTTCATGTTGTCTTCTAACTTTATAACTCGCTTGTGGGTATTTTGACAGCAAATGTTATAGACTACGCATGTGTGAGGGTGGAGCCGTGACGTCAGCGTTATCAGGGGAAATGGTTTCGGTGTTTACAGGAAACCAAAACCGTTAAGTTTTCCAAAAAATCCTCTCTGGGAGGTGATCTCAAAAACCTGCGGTTTCATGCCTGCGTTTGCTGTTTTCCTGTAAATGATATAGTGCAACCGCGGGAATTTTTCCGCGTTTGCACCGTTTCGTGTTGTCGTGTAAAGTGCCCCTAACTTTATACTGAGCATTGCTCTTGTACAAACACATATATAACACAGAGTTGCACACCAACACATGCACTTTGTTTGATTGGCCGATGTACCACTGTGGCTCTCTCAACGAAAGGTGAAAATCTGAGGAGATGAGAAATATAAAGCAGCAGCAGGAGCAAACTCACTGCTGTAATTCTTAACAGATCAACCTCTTCTTCCTCTCCTCACGTCATCATCAACTATTCAGTGCTAAATATGCTAATATTTTTGACCAGTAAAAGTAGTGTTAACTTATAACATTATCAATGGCTCTGATCCATACAAGTATCCCAGTAAGTCAAGACAGTCGCCCTGCGTTCCGAATCGCATACTTTCTTTTTTCTATTCTACATACTACTTCTGGCGATAAAAATAATCTAGTTAGGATGCAGTATGCTACAATTGGGACATACATTTACTTATTTATTTCATCATAACATTGCGCCTTGATCTTGCCTCTTGCTTTTATATCCGTCACATCCCCGTTTGTTTTCATATGGAGGCTCCGTCGCTGTGACGTCACTTCACGTGTGCACAGGATTATGGGTCAGAATTGCCCAAATAGGATGCTGTTTTCAACACTAAAAATCATCAGTAGATGTCATCAGTAGACATCCAGGTACTTCTAAAATCTGGCCACAAGAATCGGGACATCCTAAATCTTTATTCTACAATACTAAATAGTAGAAAGTATGCGATTCAGAACGCAGGGAGTGTTCAAATATACCAGCAGCATGCACAACAAAACCGGCTATAAAGTAAATTTAGCCTTCATTGCTTTTATTTACAATCATGCTTTCCCTACTGTAACATTTCAAACAGTCTTCTTTCATTTTTGTCTCATGCTTTTTAAAATATATATTCAGTATACTGTATATCTATCTTGTATTGATGCTTTTATGTCTGATGTTAAATACTTATGCCCAGGGCCGCCTTTATGCACGGGCTTACTTGGGCTGAAGCCCCAGGGCCTGTGAAGATTTTTTTTTTACTGTCAATATAGGCCCCTGATCTAAGAAGGCCCCGAACATTGTAATTTAAAACAATACATTATTGACTGGCTCATGATAGGCCCCTAATCTTCTTAGGAGGGTGGGGGGGGGGGGGCGTACGGAGATCAGGGACCCACCAGTAAAGAAAAAGGAAAAAAAAAAAAATCACATTATTTTTGGCCTATGAAGATCAAGGGGCCTATCGTTCACCAGTAATGTTGTTATTTTTGTTTAAATAACATTGTTCAGGGCAACGCAGATCAAGGGCCTATATTGAGTTGAGCCATTAAAAACAAAACGAAGAATTCAAAGAGAGAATTAGTTTTGGGATAAGGGATTATTTAAAAAAAATGTAATGCTGACTGACTGGATTTTCGTATATTTTTGTTTCTGCTTTTTGGTATTTCTGTGTCTCCAAATTATTCCAGAAAATAGCTCACATAGGACACAATTGATTTAGCCTTAGTTTTTCTCAAAGTGCACCAGATTGATAGCCTGGAAATCCAGACCCTGATATCTTGAACGATAGAGGGTCTGGCGACGATCAATAGTAATTTCCAACTCAAGGGGCGGCTCCTACTCGTGCATTTCAAATGCCACTGCACGCAGTTGGATAGCACTACAACCAATCAGAGCGGTGCACAAGGCGACGTAAGCCCCTTTCGTTTAGCGAACAGCTGTTAAACTGTTAAATTAAACGTTTGCCGTTGTCGGTCGGCAAAATAGAACATTCCACTTACTTGAAAGATTTGAGTGCCGTCTTCTAAATCGTTAAGGGTCGAGGCCAAAGCAGTCTCAAACTCACACAACATATCCGCAGCCATCTCTGATGTTTACTATCACGGCTTCGACGTCGCATGCACGTCACTGTCGTCATCCGGTTACGTCCTCCCCAGAGTACCATATAAGGGGCTCTGGCGCGCCCGCCAGATTTCTGGTTTTCTTGATAAGCTTCAACGGAGCGTGTCCAGACCAACACGCGCAGCAAATTTAATTTGCCAGCGCCTAGTGGCAGGTCTGGGAATGCCAGGCTACCAGATTGATGCATTTTACTTTAAAAGGTTCAAATTTTTCAAAACACTGTAACCAACCATGTGTGTTTGGTTATTAAAAGTCATTAGATCAGGAAGGGGTTTAAGTACATGTTACCTTAAGTGATTTTGTATTTCATCAATAGAGATATTGTGGTGTAGACAACAAACATGGCTTTAACGCATCTGTATTGTGAGGGGCCACTCACACTAGGGCCGCGGCCCCGTGCCAAAGCTTATTAGCATACTAAAGTCTAGAACGTTTGGCCTAGTGTGACCACGCCAACCGTACTCCAGCACGGAACAGCCCCTTGGCCACGGCCACCTGGGAGAGGTGTGCCGTGGCCAAAGTACAGATGCTAATGAGATGACACGCGCACAAGCAAGCGCACAGGCGGCGTTCCTGACGTGAATTTATTAAGGATGCATTGTCCGTTAACGTCCGCTGCCTTACTAGTCGGCACCAGAATTGCCCAACACTTGGACTTGTAGCTATAATGTGTGAGAATTAACGTGTGTGTAAGCCTAGGTGTGGGCTAATAAAAGAGGGAGAGAGCTAATTAGGTCGGCTCAGAAAGCACAGCAAAAAGGTTTTCGTGTTTACTCACGTTCGTCAGATGATTTTTTTTCTTTTTCCTCCCGTCAGCTGTCATAACTGCATTTACGCATGGCGGTGGAGACGAACCCAAAACAACACACCGCGGCCCGGTGATAAGGAAACAGTATAGCCTACACTAAGGTTTAACAAGAAACTTTATAAAGACACTTAAAAAAACGATCTCTGCCCATACAAAAAGTTCTGACTTGGATTTGATGGAGCGATCGATGTGTACAAAACCATCCGGATACATATGGTCTGATGACGGGCCGTTATATTAATAATAAACAGCGTGCTGCACAAATATGAGACTGTCCACAGCGACCTATTACGTCAAGGCTACATTTAAAAAAAAACAATAGCTTAAGGATTCTCGTTGCTCTAATGTGGAAGTGGAATATATGATGCAAATTTGGCCGGATGAAAATATTCACAAACAGTCGTATAGCCTACAAGTAGACTAAGCTCCAAATCCTAAACGCGCACGGTGACGTAGGCAAGGTGCAAGTGTGCCCAGGCCACGAGCAGTGTGAGCACGGGCCTGCGGGGGGAGGGGGGGGAATCGTGCTGAATCGTGCTGAGCACGGAACAGGCAAACGGCACTAGTGCGAGTGCGCCCTAAGACCACAGCCCGGGGGGGGGCCTATGAGACCTCTCAGCCCCAGGGCCTAGTGGCAGGTAAAGGCAGCCCTGCTTATGCCTTGTTGTTGAACGGTGCTATACAAATAAATTTGTCTTGCCTTTTGGTGCAGTAAAGACAGCCTGGATAAACATGACTGTGAATGTATCTTGTAAAACATTACATGACATCAATGAGGCAGAAAAATGTCAAACATACTTCAAACTCATGACTGCATTTCCAATAAGTTTAACACTTGGATCAAGTGAATAACTGAGCCTTGAGCCAATGAACTACTGACAGTGTATTATGGTCGTCTAAATGTGGAGATTCCATGACTCCACAGGGGAAACCAAGATCGAGGAGAGTGTTTTTTCACCAAAGTTGCCGATCAATGTGAAACTATTGACAAGTCTGCGAAGAAGCAAAAAAAGATTTCTCAACAAAAATTATTGAACTAGCTAAAGAGTGACATAAATGTGGCTGGAGATGGAGGTGATATACCTCCCTATATATTATATAATGATACCTTTACCACTAGACAGTGGTAAAGCCATGTCGAGTGCAAAGCCCATGACCCACTGGGGCTGGCCTGGTTATGGTTAAGGATCTGCCATTTGCCGCTAGTGCATACTTAGGTGACACGTTTGATTTAACACAGACTAACCAGCCTTAGGGCATAGACTTAGCACTGCAACACATTGCACTGGAAGGATAGGTTGCTTTGTACACATGGCTGTATAACGACACAAGACACCCAAAAAAAGAAAGAAAGACATGTATGCAAGCACATATTTGCACATGCAAACACACACATATCACGCATAGAACTGACAAGGTGCCAGTGCCAGCCTATGATACCACTGGAACAGTTCAAGGTCCAAACCTTGAGTCAAAAAGAAGCTTCACCAAATGTCACTATACTGCACTGAAATCTAAATATCTAGACCGTCTAATGCAAAACACCCACAAAACCTTCACGGCCAAATGATAACACTCCACAGGGGAGGACTAACAAGGCATTAATGCAGCTGAGACAGGCAGGATGTAACGACCAGCTAAACATAAAGAACCCAGGGCAAGACACTGCAGTCCTCGCTTGGTCGCCACCATATGACACAAGGAGGAGGAGCCGGGGGCAAAAGGGATGAGTTGACTTCACTAGTTTTTAAAGCCTCAAAATGTAGCAACATTCCCGGTTTACCACCTGCGGTGACAATGCTTGTCTTTAACCCATTGATGACGGCTGCTGCGCGATGCCACATTGGCTCTCCTGCCTGATGCTGCGTCGCGCAGCATTATTACTTTATCTAATTTTCATGGCATTCCCAGCATAGAATGCACTGTCATTGGTTCAAATACACATAAGGTGGGTTTTGTTGATTTTTTTAAGACCACGTGACCACCCAAAAGTTGTGTGGTTTGCCGAAAATCATGTCAATCAAAAAAATTTAAAATTAAAAAATAAAACAAAATAATAAAAAAAATACGCCGGCAGTGTCGGCGACAGAACAGTTAGTGGCGTTTGGTGCGCAGAATCAAGGTCTACTATAGACTACTGACGAAAATCACACAACACATTGCATCTATTTATTAACAATATTTAATAATTTTCTAATTCATCTAATTTTGACGATTTTTTGAAATATTTGTTGGTCTGTAAGTGCTAAGGGAGCATGTTTAAATAAAACCTGTGAACCTTAACTTTTAAATGTATTTTATTTCATGTTTCTATGTGCTACACAGGCTTAGATATTAAGGTTTTGGTAGACTTGACAATTCGTACTATTTTTTCAGAAAACCCTCAGGCATTAAGGACATGCATCCTAGATTGCCATAGTCATCAATGGGTTAAAGCAGGAATATAGCCTAAGTTCAGTTTGATTTTTCCTTCAAGTATCCAACAGTAATTTTTCATTTTAATCTCACCCATTCATATTGAAGAAGTAGTTTTAGTCGGAATCTTTAAGTTTGATGGAACATTGAACATTATCCATTGAAGCGATTTTAACAAACTAGACTGTACTACTGCTGCCTGAACTTCAAATCTTTCTTCGCTTGGTATTGAAATTCCCCACTGTCTGCTAGGGCTGGGCGATTAATTGAATTTCGATTTCGGTTCCAATTTTGGCTTCCCTCGGTCATGAAAACAAGATAATCGTAATAAAACTGTTATTGTGCGGCAAGCCGGGTCATGTGTAGTAAATGCAGCGCACCCTTCTGTCTCCACCTGCGCTCCGCCCCCGCCCGAACACTGTCGCTTTCAGCGATTCCAGTGCAATTGTTTATTCAGCATAAAGTTAAAACGCTCGTCCAGGATGTTACACCGAAACACAAAAGCATTGCGCGTTTGAGGCAGCGTTTCACTCGGTGAAACATGGTGTGAGTGAGACACTGTGATGGCGGTGGGTAACGGTGTCATTCACTGTGAGAACTTGCTGGTGTGAGCCGCCGCGCAGAAAAGCTCTGTGGCTTTACTGGTAAAAAGATAGTCGGGGATTCCTGCACGTTAACGTTGTTGAGGGGAAAGGCTTCCGCTTTCTGATTGCATTTCTCGAGCCTGAATATATTGTGCCATGTCGACAAACTATCTGCGCGACAAGAGCAAATATACAGTGAGACGCACCCCCTCAGTTAGTTTCAGTCTACAGACAAAAAGTTACAACCTAAGCATGGACTTCGTTTAAATAAAGCGTCTAATTTTTATGATCAGCGTTCTGATGCAAATTCTAAAGTCTGAACATTACGTAGATTCATAGCCTACCTCCTCTTATAAGTCGAAGTACAAATCAATGAATGGTTCACAATCACATCCCTAGTAAAATATTAATTTTACTCTTAGATTCGAAGGTTTTACTGATTATTTATTTTGTGTGGCTTTTAGTTGTAGGCTATGTTTGAGGAGCACAATTGGGAGTTTTGTTTATGTAATGTTGAAAGAATTGGCTGAATTTTCATTTTGGTGCATCCCTACAATAAATAATCGTCTTTAATAACCGTAATTACAATATCAATCAAAATAATCGTGATTATCATTTTTGCCATAATCGAGCAGCCCTACTGTCTGCATAGTTAATGCATTTATCCACAGTAGCATGATTCATCCCTGCATATTTGATTAAATACAGACATGTGAGAATTGGCATGTAATGTAGTCTTTACGCCTACGTTCCATGTTCTACACTGTGATGGCCATGAGTATTTGCCGCTGCTTCAATCAATCATAACCCATTAAATAGATGATTTAAAGCCACTACGAGTAACATGGTCCGTTGGCGGCCCCTTTGGACAAAGCGTTAGTATTTTTACGACGCCCGCTGTTGCAAAGCTGTTTTCTAGCTCGTGCCAGGTGTGCGAGTGTCAACTGAGAAGGGCGTAATATAGTGCATATCCGTGTGTTGAAAGTGTGAGGGCACGGACTCTTTTCGGCTCTGTGAGAGTGGTTAGTGACACTGCATCAACTAATGCCAGTCAGTGCTACACACACCTGATTGCAATGAGTTGATGCAGCAGTGTCACCTAACTACTCTCTCTCACGGAGCTGAAAGATTACGTGTCCTCACAGAAAGCGAATGAACGAGAGATGGCAGTTAGTATGGATCACAATGAGGTAATGTGTTTATGTTGTTGAGCAAAACAAACTTTGTGTTAGTACCAACCGCTCATTCATTTAGGAGTAAAACACTGCAGTCTAGTTCTCCTGTGAAATTGTATACACGTTGCTTGGCAACGCCCTCGTCCCGCCCGTAGCCTATATCACTCTCCCTTTTAGCTTTTCTTCAATGCATTTTCTTTTTTTTCTTTGATGGTTCAGCCCCATTATCAGTCATTATGACGACAAATAACTGTCTCAAACAAGGCTCCCGCTCCCCTTCCCTCACCTGTAGGCCTTTCACACCGCCGCAAAATCGGAGCTAGTTCCGGGCTAGTTCGGAGCTAGAACCAGTGTTTTGGTTTCACACCGCCAGAGAGCAGGCTCCGGGCTGTAAAAACCGGTTCATCTCAAACCCCAGGATTGAGCAGGGTTTGAGATAAGAACTGCTTGCGCCAGCGGCTGGGGGAGGGATTATCCTGACCAACCAGACCAACTCAAACCTCATGCCGCCATATTTAAAAACACCGCTACTACGAGACGTAAACATAACATAATTACCGAACGTAGCGATCAAATTGACCGGCGAAAATACGCTGTATGGGTCCTGTTTGCAAAGTAGGGTGACCAGATCCCAATTCACCAGATGTGGGACAAAGACTACGTTTGTGCGGGACAATGTGCCGTTTTTTTTAGCAAAATAAACTTGTGTCACCACCGGTAATGCCAGAGACACGGCTTTCTATATTGAAAAACACTATCTTTAGATCAGCGCGCAGCAGTTAAGTTACAAATAGAGCATTAAGGCTGCGGCTTCACATTAAAAGCATTTCACTGGCTTCACATTAGCATTTCACTGGACAAACGTGAGTTGGCTTTTATTTTGAAGTAACATGAAAGTAAACGCAGAAGCATGCAGCACCTTCACATCATGGACATATAAACACAAAGCCCACTGAGCCGAGCAGCGCGACAAACGGAGACACACACACACACAAAGTGAGAGCCTAAACGTGTAAAAATAAGACGTATTCGCCGCTGTTGTTGTGCTTAAAGCTAGGGGTAGCTTTAGCGTTAGCCACAAGAGCAGCGGCGTCGGGCGACGTACACACACGTTTACAGTGACGTCATGATGTTGCTCTCTTGCCGGCTCCATGGCTGTCTCTGGTCGGTGTGAAACCAACCGGTTCATAACTGGGATAAGGCTGTAACCAGTTTTGAACTCGCCCCAGCACCAGCCCGGAACTGACTCATGGTTCTTTTTGGTGTGAAAGGCCTACTGGAGGGATAGGCTTCTCAAATCGCGTTGCTGCGCCACACTGAAATCTGCGACCAATACGGATATGTGACCAAAGAGCCTGCACGAGCGAACCGAAAATCGGACTTGGTGTGCGACCAGACCAAAAGCAGTAATAAAAACTCTATAAAAACGTCTTTATTTGCACTGATGGTCTTGTTTGCTGTTGAAGGTAATTTATGATTATGAGAGGAAACATGAGGCTGTTTAAAAGATATTTAAATGTTACTCGTAGCTGCTTTAACCACAATGCATTTCTGATACTATTACTTACTGACATAATACAGTAAATTACAAACTGGCTTCATTCGTGGTCAAATTAAGCTTGGTTATTAAGTTGTTTGCGATTAAACGACAAGAGCGTGGTGATGGGCATTTAAAGAGCTAACAGAAAGTGAACAGTTAAAAGCACGCTATCACTGGGCCTGCTGGGTGATGATCCATAGCAAAGCCCTTGACTACAGATAAGACAGACAGACAAACAGCAGCATTAAAGCAATGTTACACAACAGAACAGACCACATCAGGCCTGGGTGACAGGTGAGGGACTGAGGCAATGAATGGGATAACACAACCAGGATGAGGAAAAGCAGAGAGGGAGAGATGTGGAACGTGGAAGGAAAGAAGCCAGAGACTGTGGGGGAAACATGAGTACAGAAAGACAGAAGAGCTAACACACAGAATGCTCAGCTAAATATCTCTAATGCTTAAAGGAATACTTCACCCATACGGAACCGGCCACGTGTGATGTCACGCATGGTAAAATGTAGGGTTAGGGTTAGACAGTGAGACCATAAAACACTCTTTCTGCCTTTTCTCAGGCTAGGATGAACCGATTTCTAACATGTTTGCACATTTATACTACATAGGATCTCAGAGTTCAATACACCTTCATATTTCCACCGGTTAAGAAGGTCTTTAAGAATAAAAGATGTTGTAAAGAATGAAAAACTTTAGAAAGATATTGAAGCAGTCAGACTGTAACCAAGTCTGAAAACCTCAATTGGACACGTTCCTTTAGTATCTCTCTCTCTCAGTAGTAAACATCACTCAGTATGTGATGCTGACAATGTCTCTCAAGAAAAAGCAGTCATTTGATTTCTCTCAAAATTAAACTATGTTAATTTCTCTTCTAAAAAAAAGGAACTTTTTCTCCCTGCTTAGGAAGTAAGGCCATCTCTTTCTCTGAGCTGGAAACTGTGGGACTATATGTTTCAGCACTTAAGATGCACTTCATGTCAATATCTCACTCAATCACTGTTTGTTTCTAGAAACAGAGTGTGATGGGCACCATTTAGAGCCGAGTGTGAATGCACTGACAATAGAACAGACAGTCTCTCTGTTTGCAAGAGACCTAAGATTAGACGGCCCCAGAGGAATTCCCTGCAGGTGAAATTGGTTCCATTGATGCTGCTTTCCACAGCGTATTGAGAAAGATTCACTTGATATATTTGGACTCAAAATTAGCAGTGGATGTTGGTACAAGTTGCACACAGCAAAGTCAAATTTCTTTATACATCTTTGACCCTTGAGTGATGTGTGTCAGGTATCTGCACCCTGCCACCACTATTCCCATAATACAAGTGCTGGGAAACAGTACAGTGAACACCTGTGTAATCCTATTAAACCCAGTACAATACTGACTCAAAACAGTAAAGCCGGTCAGCCCTCCTCTTATGAACTTGTAATCTCAAATGCAACGTTCTCACACAACAAACTATTAGTATTAACGTGGTCAGAGATATAATAATAATAATAATAATAATAATAATAATAATAATAATAATAATAATAATAATAATAATAATGGATTGGATTTATATAGCGCTTTTCAAGGCACTCAAAGGTGGGTGAAGTGTCTTGCCCAAGGACACAACAACCATGACACAGGTGGCCAGGCGGGGATCAAACCGCCAACCCTTGGATCATTGGCCAACCCGCTTAACCACCTGAGCCACAGTCGCCCCAATTTGAACAAACATTGCTCTAATGAGAGGTAGAACAGCCCAGGGAGGTTTGACACTTTAAACTTAAAGGAATGCTGATCTATCATTATAAACTCGCTATTATAATATAATGAATGAGGTTTTTCTTCCCTCAGTCTTCCCTTAGCCCAGCTATCCTGTTAATAATAACCCTACATGTTAAGTAGTGTGATGTCATACTTGTAAAATGTAGGGTAAGACAGTGAGACCATAAAAAACTCTTTCTGCATTTTCTCAGGCTAGGATGAAACCATTATAAAAATGTTTGCACATTTATACTACATAGGATCTCAGAGTTCAATACACCTTCATATTCCCACCAGTAAAGTAGGACTTTAAAGAGATTTCTGTTTAGTTCAAAACTGTATTCAAGCCAAGAGTTGGCGTAATGATCTATAGCAAACTGACCTTTGTTTGAGTTCCGCTCAATGAAACAATATAGAGCGGTTATGTGTGAGTCATAAGGTTCTCAGCTATATATCTGCAGTACACCGAAGAAAGTTATCCTGTAAAACCTGTGCACAAGGTGTTAACGTTTGTCTGTAGCAAGGATTTCAAATCCATGTGTTGTATTGGGAGATTAAAGGTTATATTTTTCAACACCACAAAATATGGAGCTCCAACAGAACAAATGTATTATATATGAAAATTCCTACAAACAGACTGATAGCATTTAGATCATTATAGAGATGGTGATATATGACCTAGAGAACAAAAATGTGTGCATTACATGTGTTGGACATGCGCTATGTTGAACAGATTTTAAAATACTTGAAGTTTTAGTGATTTTCTAAATACAATATGCCATTGAAAAGGGACATTTGGTATAAAATAACTGCTACTTAATGTTAAGTGCAATGTCATTTCTATAAATCAAAACCGGTCTCTCTTCCTGGTGTTTTAGTCTTTTTATCATGTAGCCTGATCTCCTGTTTCTGCTTGTGGACCATAATAACTTGACTAACTGGTCAGATAACATATTTTAGTTATTTTTAGTTTCATATTTCTGTCTTTCAATCACGAGTTCAGTGAACTTTTAAGATACATTTAAAGCTTTTTGTTTGTTAGTTCAAATGAGTCTTTCAGAGTAATTACATTCAGTATAAACTGTGTTCTACACTCTTTGTGACTGCCTTGAATTTATGTAACTAAATATGTTATTCCAGCACATTGTCTTTCAGGTTATGTAGAGAACTCAGTCAGTGAGAAGCAGCCACTTACCCTTCAGTTTCTCCACCACAGTCTGCCCGGCTCTCTCCGCCACCTGCCCATCCTCCCTCTGGTAATGCTCGTCCAGGAATCGGGCCGTGGCTTCGGACAGGTGGACCTTGCCCGCCACACCCAGCTGCTCCATCAAGTTGGCCAGGTTGACATCATTCGACCATACATCAAACTTGAAGCGCTTCATTCCTAGGATCCCGCACAGGACAGTCCCTGTGTGGACACCAACACGCATGTTCACGGTCTCACACGTCTCCTGGCAGAACTGCTCGATGGCCTGGATCATGCCCAGGCCCATCTCTACGCAGCAGTAGGCATGGTCCGGTCTGGGCTCGGGGCAGCCCGCGACACAGTAGTAACAATCTCCCAGAGTGCTGATCTTCTCACAACCGGTTAGCTCACACAGCCGGTCGAAACGACCAAACAGATCATTGAGAAGGCCCACTAAGGCTGGGGCCGACTTATTGGCAGACATTCTGGTGAAACCCACGATGTCAGCAAAAAGAATGCTGACGGGCTCCATACGTTTCATATTGAAGGGCCGGAAGATGATCTGTCCACGTGGGATGGAGGTCTTCTTGCGTTTGTGGTGGCTGTAGCGGTGGTTGTTGGGGTTGGTGGCGCCTTGGGCCAGTGAAGCTCCAGCACCTCCTCCAGCTCCCACTGAGACAGCGGAGGCGGAGCAGGCGCCAGAGGAATAACGCTTTCCCGAGTTCTCCCCGCCACCCTCGTCATCACCTTGCTTCATCAGTTCGTCTGCGACTCGCTGTGGCATGACCGAGTGGATCATACGCTCCTTCAAGGCTTTTTCCACCTCCAAGTCTTTCCCGTGCATGATGGCCTGGCCCACTTTGAGGAAGGTGCTGCGCGATCGCACCTCCGACATGATGAACAGGTGGATGCCGATGACGTGAGCACACAAGTGGAGCAGAGCTTTGGCCGGGACCAGCCAGCGGAGGGTGTCTCCTTCCCAATCGGAACGTGAACCCACTGACCCCGTCCTCCACTTAGTAGTGTCATGACTCGTTTGAAGCAGCGGTAGCAATTCTAAAGCCTCAAAAAATATAGAATAAAGGAGCCCCAGCATCACAGAGGCATACAGACGAACGTGGAGGACGCTGTATAACAACAACAGGACCTCCATGCATAGAGAAAACGTGCCCACTGGGGAGATGCAAGGGTATAAACGCTGTGCTGCTTCCTCGTGGGAGAGATACGAGGAATTCCCACCGCCGGCCCACTCCAGCTCAGTGTAGCCAGCGGTCTGCACCTGTGGAGCTAAGGTGATGGCAAAGGTGACCGCGATCAGGAGCAAGGTGGTTTGGTTGTACAGCCATGTGTAGGGCTGAGTGAAGGTGAACAAAAAGAGGAGCACTAGGATTAGTAAAAAGGAGACTGTGGGAGCTAGAAAGGTCACAGGATTGCAGCGGTCACTGTTGACCCCAAAGTACACCCCCCAGAGTACGGCTGCCACTGCAAGGTAGAACAGAACATAACGGAAGCGCCTCTGTGTCTGAGGAAAACACCTATCTTGGCAAGCGTCTTCCAGGATGGAAGAGTCGAACTTAGGGTCCCAGCACTGGAGAGCAGAGCGTTCGAACAGTGGTGGCATGTTCCTACGCACCCTGGGGGTTGTGGTCACCACCGGTCTGGAGTCTGCTGAGCTGCAGCTGGAGGAGATACTGTATTTGTGGAGGTTGGGGTTCATTTTACTCACAGCTGCCTGGTAACCCCCAGCAGCTCCCCCTGCTCCACTGTTGGCAGCCCTCAGTGGCTCGTGTGGATGCACGTGTGGCGCGCTGTTGCTAATCCGCACGGTCATGGCGCCATCCCCGCTGGAGTCGCAGCTCACTTCCGTGCCATGCATGAGAAGCTGCCGGTGATGCTGCAGAGTGGCCATATTGACTTGTGGGGCGAGGAAAAGAGGGGATGCGGGGGAGAGGTGTTAAATATTAATAATATCTTCTGATGGCGCTTAGGCAATTAGACACGGTGCGTGGGCGCCGTGTGACACGGAGGGGAAGAGGGTGGGGGGTTGAGAGAACGACAGACAGTCAGACAGAGAGAGAGATATAGAGAGCAAAAGTGTTTGTTGGAATAATCACACGGAATGAAGGGTGAGCACCGAACAGACGTCCTTGCTACGCACACAGCAGCCTACTGCACACTCACTCACACAAAACGCACCGTTCCAGTTTCTTGAGTAGTTCATTATCCGACCCCGGGTTTGCGTCAGTACTCACATCACATGAATCCTTTTTCAAAGAGGCTCTGGGTTTGAGCCCAGCTTTCTCTCCAGCTGCGGTAAAAACACTGTCATCACTCTTTCTGCCTCCTGAATTGAACATCCTTCTCGGAAAGGACTGGTTAGTGATGCAACGGATTTTTATTCGCTTTCATCAAGTCAGTCCTGACGTTACATGACTGGAAATTGCCTCCTTTTGGATGTGCGCAATATTTTGATACTGCTGGCATTACAAAGTTAGACCGGGAAGGGGGGGAATGCCCAGGTTTTTCTTTATCTTGTTTGCATGGGAAAACTGCGTTCAGGTTCAGGGCTTCATTTGTGCGAGAAGATACAGATAGACTGTCAACAGTTGGCGTTGTGCACAGCAAGTGGCTGCAAAAGTTACACTGTCCCTCTTATCTCCTCAGCATGCGAGACAAATGGCCCATTTACACTTCCTCCCCCTTCTCTAAAACAGTCCAAACATATTGCCGTTATGAGCAGCTAGAAGTGCCAACATGAAAATGTATGGCCAATATAGATCCCGTCATAATACATTATAAAAACTAATTTACCAGTCTTCACTTAAACTTTATATAAGAATAAATGACTTCCTAAAATGTGGACAAACTGTGTATTCGGTTCATTAAAACCAAACAAAAAGTGTCTGATGTAGTTAATGCGGCTTTACCTTCCTCTACGTGTCTTCTCATTCATGGCTCAGTGTGCTAAGGATTTGCATTTCTTATCCACATTATACATTCTCTTTCCATCTTGATTCCAGCAGGCCCTTGAAAATATTCCAGAGTTATTTTGGAGCCCTGTGTGGAGTCCAAGATCCAGATCACAAGAGGCCTGACAGGCAGGCCTATTCCCACGGATCCAGCCCCGTCCTTTCCTGAACTCCCTCTCCGGATCTCGACCGTTTATTCCCCCTCTGCCTGCCAAAGCGGGGCTCGGAAGGGGGTATGCGCTATTTAAAGACGCGTAATCCGAAAAGAGAAGCGCAGATAATACCATACGATGGCCCGAATTAGTGTTTGCCTCTGCTGGGAGTGTCTGCAACTTGTTGCGCGCAGTTGGCAAAATATACAACTATGAGGAACAGCATCGGTTGGAACAGCCTGGTCTATAAATAGTGATGATCAAAACTCTTGCAATAACAACACCAACGGTGTGTTACATTTCAACACTTCTTCTTTAACTTGTTCTGTGGAAAAACAGGAGCGCTTCATATGCAAGAAAAAAATACGTAGTAGGCCTAATTAAAAGTCATGTCGTAAAACGCGTGCAAAACGTCAGCGATAGGCCCCCTCTCGCTTCCAAAAAGCTCCCAAACTTTTTTTCCCAGGCCGTATTTCCTGCGTTTGAAGGAGACCCAGTTAAGAGAATCTAGTTATATGGAGCTGAGGCTGGATTTCCTCCCTTCGCATTCTCCCCGGAGCAAAAAAAGTAGAATATCCCCAGAGCAATAGAGGAAACCGCTCGGATATCTCTTCGGTTGGATTATCAACAACAACAAAACACGACCCGAAAACAGCGTTATCTCCTTATATCAGCCACAATCCTTAGGTCTCGATAGCACTATTTTTCGCTGGCATGCATGTGTCCAACAAACACAACACTGTGCGCTCTGGCTGTGGTGCGTCTTCTTCCGTCCGCCGCTGGTTGCCTCCCTTTTCCCCCGATACAGCGTAGCTCTCTGCTGGAGTTGGGGGCTATAGTTAAAAACAGACCTACAGCGGGACTTTGGCGTCTTATCCGGGCGAGCGTAATATCTCCACTCTCGTAGCTGCCACCATATTCGCTGTGACTGGGTCGGAAATCCTCCCCCAGCTGTTGTGGCGATGCGGGTTGGTGGGACCGGACCAGCCTGACAAGCAAACCACAGTTTAAAATAAAAAAAAACGTTTCCGGTCTTGCCTTACAAGAAAGCCAAAAACCTAGTTCAATATTTTCACCCGTTTATTCTGCTCACATTGGATTCTGCGAGACGGTGGTCTTTCAAAGGGATTAACTAAAGCACAATTCGGGGAAAGCACGAGTTTATAGGAGTCATTTAAAAACTTTTGTAAAAGCCAAATTCAGGCAAAACACTGTCAAACAAATAAATACATAGGCCTGCATTAATAGAACTGGGCAGTTACTTCATGTTAACTGTCTTGCTTAACAGCGTGGAGACCATAGATAGTAGGCTATAATAAAGGTGGAGACATGAGACAGCCATGGTTGCTGTATAATTAAATTAGCCTATTCATTTCACGGACACAATGTAAATTTATCAGCAGAATATAATCAAGGTTAATTGAGCCAAGACGGCTAATTAACATCGTATGCATTTGACCGTTTAGTTTAATTTACAATTTTTTAAGTGATTCGGAAAGTCTTGGCAGGGTAATTAGCCAATGACAATTTAGCTAGTGTAACAGTCAGTTTTATAAAATGTAGCGCCACTAAGTGGCGCCTCCCTTTGTTTGTTGTACAATTTAAAGGTCACATATTATGCTAAATGCACTTTTTAAATGTGTTCCAACATATCCATGGGTCCACGGTGTGCCTAGAGACTGCCAAAATATAAAAAAAATAACAATCTCTCCTTTTCTCACTCTCCCCCGTTCTGAAACCCCCACCCCTCCCCCCAATATACTCCGTTCAGAATTCTCGCGGTTTATGATGTCCTAAACTGCACAGCCACATCCCCATATTTTCTTTATATGTCCATGCTTCCCCCCCACATTAGCAGTAGTCTATGATAACCCCACCCCCCCATTTCTTATTGGTCCACGGCCCCGAGATCCTCTGGAAAACTTTCCGAGCGACAGCCATGTTGCTTTCCCCGCTAAGCGACAAGATGCCCATAGTACAGCCTGAATGTTACATACACCAACACAGAATGCTTTTGCTCATACTCCACTAATTTATCTATTTAGCTTTTTTTTAAACGGTGAAACTAAAATAATAGTTTTTATTGGTAGTTTTGCCTGACTGGTGTATAGCTATTAGCTTTGGGACAAGCAACCAGCTTTTGCTCATAACACGCTGTTTATATTCCCCACAGCAGTCTGAAAATGACTCGTTTTTAACATGACAAAGGATGGGAAGATATTCCTGTATAAATCACACTTTGAAGCTACTGTTTTCACTGGTTTAAATCGTCTGAGTCTTATTTTTAGCGTTAGCGCCCATGTAGCTTCGGCTGTAGCACCAAGTTTTGCTCCTAATACACTAACTTAGCTTTCCCCTTGCAGTCTAATAATGCCTCGTTTTTAATAACACAACGGATAGGAAGCTACCTGTGCTTTTTTTTAAACGGTGAAACTAAAATAATAGTTTTTATTGGTAGTTTTGCCTGACTTATTTTTAGCGTTAGCGCCCATGTAGCTTCGGTTGTAGCACCAAGTTTTGCTCCTAATACACTAACTTAGCTTTCCCCTTGTAGTCTAATAATGACTCGTTTTTAACATGACAAAGGATGGGAAGATATTCATGTAGAAATCAAACTTTGAAGCTACTGTTTTCACTGGTTTTAATCATGTCAGGTCATGTCAAATTGTTCAAAGTATGGCTTAGCTCCG
Organism: Ammodytes marinus; assembly: GCF_949987685.1. Classification (NCBI taxonomy): domain Eukaryota; kingdom Metazoa; phylum Chordata; class Actinopteri; order Uranoscopiformes; family Ammodytidae; genus Ammodytes; species Ammodytes marinus. The sequence goes on from NC_137235.1 coordinate 33,706,104, forward strand.
GGTAAACACTGTGTTCGCAGTGTCTCTCTAGTATCGCGAGAGCACGGCAGAGACGGTGGGAGAGCCCCATGGACATATAAAGAAAGCCCGGCAGAGAGGTGGGAGGGGCCAGCCAGATCGCACAAATATAGGTCATCCTGAGACCAGAGGACAATCAGGGTATAGAGGCTTGCTACAATAAATGATCTGAACGGGTTTTTCAGCAAAAATCGAAAAAAAGAAGTATTAGGGACTACTTAGACCATATAAATTGACAGCAAAGTGCATAATATGTGAGCTTTAAAGCCACTACGAGTAACATGGCACGTTGGCGTCCTCTTTGGACAAAAGCGGTAGTATTTTTACGACGCCAGCTGTCGTGAAGCTGTTTTCTAGCTCGTGCCGGGCGTGCGAGATCAGGAAGCAATATAGTGCATGTCCGTGTGTTGAAAGTGTGAGGGCACCGGACTCTTTTCGGCTCCGTGAGAGTGGTTAGTGACACAGCATCAACTAATGCCAGTCAGTTCTACACACTCCTGATTGCAATGAGTTGATGCAGTGTCACCTCTCACGGAGCTGAAAGAGTACGTGTCCTCACAGAAAGCGAATGAACGAGAGACGGCAGTTAATATGGATCACGATGAGGTAATGTGTTTATGTTGTTGTAAATAATTACTATTTCAGATGAATAATGGTCATCAGCTGATGATGCTGGTGAGGCAAAGTAAACTTTGTTTTAGTAGGCTACCGCGCATTCATTTGGGACTCTAGTTCGCTCCCGTGCAATTGTGTATACGTTGCTTGGCAACGCCCTCCCGCCCGCCTATCTCTCCCTTTTAACTTTTCTTCATTGCATTTTCTTTTTTTTCTTTGATGGTTCAGCCCCGTTATCAGTCATTATGACGACAAACAACTGTCTCAAACAAGGCTCCCGCTCCTATCCCCTTCCCTCACCTGGAGGGCCAGTACGCACATTTGATTCAGAAACGTGGACTGTGATTGGTCGAATTAAATGCACTGCGATGACTGGCTGTTATCCGGGCCCTAGGGGACAGAAACCCCCCTCCCCCTAAATTGAAATACTATTGAGAACCTGCTAATATTTATTTATCTGTACAAAACCACTGTATGAGTTTCTGGCACAAGCATTCTGCATACAATCACCTTATTATCAAATTAGATAACAAAAATTAGCTGAGATAACTTCTGCAGCAAAAAAATTGAGGTGTGTGAAAGGGCTATTGACAGGTGCCAAGGAGGGAGTTATTTAGCTTTTGAAAGGCTAATATTAGCAAAAGGTTGACGGGCAACTGGTAACGATACGTAGAAACAATTAGACCTACGTCTCGCAAAAAATAACGTTTACCTTAAACCTTAGACAAGAGCAGAGACTGTAGTCTATATAAAAGAGTGAACAAAACTGCTTGACAAATGAGTAGCAAAGTTAAATACAAAATCATAGCACCTTTAATTTGAAGGCGGTTTCTAATCTCCGGTACGTGTCTCCCCCGGTTGTCTCTGTGTAACTTACTTCTTTATAGGTCCATGGTGTAACCTGACAGGTGGCGAGTGGGTAGGTGGCGGGTGTCACAGGTGAATGACTGCCTCAACAGTCTCATCATAACCACTTTCACACTGCATCCACAACTGAGTCAACCAACTGTGAGTAAAAATATTATTCACAATAGACTGCTGCTAACCACAGGCTGGAAACAGAGGTGTCTGCCATGACAGTTAGAACTAAGCTATGAGAAATCCCATCTTATTTGTGTCTTGTTTTGTTTAAATATATCATTCCTTGAACCTTCTAGAGGCTATCTATTAGGTGGGCTAGTAGGTCTATATTTTCGAGTAGTTCTATTAGCTCATGTGGGCCATTTTTTGAGAGTTGATCTGAGTAAAAATCTAAGCTGAAATGAGACAACACTTTTTCTTCATCATTCTCTTTTCATTCCATTTTGTTTTAAATAATATGAATAGCTTTCACTTTAGATATATTATTGTTCCCATCACCTCTAACAAATAGAATAAAATTCAAAAAGAACACAGAACTGTCATGACTCACGGCTCGGCAGTCTCTCCTTCTCCTATGTGTGTTTTCCCTTGTCTGTCTCTCTTTTGTTTTGTTGTTCCATGTGTCGGCCTCCCTGTTGGCATGTGGGCGTGGTGGCACTCCAGGGCAGGCTGTTCCAGGTGTGGATTGTTGGGCTAATCAGGGCAGGCTGTTTCCAGGTGTGGATCGTTGGGCTAATCAGGGCTCCCTATTTAAACCGGTGGACTCCAGTCATTCAGCGCCAGAGTATACTACGTACCAGAGCGGTAACTACCCGAGACCAGGATATCATGTTTGTTGTTTTCTTTCTGCCTCCAGTTGGAGTTCGTACTAACTCCGCTCCTCTTTCCTTCCGTGCCAGTTGCCTCCGCTGTTCGTCTTTCCTGCCCGCCTGCCTGCGGATTTCCGGATGTCCACTTGCCTCAGCTCGCCACGCTAATCTGCCGTCCAGTGTCCAGCCAGCCTGCCTTAATTAAACATTGTTCTTACTGACTACCTGGAGTCTGTTCTGCTTTTGGGTCCGACCTTCGAGCTATCATAACAGAATACTCTGGCCAACATGGACCCAGCGGATACAGACAAGTTACGCCAAGCGGTGGTAGCGCAAGGCACTCTTGTGGGACAACATGAAGTGGCTCTCCTCGCTGGGGGAACTCACCACGAACGTGGCGGCGTTGGGAGGACAGCTCCACGGAGTCGTCACGCATCTAGCTCCTGCAGTTCCTTCCATTCCTGCTCAACGCGACCCAGTTCCAGCACCTGACCTTCCGCCTGCCCGAGAGCCTCGAGTCTCCGCACCGGAACGCTATGCCGGGAGTTTTGGGGTATGCAAGTCGTTTCTCCTACAGTGCTCTTTAGTTTTTGAGCAGCAACCCAGCTCTTATGCCTCGGACCGAGCCAAGATTAGTTACGTCATAGGCTTACTCTCGGGACATGCTTTGACTTGGGCGTCTCCGATGTGGGAGAGGCAGTCCGCTGTATGTTTTTCGTTTCCTAGCTTTGTAGCTGAAATGAAGAATGTTTTTGACCACCCGGTCCGGGGTAGGGACGCTACAAGGCGCTTACTCCAAATACGACAGGGGGCTCGCAGTGTTGCAGAATATTCGGTGGAGTTCAGGGCGTTAGCAGTGGAGTCGGGGTGGAACGACGAGGCGTTACAGGGGGTTTTTCTCAACGGATTAGTCGATTCCGTTAAGGACGAGTTAGCTGTGCGAGATGAGTCAGCAGATTTAGATGAACTCATAGCTCTAGCTATTAGACTGGACAATCGCCTCCGAGAGCGTCGTAGGGAAAGGACCGGTCGCTCTCTTGGACCTTTTCATTCCTCTTCAGCTGAGGCTGGATTTGCCTCCAGCCATCGCACCATGGAGTCGCCTGTGTGTCCTGCTCTTCCTCCCTCGTCTACAGAGGAGCCCATGCAGTTGGGTCGGAACCGACTCACTCCTTCCGAGCGGAGTAGAAGATTCAAGGGTGGATTATGCCTCTACTGTGGAGAACCTGGACATCAACGGGCTAGGTGTTCCCATCGGTTAAACCCAAGCCCTCACCAGTCGCAGACGGGGTTCTGGTGAGTAGCACAGTATTGCCCTGTTTTCCCCGAAGACGCTTTAACATTGAAGCTAGTATTTTCCTTAACGGGAATACTTGTGGCCCTAGTCGATTCAGGTTCTGACTCTAATATTCTTGACTCTAACTTTGTTAAACACAGTCAGATGGCTGCAGGTACATAACCCTGTGATTGACTAGGCCATTGGGAAGATAGCTAGTTGGAGCTCTTTCTGCCATGCTTCATGTCTCCGTTCAGCTCAGCCCGTTAAGGAGTGTGTTGCCTCACCAGAACCTCCTGACTTGTCCTCTGTTCCTCGGGAGTATCACGACCTGGCCGAGGTGTTCAGCAAACACCGGGCCTTATCCTTACCTCCTCACAGACCTTACGACTGCGCCATCGACCTGCTGCCTGGTGCCCCTCTTCCCACCAGCCGGCTCTACAATATCTCTGCTCCGGAACGCGAGTCCATGGAGAGATACATCACGGAATCACTGGACTCAGGTATTATCCGCTCCTCTTCCTCTCCATTAGGAGCTGGTTTTTTCTTTGTGGCTAAGAAGGATAAGACTCTGAGACCATGTATTGACTTTCGGGGTTTGAACAATATTACTGTTAAGAACAAGTATCCCCTGCCACTGATTAACTCTGCTTTTGAACCACTCCATGGGGCCACTGTTTTTTCTAAGTTGGATTTACGTAATGCCTACCATTTGGTCCGCATCAGGGAGGGAGACGAGTGGAAGACTGCGTTTAACACCCCTTTAGGTCACTTTGAGTACCTGGTCATGCCTTTTGGTCTTACCAATGCCCCAGCAGTATTCCAAGCCCTGATAAATGACGTGCTTAGGGATTATTTGAACCACTCTGTGTTTGTCTACCTCGATGATATTCAGATTTTTTTCCCACAACATTGAGGAGCACGTTGTGCACGTGCGTCAGGTCCTCCAGAGGTTGTTGGAGAATAAACTGTTTGTTAAACAAGAGAAGTGTGAGTTCCATGTCTCCTCAGTGTCGTTCCTGGGCTACATCCTTGAGTGCGGACAGGTAAGGGCCGACCCAGCCAAAGTCCGGGCAGTTACGGAATGGCCACAGCCTTGCTCACGGAAGCAACTCCAGAGATTCTTGGGCTTCGCCAACTTCTACAGACGGTTTGTGAGAAACTACAGCCAGGTAGTAGCACCTCTCACTAAGCTAACCTCTCCGTCTGTTCCATTTGTCTGGTCGCCTGCAGCCGAGGATGCATTCTGCGAGCTTAAGAGACGCTTCTCCTCAGCTCCCATCCTGGTGCAGCCCGACCCTGCTCGTCAGTTCGTCGTCGAGGTGGACGCTTCGGATCTTGGAGTGGGAGCTGTATTGTCGCAGAGAGCCGAAGGAGACAACAAGCTTCATCCCTGTGCCTTCTTCTCCAAGAAGCTGTCCCCTGCGGAGAGGAACTACGACGTTGGCAACAGAGAGTTGCTAGCTGTTAAGCTGGCTCTGGAGGAATGGCGCCACTGGTTGGAGGGTGCGGCGTCTCCGTTTACGGTATGGACAGATCACAAGAACCTGGCTTACAGCTAAACGGTTAAACTCCCGCCAAGCACGTTGGGCTCTGTTTTTTGGTAGGTTTAACTTTAACCTCACGTTTAGACCTGGTAGCAAGAATATTAAACCTGGCGCCCTCTCCAGACAGTTTAACCCTGATAACGGCAGTTCCTCAGTCCCGGATACTATTCTTCCCCTGTCCTGCCAGGTGGGCTCTCTGACATGGGAGATTGAGTCCGTGGTTAAGGTGGGTCTCCAAGGGAACCCCGGTCCTGGGGGTGGGCCTCCGGGTTGTCTGTTTGTGCCTGTTTCTGTTCGTCCTCAGGTGCTGAAGTGCGGTCACACTTCACGTTTCGCCTGTCATCCTGGAGTTTCCCGTACCCTGGGCCTGATTCAACGCCATTTCTGGTGGCCGTCCATCGCTGCCGACACGCGCGAGTATGTGAAGGCGTGTACCATCTGCGCTCGTGGCAAGTCGACTCATCACCCTCCAGCCGGGCTCCTGCATCCGCTCCCTGTGCCTGGTCGCCCATGGTCGCACATAGCTCTGGACTTTGTTACTGGATTACCACCGTCTGAAGGTAATGACACTATCCTAACTATTGTGGATCGTTTTTCCAAGGCGGTGCATTTCGTGGCCCTTCCCAAACTGCCCTCGGCTGCAGAGACTGCTGAGCTGGTGGTTAACCATGTGTTCCGGATCCATGGGATTCCCCTGGACATTGTCTCGGATCGAGGGCCTCAGTTCACCTCTCAAGTGTGGAAAGCGTTTTGCCAGGCGTTGGGGGCCTCCGTCAGTCTTTCCTCCGGTCATCATCCCCAGTCCAATGGCCAGACCGAGAGGGCTAATCAGGACCTGGAGACGGTTCTGAGATGCATCTGCGCTCACAACCCAGCGTCGTGGAGCTCACATCTCACCTGGGTTGAATACTCTCACAACTCCCTGACGTCGGCTGCTACTGGTATGACACCTTTTGAAGCGTCTCTGGGTTACTTACCACCTCTCTTTCCCACTCAGGAGATCGAGATCGCCGTGCCTTCTGTTCAGCACAACGTGCGTAGGATCTGCAGGATCTGGAGGGATTCCAGAGCAGCCCTCCTGCGTACTAGGGAACAGAATCAGAGGTTGGCTGATCGGCGGCAGATCCCTGCTCCCGTGTATGTACCTGGCCAAAAGGTTTGGCTTAGCTCCTGGGACATTCCCCTTAGTGTCGAGTCCAAGAAGCTTTCTCCCCGGTACATTGGGCCATTTGAGGTCGATAGGGTCATTAACTCTGCTGCCATTCGCCTTAAGCTTCCCCAGTCCCTCAGGATTCACCCCACGTTTCACGTCTCCCAGCTTAAGCCAGTGACTGCTAGTGAGTTGTGCCCGCCTACCGTCGTCCCACCACCCCCCCCGTCTCATTGATGGTCACCCGGCCTTCCGTGCCAGTTGCCTCCGCTGTTCGTCTTTCCTGCCCGCCTGCCTGCGGATTTCCGGATGTCCACTTGCCTCAGCTCGCCACGCTAATCTGCCGTCCAGTGTCCAGCCAGCCTGCCTTAAATAAACATTGTTCTTACTGACTACCTGGAGTCTGTTCTGCTTTTGGGTCCGACCTTTGAGCTATCATAACACAGAACACAAACAATAAAGAGGTAAGAAAGGAACTTGTCGTCTTGCAAACTTTAAAGACCTAGTTTACCGGGAATATGAAGGTGTATTGAACTCTTAGATCCTATGTAGTATAAATGTGCAAAAAATTAAAAAAAATCGGTTCATCCTATCCTGAGAAAAGGCAGAAAGAGTGTTTTATGGTCTCATTGTCTAACCCTACATTTTACTAGTGTCACATGAAACTAGTAAAAATGTAGCGTTAGGATTAACAGGACAGCTGGACCAAGGGAAGACTGAGGAAAGACTGGGGGAAGAAAAACCTAACTCATTATATTATAATAGCGAGCTTATAATGATAGATCGCCAGTTGCATATGGGTGAAGTATTCCTCTAACCTCCAAGGAGAAGTAGGGCTGTAGGCCTACTGAAGAAAGGTAATACAATGTGGAAGAAAGCAGGATGATTCACTGTGTGGTGACCCATGACATAATAAGAATTATTCAGGGCGTATTGTGCAGAGGAAACACAAACGTTTTGCTATTTATGTCTAAGGCGTGTCGGCAATCAAATACCCAAGGTGCTTGGGAAGCATGAATGGACAATGTGTTACTGGTCTTTCCATGGACCACACTGTAGTTTCAGCTAGAGCCACTAGTGAAGTCAAGAGATTGTGAGCAGCAGGTGAATAGCAAGAAGATAAACAAGGTTTATCCTAAAGCACTAAAACCCCTAAAACAGGGTTTTAGTGCTGTGTGTGTGTGTGTGTGTGTGTGTGTGTGTGTGTGTGTGTGTGTGTGTGTGTGTGTGTGTGTGTGTGTGTGTGTGTGTGTGTGTGTGTGTGTGTGTGTGTGTGTGTGTGTGTGTGTGTGTGTGTGTGTGTGTGTGTGTGTGTGTGTGTGTGTGTGTGTGTGTGTGTGTGTGTGTGTGTGTGTGTGTGTGTGTGTGTGTGTGTGTGTGTGTGTGTGTGTGTGTGTGTGTGTGTGTGTGTTCCTTTGAAGAAGCCATAATGTTTAAACTTTGAATCCAATAAAGCAGGTAAGATTTGATTTATCATTTGACTGTGTGTGTGCGTGCGTGCGCGCGCGCATGGCATGTGGGTGGCGGAGTGTGCCTGCTTATGCTCGAGAGCATACAAGAGAGGCCTGTTGTTTGTAGAGTTGATAAAGCCAAACTGATAAGTCTGTGTTAACATTGTGCCTTAAACCTTGGAGCATTGCGTGTCAACTCGACAAACACAGACTATACACAGAATATGAGCCTGGACATATTAGCATGCATACTACATGTGTAACATAACATTTATAACAGTTGTATCCATGACATGCTTTGCTGTCATTCTGGTGGGGTTGATGTGATATTTGATTGACCACTGTGGGGACTTAACAAAAGACAGCTGCAGATTTTCTTAAAGTATTAAAGAGCAGAAGAGCTCGCTTAAATATGGTGACAAGTCAGCTAAACTTAACACTCTTTGGCTTTGAAACGCAAAACTGCAATATGTGTAGGACATCACTGCTTTATGGCGTAGTCGGTTGGTCATTCCACCACTTTGGAGCAGACAGAAATATTTCAACCACTATCAGATGTTTTTCCATCAATGGTATTCATGGGGTCTTGAGGAGGAATCAAGATGACTTTGGTGATCACGTTACTTTTCCTCTAGCGCCACCAGCTGGTCAAAGTATTCATTTATCCTGTAAAGCATCTACTACATGCATTGACACAGAATTAGGTACAGACATTCCTGGTTTCCAGACATATGTAGTATGCTAGTGACATGATGGGTGAGATGACTCTACAAGTATCAGATGAATTGCCATGAAGTTTGGTAGACACATTCATGTATCTCAAAATGAATTGTAAATATGGGTATCCCTGAATTCTTCCAGCACTTTGTTTTATGACTAAATACCTGCAAAACTAATGACATTCCCATCGGCCTCACCTATTGGTTGACGCGAATAAGCTAATTTTAGCTTACACGCTTAACTAACATGGTAAATATTTTACTGTCTTCAATCGATGACATGTTAGCACTGTCAGTGTTTGCCTGTTTTACTCTGTATGGTTTAGCCTCTACTAGCATGACTCAACCAAACACATGGATTCCAGTAGAACTTCATACCTGACTTTCGTGCGGTTTATTTTATCGCATTTTATATATTAATGTATTCAAACAAAACATTTTTTTTATAATATATCCAAATCAAGTATCAGTTAAAATTACAGACTGCCGTGCAGGTTACACAATCGAATCCAAAGGCATTCACAAATCCCATGTTCTACTCTTGACTAAACTCTAAAAAAAAGGTTAAAGGGACAATTATTCACCCATCCATTATTTAGACCCAACAGAGGAAAATGGATGAATGGAAATAAATTTATATTTAAATGTACATACATTTATATTTTATTTATATAGCCTACTGAATAATGACTTCAAGTTACTGTGCACCTCAGAGGAAGTTTCCATTTGACTATGGGAGGGCTAGCCTTTAAAAAGAAAATGTTTTAGCAGAATTTATATTAAGAAAGTACATATGAATCATTGTTGTATGCACTGCTGTTTATTGTATCACACTCAATTACCATGTATTTTCACTTTATTGAGTCTGTTTAATTCACCTAACAATTTTGAAATGTAGACAACGGATGAGAGGTGTGGAACTAGGGCTGGGTATTGTCAAGAATCTCACGTTTCGATTCGATTTCAATTCATTAAGTCACGATTCGATATCGATTCGATATTGATTGAAATGCTTCGATATCGATTCAGTATCAAGTAGAAATACACAAGAAAGAGTAAAATAATTAAAATTTAATTTAAATAATTATCTAATACTATTTAATTTTATGCCTTGTGAACAAACAGCCATGGTATAACTCTCTCCTCTTGGAAATTGTAACATAACATCAGCACAAGTGACAGTGCTGTATTAAATGTAATTCATTTAAATCATGTACAGTATTTCTTTCTTTCTCACATGACATCTTTGAACACTAAAAACACATAAGAACCAGGTGCCTTCATTTCTGGTAACAAATAAAACATTAGCACAATACCAGTATAAGGTGTACAAAAGTGAAAAAAAAGTGCTGTATTGGAATTCAGCTCTCATACAAAAACGTAAACGGACACAAAGCCAGTGCAGGTCATATGGGTTTGCTGCTCTGCCCTTTTGTCGCCACTTTCAACAACTTGCACTTGTGTGGTGTGCATGCACAGTGGCGCAGGAAATACTAATATTAAATACTAGTTAAAAAATAAAAATAAATTTGCAAATCTGAATGCTGGAATGGACTCCCATTTCATGATTTGTTTCTACTTTCTACATTCACTTTTATATGATACTTTATTAACAAGACCTGATAGTCTTTGATTCTGATTAACTTTTTAAATGGAGGCGCCTCCTGGTGGCTTTTTTGGTCACTACAGGCTATAAATAACCAACAGCTATCAGAAAAGGCCTTTTTATTTTTTTTTATTATTAACGGGTTTCTGTTTGTCTTTGTATATGCTCACCCAGGTGTTTAAACAGCTGAGTGAATGAGTTTGTGAAAATTGTGTTTCTGAATCATACAATAAGGTCATGTATGCACATCAATATTTCATTCTGAAGCTGCAGTTTCTCTGGTTGAGAGCTGTTGATTTAAGTCTGTGTTTGGCCCATATTCCAAAAGCCCCTTTTGCAGCTAAATAACGAAATGATATGAATTATGTATTGTTTCAGTGGGAGAGATTTCATCGGTGATGCCTTGTGTAGCCTCACAAAGGAAACCAAACCAGCAGATTTTTCTTTGTTTATTCAAAAGAAATCACTCAAAAGAATGACAATTACAAACAGGCCTAAAAGATTACATTTTTTAAAGGAAATGCCCATGTGGCATGCAGCCGTGTTGAGGTAAAACTAGCAACAATTTAGAGTTCTGAAAAGGCCACGAAGGCATTAGATACACGCTTACATGACAATGATTACCCTGGATGTTTTCAGTCAATTCAGTCTCAGTACAACACTGAGAAATGGTAAATAATACTTATTTGTATAATTAAGTTATTACAGAATGATACAGAGATAGAATTACAGTACAGTATACAGTACAGTGACTAAACATTGTTGAATCACTGCTTAATAAAACACGATGAAAGCATCCTTCTATTTTATTGTCCAGCCATTGAAAATATGAGCCACCAACATGACAATGACCTACCCTGGTTTAACTGTGAAAACACAGCATAGCAGTTTGACTGAATCCTCACACTTTGCAACAACAGACAAAAGACTGACAGCATCTACTGTATCACGGCACATTAAAGTAAATTCACTGCCAGCATCTTTCTCTGAATAAAAGACCTTGAATAAATAATGTACAAAGTTGAAAAACTGCAAGAAACAAAACAAGAATCATTCTCAGATTTCACTTACATGAAAGGTTAAATAGGACAATAGACGTCTGTGATGTTTTGTAAATGTGTTCTAGGCTACGGACATTCATCACAATTTCAGACAGCAAAGGCCTCAGATTGGAAAGTTGACTAAAAGCCAACTTTTCTAAATTTTTATTTAATACCAGAAGGGTGTCATAAATGTCACAATGTGTACACGAGAGCTATTGTGAACCGGCTCTGCTTTGTACATCTTTGCACATTTTCAGCTCTCGTTCTCTCTCCCCGCTCAGTCTCCCCATAGTCATTATTCGCCATCTGCCTTTTCAGTTCCTTCTCTGGTAACTCTCCTCTTCTCCTGCCTCTCACTGCTTCCTCCAGCGATTCTTGGGTTTCTCTTCACACCCGGGACCCTCACAGGTGCCTGGGAGGGGTGGTGGAGGTGCCGGCGCAGCCTTCACCGGGGCGGGGGCGTTAGAGGCCTTGCTGACGCTGCTGAGCAGAGCCGGGAGCTCGTGCGAGATGGCCCTCTCTATCTTCTCCAGCAGACAGCCGCCCGTCCAGCTGCAGTGGGAGGAGAGCTGCTTGAAGGTGGAAACCGGGTTCACGCCAAAGAAGTCCTGGTAGGCCTCCTTGTTGGGCAGGTCGAACTTGCTGACGTTGGTTTTGGCCAGGATGGATTTGAAGATGTAGTACTTGTCTGGGTCGTTGACGATGTCTTGGAAGACCTCTGTGGGGTCGCTGAACCAGCCCAGCTTGTCATGGTAGGTCTGGAGGTAACGGTCCACCAGCAGGGCATGGATGCGCACACGGATGGCATGCTGGCGGATGAAAGCGATTTTGTTCTCCAACTGATTCTCAATAACCTGCAGAGGGGAAGACAGAGGGAGAGAGAAATAATTAAATTATGAAAGAATGAAACAGACCGAAAGAATAGGGAAAATTGAGAGGGAGATCTGTGAAAACTTTAGACACTAATTTATGAAAAATTATATAAATATTTTAACTCTGGCTTCATCCAAAATCAAGGATTTAGTTTTTTAATAAGATGCAAATGTATGCATATTTAATTAGATATTGCAACATTAGCAATTATTGAACATTTCTTATTTTTTTTTTAATGTTACTCATCAACTGGAAAATTGTCATGATGATATCCAAGTTAAAATCTTTACTCTATTCAACTGCAGTGTCTCGCCTTAATGAAGCAAATACCAAATCCATTTGTGTGCCTCTAAACCCAAGGAATCCCTATCTCAACAAGAACAAGTCAAGTGGTACCTGGTTGAGGTCCTCTAGCAGAGAGGTTTCCTCCCTCATGAAGAGCTCTCGGCTGGTGTCTGCTGCGTAGTCCTGAGGCCAGAAGGAGCTGACGTACACCCGGGGAGGCTCTGTCACGTTGACCAGGGGTGCCATGCTCCAGAACAGGGCTCCGTAGACCCTCATCAGGTCCTGGGTGGTGAGACTGTCCGCTTTGTTGAGGATGAGGCGGATCTGGGACTCGCGGCCCTTCATCTGCTTGAAGAGCATCTCCAGCTCCATGCCCACGTCCAGCTTGGTGGGGTCGAAAACCAGGAAGATCAGGTCAGCTCGATCGATGAACCACTGGCACACCTCGTTGTACGGGTAACCTGAGGGAGGAGAGACAGTACACCAACAGATAACGTTTTAGCTCTGTGAAGTGTTCAAAGGTTGTCTAACTATCTTTCTTGATGTAATGGCTGTTAGAGATGGTTGTATAGGAGAACTATACAAACACACACAGACTGGGTAAAGTGAAATAAAGACCTAAATGTAAATTTTGGACTTTTTATTTATACTGGTATGCAAGAAGACATGTAAATGAAGCAAAATATCCCCAAAACTCAGATTTAGATAAAACAATGTTTTTGCCTGCAGTGTCTCTTGAAATCTTTGTTTTCATAGACACCATATCAGAAGATTGTCCATTCTGGTAGGGAACACTTTTTGGCATGATGATGAAACTTTCAAAAGAAAATGTATGTTGTATCTGCAGATTTGATGTAATATGAATTATACAATGAACGCTTACCTCTCTCTTGCTGCTTGCGGTTCTCGATGATGCCGGGTGTGTCGACGAAGGTGACCCTCTCCAGCAGCTTGTGGGGCATCTCGTAGCCCACCAGCCGCTCCAGGAAGCCTTGGCCGAACTTTTCCAGGGGCGAGAAAGAGCGTGAGCTGTCTGCTGCCATAACAAGGCCCTCTACGGTCCGAGGCTTCTCCCCGTGCATTATGACTGTGTACTCTGAGGTGGTGGGCTCCGCGCCTGTTGGAGAGATGTTTTGGAAATGATGTAGCACATTTATTTTTTAGGTGGGTTTAAGCTTATTCTTTAGCAGTTTGTTGGTAAATTTGTAATTGGCTACGTTTATATAGCACTTTTATCCAAAGCGCTTTAAGTAGCAAATTGTGGTTCGACCAGTGCACACGAAAAGGTCTAACTTAATAATAACTTATACATACAGTATATACTTGTTATTCATTATAATATAATAAAGGATCTCCATCTCTAATCCAGTGATTTAAAGTTGTTAACAATCAATACTAGCTGTGTCTGTTATCTTGCTACAAACAATCAGGTGTGTACCTGTGTAGAGGCTCTGCGAGGTGCCGTGAAGACCCAGCAGGTAGTTGATCATGGAGGACTTGCCGACACTCCACGGTCCCAGGAACAAAACCATGGGCTTTGAGGTGATCTCACCATCTGCACAGGTCATGACAAAGACAGAACAAGAATGATTGAGAGCTAGAACATGTAGGAAAAAAAGGTGCAGTATCATTAAGCTTCCTTTCAGGTTGCCACTTTGTATCTACAAAGTTGTAATCTAGCAAGTTGTATCTACAAGGCTTCTATTTTAATGAACATGATATTTATGTAACAGCCCACACATGCACTTCATGTTCGTAGTCTTTTGAAGAAAGCGGAGACATTTTGCATGAATATGGGGAGCAGAAAAAGGTTAAACCTTATACTAAGAAATAACAAAATTACATTGACCCTGTGTTCCAAATCACATCCTTTTTCTTTTTACTACACTACATACTAAAGTACAGAAGAGTTTTAGGGTCACAGGAGAGAAAAAAATCAAATAAGGAAGATTTTTTGTCATTCATCACGAGAAATGTCAAGAATAAAGACGAATACTCCAAAATGCTATTGGAGTTAGTGGGGCATTTATGTATTTTCAGCATACTACAATTGACGTGCATGTATTGGGACATCCTGAATCTTTTTCTGGCGAACTAAATAGTGTGGAAGTATGGGGATTGGAATGCAGGGGGAATTGCAGATTGAAATGAACTGTAATGAGCACATTGTACATGTCTTTCCACGCTGCACCACCAGGGGTCCCAGAAGCACATGGCGCTGCATGAATTCTTCACTGTGTTCCTCTGCATTAATAGTAGTCCCTGCCATCAAGTGCAATGGAACAAAGTTGTAGGGAGTCTGGCCCGTACAACGTTCCCTTTCATTTTCAGCAGACAGAGTCCTTATTGTGTGTCTCCGAGTGCCTGGCTTGAATAATGTCAGGTCCTGGCTCTATTTCTTCTTAGCCCTGACTTTTGTTTGTGCTAAGCTTCTAAGTTTCTGAGCAAACCGTGTGCTGTATTGTGTGATGGACTGATAAAGGCAGTCAATAGTTGTGAGGTGGTTTACTTGTTGGTAAATGAAAATAATACATAAATAAGCACTGTATGCGTGTACCATGATGCAGAGTGGTTGAAGACTAACACTCACAACACACTGTCACAGGATATACAGTGGCTTGAAAAAGTATTCATCCCCCTTGAGATTTTACACATTTTGTCAAGTTAAAACCACACACGTACATTTATTTTATTGGGATGTCATGTGATAGACCAACACAAAGTGGCGCATACTTGTGAAGTGGAATGAAAATTAAATATGATTTACAATTTATTTTATAAATAAAAAAAACTGAAAAGTATGGCGTGCAAAAGTATTCAGCCCCCTGAGTCAATACGTTGTAGAACCACCTATCGCTGCAATTACAGCTCCAAGTCTATATGGTTATGTCTCTACCGGCTTTGTACATCTACAGACTGGCATTTTTGCCCATTCAATGCAAAATAGCCCAAGCTTCAGATTCACCGTCAGATTGGATGGAAAGCGTCTGTGAACAGCAATTTTCAATTCTTTCCAGGTATTCTCAATTGTTTTTAGGTCTGGACTTTGACTGGGCCATTCTAACACATTCACAATGACATTCCATTGTAGATATGGCTGTATGTTTAGGGTAGTAGTCCTCCTTGAAGGTGAACCTCCACCCAGTCTCAAGTTCTCTAGCATGTTTTTCTGTCCTGTATTCGGCTCCGTCCCCGCTGAAGAAAAGGACCCCCACAGCATGATGCTGCCACCACCATGTTTCACGGTAGGGATGGTGTGTTCAGCGTAATGTGCAGTGTTAGTTTTCAGTGTTAGGAAGCTGGTTAGAGTTGATGGGAAGATGGATGGAGCCAAATGGCCTAGTCAAAGTCCAGACCTAAAAACAATTGAGAATATCTGGAAAGACTTGAAAATTGCTGTTCACAGACACTTTCCATCCAATCTGACGCTTAATCTGAAGATCAAATTATTTTGCAAAGAAGAATGGGCAAAAATGTCAGTCTGTAGATGGACAAAGCTGGTAGAGAAATACCCCAATAGACTTGGAGCTGTAATTGCAGCGATAGGTGGTTCTACAACGTATTGACTCAGGGGGGCTGAATACTTATGTACGCCACATTTTTCAGATTTTTATTCATAAAAAAAATTGAAAAACATGTTTAATTTTCATTCCACTTCACAATTATGCTCCACTGTCCATCACATAAAATCCCAATAAAATAAATGTATGTGTGTGGTTGTAACGTGACAAAATGTGGAAAATCTCAAGGGGTATGAATACTTTTGCAAGCCACTGTAAAATACAGATGATCATACTTTTATTAAATGTTTTTATCTAACCTGAGCCAAAGTTAAAGTCATAAGATGACAATAAAAGCGTCTGATGTTTACCTGTAAAGCCTTTTCAGACATGCTTGTGCAAAAAAATAAACTACCGTTGATGCTACTGTACATGCTGTTTTTATTTCAGGTGTTTTTATCTCCAACAGGAAGCTGGTTTACCTGTGACTTCATGCTGCCTCAGCTCGTTGTACTTGAAGGCTTGCTCCATTGGCCTGATGGCAGTGTGGTAGATATTCAGCAGCTTCTTCATAGCAGCTAGAGAGAGAGAATGAGAGAAAGTGGGAGGTAATTGGGATGTAACGGCGGCAAGGCGTTTTGGACGAGAGTGTTATTAATGTTCTCAGGAGCATTACTGATTACAACAATTGCTTTGGCAGTAGATGATGAATCGCCCTCGTAAAGTTGATTGAATCGAGCCAAAGTGATTAGGAGGCTGGCTCCGCTGCAGCACTCTCTGGCCCTCTCTGAAACCAACCAATCTGCTTCAAGAGAACAGAGAGGCTTTCATGCCGAGGACTGAGTTACACACTTTTGAACTGAGACGTGTCTGCACGCTCACACGCATACACACACATGCTTGCAAGTATACATAGAGTACACACATTCACATTCACACACACACACACACACACACACACACACACACACACACACACACACACACACACCCAACTGCCCTGGGGACCTAGACATCATGAAACAATTTTCAGAGTAGTTTCAGCAGAAAAGCCCCCCCAAATTGTCTCAAACTTCCTCTCATTCACATGCAAACACATCTGTTTTTCTTTTCCATTGACAAACTAACTGTAAACATTCAGCTGCATTCTCGTTTCAAGACTGAACTTCGGGCGTTTCTGCTGCAAAGGTCTGAAAGACATTTGAAACGCTGGGCAGCCCTGCAATGTTATCATTCAACATCCAATTTTTCATCAGTAGTATGTGGGTTACACTGTTTGTGTACGTGTATGTTTGATTGTATATTTTTATGTTTATAGGAATGTGCTGGTGGGAGCGAGGCTAGCATTTCACTTCTTTATGACCTTTAATTATTGGCTTACGTCAGTATGTCTGAGATGTCTTTGTTCCTTACCTGAGAACTCTGCTGAGGGTTCAGTATGGGCCAATCGCAGTGTGTTCTCAATGTGGGAGATGTCCCTCGGCTCTGGGCCTGCTGCCTTTTTTTCCTTACGCTCTGATTGAGAATTGAGAATCACATTGGAGACAGACAGTCAAAAGGTCAAAAGCTCTGACATACAGCTGGAACGTTGGGAATCAACATTGCTGTTTTCTACGGCATACACTGACAATTGATAACAGTTTTGTATTCGTGAAATGAACCACCATTTTATATCCACTAAAGCTTTCAAAGATAATTAGTGAAAACTCAGCTGACATCGTTACAAAATGAATGTGCTCCCCCCAGGTGAATAGTTAGTACAGGCCCAACTGTTATATCATGCTGTTGTCCATCCATCTGTCCATCTATTCCTTTCCTCTGCTATTTTGGTTTGTTTATTTCCGTACCAGAGGTTGTTGCTAATTCCCCTTTGGCTGTACACAGTGTCATATTCTATACAACATGCCGGATAGAGAAAGGAAGACAGAGAGCTTTGCTGTCATTCCATGACCCTTCTCAATTGAATGGCCGGTAAAACAAGAATCTTATCATTTATGTAGCAATTTCTATTAAGGAATTTTTTACATGATCTAAATAATGTGTGGACAATTAATAGGTGGCATGGTTCATTTCCAGGATGTCTCATTAGTGAGTATTTACAATAAACAACAGCTACATCGGTGTTAAGTTTCCAAATGCTGCTGGAGTTCATGAATTTTAAATGGTTTTTATGATATTTCCACTTTTTTCTTGCTGTCTAAGATAAAGCTTAGAAATGTATTCCTGAATTTGATGAAATCATTATATAGGATATAAAAATAATTTTCAACAACCTCCAAAGACACGTAATGGGCCAGTAAGTGATGGACAGAATAAGTGATGGGGTCAGAGCAAGATATGGTAAACTCTTTTAAGACTGCCATCGTCATTTATAGCAGGTGTCAACACCCAGACACCATCTAATGGCATGCTTCCTTAATTACAGATGCACCGATAGGACGGGGGACAGATTTACTGTAATAGGATCCCTGCAGCCTGGACTGTCTGACAGAACGAAGGCAAGACATTGGCCTCTGTTGTCAGTGAAAATATTTATTTTCACTGCCCTCTGCTTCAGCTTGCCCTTCCGGATGGCAGGAGATAAAAATCCTACATGAACGTTAGACCTAAGACATGCCATAAACCCATGGTGTTATCTGTTTGTACCTTTGGTTACAGCCTGTGCGGGCTCCTCTGCGGCCACCTCCTCCACTGTCACTTCCTCGACTTCAACAGTTGCCTCCTCCACTGTTGTGACCATGGGTTCCTCTTCTACAGCTTCTACGGATTCTTGTGTGATCTCCTCCACAACAGGCTCTGGCTCCACTTCAGGAGCAACCTCTGCTTCTGGTTCAGGCTCTGGAGTGGTCTCCGGCTCTGAAAGGACTTCAGGCTCCGGCTGTGCAACCACTTCCATCTCGGGCTCTGAAGTCACCTCAGCTTCCAAAACCACTTGGGGCTCTGGCTCCGCAGCCATCTCTGGTTCTGAAACCACTTGGAGCTCCTCAGCCACCTCTGCTCCTGTTTCAGGCTCTGAAATGGCCTCCGGTTCGGCTTGAGATTCTGCAATCTCTTCTGGTTCTGTTTCCTCGGGTTCAGAAACTGTTTCAGGAAGCTCTGCCGGTTCCGTTTCTGGTTCAGATTCAGCCACTGCAACCTCCTCCTCCTCCTCCTCCTTCTCCTCTACAGCCTCCTCAGCTGTCTCCTCTGTATCATCTTGTGTTTCCTCATCATGCTCCTCAACGGTTTCTTCAACTTCGGCAGCGTCTTCTTCCTCTTCTGCATCTTCTTCCTGAGGTTCATTCACTTCCTCTTCCTCGTGGGATAACTCCTCCTCTGCTTCCACGGTTTCCTCTTCCTCTACCTCAGCTACTTCATCCTGCTCCTCAGATGGTGGAAGCTCCTCAGCTACCGACTCATCCTCCTCCTCCTCTGCAGGCTCTGCCTCAGCCTCCTCACCAGATGTCACCTCATCTTCTCCTGCCTCCTCCTGCTCTCCTCCTCCATCACTCGTCACCTCAGTGGGAGCATCCTCCTCTGCAGGAGCTACTTCCTCGTCCTCTTCCTCTTCGTGCTCTGGGGCAGAAGCTGGCTCTTCTTGGTCATCTGAAGAAGACGTGGGTTTGGCGCAGGGCTGGCATATGGTCCTCTCCGGGGCTGGGGTGTCGTTGGATGTGCTCAGGCTGGCGTGCTCCTCCGTTGCGTCACATCCACAGGAGAAGAGGTCACCCTCGGGCTGCTGGAGCTTGAGATGCACCAGAAGCTCCTCATCATGGATGGAAGAGCCTTCCAGGAGATCTAAAGGAAATTGGGGATCATAGAAAGTTTACTCTGTGGTCGGGTGCTTCTTTCCAAACGCATTTAAGGTTATAATGATAGAGCTGTTTTACACCAAGGCAAATAAGATCATTGTCGTAGTGACTAAGTCCCACACTTTAATAGCAACTGGCTGCTGATTGGTACTGGATTGTTTAGACATGCGCTGAGTTTTACAATTTGTCAGCTTGCCAATACCATATACAGTATCAAACTGTGTTTATTATCTAGGTTGTGAGTCTTGACTTCCAATAAGTCTTCCAAAAAACAAATTACAACAACAAAAAGACGATAGTCGAACACAATAAAGCACACTGTTTGCCTCAGACAATCAGCAACACCTGTCATTGCTGGCATAAACTTCATTTAACTGTGGCCAGCCTTAGCCTTACACATACAGCACCCCCTAGTGTTCGGGAGTTTACACAAATACTAATGAAAAACATTGATCTTATAGTCATCATTAGTAAAATATTCAGAAATAACTATAATTCGCTTGGTTTTTTCATTTAGCCTAACACATGCACAACAATGAGACCTGTAATATTTCACTTATTAGCTATTGTAGTCTGGTGGAGAAAAAAGTTAAGAAAGTTGTTTGCTGCATCCATAAGGCTAAAAAACACAAAACAAAACAAACACATCGGGTTCTAAGCAATCAGACTGCACAGTGTAAAAGGAGAGCAGTCACCTTTGTCTTTTAAGCCAGTGCTTCACCAGTGCTCAGTCATTCACTGTGCAAGAACATAGTAGATCAAATGTTCGACACCTCCAGCATTTAAGACTCAGATTTCAGGTCCTTGAATGGCGACACTAAAGAACGGACTATTTGAGGCTGACATACTGTGGACAGTTGTGAAGACAATCTAAATGAAGACAGCTGAGTGGACACTGGCTTTAAATAGAAAGTGGTATATATTGTCATTGTATAAATTCACTACTTTTGCCATGTTTTAATATAATTAGGGGGCCAAGCCCGAGAAGGGCTGGGACCGCGTTTTGCAGAGCAACGCGGTTCCCAAGCCCTGCGGGGCAGGGAACCCTATTGTTTTTGCTGGGATTATTCTTTATTCTTTATTCTTTATTCTTATTCTTCCATGCGTAAAAGTGGTGCTGCAGCCCAAACCGTAAAGGGTTGGGACATGCCACTTGCATGGCTTATCCAGGTCCATGGTACGTACGCAGACAAAAAATTTAGACATCCCGGCCACTAGGTGGCGCTCCAACAGCAGAAAAACACGTTTGGGGCTATAACTTCCACACCGAAAGTCCGACAGTCAAAAACTCTATATCCACAGATGCCCACAAGTCAGCTGCATCTTTTGAGATAGGCCACGCCCATTTGCGTATATATACATTTTTCGCTACATCGCAAAAACTGTGTCAGTCACCAAAACATACTCCTCCTACAGTTTTCGCCCGATTTGGACCAAACCAAAAGCATTATGCTCTACCGACTCCCACGAGCAAAAGTTGGTCAAATAATTCTTCTACGACCATCGGAAGACCAAACGGTAGCGCTTTAAAAATTTGCGAAAATCTGTAAAAAAAAAAAAAAAGAGGGATTTTCTTGAAACTCAAGGGAGACTATCATGGGGCATACTTGAGTCTATCAAAAAAATATGGGCAAGAAATTCCTTTGTGGGCCGGACTTATTAAAAAAAAGAGTTTTTCAATTTTTTTGCCTGTTTTCGCCATTTCCTAAGTCTTTCGGCGGGAAAATGGGAAAATTCAAATAAGTGTCTTTACAATGGAGAGGTTGACAATTTGATTTTGCTATAACTCCCCAACCGAACATCGCACATTCAAAAACTTGACATCCACTTCTTCGGTACATTGAGCCGCATCTTTCTACCCAACGTAATTTTGCAAATGTCATCCATAGGGGGCGTCAAAACCACAAAAAGCAAAGAAAACGCGTTTGGGGCTATAACTTCCACACCGAACATCCCACAGTCAAACACTTTATATCCACAGATGCCCACAAGTCAGCTGCATCTTTTGAGATAGGCCACGCCCATTTGCATATGGGATTTTCTTTCGCTACATCGCAAAAACTGTGTCAGTCACCAAAACACACTCCTCCTACAGTTTTTCTCCGATTTCGACGAAACCAAAAGCATTATGCTCTACCGACTCCCACGAGCAAATGTTGTGTAAAGAATTTTTCTACGACCATCGGAAGACCAAACGGTAGCGCTTTAAAGATTTGCACATTAGCTACCTTGTACCAAACTGCTCCTAAATCCAAAACGATTTATCCTATTAACACCAAACTTCACACATGTGTTTGTCCTATGGTTCTCAGGCTGGTTCTACTTTTTCCTTAAATTGCTCCAAAAGGGGGCGCCAAAAACACACTTGAGCATCTTTCTCTGCCATTATTTTTGCCTTTTGGTCTATAACTCCCAAACCAAACATCCCACATTCAAAAACTTTACATCCCCGGATTCCGTGAAGCGAGGGGCCGGCGCCGCGGACGACGACGCCCGATCCAGAGTCGCGTGGGAGGCTTGGCCCCCGTTCACAACTGCTTGCAGTTCTAGTTAATATTAATTTCCATGACAACACATCATGAAGGAGCTGCCTTTTCACGGCTCAAAACACTGGTGTATTATTTATTTTGGTAACACTTTATATTAATGTCACATGAATCACCATGAATTCATGTCTGAATTGATGCATGAAAATGCATCAATTCATCCATGTAGTACTTCATGAACTATCAGTAATTCACTGGGATTTATTGTATCTCACGCATGATTGAACACAGGACCAATACATCAATTAATCCATCAGCTAAGTTATGTCAATCATCATGATCTATGAGTTATTACTGATGATCATGTCTGACTAGTCTCACAAATACACATGTGTTTTTACTTTTTTTAAATACCAGTTTTGTAATCATGATGAACTATGCATTCATTGTTCATGACTTAATCATGTTTGTGGCCCCTTCAAATAAAGAGTTAACCTGGTTTGTCTTATTCAAACCATTTCATTCTACCTTGAAATTGTAAGTCATCTCTTTATTTTGAACGTCCACAAACATGATGAAGTCAACACTTGGTATTTGACAAAACACACGTCTATTGGTGTGACTAGTCAGACATGATCATTGGTAATAGCTCAGGGATCATGATGATTAACATACCTTAGCTGGTGCATTGATTATGTTGTTCATGCATTACATCATGCATGAGATACCATGACTTACTGATAGTTCATCAAGTACTAATGAATGAATTCATGCTTTTTCATGCATTCATTCAGACATGAATTCATTGTGATTCATGTACCATTAATATAAAGTGTTACCATTATTTTCTTGCAAACATTTAAGATGATAATCTTCCCTATTACCCAATAATGGTTATACTCAATTAATGTTAAGGTTACGAAACACAATGTTATTTAAATTAGAAAAATAAACTTTAAATGTGCGTCTGTTTTCTGTTGAAACTATACTGAAACTGTATGTATATCTGTAAGCTGATGACCAAGCAAAAACATGTGGTCATTTTGGCTTTAGCCTGACACAATAATTTGTTCCGAATCTTTTGCTTCTACTTTATTTAACATCCTTCAAAAATAATTAAAAGCAAGAACCTTAAAACAAATAGAATCGTTTCTCCAGAACTGCAATATTTTGCTGGTCAGAAAAGAACACAGAAAATGCATTCTAAAAAAAACTATGCTCAAATACAAAATACTAACAATTACATTTTGTGTATAGGACCTTTATTTAAAATCACAGTCAGCGGCAGGACCATGTTGAAAAGGCCCTGTGACTTTTTGCTCTGCGGAACATCCGCTTCGATCATTTGTCATATTCTGTCAGCACCTCTTTATGCTGAAAATATCTGTGCATTTATATTTTTTACAAGTTAGCACCCTGTGTCATGCTCATATACGTAATGTTTCCTTCAAAGCCAGGCCATAGATGGTATCTGAATCTCTCTATACCTCTCTCTCTTTCCGGCCAATAAAATACACAACAGGACATTCACAACCTCCTCTCACACAAAGGCCAGATCACAACAGACATTGCCATCCCCTCGGCATTATACAAAACACAACAGTTGCTACGGCTTCAAAACAATCACAGATTAAACAGGGGACTCCCTCTCTATTACAGCACAGACATCATGTACATTAGATACTCCTCAAAACCACAGTGTATAAATAGCAAAAAGACCATGACCTCTAATTAATTATAACTGCATGTGAGTCTTAAGTCTGAGGAACACAGTGTGATATGAGGCAGCTAAATGAATGTGTACAGATCATGTTACGAGATGGGCTCAGTGTGTGGGGATGAAGACTAATAGCTGTAGGCAGCTGTCACGGGTTTTACACATGCGTAAGGCCTCTAGATCTAGATGTGATTCATTAACTAACAGGCTAATGCTAAGGACAAATCTAGCATATGGGATGAAAGTTTAAGATACTCTTCTACCCTTACCAAATATCATTCCAATATTCACTCTCTTTTAGCTCTTTTTTTCTGTTCTCCACTCACCCGGGAGAAATATATGTCACTTTAGCTGCTGAATCTCAAGCTAGTCGTTAGCTTTGTTTGTCTGTCATTTAGTGCTGAGCAGGTACATGTAGGCCTACTATGAATTGTTCATGAAGTGTTTTCACTGAAAAAAGCTGCCGGTTGCAGTGGGGGAAAAATCAAATCAAATCAAATCAGTTTTATTTGTATAGCCCAATATCACAAATAGACATTTGTCTCAGTGGGCTTTACATTCCATACAATACGACACCCTGCCTTTTAGACCCTTAGCTCGACTGAGAAAAAACTCCCAGTAAAAAACCCTTTAATCGGGATTTTAAAAAATTGAGAAACCTCAGGGAGAGTTAAACGAAAGAAACGTAATGAGTGATAAGATTAAATCTAAAACAGTAAAGTAGTGAGCTGGACTTAAACTGAGCCGGACAGCTAAACAGTGCGCTGAAACTACAAGCTAAAAGCTAACTAAAAGCTGAAGGGAGCTGCAGATTTGGGTAATAATTATATGCAGGTTCATCACTACGAGAGACACATTTCAGTTGTATGTTCCTTATAGCTGCTTCAAGTAGTTTCATCATGCATCAAGTTATTTTGTGACATTGCAATGTGACACTTTTAATAAGTTAGCCACTAAAACGATTATGTTATTATGTTATGTCTTTAGCTGAAAAAAACAAATCAGAAGTGAGTCAACAGAGGGGGCGCCCTTAGCTCGGTTGGTAGGGCCTCGGCCAGCAGCGGACCCGGGTTCGATTCCAGCCCGCGGTCGTTCTCTGCATTCCCCTCTCTGCCCCATTTCAACTCTGTCAATAAAGCATAAAAATGCCAAAAAAATATCTAAAAAAAATAAATAGTCAACAAGAAAAGAGAAGCATCATGCGTTTGTTTCATTGTAGTAAAGAGAAGCACTGGTAAAATGAATAAAAACAATTACAAACTAAACAATGGCTCCCTTAACAGAACCCTCGTTAGTTTCATTAGTTAGACTTGTGCGGAGGATCACCAAATTGATTTAGGCTGGTTTTAAAAAGGCTATGGATGTGAAAGTATCAGTGTAAAAGCCTTGAAGCCGAGTCCACCAACTAGCTGCTTCTGACTCAAGATATATTTAAGGCTTGATGGAAGGCCCACTTGCTCATCTTGCTATATAACAGGACTCTTTATGTACTCTCTTTGTCCTGCACTGTCCTCCATGACGGCTTCTATGCCTCTATTCAAAGTCCCTGAATCATACATCAAACACTTTGGTTCTCATGATGCTGCTTGTCAACTCCTGTATTTGGAATCTTTGTTAGCTTATGGCCTTCTGAGGGGATTGTCAGTGCTAGTGACCAGAGAACATTAAAGGTCACATATTATGCTAAATGCACTTTTTAAATGTGTTCTAACATATCCATGGGTCCACGGTGTGCCTAGAGACTGCCAAAATATTTTAAAAAATAACAATCTCTCCTGTTCTCACTCTCCCCCTTTCTGAAACCCCCACCCCTCCCCCCCAATATACTCCAGTCAGAATTTTCCCCTTTTCTGACCTCACAAACTGGAAAGCCAGAAGCTTCCACTGTGCAGCCCACACCCCTATTTCTTATTGGTCCACGGCCCTGACAGACAGAGGGCGAGGCGTATCTAGCTTCGCTTCCGGACAGGGGGCGGGGGCAGCTCAAAGATTGTATATTTACGAGGGGAGCTGCAGCTCTTTTTAAAAAATAGGCCATTGTGAGATTAGCTGAACATCAGCATAGTACAATAAATTATCTGAAAGTTTTTTTCAGCAAACAATTAAAGAAAAACGTATTAGGGACCACTAAGACCATATAATATGGTGTATAATAGTACCGAAAAGTGTATAATATGGGAGCTTTAAGTTTACATTCCACACTGTGCAAACTGGGAAGAAGAAGAAGACGATATGTTCCATAATGTTTCTTGCATTGTGGTGATAGTTTTGCTCTTGACTTTTGCCAAAAGTGACGATTTTCCAAGTCTCATTCCAAGTCCAAGCAAAAGCCAAGGTGAGAAGAATGTGGTCATGGCATGTTTTTAACTATTGTAATTGTAATATTGAAGTCAAACCAATGGATATCCCAATGCTTGGCGAGTCCATTACTGGAAGCTTGGATGCTGCTCGGATAGAGCCATGGCCAGGTTTTGGGTGTTGTCCAAAGACATAGTGCCACAGCATCGTCTGCTTTGTAACATGAACAGCAGCAGGAGCCAAGATAGCTAAGTGCGTTGTTGAAGATGGCTTGCCAAAGTGAAGTGACATTAGGCCTAAATAACATTGCCATTCCCTATAGGGACCATTTACTGGTTTGTTGAAGTTAAAATGAAAAGGTAAATGTGCTAAAGGCTGGGGGATTTTGTTTCCGGATTTTGTTAATTAAATGAATTGAGTGGTTTATGAAAATATTTTGGCACCTTATGACGTAGGTTAAAAGGTGCACTATGTAACTTTTCATAGTTAGGGTTTCAGAGATGTACATTTTCTAAGGTATATTTTCATCACTGAATAAACTAACTTTTCTCACAGGAAAATGTGATCTCTGGAACAGTGTTTGAAGTGAGAAAGCTTCCTGAAAAGTTACATGTTTCACTGTTGTTGACAGCATCAGGGCCCACAGTTTGGTTGATAAACATATTCAAGTCGTATGTTTGGGGTTCCTGGTTCCTTAAAATAATTAAGTTTTGATTTATGATGATAGAATTATTCAACACTAAGAATTATATGGAGAGAAAATATATACAATATAGTTTTGTAAACTGACTGAAGGTTATGCACCTGTAAACAAATCCCCCTCCACTAGAACTGCATAGTAAATGCTTTATTCTTACAGTAAGTGTTAAATGAGCACAATACTTCAAATCTATAACAATTAAATAATGTTACCAAAAGGCACAATCTGAAGTGAGTCTGCTGAATCTTCTCCACACTGTATGACCCCACATAGTTTTGAAGATAAAGTAGATTGATCATTTGCTGCTGTGATATAGTGGCCTGCAATGGTTAAATTAAATTAAAGTTAATGCAGTTAAAGAGATGAAAAAGATGTGACCTAGGGGGAGACAGAATGCAAAGGGAAAATAAAAAGCCGGAGATCTAAGACATCTTTTGTGAAGATTAACATTATAAAGAGTGGACTCTTGAGCAGACCAATACACACAACACTGCATCACTGAATTATTTGGGTAAACCCTTCAAAGCAGTTTCCCTAGAAGTTTCCTGTTTTTTAAATCACTACAGCAACGTGGCTGGGATGGCACTGTGGTTCTGTTGGTTGGTCGGCCCATCACTTGGACTGAAATATCTCAACGACCAGTGGGTTGATTGACGTGACGTTTTGAATAGAGGATTTAAAGGTCACATATTATGCTAAATGCACTTTTTAAATGTGTTCTAACATATCCATGGGTCCACGGTGTGCCTAGAGACTGCCAAAATATTTTAAAAAATAACAATCTCTCCTGTTCTCACTCTCCCCCTTTCTGAAACCCCCACCCCTCCCCCCCAATATACTCCAGTCAGAATTTTCCCCTTTTCTGACCTCACAAACTGGAAAGCCAGAAGCTTCCACTGTGCAGCCCACACCCCTATTTCTTATTGGTCCACGGCCCTGACAGACAGAGGGCGAGGCGTATCTAGCTTCGCTTCCGGACAGGGGGCGGGGGCAGCTCAAAGATTGTATATTTACGAGGGGAGCTGCAGCTCTTTTTAAAAAATAGGCCATTGTGAGATTAGCTGAACATCAGCATAGTACAATAAATTATCTGAAAGTTTTTTTCAGCAAACAATTAAAGAAAAACGTATTAGGGACCACTAAGACCATATAATATGGTGTATAATAGTACCGAAAAGTGTATAATATGGGAGCTTTAAAGAGGATAAAGAGGAATCCTAACAGCTTATGGTTCATATAGGCCTACGTTTATGTAGTTAATTTGGTTGTGGGTCAGAGTGTGAAAACAGCACATTATTTATTCAGGGTTTATAAATCTTTTGTCTGCCTATAGCACCATTACATTTAGTCTAATGTGCTTCTCTGATGGTCCCCACCCCACCATGCTGTTGCTGCAGCATAGCCTGGGCAGAGCACAGTGTCGAGGGGGGACGGAGTGAGACAGGTGCCTGGGTGCTGGATGGATGGTACATCTTTGAGACAGAAATAGTCCCACAATGAGTCAGAGGGTGAAAAGAAGGAGGGTTGATTCCACTCCTATTTTCAGGGAGCGTGGCGGCCCCCTCTCCTTCCTGTGATTGTCATGAGGCCGGTTTGCGACTCTGCTGCGCTGTTGTCGCTCACATTCCCCGGAAACAGTGTGCGACTGTGAATGACTCAGTGTTTCTTTGAAGTCCAAGAACGATATATGCGTCAGCAGGACAAGTACTGATGACAAGCACCCTCCTTACTGTGGAACTCGAAGGATTAAAGCCTTGATAAGTGATGAGCTGTTATTCTTTACAGACATCTAAAAACAAAAGTGCACACAAACGGTCTCATTTAAATAACTAACATTAGCATCCGACCAAGCATCAATACTTATTAATTAAAGGGCACATACTATGTTTATTTTTGGGTTCAAATGTGAGTTTTTGGTGTCAATTAAACGAGTTTATTCATGGTTTATTGTTAAAAAAAAATGTACTCCTCACCATGCCCATTTCTTCACCTAATTCCAGCATTTTTCATACTCAGTCTGAAATGCTCCGTATTTAGTATCTGAACCCCTGTTCGGAATAGCCAAGTCTGCTCTGATTGGCCAGATACAGGTGGGAGTGTTCACTGCAAGTCACCCAGGTGCTGCGGAGGCCCTGGCGTCTCATTTGGAGCTACACATGGGGGGGGGTGTAATATGCTAATGAGCTGAAGAGTGTTGCAGCACACTCATTTGAACAGCATGCCGATTCACACATTTTCTGACATCAACATCCCAAAACAAACTTGATTTTGGGGGCTGAAAAAGGGACACCAAATATTCAATCAGTAGGAGCACAAACACTGAAAAAAGTCAGATTTTCATTATCCCCTTTAAGGCTATTTAGAGAAATGTAAGCCATGTACTTTCCAATTTCTTGATCTGCGCTACCCTTTAGTTATCATTACTGTACCAACAACACCTAAGTGTGCACATTTTCTCCCTCTTGCTAATAAACCTGAAACATTCACATGGTGTTAGTGCATGCCATTTTTGACAAATCCCCCAAAATCTAAATGTGAGGATGGGGGTGTTGCGAACTTCTGCTGTCACTACTTTTTCAATGGTATTTGATTCCTCCTTACTTGTAATGTAACGCCAAAGAGTGCAGCTGTTTAGCTACTGAACTTTGGTCCTACATGCCCTCTGCTGTGCTCTCTCATGCCTGTTTTAGCTGGGACATCCCCTAAACACGGACCCTGCTGACTGCAATGACAGATTAGCAGCTCAGCAGACAGATGCAGGGTGAGAGCACTGAAGCCTTATCCATTTAAGATGTAGAAGTGGAGTGTATTTGTACAGTACAGATACACTCCAAGTCTACAGCTAAAATGTACTCATTGATGGGTCTCCATGAGGGTTGTGTACCTGAGCAAATCTCTCTCTCTGTGTGTGTGTGTGTGTGTGTGTGTGTGTGTGTGTGTGTGTGTGTCTACCCATGATGTAGATGAGTGTGCATTCCTGAGTCTTACAGAGACGCATATCACTGCATGGCATGGTGACCACAGTATCTGGTGACTTTGTCTGACTGATGCCTGACACCTGACTACGGCAACTCGTAGAGGCCAAAATGAACCGGTGCAAGGACGGGACAAGGGTATCCTCTTCTTCAACTTTAAGCAAGCATGTAAAATCACAATATAGTCACTAAAAGATGCTGAGCAACAACTTTGATGTATACAAGCCTATGCTTTTTAATAATGTATCATTAGCCATATTTTTACAGTTTGCTCAGGTTAAACATGATTTCATACCGTTAACATGGAAGTAAAAAGGTAAGCCTGTAAACCGCCAGGCGCCAAGATCCTCACGTGAGCTCTGATGGGGGTGAGTGAATACACAAGCATTCAACCACCTTGAAGAGTCAAACCCAAATAGGTCCATTTGGGGAAACTAATCATTTCAGTCAGGCTTTTGCTCTGGCAGCAGCAGAGTGTGAGTTCAAGTCACTGTGCCAGTCCTGTCACTGTGTTCCTCCCCAAGGCAGAGAGGAGAAGCAGCAGACAGTAGGGTTACCATCAGCCGGTGTGTCAAACCTACAGGCCCTGGCTTCTTCTTTTTGCACCAACTCAAATGCTAAGTTCTCACCGCACCACGACAACAGCACAGAACAGCACTCTTTTCCCTGCCCAATCAGCCTGGGTTAACATATGCTGTTGTGGGTGTAGATGTCTGTCAAAGCTTGAGATGTACTGTATATTTCAACCCAGCTCTTGCTACATTGGGAATACAGGAAAGGTGGATTTCTTTCCCCTCCACGGCAACAGAGACTATTAAACACAAACGCTGCACACGTGAAAGACACAAGCATGAAGAATCAATTCTCACATTGACTTCCTTTGCTATTTACTTTAAAACTGTCAGGAATCAAAATGATCAATCCATTGTTAATACGCTGAATGCATTTAGTTGCATGTTAGATCAAATAATTCAACCAAAAAACATGCTTTATTTGAACCTCTTCCTTCTTCTCATACAACCTATGGCATGCTTAAGGACACAGAACAGATACATATGTAGCTATCGAGCTCTATATTTACATTTCACCTATAACACAGCAGCTTAAATGCATCCCAACAGCGCTAACAATTCTGAAATATTTCCCACTAACCCCCTGTTGCCCTCCACCGTACCTGCAGCAGAAAGGGCCAGCAAAGAGAGCAAGCAGCACAGAGGCAGCAGAGACTTCATTTTGGCTGCCAAGGGCCTTCTGCTCATCTCCCCCGGCTATATATACTGCTCTGGCTAAAGGTCAGAGGGCACGCCAGCCATGAGGAGGCGACAGCAACTGCACCCAGATCAGCCATTGTGTGTCAGAACAGCTGCGCGGGCCCATCAGGCATGTTGAGAGCAGAAAGAAGCAGGAAGAGGCAGGCTGGCCGTGTTGTAGTCTCGCAGTGTTATCACCAAACTGAGTAAAAGTGGCCGATCGGTGCAACTTTAAAGGAATACTTCACCCATACGGAACCGGCATTCTATCATTATAAAATCACTATTATAATATAATGAGGTTTTTCTTCCCTCAGTCTTCCCTTGACCCAGCTGTCCTGTTAATCCTAACCCTACATTTTACCATGTGTGATGTCACACATGGGAAAATGAAGGGTTAGACAGTGAGACCATAAAACACTCTTTTTGCCTTTTCTCAGGCTAGGATGAACCAATTTCTAAAATGTTTGCACATTTATACTAGATAGGATGTCAGAGTTCAATAAATCTTCATATTTCTAGCGGTGAAGTAGGGCTTTAACTTCTGATTATCAACACCGTCCAGTGGTGCCCTCGTCCTTTTAACACCAATGTTCTGGTGATAAATAGGTATTTATTTGTGCACATTTCCCACAGCTGAAGTATTACGGTAACTTTGTTACTACTATAAAGAGAATAAGATGGGGACCGTGTGCCACCTGTGTTTATCATAAATGTTGGCTACAGGGCAGCTGGACAAATGACTCTGCTAATGCCAAATGAGTGTCGCACAATGTCAACACCTGGTGGACAAATGGATTCATAGCATGCATAATTGAAGTGAGCAAGGAAGCTTAGGGATGTAATAAAAAAAGTACAAATTTTTATTTTTTTTCAGCTTTACAAAGGCCTGTTTACCCAAGTTTTTATAAACAAAATATAACAGCTTCTCATCGACCTGGACTGATGGGAAAAAATAAAATAAAAACAAAAATCACAAAAGTATATAAAAAAAAATGCTTGTCAACAAAAATAGAAAACGGAACAAGAAAGACAGAAAAGCAGAATAAACAGCTGTTGAGTCGCAGCAAAAGAGTTAAAAAAAAATGACAAACAATAATAAAAATAAAAATCTTCCTCGTCATTGATTCAGGCAGTACAGAACAGCAAGTGCTTCATATCTATATCTCAAATTCCACCAAAGGACAGCAGTGCTGCAACATAATGTACAGAAACATTTGGGGGGAAAGTATTAAACTGACCAATAACAAACCTTAAGTGGCTACGCATTTATCAGCAAAACAAACCTTTAACAACGTTTCACACACTATGAGAATTTCCCCCCCATGCTTGGTATTAAAAATGCTAGTCTAACCAGAAATAAAAAATGATGTCAGTGAGTTAATAGTGTCCACGCATCTTACACAAGACAGTTTCACACTGAATCTATGTCATGTGTTAATAGAAAAAAATTAAGAAATAGACAAAATGGTCAAAAGAAAAGCGCCCTTTAGACAAGAGAAAACAGGGATTAGTAACATGCACTCAATTGGCAACAGAACATTGAATAGATCAAAGGACAGATACAAAAAACAAATAAAAAGGAATGTTTACAGCATCAACTCAGCGTATCAAATGGAGTATGACAGGACGGAGGCTCCGAGCAGGGATTTCCAGTCAAAGTCCAGAGAGAAACATAAGCAAACGCAACATGAGGGGGACAGACCTGCAGAACTTGCTGCATTTTTCAGAGGGGTGGGGATTAAAGGAAAGAGATCTGAAATTCAGTTCAGTGCTTTTTCATTAGAGTTCTGCACTTTTTTGTGGCATTAGATGCACCGAAAACGTACATCTATCAGTGCCGGCTTAAGTTTTTCCAACTAAAGCTGTGGATCCGCAGTTTATTTTCCAAAATGATGCCTTTTGGGCGTTCATTCTAGTAAACTGGGGATGGGGCAGTTTTTTTTTCTGAAGGATTCTTTTCCATTAATATGAGAAAATATCTCATTGAGACAACACTAAAATGTGTTGTCATTTGTAACCAGACACAACACCTTCCTGCTCCCCCCTAGCAAATTTCAAGATGTGGATATGAGACACATCATTTCCCAAAAGATTTTTAGAAACAAAAACGCGATTAAGTGTGATGTTACATGATGGGTTCAGGCTCACTGCTGGTCAGCACACAACAGGTTAACAAAGAGCACCTTGCAAAGTAGAGACTACATTCTTCGATAAAAGCATGTCGAGTTTCATACGTATACTGTAGGTGTAAGGGACACACCTATCAACGGTGCATAGATAACTTCACCTCAGGTATAAATGACAACTACAAAATGTACTGAAGATGGATTGCATAAATACCAAAAACACTCTAGTGCATAGTCACTGAAATCAACCAAACAAGAAGATAGACTGGAAGTATTTGGAGGTAAACCGGAAGCCCTTGTGCAAACTGATCATGTCAATCATGTTCATCCTTTTTTCAGGTTTTTCGAATCTGCCACAATTTCCATTTTTAAAAGGGGATTTATGTTCTGGCAATGAACCAATTATGGTTCTTTTTTTTAAGTTAGGGGTTTGACAACCACTGGTTCTATTAATGAATGATGGGCTCTACATTGTTTGGCTCAAAATGTAATCAGACTTTTGTTAAGTTTATCTCCAGGCTTCCGGTTTACTGTAAAAAAAAAAAATCCATTTTTAAGTTGTTAATCTCAATATAACAAAATGTTCACCTTCAACATTCAGTAACGCTGACAGAAAAAAAAAAAAAAACGAAACAAAGCGATCAATGTAAATTGTTCAACAGCTTATTTTTTTAAGGGCTTACTTAGATATCAAAAAACACAAACTTTGTTTCAAGTAAATCAGACATCTATTTTCAAATTAGCTTTGCAATTAAATCTGAACTCTTCCATAAAACTTTCTTATTTTGAAATGCCTTGTGTTGTAGTATAAGTTGGGTTCGGTGACCACTGGCACTAAAATATCAGCAAGCCAACTAGGAAAAATAAAATAAAATAAAAATTAAGACGGGGGGGAAATAACTTGAAGTTCTTGTCCATTTTCAGAATAAGAGCTGTTTGCTTATTGTGATTTTTACATTCAACCTTATTGTACTGACGCCATAAATTTATAGCACGAATAATACTGTCGGCGTGCCAGTGACGACAGGTAACTGTGATACTGCGACTGTATGTAGCACACATAAAACACACATTTAGGACGGACTGATGCCCCCGAGCTTTTTTACACGAGGAGACCCTCAAAGTTCTTCAAGAAGCCACAGACCGGCTCTGACATTGAAAAACTAGACTAGGATTCCCACCTCCTCTGCACGCTGACCATCCTATGTTTCCAATCTGCAGGAGATTTTTTACAGTACGAGACCGACACAGAGCTTAAGCACTGGATTTAAGAGTTTGGATAATGCCAGAAAATATTTGATTTTTTGTTTTTTTTAAGTAGTCAAGCTCCTGGAGGGAATCTTACAGTGAGTAGGTATTGTAGGTGTTTGTGTGTGTGAGTTGAGGGGGTGGATCAGTTCATGTGTGTGTGTGAGTTGTGGGGGTGGATCAGTTCATGGAGCAGTCCTCTCCCTCTGTGTCGGTGTCTGTGTCCGAGCAGGCGGTGTCCATAGCCACGTGGGCGGGGCTAACGATGACCGCTCTCCTCTGCTCCTCTTCGGCGCTGGCTCTCCTCTCCTGAGTGCGTTCGATGTGCTGGATCGCCTGAGAGACGAGCGGAGAAAAACAACCTGAATATAGCTGCCAATATTACATTGATAAGACCATTGGTGGGTGAAAACTTATATTTAGTTAGCCTCATAGCAGGGCTGTACAGTACGACAGTTTTGATCGCATTTGCTACTGGAATTGATCACGTGCGATGATGAATACAAGTCCACTCGCACTAGTGCTAATGAGCAGATGCACAACACTGCTTAGAGGGCTCTTCAATAACTATCTCCAAATGCGGGTAAATGTAGTCTTTGGCTGGTGAAAGATGTGCGCTCTGGATCTGTGCTTGTGCGGCGATATAACCGGAAGGAGACGGCTCTTTACATTACCGCAGTTAAGTTAGCGCGTGTGCAAGCAGAACATTTCCTGTGCGCCTTCACATTAAAAGCCTGTTACTAGCCAAACGTGAGTTGACTTTTATTCTGAAGCCGGTAAAAACAGGAAGTTAGCGCTTCAGCTTGCAGTGCTCTAGCTACAAAGCCAACTCATTCAGCTGCAGAGAGTTTGAAATAAGCCACTGAAGAACTACTCTCAGCACATTCACAACAACCAATTTAATTTATCCTAAATGTTACCAATATGTATACTTATTCATTTAACAAGCTATGTTTAATGTTTTAAAGTTTGGTTTTAATTAACAGAAGGACATTTTCTATTTTTGTTATTATTATTAATATAATAATTATATATACAAAAAAATATATAGATACAGATATTATTTTTATATTCTTATGGGGAGAAATAATTCTGAATCAGCAAAAAATTGCAATTGGCAGGTTAGATTCTTTTGTCTAAAGTGCAATCAGTGCACCCCTATTCATTTTTCTACAATTATTACTGCACACACTAGGATATAATATTAATTGTGAATCTCAAATTAGACCAAGATGACAGCCTCAAGGGTAATTAGAGCGAAATGCAAGGGTTAAGGTTATGCAAGTTTTCGAACATACTTTCTGTGCTACCAAATTTATTTTTGTGCTACTGATTTTTTTGGCTTGCTAGCACCAGTGCTACCACCTAAAAAAATAAGCGTACAGCCCTGCTCATAGCATAATTGCCTAAATCATATTTACTCTACATCATCTTTACCCTACATCTACTTTTTGTTAGCCTAATAGCATAATTGCCTAAGTCACATTTTAACGGTTATAGAGGAGGGTAAAGTAGATGTAGAGTAGAGGAAATATGATTTAGGCAATGATGCTATGAGGCTAACTATTTTACTATGAAATAAAAAAGACTATGATAAGGATCTTAGAGCTGGCATAAAACAGTGGTTTTTATATGCAAAAAAACGTGCTCCTACCTGCACAATAGTGTCCAGGTTCTGTCTGGACGTGGACACGGTGCTGGAGTGGACAGACGGGCTCATGGTCACCACGGTGACGTGCTGGGTTAGTGTTGGGGCCGGGACGATGACTGTGGGGTGGTGGGTAGGGGCGGGGGGAGTAGGGGGAGCCAGCACCTAAGGGACAGACACAATTAATGACTTGGTTTTTCTGTATTACAATTACATCACAGACTGGGTATATTCATGTGAGAAGCCACTTCGGACAAATTGCAGTGTGCAAACTCAATTTAATAATAATAATAATAATAATAATAATAATAATAATAATAATAATTGATAGAATTTATATAGCGCTTTTTTGGAGGTCTCTCAAAGACACTTTACACCATAGAAAAAAACATACATATAGAAAAGGAAAGTAAGAAAACAAAATACAGAAAAAATTCTAAATAAGGTTTGGAATAGTCCGGTGTGGGATGGGTGGGGTCAGGTGTCACATGCGGTCTCACAAAATCCTATTCACTACATCATTTGGGGAGTTGGTGGCATGATAGTGAGCATCTGAAAAGAGGCAGGCAAGGTAGGCATAATTATCAATATGGTGAGACAGGTGTGTGTAGTTTCTCACCTGTGGACTGTGTGTGTTTCTGTCGGCGGCAGCAGCGTGGATCTGTTTGAGCCGTAGCAGCGTCTGGCTCTGGAAGAACTCCTGCTCCTCCTCCACCTGCTGGGTGATGACCTTCAGACGCTCTGGGTGCATCTGGCTGTCCAGAGACCGGATCTGGACACAAGCACACGGGGATGGCTTTGTTACAATAAAATGGTAAATGGACTTATATAGCGGTTCTTAGCCTATTTTCTCAGCCCCTAAGCGCTTTTCAATTCTTACCAAATTCACCCATTCATACACACACACACACACACACACTCATACACAGATGGCAGTAGCTGCTCATTTAGCCCTTTAGCTCAAAACACATCCACAGCCTCTAAATGATTGCCTCGATGTAGTTATCAAATAAAACTAACATCACAATAATGATCTATACTCGAATATTAAAGTAATGAATTATAATGTTAACAAGTGACAAACAATTTACTCTTTAGAAATATATCAAGCCTGCATCTCCCTTACTGTTCGCTTAGTACACCGTGTGCACAATTATTAGGCAAGTGAGGATTTTGGCCATATCATAATTTTTATGCATATTTCCCAACTTCAAGCTGTATAAACCTAAGTGCGTATTGGATTTAAGCATACCAGGTGATGTGTATTTGTGTAATGAGTGAGGGTGTGGCCTAAGGAGATCAACACTCTATATCAAGGTATGCATAATTATTAGGCAGCTTCTCTTCCTCAGGCAAAAGTCTTTTAGAGGGATGCAGCACTCTTGAAATTGCTAAGATATTGGGGCGTGACCACAGAACCATCAAACGTTTTGCTGCAAATAGCCAACAAGGTCGCAAGAAACGTATTGAGAAAAAAAAGACGCAAATTAACTGCCAAAGATTTGAGAAGAATCAAACGTGAAGCTACCAGGAACCCATTATCCTCCAGTTCTGCCATATTCCAGAACTGCAACCTACCTGGAGTGCTCAGAAGTACAAGGTGTTCAGTGCTTAGAGACATGGCCAAGGT
Organism: Ammodytes marinus; assembly: GCF_949987685.1. Lineage (NCBI taxonomy): Eukaryota > Metazoa > Chordata > Actinopteri > Uranoscopiformes > Ammodytidae > Ammodytes > Ammodytes marinus. Next base: position 33,743,729 of record NC_137235.1, read on the forward strand.
AAGGAAGGCTGAAACCCGACCACCACTGAACAAAACACACAAGTTGAAATGTCAAGACTGGGCCAAGAAGTATCTGAAGACAGATTTTTCAAAGGTTTTATGGACTGATGAGATGAGAGTGACTCTTGATGGACTGGCCCGTGGCTGGATCAGTAACGGACACAGAGCTCCACTTCGACTCCGACGCCAGCAAGGTGGAGGTGGGGTACTGGTATGGGCTGGTATTAATAAAGATGAGCTAGTTGGACCTTTTCGGGTTGAAGATGGCCTCAAAATCAACTCCCAAACCTACTGCCAGTTTCTAGAAGATACTTTCTTCAAGCAGTGGTACAGGAAAAAGTCTGCATCTTTCAAGAAGACTATGATTTTTATGCAGGACAATGCTCCATCACATGCATCAAAGTACTCAACTGCATGGCTAGCCAGTAAAGGCCTTAAGGATGAAAAAATAATGACATGGCCCCCTTCCTCACCTGACTTAAACCCTATTGAGAACCTGTGGGCCCTGCTTAAACGGGATATTTACAGTGAAGGAAATCAGTACACCTCTCGGAACAGTGTCTGGGAGGCTGTGGTTGCTGCTGCACAAAAAGTTGATCGTCAACAGATCAAGAAACTGACAGACTCCATGAATGGAATTGTGACAGTTATTGAAAAGAAGGGTGGCTATATTGGTCACTGATTTTTGTTGTTGTTGACATCTCGGAAATTTTTATTTGTAAATTTTGAGTTGTTTTATTATTCCCACTTTAACAGATGAAAATAAACAAGTGAGTAGGGATGGGAATCGAGACCCGGTTCCTCTTCAGAACCGGTGCCGAGTCAACCAATTCCCTGGAATCGTTAACATGCCTGCTTAACGATTCCGCTTATCGGTTCCGCTTGTTGCAAATGTGTCATGACTTGACACTCGCGCTGCTTTGTTTTGGTTCAGAACGCAGCAAACATGGCGTTGAAACAGAATCTCTCTAAATGTTGGTTGTTTTTCACTTGAAAAGACGACAATAAGGCCACTTGCAACAATTGTAAAGTTTCCATTTCGTCAAATGACACGGGCACAAGCACAAGCGCAAGCGAGCAGACGGCGATCCTGACGGTTAAACGTTTAAATGTCCGCTGCCTGTCTAGTCGATACCAGAATTGCCCATTGGACTTGTACATACAATGTGTGAGAATTAACGTGTGTGTAGGCATATGTGTGGGCTAATAAAAGAGGGAGAGAGATAAAAAGGTGAGAGCAGCATAAAGCAAAGCAAAAAGGTTTTCTTGACCGCTGCCTTAAGCCCCGCAGTGTTTACTCACGTTCGTCAGCTGGTTTGTTTCTTTTTCCTTCCGTCAGCTGTTATAATGCTGCCTTTACGCACGGCGGGTGGAGACAAACCCAAAACAACAAACAGCGGAACTCGGCGGTGATAAGGAAACAATAGTCTACACTTAAAGCTACTACGAGTAAGTCGGCACGTTGGCGACACCTTTGAACAAAAGCGGTAGTATTTTTACGACGCCAGCTGTTTTCTAGCTCGTGCGGGGAGAGCAAGATTCAAATAATCAGGAAGCAATATGGTGCGTGTCCGTGTGTTGAAAGTGTGAGGGCACCGGACTCTTTTCGGCTTCCAGAGAGTGGTTAGTGACACAGCATCAACTAATGCCAGTAAGTGCTAAACACACCTGATTGCAATGAGTTGATGCATTGTCACCTCTCACGTAGCTGAACGAGTCCGTGTCCGTGAGATGGCAGTTAGTTAGTAGTCTATGGATCACGATGAGGTAATGTGTTTATGTTGTTGTAAATAATGACTATTTCAGATGAATAATGGTCATCTGATGATGCTGGTGAGGCAAAGTAAACTGTGTTTTAGTAGGCTACCGCTCATTCATTTAGGAGTAAACACTGCAGTCTAGGTTCGCTCCGTGAAATTGTGTATACGTTGCTTGGCAACGCCCTCCCGCCCGCCTATCACTCTCCCTTTTAGCTTTTCTTCATTGCATTTTCTTTTTTTTCTTTGATGGTTCAGCCCCGTTATCAGTCATTATGACTACAAACAACTGTCTCAAACAAGGCTCCCGCTTCCCTTCCCTCACCTGGAGCCATAGGCTTCTCAATTCACGTTGCTGCGCCACACTGAAATCTGCGACCAATGCGGATATGTGACCATAGAGCATGCACGCGTGAACCGAAAATCGGACTGGGTGTACGACCAGATCAAATGCAGTAATAAAAACTATATAAAAACGTATTTCTTTGCACTGATGGTCTCGTTTGCTGTTAAAGGTAATTTATGATTATGAGAGGAAACATGAGGCTGTTTAAAAGATATTTAAATGTTACTCGTTGCCGCTTTAAGTTTAACAATAAACTTCATAAAGACACACTTAAAATAACGATCTCTGCCCATACAAAAAGCACTGACTTGGATAACTTGATGGAGCGATCGATGTGCGAAAACCATCCGGCACATGTGTCTGATGACGGGCCGTTATATTAATAATAAACAGCGGGCGGGCTTATAAAAAAGGAAGAGAGATAAAGAGGCGAGAGCCTTTTTCTTTTTCCTCCCGTCAGCTGTTCTAATGCACCCTTTACGCACGGTGGTTGAGACGAACCCTACACTAAAGTTAAACATGACACTTTGTAACTACACACTTAAAATAACGATCTCTGCCCATACAAAAAAAAAAGACTTGGATTACTTGAGGAGCGACCGATGTGCAAATGTGTCTGATGACGGGCCGTTATATTAATAATAAACAGCGCGCTGCACACAGGGGTGTAGGAACGAGTTTAACATTGGGGGGCAGGGTTCGACATAACGTATAGCCCGATGGCCCGGGGCCAGTAAAATCATATGCAGGGCAAGTTGATTGGCCATTCACTGTCCCGCCCGGGCCAGTGACTGGCCAATCACAGTTCAGTATCTTTTTGTAGACTACCTTTTTTGTAGACTATCATGGTTCATTGAAATGCGCGTTGAGAGTCGTAATGAAAGCAGTGTTTATTTAAGACTCAATATAATAAACCTAATATTAAATATATTTTTTAATGGACAACCGATGCGTGGGCGTTTTGACAGGTGGAGCAAGAAGCGGGTGCACTCTCGCTCCGTTGGCAGAGCTGCCTACCGTCCGCCTGCGAGTCGACAAATCAATCGACTTGCTTTGCCCCCTTTCTTTCTTCCCACAGCAGAGGTTGAGGTGCAGAAAGTGATAACTGCGCTTTTCCTTTATCTGCCACCGTAATGTTACAGTATTTGCATACAAGCCCCAATGGTAATACAAATGAGAGGCGTTATTTAAACGCTGTGAATGCGTCTCCGGTGATTGTGTCGGTTGTAGACAGAAAAGAACGGAGGGACTCCGCTCACTGTACAGTTCCTATAGTCGCGCAGTTTGGCACTGTGTTTTCAGGCTCGAGACATTCAATCAAATCGCGGAAGTCTTTCCCATTGAAATCGCTAACGGGGAGAATATCCCCGGTTATTATTTTAGCCACAAACCACAGTTCATCTGCGCGGCGGCTCACTCGCTGGCGAGATCACACGGTGAAACGCTGCTGTGATCGGACGAACGCATTGTGTGTTTCTAATGTGATTTAACGTCATAGTCTCAGACGAGCGTTTAACTTATGCTGCATATTTTGCACTGCATTGTTTTTTATCAATAGTTTGAAAAAATGGTCCCACACCGGACTCTTATGTGAAGCTGACACTTCATGGAGAAGTGACACTCCTGCAGCGCGCTCACGACCAGACGTGAACTCACATACACGGTGAAATATCCCATTAAAAAAACGGCATAACCCCCTGATTTTCGTATTTCTATTCTATTTTTAAAGTCAACTTGAGCGCAAGTGGAAAACCGGTCATTCGGTCGACACATTCACATCCCTAATGCATATAGAGAAAGTAAAAAACAGCCTACCACACCACAAAGAATGATCAGACCTTCATCTCTTATTTTTTTTTTATGTTTGAACATGACTTCTGCAGGTGAACTATTCATTAAACTGCCCAAATTCAAGAATAAAAACAATCAAAAATCATAAAATCAAACTACTGGACTTTAAAATACTGGCCGACTCTTTCAACATACTTTCAGTTGTAGGCTTCTAATTCAATATGTTTGCCTGGTTTTATATTATGTGTATGAGCAATATCAACATTTCATATAATTAACTAAAATAAAAATAACCAAATCTAAAGGGAATATCTATACTGTTACAGTATAGATATTCCCTTTAGATCTGGTTATCTTTCTTTATTTTTCTAATACAGGTATTATAATTATTGACACTAAATTATGAAGAAAAAAAAAGTGTGTGCAGGGCCAGTGAAAATATACAAGGGGCCAGTAAAACTCAGATCCACTGGCCCGGCGGGCCAGTAGGAAAAAAAAGTTATGTTGAACCCTGGGGGGACACAAGCGAGCGCGCGCTGAGCGTGCGAGCGGTATAACAACCATCTGCCACCTTCCATGGAAAGCAAAAATATGACATTTTCAAATTTGCTTTGAAAATAATAAATAGATCAAATATACAGAATAATTTGCATAACACCTGTTGAATCCCTTCACAAAGACACCTCAGAACTTGATGAAATATCACCATATCTATGAATTGAAAATCCACTTATGCAGAAACACTGATATTAAGGAATTTTCCAGACAAAAGTAGTAAAATAACAAGAAAAAAATCCAATGTAAAAAAACAAACAACAATCAGTATATATGATATGCAACAGTGTTTACCGCAGGATTTTTTCCAGCAGCGGTGGCGTGGTCCCTGAACGTCCTAGGGGGGTCCCTTTACATTTGAATGCATTGATCTAGTGCACTTTGAGAGGAGAATATGCACTAATTACTATTTAGATGGATGGGATTATTGGTGTTGCAACTTTGCCTTTTTTTGTGTTTACTTACAGATTTTGACATTTTTGTATAGAAATGAATATTACACAAAATGCCACAACGCAGAAAATTATTTGCACAATGTATTTACAGTTCTTGCTTAATGCTTAAACCAGACCTGCAAACTCATAAGAGGTGAAAAAGGTGGAAAAGGCACCCGACCCCTCTAGAGACGACTCGGTAAATCAGGGGGGGGGGGGGTTCCTTTATTTGATTTTTTGGGGACATGGAACTAGACAGGGACATTGGGTGCTATAAATGGGAAGAGGTTCAGTAATGTCCAACACAGAAGTAGGCCTACTGGTTATTATGAGCAATTGATAAGCAGGACCTAAGACTTTAATTTAAAATAATGTGATAAAAATATACAAAGGCCTATAGATACAAATAAAACAAAACTATTCATGAATTTCAAGGGTGTAGGTTGAGATTAAACCTTGGTTTGGGACACATTTTAATGTGGGGGTCTGGAGGTGTTCCCCCATAAATTTGTGAGCATTCAACACTTAATTTCCTGCATTCTGGTGAATTTGTATGCACCAAATATATGTAAAGTAGGCTAATTGACAACATTTAGGTTCCTGGTGACAAAAATAGAATACAATACAATGCAGTAATATCATGCATTCTGTATTGCTTTCAAATATTTATTCTCCTGTATTGTTCAAATATTTGATTTAAACTGTAAGAAAAAAAGGTAATTATTCGTCTCTATCATTGAGAATGTAGTGGCTGGTGGTATTTTACTTGCCTGCAATCTTCTAATATTTAAAAATAATAAAGTGCAAAATGAGGGTATAATCCTCCTTCTGCTTCCTTAAAACTAGTGGTAGTGACTAAGTGTGCAGTAGAGAGAGAAATATAGGCCCTATACAGACAGATAGAGGGAAGAAGAGATAGCTTTATTTTATAATTTAGCGTTTTGATTTGTGAGAGTGATCATCGCTGACTTTAGACTGACTCGCGCTGTCTGCTCCGTGAGGCTCGAGCCCATCAGCTGAGCGAACAGCTGTCCGACACGGAGATGAAAAACGAAACTGAAACTTAACTATCCTGTCCTGCCTGGACTGGTGGAGGAGCCAAATATAAATGAATAGGCCTACATATTGTACTAAACCAGGGGTGGCCAACCAGTCAGAGACAAAGAGCCACATTTTTTACTGTGTTACTGCAAAGAGCCACATCGTACACACGGGTACACACAGTGGCGATTCCAGGAAATTTTGACTGGGGGTGGCCAAGGTGGGCCACAGAGTTACAGTGGGGTGGCCATCGCACCCCTGAATGAATAGCATGTGATATGCTGTACAACCAATTCAAAGATGATTTATAATCCCAAATGCCCAAATCATGTTAGTATCCATTGTAATGTTTGTCAGAAAACTAAACCCCTGAAGGGGGGTCTGGGGGCATCCCCCCCAGAAGATTTTTTTGTGTTTTTAACATGTAATCTAAGCATTCTGGTGAATTCTGGCGAAGATAATAAAGGAAAAAGTCAATATTTATTTCAGCTCAGATGAATAGTAAAATTAGCAAGACAACATAACTTGCTAGCAGACAGATGCCTAACAACTGCACAGAGGGACGGATGACCACTAGCTTTTGACCAAATATCTTGCTAAAAAAATAAACCTTTATTTATGAAAGTCTGCCCTTGCTAAGAACATGTTACACTCGCTATCTACAAACTTTAATTTTTTTATTCAGATTTCAAAAATCTGCTGGGACACGCGCCTATACACATGCATGGGTGGCACGCATGTCACAAGCACACTTATGCTGTTTTCAAGACCTTTGCTGACCAGAGACCAGTTCTAGTGGCCACAGTCCTACCATTAATTTAGTAATTGAAAATTGAAAACTGATCTCATATCAGTGGATTGGAGTGTTTGTGTGATGAACTTGGCAACTATCTATCAAAAAAAGTTAAGAAAGAAAACAAAATACATATCATCTCTGAACTAGGATACATATCAGGAAAAAAATGTAATTGAAAAAATAAAATGAAAATAAAAAATAACATTTGAACTGGGGGGCTTGCACATGCATGCACAAGCATTATTTATTAAAAAAAAACAAAAAAAAAAAAAAACAGGGGGCCCCACACTAGGACTTGAAACGGGCCCCCAGATCGTTAAGGCCGCCCCTGTGATAATGATAGAACTGGACTCCTACAGTACTAAAGACGACAGGGCAGTCATTTTCAACAATGAACATTGTGTGCACTGCCTCACACACAAACTCTCAGTTCAACCAAGTCCACAAACAAAAATATAACAATTTACAATAGCGTTTTTCTCTTACTATGCATGTTGCTTTGTGGGACTTACTTTTAGCATGGAGAGAGCTGAAGTGGCGCCGAAGATTTGAAGCCTTGAAATGCGCAAATGACACCTGGCATATAAGGCAGAATGGCCTGCCATAACGTTCAACAAAAAATATGAACTCTCCCACTCTGTTTCGGAGCGAACTTGACACAAATAGTTTACTCACGGAAAACCTCCCTCCAAGCTGAGCGGGCAGTTTTATGTTGCGTCCGCACCAAACGTTTGCGAACGTTATGTTGCGTCCTCAATTAAACATTTGCGAACAGGCATACACATAGGTCCTACACATTAATAAAATAAAAAATGAAATAATAGACAACATGTAAAACGAACGTAAGAGCCGCATGAAACGTTTGCGAACATGCACACACATAGGCCCACACAAAAAAAAAGTATTAAAAAAAAAAATAATAATTATAATCACATAATTTGATATGAACTGGAGAGCCGCACGAAGCTGGGCAAAGAGCCGGGTTGGCCACCCCTGTACTAAACTGTAACACAAGTAATGAGTTGTGGAATTTGCACCAGTAGCCTACAGTAGTCCACATTCTTCGCTCAGCCACTAACTGTTTCGTTAGTGAATGTTCCGCGATCTGTTTGTATGTCTCGAGCCCGGATACACAGAGCCCTGACGGAAAACTGACAGCGCGACTAAAGGGACTCTACAGTGAGCCGCTCCCCTCCGTTAGTTTCTGTTTTCCGCCGAGTAAGTTACATTCACCTCCGACGGTGAATGCACTTCCGCCTGAATGCCTAAACTCCCAACCCTGCGCGCTCCCTTAAAGGCTCGGTTCGGGGCAAAACAAACACATTTAGGAGGCCGGTGACAAGAAGCTGTGTTGCGCTTTCAAAATAAAAGCATTTTCAAAATCAAATATTTTTCTCCTTGCGGTATAATTTTTGGGGGGGACAAATGCGCCTGTCTCCAATATTGGAGGGGACACGTCCCCCCCCCCCGGTTCCTACGCCCTTGGCTGCACATTAGAACAGCATGTACATTAAATATCTCGTATCCTTCCTTACATGATATTTTTTCTGCAAACAAATGGTTAATTTGCCAAAGTTGATAGTTGGTCTTATCTTTACAGAAGACTTCTTTGTATTTTTTATGTCAGTTGAATTTAGTTTCAAGTTGAATGCAAATGAGCACAGTTAGTATTCCAAAAGGCACAAGCTCTTCCTTGACTGTTTTCAGTTTGTGTTTTTAGATTTTAGGGAACAGCATTTGGGCTTAAAAAGGCAAACTTTTTTTTGTCCGGACCAATTAATGTGAAAATTGACAATTTCCTAATCCTAAAGTACTCTTGATAATCTTTGCACACACTAGACACACTTCTGATCAGATATTTAAGCAGGTTAATACAAATAAACACATTTGTGCTTATTTTCTCACACAATGAGAATCGATAAGAGAATCGATAAGGAATCGGATCGATAAGCAGAATCGGAATCAGAATTGTTAAATTCTTATCAATTCCCATCCCTACAAGTGAGATGGGAAAATTTCAGTTTTTTTATTTAGTTGCAGAATAATTCTGCAAACTAATAGTTGCCTAATAATTGTGCATATATATATATATTCTCGTAAGAAAGGCAAAATCTCACTTTTACTTTCTTAAACATTTAGGTTTAGGTTCATTAACATTTTGGATTGACCGAGAGCACTGTAGTTGTTCAATAATAAAATGAATCCTCAAAAATACAACTTGCGTAATAATTGTGCACACAGTGTAGTTCTTTCTCTCGCACGTTCCTCTATTACCACACTGCTCAGTCCTGGTTGCCCTAACCTGCTCTTTAGGTAGACCCATGATGTAGCGTATCAAATAAATTGGCAGGTGTACTGGTAAATCTGTCAAGAACACTTAAAAATCCGACCCGTGGACCTTCTTTCAAAGGTTTTTTTATTCAACAAAAGATTTGTGAAGCAATTACAGTACAATGATTAAGTTTTTTCCCCTTTTTTCTTCCCCCGAACACACCCCGCCCATATCCCACCCCCACACCCAACTACAAACAATCCTGCATCAAAAAATCAGCACAAAAAACAATACACAATGTTATAAATGACATAAACGAAATACACGCTACAAGAAACAAAAATAAACAATCAATATGAAAAAAAAACAAAAAACAAAAAACAAACATAAAGAAATAAAATTAAATCAAATAAATAAAAGAGGGGAGGAGGTAGCTACTCTTCTATTGTTGTTGTTGTTTTTTTTAGATAATTTAGAAAGGGGCGCCAAATTCTGTCAAATTTATTCTCGGATCCCTGGGATCCGAGAATAAATATTTTTTCTAAATTCATACATGACATAATGTCTCTAATCCAATGTGAGTGGGAAGGAGGAGCAGGATCTTTCCACTTGAGTAAGATAACCCTACGAGCAAGTAATGAGGTGAAGGCCAGTACCTTCAGCTTCACTTTAGGCAAGCCTGGATTTGGAGCAATGCCAAAAATTGCAGTGAAAGGGTTCGGCTCAATTTGATGCTGAAGTACTTCAGAAATTGTTTGAAAAACTGATGTCCAGAACTCAGTCAAGGTGGGACACAACCAGTACATGTGAAAGAGTGATGCCGGTGCGCTCTTACAGCTATCACAGGTCGGGTCTACATCGGGGAACATACGAGCTAATTTAGTTTTAGATATGTGGATACGATGTACTACTTTAAATTGCACAAGAACATGTCGGGCGCACATGGAGGCAGAGTGTATCCGATCCAGGACTGAATCCCACATGTGATCTGTGAAGGCAGAACCTAGGTCCTGCTCCCACAGGGTTCTTATAGGTGCTAATGAGGGGCTATGCAACTTCGAAATAAGGTTGAAAAACACAGAAATTGAGCCTTTTAATGTGGGGTTTACAGAAAGAAACAAATCGACATGATTGGCTGGCGGTTTATAAGGGAATTGGGGAATTAACTTCTGCGTAAAATGCCTGATTTGCAGAAATCGGAAAAAATTAGTCTTTTCGATACCAAAATGTTTTGTCAATTGAGAAAAACTAGCAAATAGATCATTAATAAATAAATCACCGATGCATTTTAAGCCTTTTTTATGCCAGATCTTGAATGCACCATCCACCATCGAGGGAGTAAACAAATGATTAGCTGCAATTGGGCTGAAAAGTGAAAAATTCTGCATTCCAAAATTCTTCCTAAATTGGGTCCAAATTCGAAGGGAGTGCTTAATCACGGGACTACTGTTGGGAATAGCCGAAGAGAGTGGAATTGCGGCGCTTAAGAGGGCAGATAGAGACAATGGGCTAATAGCGCTGGACTCCATTGTTACCCAGACTGAGTCGTCAAGGTGAAAATGCACCCAATACACTAAAGAACGGATATTAGCAGCCCAGTAATAGTATTGGAAATTAGGGAGGGCCATTCCACCTGTTTGTTTGGGTCTTTGAAGAAAAGCTTTCCGTAACCGAGGGTGTTTACCATTCCAAATATAATTTATCATTAAAGAGTCGAGGGCCTGAAAAAAGGATTTGGGGAGAAAGATGGGGAGACATTGGAATAGATATAGGAACTTTGGGAGTAATGTCATTTTAATTGAATTTATTCTACCTATGAGAGAGAAAGCCAGAGGAGACCACTTCGATAATATTTGCTTCGCCTGATCCAATAATTTGAGGAAGTTCGATTTTTAAAATTTCTGGTAAAACATACCCCAAGGTAACTCAGATGATCTGTCACCACTTTGAGTGGGAGAGCTGTATAATCAAGTTTAAGAGCTTCTTTATTAATCGGAAAGAGTTCGCTCTTACTCAAGTTAAGTTTATAGCCAGAAAACTGACTAAAGACCTACAACACAGAAAGTGCCTCCGGTAAAGAGGTGGCTGGCTTGGCGACAAACAAAAGTAAGTCATCGGCGTATACTGATACCTTATGTTCAATTCCTCCTCTTCATATCCCCTGAATTTGTTTGTTACCGCGAATGGCAATCGCAAGTGGTTCGATTGCAATAGCAAAAAGGAGCGGGCTCAAAGGACAACCCTGCCGGGTCCCACGGTGCAGATCAAAACTACTTGAGTAACGGCTGTTTGTTAATACTGAGGCAGAAGAGCATGCATATAATAATTTAACCCAATAAGTGAAAACAGGACCCAAACCGAATTTTTCAAGGGTGAAAAACAAATAATTCCATTCTACTCTATCAAATGCTTTTTCAGCATCCATAGAAGCGAGGCATTCTGATTCAATATTTCTGGGGGAATATAAAATGTTCATTAGCCGGCGGATATTATAAAATTATTGGCGTCCCTTTATAAACCCAGTTTGGTCGGGGGATATGATAGAGGGGAGAACATCCTCCAATCTGTGGGCGAGAATTTTAGCAAGTATCTTCACATCTGTATTTAATAGTGAAATTGGTCGGTATGATGCACAATCTAGAGCAGTGGTATTCACTATTTTTTTCAGGAGAGCCGCACTGACAGGACAAAGTCAGCAGGAGAGCCATTTTTGCCGCAAAGTATCAAAAGCTATAAATCCAGTCATACATAAGCATGCCTGCTTATTAATATGTAATTCTTGAACCAGTGTTTCCCACAGTATTTTGTGAAACTGAGGGAACCCAGTCCTTAGGGGGTTCCGGGGGCATGCTCCCCCGGAAGAAAATTTGGTACCTTTTAACCCAGAATGCATCAATCTGGTGCACATTTGGAGGAAAATTAAGAGTTGTGTGACTGTGTACTATTATCTGGAATAATTTGGAGACACTGGGTCACATAACATCAAAGCTATTGAAGAATAAATTATTATCCTACTTTTTATTCAAATATTTGTTAAAACAAATTTATGAATGACATATTATCAATCAAAATGGGTGTCTTCATATAATACCCCCCTGGAATAATTTTTTTTTACCTTTCAAAAGGTAAATTCATCAATCTGGTGCACTATGAGAGGAAAATTAAGAGGCTAATGGCGCTTTTCCACCGCATGGTATCAGCTCGACTCGACTCGACTCAACTCGCATTTTTGGCGTTTCCACCGCAATTTCATGGTACCTGGTACCTGCTAGCGGCTGCTTTTTTAGTATCGTCTTGCTCTAGGGTCCAAGCGAGCTGAGTCGAGCTAAAAGGTGACGTCGGCAGACGGCCGGCCGCTGATTGGCCAGAGACTACCGTCTGCCGGCTTCATTCTGTTGATTATTCTCCCCTTGATTCTCAACAACTCTCCGGGACTTTTATGTGTATTTTGTCTCGCCGCGTGCAGCCTTCTTTGGCTCGCTTTCATTTGATTTGCATCACAGACCCGATTTTTTTCTCTCCATATATTCGCTAAGCTCACCCAGTTGTGTTGGCTGTTGGGGAAGTTACTTTGAACATACGAGAGGAGACATAGCAGCTAGGCTAAATAGCCTACAGCAGCAAGCTGGGACAGACATGATAGCGAGCGATTACATTACAAGCCTCGGACTGCACTGATTACCTCAATAAAATATTCAGGCTGAGACACGGCTTGCATTTGAAAACACGTATCCTGAAACAAGCACTTAACAGTCAACTTTATCATGCCCGTGTTTACGTGCATAGGGATGTACGTGACGCATCCCTACAGCTGTGTGGCAGTCACACATCAGGACACAAACCCTCCCTTTTAACGGCCCGTAGCAATATTCTTCTACTTCTTTTAGCAAACAGATACAAGGGGAGTATTTTCTTAAACATTTCTCATCCGTGTTTTTGGCGGTTGGTTCAGTTAATAGTGCAACAACTGCTCGTAATTTCTGCTTTGCTACTTGACTCCGGAGTTGGCTTTCAGCCCCTTACGACAACCCCGCCCACGTTCAGGAGGTACTATTTTCGGTGGAAAACGACCCGTGCTGCTACCAAACCAAGTTAAACTGAGTCGAGTTGAGTCGAGTCGAGCTACATTTGCGGTGGAAAAGCGCCATAATTCAACTGTGTCCTATGTGAGCTGTTTAGCAGCCTATTATTTTTCTGGAATAATTCAGAGACATTGGGAACCCTGCCTGATCAAAGTGAACATACAATATGCAGTTTAGCCAAAACACTTCATTTTCCTCGTTTGTGGAGTTTTTCATCTGTCCACCTGGTGCCCAACTGGTTCTGAATAGACATCTATCAATGTACCAGTAACCAGCATGAAATGTTGAAATCGCATCCAAGCTAGCATTGTTGCGGTACCGTGCGTGTGGTTGCCAGGTTGTTAAGTGTTCTCCAATTTAAATGTCCAACTTAGCGATATGAAACGAGATCTATTTTTTTGCAAATGATTTAATATATTCCATGTTCGTGAGCATGCCTGTGATAGACGGTATGCATAACATATTTTTATTGACCGTGAGTTAGTTTTTTCCGCCACAGCCTAATCTATCCAAGAGCACATTCTCCCTTGTAATGCATGAAAACCGCAAATCTGGCAACCCCGCTGTCAGTCAGCGTACGGCTGAGCAAGTTTAAATATATTATTTTCTAGTCTGTAGGCCTATTTCCACCTTGTAATGCCGTTGTTGACTTATTCTTTTATTACTTATTTGTATGAGAGCAGCCACGTTAGTTTAACAGGTTTGATGTTATAGATCTGCTTGTTTTTAATGGTTTTATGAAATATCTGTGCATGATCATATCACAGTATTTTTTTATTGCCATGCGAGCCGCACATAGAAGCTTGGCGAGCCGCTATGAGTAACGCTGATCTAGAGGATCTTTATTCTTTTTTAACAACAGGGAAATACAGGCCTGATAGAACGAAGGCGGGAGTTTACCTGAGTCAAATGAGTCTAAGAATACTGAACATAAAAAAGGCGACAATTTGTCTGAAAATTTCTTAAAAAAGTCAGATGGAAGTCCCGTCTGGACCAGGAGATTTGCCTGATTGCATAGATGTTATTGCTGCAATAATTTTCTTCTGAGTAATAGGTGCCTCAAGGCTATGTCTCAGGTCTTGAGAAAGGGAAGGCATGTTTAGGTTACTGAAAAAGTTTCCATCACCGTTACGTCTACTGTACAATCAGAACTATACAAATTTGAATAGAATGTTTTGAACTTTTCGTTTATCAATTTCTGATCTGATGTTGTACACCCACTGTCTGTCCGTATTCCAGGGATGAGTTGCTTCGCTCTAAATCCGCGCAGTTGATTGGCCAGGAGTTTACCAATCTTGTCACCATGCTCGTAAAAAGTACTTCTGCTCCTAAGCAACTGGTCAGCAACTTGACGAGAGGAAAGAAGGTTGAATTCTGTCTGAAGTTTTAAACGTTCTTTGTAAAGTTCAGATGAAGGTGAATTAGCATATTGTCTGTCTATGTTCAGAATCTGATCAGCAATTTCAGTTTGTTACAGTTATTTTTGTATGCTGCAAATTATATAATTTCACCTCTCAAATAGGCTTTCAGGGCTTCCCAAATTGTTGCATTGGACACATCTGGGCTGGGTTGCACCAACTGGGCGTAAGCCTGGTCTTAACTGCGCCTGGTCGTAAGTTGGCGTTCTAAGTCCGACCTAACAGTTACGCCGGTTGCACCAACTGGGCTTAGCGTTCTTTTCACTAAGACTAGGCGTAAATCCTACGCCTGGTCAGGGGCAGGCGTAAAGTCAAAATTCTAAGCTGTTTTTATACCAAAAACATCAAATCCATCCAGTTGTGTGTCAACAAAAGCAAAGGTATGAGAGAATATGAGTAATGCTCGCGGAAAGAAATGGTGTGCCGCACGTATTCTCTCTCTCTCTCTCTCTCTCTCTCTCTCAAGGTAAAACGCCATACAGGTGTCTGCCTACCTGCTCTTCCTTTTTAATTATTGCCATTGCGCATCAAGTTAACTGGTTAATCGGGAGAGGCGATCCCTTCACCTGCAGCTCTGCATGGATCCCTTGTTAAAAGACTCAGCTGTTGGCATAATGCACTGAAGTAGCCTAACTTGATGCGCTGTGGCATTAATTGCATACGGTGATGGCTGTCAGGCAACACGCAGACAGGCACCTGTATAGCCTACTTTACCAACTTTAAGTTGTCTCAATGTGATTTTGTTACTTTTTAATAAAGGGCCCGTGTACACCTAGCTTTTTACGGGCATAAACGGTGGCGGTGCGCTTGGATCAAGTGCGCTGGAAGAGAGAGGGGGAGAATGAAAAATCTGATTGTAATTCTCGACTGTCGCTGTAGACTACAGTATGATCGACACTGCTTTTACTGTTTACTGTTTTCTATTCCCATGCTTTGTCCGCATGACAAAGGGTAGACCTCTATGTTAACAACACGTTTATGTAGCCTTCACAAAAATTACGAGCCTCCTCCATCACAGGAGGAGGCTCGTCGTCACATAGGCTGTGTGCGCAACGATCCGTTATAAAAACAAAAACAATAGAAAATAAATACTATGCTACTGTAAAAGCCTATGTAGAAGTGTGCACCCAATCTTCTCCCACAAACGGGCTTTCCTCTAACTTTTGGTCATTTTTTGTCATAGAGAGAGCGCTGCTGAGAGTCATAGGCACAAGAAAAAAGTCCCTACAAAACAATGTGCTGCGCGCGCATAAACCAGTTATGTCTTGGCTTTTGTTAAAACAACGTCACTGGCCATAAACTCTGTTTTCCAATACAATTTTTATTATTAATTTTGTAAAACCTACGTTTTGATTGAATTTCTAATGAGAACCTATTAGTAATGCGCATCAGTGCGCATCTCAGCGCTTTACTGAAGGCTCTCGTCTTTCTGTGCATGGGAAGCAGGGGGCATTATAAACGTAAAATCTTGTCCCGGTCACGGGAAGACATGCTGCGTGCCTGGGCCGAGTAGATAGGTTATAGCGCTATATGAAGCCTAATATTTAGGCCTATTTTAACGCTGTCTGTAGCCTAGACCTAATCACACGCCAAGCTGCTTTTTTTCCCCTCACTAGTAGCCTCGTTGGACTGCTTGCAGTCAGTGTGCCTTGTTCTCGCTGTTGGTCTATTTCTATCAGTTTTCTTATTTCTGAATAAGTGAAATTTCTCTTCTCATTTCCTCCATCATTTTGGATGTCCAGTCTTGTCCAGTCCTCGTCATGAGGTATCCTAGCAACGCAGTGATATGCGCATTCCATGGAACATTCACATGGCCGCGCATGGCTAAGACCGGGCGTAGTTAAGACCAGGCGTAAGTCCCGTTGGTGCAACCGGCGTTAGGTCCATTCTTAAGCCTGGTCTTAGCTAAGCCCTACTTAGCAGTTACGACCAGGCTTAGTTAAGACCAGTTGGTGCAACCGGCCCCTGGTGTTTTATTTATACTCAAAAAAGTTTTAATATGTGTAGAGATGTGTGAAAGAAAACTCTCATCTGTGAGCAACAATGGATCCAGTCTCCACTGCCTTCTTGTATACTCAACGTCAGAGAAAGCCAGTTGAAGGAGCAGAGGAGCGTGATCTGAGATCACAATACTTTCATAACTGCATGACTTTAGGTCTGACATCAATGAATTATCAACAAAAAAATAATCAATTCGGGTGTAAGTATGGTGGACATGTGAAAAGAATGAATTTTCTCTTCCTGTGGGGTATAAAAACCTGTATGGATCAGAGAGGCTATAATCAGCAAGAAATGATTTGATATAACCTGCAGATCTGCTAAGAGTGGCAGGTTTGGGGGAAGAGCAATCTAAGACTGGATCTAGATAACAATTAAAATCCCCACCAAGAATAAGAGAATGGGAATTGAGATCAGGGAGTTGAGAAAAAAATCTCTTAAAGAATTCTACATCATCGACGTTAGGCGCGTAGACGTTGGCCAAGATGACAGACTTATTGTGAAGTTTTATAGAGACAATAATAAAACGTCCATTTTTATCTGATATAATGTTTGAGGACTCAAACGGAATATTACTATCAATAAGGTTAGCTGTGCCCCTAGCCTTACCCCTGAAATTAGAATGAAAAAATTGTCCAGGCCAGCATTTACTTAATCGCCCATGGCCAGAGTCATGTAAGTGGGTTTCTTGAAGGAAAACTATTCCAGCCCTGAGCCGTTTTAGGTGGGTTAAGACCTTACCCCTTTTCACTTGGTGATTTAGCCCCTTGACATTCCAACTAATTAAATTAAGATTGCCCTTCATCTAGCTCAGTTATAGTGAGAATAAAAAGAGTTGCTCCGATAAGAAAAAGAGTAGCAAAATACAGAGGGAAAGAAAAACACAAAAAAAGGAAAACACAAATAACTGAAAACACAGCAGGTGATGGCTTATCAGTTAAACCCTCAGTTAACACCAACCCATCCCACCCCGAACCCACCCCATATATTGCTCTAAACAGCAAACCCCAAAAGACCCTTACTAGTCTCACAACAAACATTCCAAGCCTTAACTTCCTGACCTGTGCTAGCTTCCCACATAGGTCCTGTACATTTCACCCCATAACAGCCTAGTAACACTATGAACAATCCAGGAAACTGTCAAAATGACAACACACTAAACAAAAATACCATGCTCACCCAGCAGATTCAAAATACAAAAAAAGAACAAGGCGTGAGTTACCCCGGAATTCCACTGGCTGCGGGTGCGGTGTCCAACGGTTTTGCTCCGTGCGCTCACGTCCGGCAATACCCACCGGCTCCGTTTTCAAAGCAGGCACGGCCAGCTCCGCTGAACAGCTGGAGTCGCGAGAATGAGGAGTTCCCGCGGTAATAAAAGTGACGGGCGATCGCTCTTGATAATATGATTCTCCTATATGGTATTTACACAACAACGAACGCACGGAAGGTTATTGTTCCCATCCGAACGAGTAAAAGAACAGTGGACATGCTTGTATGTGTCTCTGTTTTGAGAATGTCACCTGCAGTGAACACCGAGTGTCTTATTTTGAAAATTAACCGGAGGTTTTATTGTTTTGTCGGCGCTTGTGTTCCTGTCTATCTCGATGTGTTCTGTGCTAAATTGATGCGGTGAGCTCAGGCATCCGGCAGAAATAGAAGCACTGCGTATTTCACCGGAGAGCTGGAGCAGCAGCGGAGCAGAGAGACGGCGCAGCGGCCGTGGTGGAAACTCACCCACTGACTGCTCTTAATTCTATTTTTGTTTCTGCCGTGCTGGAGCGGAGAAGGACCGGAGACGCAGCCGGTGGAATTCGGCCTTTAGACAAGCTGTCCAAATGGCAAAAAAAAAAAAAAAAAAAAAAAAGGACAGACACGCTAATCCAGCCATTTTAAAATAGAGATACAAATAAATAAAAAAGCGAGTGAGCTAGACAATACGTCAAAATGCCAAGCAACAAAAATGTAACTCATTTTTAAAAAAGGGAGAAAAAATGCGTGTAGTACCATCAGTCTGAGAGTTTGGCTGGGGATATGAAAAGAGCATTTGTACAAATTTGTATACTCACAGCAGGCAATCGTATTTACTACGGACTCACACCCAATGTAGAGATGTAGTTAGATGCTTCAGAGACGGACCGCAACCACCTTCTCTCGCCGCTCTGGAGAGTAATACGAAGCTTCGCAGGGAATAGGAGAGAGGGACGGAGACTGCGCTGATAGAGCTCAGCCATGGCCCTCCTGTATTCAGCCCGCTGCTTCACGACCTCCGCGCTGTAATTGTCGTAGAACCGGAGCTTGTGGCCGTGGTATTCCAGCTCGCCTTGTTTACGTGCCTCTCTCATGATCAAGTCTTTAATCTGGTATCGGTGGAAGCAGATGATGACGGGCCGCGATCTCTCGCCCGGGCCAGGTTTGGGTGCCAAAGTGCGATGAGCTCTGTCCAGTTCCGGGGGAGAAGGGAGAACTTGATCACCAAAAACCTCGACGTGGAGCTCGGAGAAAAAGGCGGTGGGGCGTGCGCCCTCAAGTGACTCTGGTAAGCCCACAATACGTACATTCTGTCTCCTACTTCTCCCTTCCAAATCCGATAGTTTAGATTTCAGCGACTTGTTGTCTTCCTGCAGTGAGGAGCACGTAGCCTCAAGTTGCTCCAGGCGTCCGCAAACAGTTTCTGCATTCTCCTCGAGATCGGTTATACATTTCCCATGGCCTGAGACCACGGCCTGGATGTTGTCTAGCTTAGTGACCATTCTGTCGAACAATGACTTGAACTCCGCGGCTATGGCTGCTCTATGCTGCTCAAGCAGGTCCGGAATGGAAGCCATTGAGCTAGCACCAACGTCAGTGCTAGCCACGCTGTCCGAGGACATATCTGACTCTGCTGAATCTCTTTTTGCTCCTTTCTTTCCTCTGGGCATTTTTCCAAATCAGTGCTAGTGTTACCGGCAATACAAGCACAAAAATAAAATCGATGAAAATAGGGTTTAATCAGTTAAGTCCAAAATAGTCAGTGGGAGCTAGAGAGCGAACATACCTACTCCATGCTCTGCAACCCGGAAGTCCCTCGACCCGTGGACCTTTACTGCAGGTCATCCCCCCCCCCCTCTCTAGCCCCTTTTACACAGAGATTGCGGCATATTGACGGAACAACATCACTCCAATATGCCGGCTTTGCTTGCTTCTGTGTTATTTACACAGAACCAAGCAACGCCGGCCTGCTGGCGCATTAGTAGCTCCTTTTACACAGCGTTCCGGAATGAAAGAGGTGCTTGTAAACAGCGTCAGGTGTGACGTAAACATTTAGCGCCGCGCCGGTCAGCTGCTTTACAACAACAACACTGGCTGGTGAATTGAGAGCAGAAGTGCTGGAGCTTGCAGTAAGAGGGCCGTATTTTACTTTCCCCACGATGTGCCGGTTGACCTTGCTACGCTCTGAGTCCAACATCTCTGGGACTGTTAACCAAACTGACAAAAATCACTCCGCTGCTCACTGCTTCACCTCTGTGTGTGTGTGTGTGTGTGTGTGTGTGTGTGTGTGTGTGTGTGTGTTTGTGTGACAGGTTGGCTGTGAGCGAGTCTCTTTGGGGGCAGTGCTCTGCCATTCATACATACACACAGTGTGTGAAGTCACGTTACTGTAGACAGAAATAAAGTGCGGATATATCATATACGCTCAGATTTAGGATAATAATAGCGGCGGCGACCCGGTCGCAGCCTAGCTTAGCCTAGCCTAGCTTAGCCTAGCTTTCCCATTGTACAACTTCCCCTGGGCAGAAATATACTCATACACTCTGCAAAATGAAGCGTGGGGGTTTGGATTGAGCAGCGGACCTTATGACCAGCTAGATTATACGCCGTTCCTTTTATTTGGTGATTTTTACGGGACATCAGGCTAGGGCTGCTCGATTATGGCAAAAATGATAATCACGATTATTTTGATTGATATTGTATTCACGATTATTAAAGATGATTATTCATTGTAGGGATGCACCAAAATGAAAATTCTGCCAATTCTTTCAACATTACATAAACAAAACTCCCAATTGTGCTCCTCAAACATAGCCTACAACTAAAAAGCCACACAAAATAAATAATCAGTAAAACCTTCGAATCTAAGAGTAAAATTAATATTTTACTAGGGATGTGATTGTGAACCATTCATTGATTTGTACTTCGACTTATAAGAGGAGATAGGCTATGAATCTACAAAAAGATCGACTTATTGTCTTCTTTTTTTGTTGCAGTGCACGTTGAGTTGCTGAAAAAAAAACTACACCACAGCTGACACCGTAATGTTCAGACTTCAGAATTTGCATCAGAACGCTGATCATAAAAATTAGACGCTTTATTTAAACAAAGTCCATGCTTAGAGGTGCTGGTTGTAACTTTTCGTCTGTAGACTGAAACTAACGGAGGGGGTGCCTCTCACTGTATATTTGCTCTTGTCGCGCAGATAGTTTGCCGACATGGCACTATATATTCAGGCTCGAGAAATGCAATCAGAAAGTGGAAGCCTTTCCCCTCAACAACGTTAACGTGCAGGAATCCCTGACTATCATTTTACCCGTAAAGCCACAGAGCTTTTCTGCGCGGTGGCTCACACCGGCGAGTTCTCACAGTGAATGACACTGTTACCCACCGCCATCACAGTGTCTCACTCACACCATGTTTCACCGAGTAAAACGCTGCTTCAATCGCGCAAGGCTTTTGTGTTTCGGTGTAACATCCTGGACGAGCGTTTTAACTTTATGCTGAATAGATTCAAGATTCAAGATTTTTATTAGTGTCCCAAGAGGGCAAATTGGTTTACAGCGAGGAGAGGCGACAACACATAACAGTACAAAACAGTGACGGACACAAACATCAGAACATGTACGCAGGCCTGGGCACTAAAGTGCAAAGTGCAAGAATCAGGGAAAAACCAAACAAAACAAAGTCAGTTCCTTTCCCTCCACAGCTTAAGACGGGCCATGCTGGGGATAGAGTCTTGCTGTACGGCAAAACTCGCCCGAGATATGACCAGAGAATTCGGGCTCTTAGTAAAGAGTGTTCCCGCTCTGAGAAGGCAGTCCAGGGCAACTTTCTCCTACTGTTATCCTCCTAGCTCCGACAGTTAGACACAGGTCTTACCGTCATAAAATAAAATAAAATCATAAAATTAAATTAAATCATAAAATAAAATAAATCAAACATAAAACAGCAAACAATCAATTGCAGCAAAATAAAGTGCAGAGTGCCGTTAGCAGCAATGCCCACAACAGCAACAATATAAAAAATCGAAAACCCAATCAACAATAGCAGCATTTATCTGCTGCAGGCAGCATTGGTTGCTCGAATCGAGGCAGGGGCAAAGGAAAAAGGAATAAACAATTGCACTGGAATCGCTGAAAGCGACAGTGTTCGGGCGGGGGCGGAGCGCAGGTGGAGACAGAAGGGTGCGCTGCATTTACTACACATGACCCGGCGTGCCGCACAATAACCGTTTTATTTCGATTATCTTGTTTTCATGATTGAGGAAAGCCAAAATTGTAATTGAAATTCAATTAATCGCCCAGCCCTACATCAGGCCGCCGTGGTTAATGTTTAACGCACGTCCTTCAACTGCTAATATGGTCGCATGTTTAGAACGCCAAAATTCCATGTGCCAGTGCAAGCCGGGAGGCTTGCACTGGCTGTGTAAAAGGGGCTTCTGGCTCCCCATTTCAACTCTGTCTAATAAAGCTTGAAAATGCTAAAAAATTATATTTAAAAAAAAAGCCCTTGGGCTGGCCCTTTTTGCCTCACCTGCTCCTCCATGTGCATGCGGGCCGAGCGCTCCTTGTCCAGCTGCTGCCTGAGCTCTAACATCTCCCTCCTCAGCTCCTCCACCTTCTCCTCCTCCAGTGTGTCTGGAGAGCCGATCCCTTCATCCTTCTCCTCCGCCCGCCTCCTCTTAGGTGACGAGCCGCTGAACTCCTGGGGTGACATGGAGGCGGATTATGGTTCATTGCAAAATAGACACTACGCATATTTAACATATTCAAACTTTGTTTACAAGTGGCTCTGAAAAACCCAACCAGACTCTGAGGAGTTTTCCACCCCATTCATTTATTTTGTTCTGAGTCGAACCCAATTATCGACCTGGCAAGAAAATAAAGCACCAGGTGAACCAAGCGCGTGGTAAACAATTGGGACACACGGCTTGGCATGGCTGCATACAGATTGAGGAAAGTATACTGCACTGCCGTTGCCAGCACTTTGCAAGGTGTACAAATAATAATTAAATTATAATCTGGCTGTAATGACACTTGCACGGGTTGTAATAATCGCTGAGATATTTGATGGCCTAAATGGTATTCATGTGCTTCTGAAGGATCTTAAGGCCTCACCACAGAACCTCACACACTACCAGATGCCGTTAGATCATTGGCTGATAAGAGATGGAGCCCCACACCTCCTCCCACCTGCACCACATTCAAACTACATTTCCCACCACACACTGGCATAGCCTACATTAGACCGGCTCTCCTGAAGCACACTTGAGCCAGAGAGGTTGTCCTCTGCCAGACTGACTCTCTTTCAGGAGTTTAGATGTCACAAGACAGACGTCATTGTAGGGAAGTCATCTTTTTGAATAAATACATTTATTAGACAACAAAGACGGAACTAAAAGCAGCATGACGCTATGAAGTGGAAATTTTCTTAAAATGAGGGAAAACCTATGGCGGTCTGATTGATAAGGAAACTATACAGCTCGATACATAGGACTAATTCTAGGTATATACAAGATCTACATGAAATGGGTTTTGACACAAATCGGGTGACAAACAATCGTACAGGCTGTTACCTGGATGAAGCGTTTGAGCTGGTTGTTCTGTGCCAGGAGCTGTGTCTTTTCCTGCTCCAAGGCGAAGATGTAGTCTGACGTCTGCTGCAAGATGGCCGCCTGGCAGGGACAAATCAAAAAAAAGAAAAAAAAAAGAATGACAGCCCATCCGACTCATGACTTGACATTCTGACAGAACTGTTACTGAAGCCGAGAGGAAAGTCAAGACCAAGGAGTCAAAAAAGTCATCTCTGGTGTAAACAAATCAACAACTGTTTGACATGAATCAAAGCTTTGGTAACACTTTATAATAACTATCCGTTGTAACTCGTTAATAGATCATTAGTAAACTCTTAATTAATGATTATTAATGATTTGTTAAGTGTTTGTTAGCAGTTTGTTAAGGATTTATAACAATGGTAGATAGTTAATAGCTTAATAATTGAATCAGTTCATCTGGGACGAGGCTGAAATAGGCTATAGACTATACACAGTGCATGGGCAACTGAGGGCAGCCCCATTTTCAAATATTTTTAAATAAACTCAATACACACTGTGCATGCCATGGACTTGAACGTGACGTGATCAGTTAATCTCGGATTACCTCCCAGATGAACTGATTCAATTATTAAGCTATTAACTATAACCATTGTTATAAATCCTTAACAAACTGCTAACAAACACTTAACAAATCATTAATAATCATTAATTAAGAGTTTACTAATGATCTATTAACGAGTTACAACGGATAGTTATTATAAAGTGTTACCAAAGCTTCTTGTCATAATGCGTCTTTATCTACGCTGTCACAAGGACGATATTGTCCGTGTGTCAGTATTTGTTTGCATGTTTTGGTGCACATACCTTGCTGAGCTTCTCTCCGTCTGTGTGGGGCAGGAGTGTTTTGAGGGACTGGAAGCCTGCGTTGATGCTCTGCATGCGCCGGCGCTCATTGCTGTTGGCGATCTCTCTGCGGATCCGTCTCTCCTGGTCCTGGGCCGTTTCTGGACTGAGGGGGATGTTGGCCAGGCTGGGACACACACACACACACACACACACACACACACACACACACACACACACACACACACACACACACACACACACACACACACACACACACACACACACACACACACACACACACACACACACACACACACACACACACACACACACACACACACACACACACACACACACACACACACACACACACACACACACACACACAATCATCATTCTGTTCTCTACATGAAGCCTGTATGTACAAGGAGAAGACATAAGCTGCTCTCTGGCACTTTTTGGTTAAAGTTTCTCTTTACCATTCTAATCATTTCCCAGGCAATGCAACCAAATGCGATTGACTGTGTTTCAATTGGAAAATCATTAACTTGCACAGTCTGCTTATGACACACACCTCTTTAAACTTCATTTTCTATTCTTGACCAAATGAATAAACTGGACAGCAACAATAAAATGTGCAAAGAGCTCCATAAACCTTTAACCTTAACCCAGGCTCTAGCCCCTGACCTCTCTACATTCCTTTGAGTTTGACCGAACTCCTTGCCCTCTCACACCCCACGAGGTTGGATGTTTTAGTGGCAAAAGCTTCTCTGTCATATTTACTTAGGCTAGGAACTATGTCAACCATTTAAGCCTTAAGATGACCAAGGTGCAAAGAGCGGACAACAAACCTGGGGAACGAGATCTGGTGTGTGTATTCATTAAAACAACGTCAGACAGAAAGAGGACACAGCTCATATGACTTTAAAACAGTTCTTCTCTATGAAAGACCATTGTGTTTGTGTGACGCCAAACTCTAATGTTAAAGAGCTAAATTTATACTGCGTTTGACCTTAAATAACATCACAATAACTAAAAAGCAGAGAAAACATACATTAAATAACCATAAAAACACCTGCATTATCTTATGTAAGCACACTTCCTTTAATTAAGATATGGGACTTTAGATTGTCAGATTTCATTTTGCATCAAAGCTTTTCGAGCGGCTCTATTATATCTAAATCTACTGGTTATCACATTGACAGGGGTTGACACTTAGGTTTCAAAAGCACTTGCCCATAGGGCAAGTACAGGTAATGTTTTACTTGCCCGAATGTCGTGTTCACTTGCCCAAAAAAACTGTTAAACAATGATATATATAGGCTAATTAAATTATACATTTTAGCGAACCTTATCTCTTAAATGCAAACACTGCTTTCTGTCTCATCCTGACCACATACAACCAACAACAATTCATATAAGCCTAGATATCATGACATCACACTACACCAAGCGCTTGGTCCTGCTGCAGCATTGTAAAAGGGCCTCTTTTTGCCATGCACCTGGCCTGGTTTTGGGGGTCTCAGAAAACTCAGTCTAGCTCAGAGTCAAGCTGAAGGTAAGCTTCCACACAAAAGTGTTCAGAAAAATGTAACTTATTTTACTTATTTAAAAACGGTCACATTGTGCGAAAAAGTGATAGTCTGCCATAAAATTATTAAAGTCCACCATGTTAAAGCTATTGCCCAGTTATACTGTAAGTAGGGAGGGGGATCATTAATTTCTATTCATATTGATACCATTATAAAGACTCCACAATCCAAATCTTTATTGATACTTTTCTATTATTTTGTTAAAAGAGAACTGGTATTATTGCTTTAATTGCTTATAAGATTAGAAGAGCTAAGGATAGGACTTTAAACAATGTCTTAGCCGTACAGGAGGCGCGGCGCAACGCGCCTCGGCGATGCGCACTAAAGAAATAGTTCTGTTTATTTGAATGACACTGACCTTACAGTTGTGCAATTTTGTTTGCTATGTGCACATTTTGTGCAAACATGCAGACAAAAAAAATACAATTAAAGAAATTCTACTGTTTTGGTGCAATACCATGCAGACACACTAAATAAAAATAATGGACCATACACTTAACATGTGTATGCACATCAAAGTGCTTTTTAAAGTTCCTTTTTGGATGGGGGGCTGTTGTGAGATTATTGTGGACAATAGGCATACAGGATTGAGCAGGGTCTAAATCAAGAACTGCTTTTACGCCAGGGGCAGGGGGCGGGGTTATCCTTACCTTCATGGAGGGATTATCCTGACCAACCAGACCAACTCAAAGCTCAAACCTCATGCCCGCCATATTTAAAAACACCGCTACTACGAGACGTAAACATAACATAATTACCGAACGTAGCGATCAAATTGACCGGCGAAAATACGCTGTATGGGTCCTGTTTGCAAAGTAGGGTGACCAGATCCCAATTCACCAGATGTGGGACAAAGACTACGTTTGTGCGGGACAATGTGCCGTTTTTTTTAGCAAAATAAACTTGTGTCACCATCGGTAATGCCAGAGACACGGCTTTCTAAATTAAAAAACATTATCTTTAGATCAGTGCGCAGCAGTTAAGTTACTGTTAAACAAATAGAGCATTAAGGCTGCGGCTTCACATTAAAAGCATTTCACTGGCTTCACATTAGGATTTCACTGGACAAACGTGAGTTGGCTTTTATTTTGAAGTAACAGGAAAGTAAACCCACTGAGCCGAGCAGGACGACACAGATAAACAGAGACACACACACACACACACACACACACACACACACACACACACACACACACACAGACAAACGGAGAGACGCACACTCACTCACTCACACACACAAACGGAGACATGTAAAAATAACGTATTCGCCGCTGTTGTTGTGCTTAAAGCTAGCGGTAGCTTTAGCGTTAGCCACAAGAGCAGCGGCGTCGGGCGACGTACACACACGTTTACAGTGACGTCATGATGTTGCTCTCTTGCCGGCTCCATGGCTGGCTCTGGTCAGTGTGAAACCAACCGGTTCATAACTGGGATAAGGCTGTAACCAGTTTTGAACTGGTCCCAGCACCAGCCCGGAACTGGCTCATGGTTCTTTTTGGTGTGAAAGGCCTAATTGTGAGCCCAGCTGTATGATCAGTGTGTGTGTGTGTGATCAGCTCCTATCTCCTCACAAACAATCGCACTTTCATTGGTCGGGTTTCGATCAAATTGAGCACACTCACGACCTCTGTCAAAACTTTGTTTAGTTCAGGGATGAGCTGCCTTGACGCTGCAGCGCTTCCCGGTGAATGACACAGTGTCCATTGCGCATCTGGCGCCACACTGTTTATTAGTGATTGCGCCTGGCCCGTGTTTTTATTCTTGAATTTGGGCAGTTTAATGAATAGTTCACCTGCAGAAGTCATGTTCAAACATTAAAAAAAATAAAAATAAGAGATGAAGGTCTGATCAGTCTTTGTGGTGTGGTAGGCTGTTTTTATTACTTTCTCTATATGCATTAGGGATGTGAATGTGTCGACCGAATGACCGGTTTTCCACTTGCGCTCAAGTTGACTTTAAAAATAGAATAGAAATCCGAAAATCAGGGGGTTATGCCGTTTTTTTAATAGGAGATTTCACCGTGTACGCGAGTTCACGTCTGGTCGTGAGCGCGCCGCAGGAGCGTCACTTCAGCATGAAGTGTCAGCTTCACATAAGAGACCGGTGTGGGACCATTTTTTCAAACTATTGATAAAAAACAATGCAGTGCAAAATATGCAGCAAAAGTTAAACGCTCGTCTGAGACTATGACGTTAAATCACCTTAGAAACACACAATGCCTTCGTCCGAGCATAGCAGCGTTTCACCGTGAGATCTCACCAGTGAGTGAGCCGTCGCGCAGATGAACTGTGGTTTGTGGCTAAAATAATAACCGGGGATATTCCCCCCGTTAGCTATTTCAATGGGAAAGACTTCCGCGATCTGATTGTATGTCTCGAGCCTGAAAACACAGTGCCATGTCGGCAGACAAACTGCGCGACTATAGGAACTCTCCAGTGAGCCGAGTCCCTCCGTTGGTTTCTGTCTACAACCGACACAATCACCGGAGACGCATTCACAGCGTTTAAATAAAGCCTCTCATTTGTATTACCATTGGGGCTTGCATGCAAATACTGTAACATTACGGCGGCAGCTAAAGGAAAAGCGCAGTTTTCACTTCATTTTCTGCACCTCAACCTCTGCTGTGGGAAGAAAGGAAGGGGGCAGAGTAAGTCGATTGATTTGTCGACTCGCAGGCGGACGGTAGGCAGCTCTGCCAACGGAGCGAGTGCGCCCGCTTGTTGCTCCGCCTGTCAAAACGCCCACGCATCGTTTGTCCACTGGCCTTTCATTAAAAAATATATTTTATATAAGGTTTATTATATTGAATATTAAATAATCACTGCTTTCATTACGACTCTCAACGCGCATTTCAATGAACCATGATGTAGTCTAGGGCTGGGCGATATGACGATATCATATCGTGGACGATATAAAAGTGTCTACCGGGAGAGATTTGGCCATACCATTTATATCGCAGAGATACAAAGTTGATGTGGCGGGAGCATATATGGAGCGGGAGGCAGCTGTCCCTCCGAGTCCCTATAATTACACTGCAGTTACACCGCCGCGCCACACGGGGCTCTGCTGCAGAGTTCTGGGCTGCAATACAGCTTCTCTACCCGCAACAGAAGAAGCCTCATCTGTTGCTCTAGCTGTCTAGCTCATGGTCTAGCTTCGGTGCGCCGTCACTAAAGTTAACAAACCAACTCCGTGTCACGGTGGCAGAGCAGCTGGTTTTAACGGTCAAAAATGTCATCGGGCAAAGGAAACTTGCTTGCTGCTTCAGCGTGCTGTTGCCGTGACGCAGAGTTGGCTTGTTTTAAGCCGCAAACTACATGGGTTAGCTCTCGTGAGCTAGCTGGCTAATAATGACATCTTTAGCCTACTCGGGGCTTCACCCCTGTGCTGTTATTGTTGGAGACAGCCAGCAACGCTGGTTTTATGTAACTTTAAAACATGTCAAACTTGAAAATATTATTTGTGTTGAAGCTGGAGTTAAAGTATTACCAGGCATTTGCTCATTAGTTAATTTTGACAGCTTTTTTAAAAAATTCAAGTCTTTCATTATTTTGATATAGGCTACTATCAATTGGAAAATGTAGGCTCTTTGGTTGATGCTGTCATTTTTATTTTGCACTGACTGACTAAAGCCAGACTGGTGTGGTATTTTGCACCAGTTTCTCTTTTGTATGGAAATTTAAGTTCCAAGCAAAAGATGAAAATAATCTTACGTGATTAAAGTTCAGTACGGTTATTGTAATCCATTGAATTTTAAGGAAAAATACTATATCGTGATATATATCCATATCGTGATATACAATTACCTATATCGTGATATAAGATTTGGTCCATATCGCCCAGCCCTAATGTAGTCTACAAAAAGATACTGAACTGTGATTGGCCGTTACTGGCCCGGGCGGGACAGTGACTGGCCAATCAACTTGCCCTGCATATGATTTTACTGGCCCCGGGCCTACGGGCCATGCGTTATGTCGAACCCTGGAGCCGATGATTTTGGCTTCTGTTCTATCCACGTTTTTTAAAGTTTAGCAATGTTGGCTATTTTCAATGTTTTGCTACCGATTACTTCACACTGGAAGAAGTTGACCTACAGTAAAGCTACCCCAAGGTGAATTATGTTTTGTTTACTAAAGCCACTTAGAAAAAGTAGCCTATTTCAAACTTCTTTGTAAAAAATTATCAAATTGACAATGTAGGCTACTTTTACGAAATAAAAAATTTAATAGAAATAAAAAATAAAGCCACACGCCAGCAGAAAATGCAGCTAAGTTAAGTACAGAAACTGAAAACATGTCACACACAAACAACAAAAATAGTGAATAAATAGCCTAACAAATAATCAAAAACAATTACCAAATATTTTCGAATGTGATCTGACAATCCATCTTCCTGGAAGTTGAATAGACTTTAAATATCACCCTGTCCTAAATAAAACAAACAGTCACATCTGGACTTTATACTAGGACTTAATGACAAGGAATGTCACATTGTTGTTGTAAACAAACCTGGATTTTCTATTATCTGGGCCTGGTCGTGGGGGTTCAATTAGACAAGAAACATGCAAAATAAGTGATTTAACTACTTGAATCACTAAGCAAATATGGATGTAGTTGGAATCAGCAAGCTTCTGCAGAATGTAGCCTATTTGCACTACTAGCTTAATCACATGTAGGCTAGTTTACTTCTCCCCAACAATCGAAATCAGCTGTTGCTAGCCGCCGCGCCGTTGCCAGGAGCTGTGGACCTCCAACATGGCCGGTGACTTGTCATTTTCTGCTACCCGTCAGATTTTGCTCCCTAGTGGTTCTGCGCATGCGCATTCCGAAAAAAAATAATCCTGCGTGAGCAGCCATCAGATTCTGCTACCTTTTTGGCGGCTGGTGAGTATTTTCTTTAAAAACATGTTTTTAACTGCGCAATTATCTTACAAATCTGTTTTACATTGCGCCTTATGACCTGTAAGCATGTAAATATGTGCATGTAGACACTGGCTTTGCTGCTGAAAGTAGAAATAAGATGATATGTGTTATCATGGCCATGCGTGGCTGCTGCTGTTTATGATTAAGTCAAAACAAGTGTTGAAACAACAACCTGTGCGTAACGATCGATCGTTGGTCGCTTTGAAAAGTGGACGAGATAGGACAGCGGTCTCGGCGGAATAGCCCGTGAGGTGAGCTAACGCAGCTATCAGCCACATAGACCCTGCCACACGCCAGATTCATGACATTACCTTACTGCACTGACAGCTGTCATTGGTTTGCGGTGACGGAACATTGCAAACCTCTGATTGGCTGTCGAAATCCACGAGTCAACAGAGTCACTTGTAACGTGTGAAACGCATCTTAAGGCAGCATGGTTATACACGGAACGGAGTTCACTATGTAAGAAACTGTAAAACACGAACACTGCAGTGTGAAACCTTTGGAGATGGCAAAAAATGTGTCTTTAGCAAGTATGAGCTGTTGGATCAACAAAAACATTTGTTTACGGATTCCTTACAACAGATGGAGAACAGTTAGGCTACTAGAGTCATGTTGGAACTATAATGAACAATAATAACAGTAGACTGGATGGCATTCTAAATGCGGAAGACCTCAAAGCCAGCCTTCAATACACACAGAAGGATGTGGATCAACTGGATTTGGAATAGAAAGGGACCATCGCACAAGAATCGTGACTAACAATGTCCATTTAGACAACGGGAATGGATCAAGTGCACGTAGGAGGAGACTTTTGACATTACAAGGCCCATTGTTGAAACAATCCTCAGGTAGAAAGATAGAGAAAGAGTTATGTGGAACACAAACAAGCTGAGGGGTTCCAAAATATTCATAAACGAAGACTTCCCTGAGGCAGTGAGACAGAAGAGAAGGGAGCTGATACCTAAGATGCTGGAGGCTAGAAAGAACGGGGACTACGCTGTTCTAAGATACGACAAGCTCATCACTCGCCCTGTTGGAAATTTCAACTAAGAAATATTTCTGAAGGAGATGGAAAAAGTACAATGGTCCAGTGTTTGTGATGAGAATGATCCTGAAGCTGCACTCATGAACATGCTCCTTAAGAAAATGTACTGCTTAAGCTAAAAAAAGCGCTATGGATTGACAATGAGCTGAAAGATATGATGACCTTAAAAGACAATGCCAAGAAAATGGCTAATAAACTGTGTTGCCTGTTAGCCAGACAATAATACTGTAAATTAAGGAATCATGTGACAAAATTAAATTAAAAAGAAGGATTATTACAAACTAAAGTTTATCAACTTTAAAAATTACAAGAAAAACTGTGGACCACAATGAGTGATATAATTGAAAGAAAATCTAATACGTCCATTTCTTTAATTTATTCTGATGGAGCATTCATAACAAAACCTTATGATATAGCTAACTATTTTAATAATTTCTTTATGGGCTGTGCTACATGTGGGGTTGTTTTGTGTGATTTCATAATTTGTTCTTTTTCCCTCTTTAATTTGCCACCGGCATATAACCAGGGGGAGAAACCTCAGTCTTGGCCCCTGCTCTGCTTGCTGCTGACCTGTTGCTGCCATGCTGCTGACCTGTTTTGCCATGTTGCTGCCATGCTGCTGACCTGTTTTGCCATGTTGCTGCCATGTTGCTGACCTGTTTTGCCATGTTGCTGCCATGCTGCTGACCTGTTTTGCCATGTTGCTGCCATGCTGCTGACCTGTTTTGCCATGTTGCTGCCATGCTGCTGACCTTTGTTATGCTGCTGTTTTGTTAATTAAATACCCATAATTTTACTGCCTGACTCCGACCTTTTTTTTAAACCTGGTTTTTGTTTTACAGTCCTTACCCCTATAGATAAAATGGGGATGTAACAGGTTAGATTGATACAATCCTAAATAACATACAATCAAGTGATGTGGTAGCATCAAATAGATGAATAAGTGAGTTAATGATTAAAAATTGAAACTCACTTTGAGTTTCATAGCAACAGCATTGAAGAGGTTAAGGGAATGGTAATGTTATTGCCATGTTATCTTGTCATGTATACAAGATTGTGCTATATCGATTGTAAATACTTGTGTTTGTAAAGCTATGGAAGAAAAATGGAAGGCGTCATTTGACCTCCTGTCTCTGGGAACATTCCCTGATGGGTACGACAAGTCCCAGAAGCTCAACCTAAGGAGGTATGCTTCCAAATTCACAATAAAGGGTGAGTATCTGAAATACATTACAATTGGGATATTATCTTATTAAGATAGCTCTTTAATGATACAAGTTATTTAATGTCCACTGCAGAAGGAGAGCTCTACATTGGGAGAAGAAGAGCTATTCCATCAAGAGAGGAGGCCAGACAGCTTTTTGAGGAATTTCACTCTTCACCCATTGGGGGGCATTCTGGAATTTTCAAAACCCGTACGGCGATGTCATCCAGATTTTACTGGTTTGGCATGTCCGTAGACATTAACAACTGGGTAGGCTATGTGTGTGAGTCATTGTTGTGTG
The DNA here is from genome assembly GCF_949987685.1 of Ammodytes marinus. Classification (NCBI taxonomy): domain Eukaryota; kingdom Metazoa; phylum Chordata; class Actinopteri; order Uranoscopiformes; family Ammodytidae; genus Ammodytes; species Ammodytes marinus. The sequence continues at coordinate 33,776,937 of NC_137235.1, forward strand.
ATGTTTTTTAATTTGTTATTAACAACTGCTTTCTTAAAGGTCTTGGAATGTGACAAGTGTCAGCTGGTTGGCAAACCTCTGACTGCTACACAGCCTCTACAATGCATTCAGGTAAATGTGTACAGTGGTATCTTGATATTATTCAACAGCTATCAATGAAGAAGTATTGAGAATGTACAAATAATTGTATTTTTTTTACATTAATAGGTGTCAGCTGTTTGGGACCTGATTGGGATTGACCTGACGGGACCTCTCCCAAAGACAGATGATGGCTTCCAGTACATTTTAACAGCCACTGATTATTTCTCTAAATGGGTGGAGGCTTTCCCCATGAAGACAAAAACAGCAGCTGAAGTGGGACGCCATATCTGTTCCATAATATATCGCCATGGTTGTCCTAAAAGGATCCTGTCTGACCAGGGAAGAGAGTTCGTTAATGAAGTATGAGAGTTTTAAAAATTCTATTGTAGTTAATACAATTCAGGAATTATTCCTTTCTGCTTGGATTGTATTTCTTTACTGTAATTGTTTTTATTTCAGCTCAACACCAGACTGTGTGACATGTTGGCCATCAAAAGGAGTGTGACAGCTGCTTATCATCCCCAAACAAATGGTCTGGATGAGAAGACCAACCACAACATTAAGCAGCAAGTTTTTTTTTACGCGTTTATAGTAGAGCTTTGTGACAGCCAGCCTTGTTTCAGTAACGCTATTTTTAACATTCCACTCTGATTTCAGGAAAAGGAACAGTGTTGCTTTAACCATGGATAATAGATATTATTAATAACGGATTCAATCTATTATTTTTTATTAACTATCGATAAGTATTTCATATCTACCGATATGTATTTCATATCTATATATTTCTATCTTTTTCAGGTGGGCTTTATCTGACCCGCTCCACTGACATATATATATATAGTCAAGCTATATATATACAGTATATATATATGTCCCACATGCCCAGTCTGAGCTTGGAAAGAAAGCTTTTAGCTTCAGTGCCCCTGACTCCTGGAACAACTTACAGCAACAAATTACAATACATACTTTCATATCCTTTAACAAATAACAAATTTAAACATATTATTATTATCTTAAATCTGTCGAACTCTACCTGTTCCTGTTTTAATCGGGCTATATTGTACTTTAACGCATTCCATTGTAATTGCAGACATTCTTCACCACTGTCTTATACTGTCTGCATTGTATAATATGTGTATGTATTGTTATTTTTACTTTGCATCTTAGAGCTCTCATAAAATTGGTCAATGAGAAACAGAACAACTGGGATGTCTTCCTGGATGCTACCCTTTTTTCGTTGAGGTCCAAAATTCAGACCACCACCAAACATAGCCCTTTCCTCATTATGTATGGGAGAGAGGCCGTTTTCCCCTCTGAGGTCCCAGTTGACATGCCGGTCAGTTTGTTTCCGGAGTCCTTTGAAAAATAATCATAATGGCTTATTGTACGATTAGTAAATTTGCTTTACCAATCAGAGCTACAGCACAGTATATAGTAAAATGATTAGTTTGCTTAGTTGCTGTATCCACAAACATAAACTGCACATAAAGACTGAAACTGTTTTTCATTAGATATTAAGCTGTTAAATATTTGGAATCAAGTTACTATTTTTGCAAGTTATTTGTCATTTCAGCTTTCCGACATCGTCATGCCAGAGGAGAAAAACTATAAAAAAATGTTGGAAGATAAAATCGAGGCAATGGAGGCTGTGAAAAGGACCACAGCCGAAAATATCGCCAAGTGTCAGGAGAAACAGACCAAGGCATACGCAAAAAGGGGACAAAAGAAGCATCACCAGCATCACATTGGCGATGAGGTGCTTCTTTACAACATGAGGAAGAGGGGAAGGAAGGGGGGACGGATCCAGCCTGATTTTTCCGGACCTTATGTGGTAAATTCTATCAGTGGCAAGCTTGTTTCCCTGACAAATGCCAAAGGGGATGTCTTAAAGACAAAGTACAATGTGGACCACATTAAGCCTTACCGAAGGAGGCCAACTGATGGAGGTCCAGCAACTGAAGTTTTCATGCCACAGAGGCCTTCTGTGATCCATTATGCCCCCCCCAAAGAGGATGTCACAATCAAGGTAAAATCAAAATCACTATTTGAAAAGCCTCCATACTTCTGCTTTAATATAATGTCTGTTGTTCAATGTTTATTTAATATATTCTTCCGTTATGCAGTTTATTCATGTATTCTGTACACAATTACTGGAGAGTATGCCAAGTCGACATTTCATGACATTTCACATGCATGTTGTAACTGTGTGTACAACTGTGTATTTGACGAATAATAATCTTTAATATTAAAGCATCCACAAGATTCCACCTTGAACACGCTGAGTGCAGAACAAAGAGGTTTGAGTTCTGAGTTCTGACCTGTTGGTCATTTGAGTTCTGACCTGAGTTCTGACCTGTTGGTCATTTGAGTTCTGAGTTCTGACCTGTTGGTCATTTGAGTTCTGAGTTCTGACCTGTTGGTCATTTGAGTTCTGAGTTCTGACCTGTTGGTCATTTGAGTTACTGAGTTCTGACCTGTTGGTCATTTATTTGGCCCAACCCTATTGATTGTATGAAGATTGGGCCCATTGAAACTGTTCATGTGGGCCGTTACTGATATCGGATATCGGCCCGATACTGATTAAAAAGTATCCATGGTTTAACATTCATGTTGTGCTTTCAGTTGAAATGCTGTGGGCTGCAGAGGACTATGGCCAAGTGGTAGCAAAGGTTGGACCATACACAATGTATGATTCATCCATACGCACACTGCATGACAATAACTGGCTGGCTGATGATGTAAGACACAAAAGAGAACATTTAAAAATGTCTATTTATTTATTTATTCATTCATTTATTTATCATAGTTTCTATTACTATTGTCAATTATTTTTTTCAATACAGGTTATTGATGGCTATATCTACATCAGCATTAAAGATCACCAGGCAAGTGGAAGTTATATTTATGTAGCTTTTGTTAGATGTTTATTTAACTATAATTTAGCATTATAAACTTCTATTGTTTTAAACAGGAGCCTGTTCACCAGCTCAGTGCTGTTGTTGCCACAACATTGTTTTGTGGACAGTTCAAGCCCCTCAAAAAGGTACTATATTTATCACATTCATCATCGGTTGTTATTATGGGCTGTGCTACATGTGGGGTTGTTCTGTTTGTTTTCTTAGTTTGTTCTTTTTCCCTCTTTAATTTGCCACCGGCATATAACCAGGGGGAGAAACCTCAGTCTTGGCCCCTGCTCTGCTTGCTGCTGACCTGTTGCTGCCATGCTGCTGACCTATTTTGCCATGCTGCTGCCTTGCTGCTGACCTGTTTTGCCATGTTGCTGCCATGTTGCTGACCTGTTGCTGCCATGCTGCTGACCTATTTTGCCATGTTGCTGCTGACCTTTGTTATGCTGCTGTTCTATTAATTTAATTCATTATCAGTTGTTACAGATGGGGTCGCAGTTCCCCTAATGGCAACCCCTTGTGGAAACTGCAACTCAATCTGTAACAATCTAGCATTAGTGATTATCAATAACAACAACTAACAATAACTTTGTATTTAACCCATTCCTCAGATGAAGTTTCCAGTGGAAGACATTTGGATGTGCCCTGTCAATATTGGGGCTCACTGGATCTTAGTGGTTTGGATACCTTTCTTTTCTTTAATTTACAGTGCAATATTATTCATATCAGACATATTTATTACATGGTCATTGTTACAGGCTACACCTACCGGACTCGTTCTCACTCTGTTAGCCAGCCCGTACCTCGACATCATGCATCATGCAATCATGCATACAGATATTTCAATTGACCTCTGATGAAGCAGAGCGCATAGTAATTAAGTTATTAGGATCTGCTAAACCAATGTAAATGTCGTAATCCGATGAGAGAATAACATGAATGCACTTAACATCTTTAGATTGTCAACATACAAGGCAAGACACTTGTGGTGGTGGATCCACTGGGAAATGAAACTGTATATGCTCGGAAAGTCCTACGAAACTGGAGGTAACAGTGTTTGTGATAAAGTTCCAACTTTGAAAACATACAGATTGGTCAGATTGAAGAAGACTTTTGCAATTTCACAACGGAAATTTTGAATCTTTTTCATGTTAAGAGAATTGGCCTACTACATGTTCACTGTGGGTTTGATTTTCCTTTTTTTTTTTAATAAAAATTAGGAATTTCTTGAGGCTTACAGGCTGTGGAACAAAGGGAGAAAAATGGACGGTGAAAACAATTAAACACTACATGCAGCAAGATTCCACCAGCTGTGGAATTTTAGTGTTAATGGTAAACATGTTTGTACTAATTGTATAGCCGTTTATAAGTAACTGAAATTACTGTTACCATCTAAAATGCAATTTTGCAGTTTGCAGATGCTTATCTCAAACATGGAGACATCATTGATGTCCAAACAACACAGCAGGCTGTTCATCGGGCACGAATGCATGTAGCCACTGCACTGCTTCAGTTTAAAGGTCAGTGACAACAAACACTGCATGCAGAGTTTTGCCCTTTTTGCAAATGAACCAAGATAACGAAGCAAAACTACACTTGAGCTGAGGTCATTCATTCATTGGACAGACATTCTAGGGCATGGAAAAGGAGGAAGCACAAAGTGAAAACTGCCAAAGAGTAAACAATCATGAAAATATTCCATACTGCGATTGTCAAAATCCATGCAAATCCATAACCTCAGTCACATACGGTGATCAGTCTGTGTGGGTTACTTTTTACATTGTTAAACATAACTATTTTTTACAGTTTTTAGTCATCATTTGGTCAGTGTTACAGAAAATATATAATGTTAATGTTATTAGTGTCTATTTAGCATAACACATGTGACACATGTATACATTTAAGTATACGATGTGTGTGAATACTATTGTGTGATGTATTTTCTTTTTTATTCACAAATTATACATCTGGAGTGTACCATGATTTATTTACTCATGGAATGATTGGAGTTGCCACAGTTTAAAAGCTTATGAAAATCATTGTTTCTACGGAATGTAGAGGACTACTGTGTGGTGTGCTCCTTTGCTGAAAATAATGCAGATGAGAACATTATTGAAATGGTAAAGTATTACATAAAATATGTGCTTTGTATTATCAATTGACTCAAAAACGTTTTTGTTTTTTTTGCCCAGTATGATCTTGACAGGGCGGGGGCAAGCAAGAAGTCCTTTCCACACCCCTGCAAAACCAGATCGTTCTGATGCAGACAGTAATAATAATATGTGTCTCAGTTTCTATATCATTTTGTATGCATATTCCTTCTGTTGTTTTAAATAACCTGATTTAGTAATAAAATGTTTTGTTCACAGAAGGAATACAAAAAGGAAAAAAAAGACAATGATGAAAGCAGCACACAACAAGTTAAAAAAAAAACTGTGTGTATCTGAGTCAAAAAAAAGAAAGGACAGGAAAAAAAAACAGGAAGCTACAGTGCTCTCCAAAAGTATTGGAACCAGTATTGGAAGTAGACTGGAAACATTTGGGTTTGACACCAAAATATGAATATGAGACAATAGATCAACTTTGACCCATTGACATCAGTTGTTGTTTGTTTTGGGGGTTTACTCTCTTCAGTCTCCTCTTCAGCAGGTAAAATGCATGCTCTATAGGGTTTAAGTCTGGAGATTGACTTGACCAGTCTAAAACCTTCCATTTCATGCCCCTGATTTACTCCTTTGTTGTTTTTGCAGTGTGTTTTGGGTCATTATCTTGCTGCATGATGATGGATCTTCCAATCAGTTTGGTTGCATTTTTATTTAAATTGGCAGACAAAATGTTTCTGTAAACTTCTGAGTTCATTTAGCTGTTGCCATCATGTGTTACATCATCAATATAGATTAACGAGCCCATCTGAGAAGAAGCCATGCAAGTCCAAGCCATGACATTTCCTCCACCGTGTTTCACAGATGAGCCTGTATGTTTGGGATCATGAGCAGATCCTTTCTTACTCCAAACTTTAGCCTTTCCTTCACTTTGGTTAAGGTTCATCTTGGTAAGTAGTAATATTTGAGATCATTGATTGTTTTTATTATTGGATGATTTATCTATTGCAAACACACACATACGAATCCCATTCACAATAATAAACAAGTTTTAATAATACTTTGCTACACTTTGCTTGTGTTTTTTTTACTTTAATTGATTATTGAGTATTGGTGTAAAATGTTATTCTGCATTGGGAGCAAAATTTGATAGAGGTAAAATCTTCAATAAAGACGTTATTAACCAGCATCAAAATATGCTCCCAAAATTCTTACAGTGTGCACAGGGTGAGTAGTGGTGTAAAACAACGTAATTATGTACTGGGAGCAGCGTGTGATAGAGGTTATTGGTCTACAGATCAGATACACTACCAATGACGTAAGGTAGCATTTTCTGATAGGGAAGAATATTAAAAAGCATCAATATGCTACCCATATTCCTACAGTGTACATTGGATGAGTAGTGGTCTAAACTAACGTGATTCTGTAGCCTACGGAAGCAGCGTTTCATATGTTATTAGTCAACAGATCAGATAGGCTACACTACCGATAACGTAAGGTAGCATTTTCTGATAGGGTAGCATGTATATTAAAAAGCATTGTTCTGACATTTTCTGCTCCCTTGTCAGATAGGCTACACTACCGATAACGTAAGGTAGCATTTTCTGATAGGGTAGCATATATATTAAAAAGCATCAAAATATGCTAGCCATATTCTTACAGTGTACAGGGTGAGTACTGGTCTAAACTAACGTGATTCGGTACTGGGGTTTGATTGGTTATTGGTCTACAGATCAGATACACTACCGATGACGTAAGGTAGCATTTTCTGATAGGGAAGCATATAATATTAAACAGCATCAAAATATGCTCCCCATATTCTTACAGTGTAATGTGGAATAGTATAGTGGTCTAAACTAACGTGATTCTGTACTGGGAGCAGTTTGATAGAGGTTATTGGTCTACAGATCAGATACACTACCAATGACGTAAGGTAGCATTTTCTGATAGGGAAGCATATAATATTAAACAGCATCAAAATATGCTCCCCATATTCTTACAGTGTACATAGGGTGAGTAGTGGTGTAAATAACGTGATTATGTTGTGGGAGCATCGTTTGATAGAGGTTATTGTTGGTCTACAGCTCAAATACGCTACCAATGACGTAAGGTAGCATTTTCTGATAGGGTAGCATAATCTGATAGAGTCCGCTATCAAGTCGCGCTACGGTAGCAAAATCTGACGAGGGAGCAGAAAATGTCAGAACACCGGCGGAGGGCGCGTCAGGCAGTGTGGACGGTAGCAGCAGTGAAATGTGACTCCGCCAGCAGCAGCAGCAGGCCCCCTGGCATCATGGAGAACAATGCTTTCCTCCGTTAGCACCAAGCTAACACTCACAGATTGACCTGCTGCTGAAAGTCGCAGACCCAGTAATACTGACACGTCGACGTGTTTCAGTTGTACAAGCAGGTACACACGAGTAAAAACAAGCCCAGGCATAAACACACGGTGGTTAGAAAACTAGGGCGCTGTGATAGCCTACTAGTTAGCTAAGCTAATTCTAGCACGCGACACAACCATGGTTGCTGCGCGTGCCTTCTTTAACTGCGCACATAGTGGATAGGAAACCCCATTTTAACGCACCCGCGTATAACAGACCTAGAAAATAAATTATACATAGACGGATTTCAGTGTAAAGTGTACGTTGTGTTTAAACTATGTAGTTGTAAACATGTTATTTGGTGTTTAGCAGCGAAACGGCGGGGAACACGTTAACTACCACGTGGTTGGTGTTCAGCTGGACGCAAATGTATCGATTTCAGGTCCCTTATTTACATATTTCTGAATCGAATGGCTGCAAACGTGCCGTGTGCGTTATTACATGGAATTTGGCCAGTAAGTGTAATAATACGCGTGGAATAATGTCCCATTTCTTCGCCGCCAACAGCAGAAGCAGCCGCGTACCAACAAGCTGCTAATTTCTACAACCACGCTCCTGCTGCCAACATATCGCGGCGGAGCTAACATTTAGCATGCTAACTGAAGTCAGACCGCATCACGCACTCATAGACGCACACTACAGCCACACGAGGGCTGCTTTGTACATGCAATTTGGTATCGGTAGAAAAAATAGCTAGCTACACACCTGCAGAGACCTCCAATAACATCCTTCTCTGTCTTCTTGAAGTGCTGTAAGGACGGGATCTTCTCTGTCGGCATCATGAAATATTCCATGCTTTCAAAGCCACGTTGTGTAGTCCGTGTTTTCGGTGTTTTATTTTCCTTCCTCCACCGCTATCTTCGTTCAAATATAATGATGTACGCAACTGAAGTTTCGCTGTTCGACTCAAAGCAGCATATCTGAAATATAGCCTCAAAATTAGGTAATCTAAAGAAATTTGTCAGAAAAATAAAAGTAAGTTCAAGCTGTGTTGCTTCCCACAGCTGATGGGGTTCCCTCCAATGTGTGTGTGTGGCTTCTTGCCCCCGCCTACTACGTGTGTGTGTGTTTGTGTCTGCTGCGTCCGCCTACTACGTGTGTGTGTAAGCGCGCGCGCGTGCAGCTGATCTGTGTGAGGCGGGAAACAGCTGGTTGGAATCAGAGCCCGTTTTCCGGAGAGCAGAACAAACAGCCCTGCTAGAGTCACCGTGCAACTGCATTGCTGCAAATTCAAGCCTCGCCATTGACGGTATAAAGCTCCACGCAAAAGTTTAAGATAGCAGCGGGGTAAAAAGGAAAATTAACCTGACTGTGTCATAGCATCAGCACGATCAGGTGGTAGGCCTACACACCAAGCAAAACAAACATCAGTGGACGAGGTAATAATCTTGTGTCTGTCTGTTGGATAATGTTAATTGACACCTTATACTGAAATTATGCACATTGTTATTGCATTATATAGACACCTATTTAATATTCACTGTTCACCATGTCACAATGGATCCAATAAATGTAATTGCATTGTTTTGTTTGTTAATAGGCTACTGCTATATGCATCATCAAATCACATTGAAAATAAAAGAAATTGTTGTGGTCTAAGGGCAGCTCCTGTAATATAACCTAATTTCAGTAGGGCTCCTAAATTTAAGGATATGTGTATATACCCTACTAAGCCCAACCAAGTATCAGAATTGGCAAACAGTGTTTTGAGGTCATTATGAGATGAGTGAATTTGAAAAGGAAGCAATACATTAAATGTATTTATCATGCCAAACTATCAATTTTACTGCTGCAGCATATGTCAAGTCACAGGTTACTTCTCCAATTGCTGTTGGTTAAAACATTTAACATTTTAGCGGAATCACTTTTGAGTTAGGTAATTGTAAGGTAAACTTAAAAAAATACTAAGAATGCATTTATAGAAAATAACAGAATAATAGAGAATGAAAATATTTGGTTACAGCCTTAGAAGTACAGTATTTTGTACAGTAGCAATTTGACATGCCTATTTTTAAAATAAATCATCCATTCCAAATGTGGCAAACTAAAATAATTATCTACAATTTTCGCTTACCGGTTGCATAACAGTTTAGTGTGCAGGGAGACAATGACGTAACAGGCAATGTTTTGGCTACATAACACATCTGAACAGTCCAACATAGTACAGCAGGGTGCAGTAAAGCACCATTGTACTGCTTTCTCCAGCTAGAAAAGCAGGAGGCTTGCTGCCTTTACATTGAAAACATTACTGTCTGAATGCTAAAGCTGAAAACACATAGGGCCAGTTTCACAGACATGGATTAAGCCCAGTCCTGGACTGAATTGTACTTTATATGAACAATATCCATTCAAAATTCCATTTAGTCAAGGAAAACCGGCCCATAGAACTGAAGGAGTTAAGTTGTTTTGCATGATTGCATTACTACCCAAAGGTGTCATAAAACAGCTTAAAGGTGAAGTAAGCGGTTTATTTGTGTTAATATAAGTGTAGAATCGCTCTTTATTCATACAGTGATCACTTACATAATGTGCGTGTTTCATAAAGCCAATCTCTCAGTCAGCTGCTTTGCATGTAATCGGCAAATAAACATATTTAGGACTACGGATGCGAATGAGTATTGATTAATATGCACTGTCCTAATCAAATAAAACTAATAATAATAATATTGGAGTATCCCGAAATTTGTATCCAATCAGAAGAGAGAACGCTACAAACCGACACTCATCTCACTCATATATAGTATATACACTCCATGGTCTCACTGCCGGTGCACGCCAGAGCAACAGATGGGTGAATGTGTATGCGCCTACAATGGCGGAGCAGGTAAAAATCCTTCCCAATGTCTGTTTTGATGGTTTTTATCATGTTTTATCACACTTATGGATCTGAGATGATGCTAGATAACTTGCTGCTTGAAGACCTCAGTGCATATGGTGACGTAGGGACGAGCGAGGGGACTGCTAACTGCAGTAACTGACAGGAAGTTAGCTAAAAGAACCATTCCGCTTACAGCACCTTTAACTATATGATGGAAGACAATTATTTAACCTTTATTTACCCAGGCAAGCAAATTAAGAACAAAATTCTTATTTTCAAGTGCAGCCTGAAGGGGAAGGGGGAGGGGAGTGCTAAAAGTGAAAACAAGGTTATATATATATATTACACTTTTACAAAAATATATAAAATACACTTTAAAAAATTCAATATAATACAATACAATAAAATAAACAGTTAATCAATAGTGTATGACAAGAAGGGCTACTAGCAGGTGCAGGAGTCAACTAAGATTTTATGCAGATTTAGTTTGAAAACAGAGAGAGAGGTGAAGACAGAAAGTTTAAGGGTGTTTTGAAGGGTGTACCAGTCAAAGGCTGCAGCGAACCGGAAGGCACTGCGTCCAAAGACAGTGCGGACAGTGGGGATGGAGAGGTTGATGAAAGCACTGGACCTTAGATTACGGGCAGGGTGGGAGAGGTGTAGAAGAGAAGAGAGGTAGAGAGGTGTTATGCCGAGAATGGATTTGTAGATGAGCAGAAACCAGTGATGGAGCCGTCTGGTGTGAAGGGAAGTCCAGTCTACCAGGTTGTAGAGGTCGCAGTGGTGAGTAGTGAATGGAGCCCCTGTAGCAAAGCGGATGGCAGAATGGTGGAGTGGGTCCAGTTTGCTGAGAGTGGAGTGAGATGCAATTCTGTAGATGGTGTCACCGTAATCAAAAATGGGCAGGATGGTCATTTTGACGAGTGTGTGTTTGGCTGCATGAGTGAAGGAGGCCTTATTGCGGTAAAGGAAGCTCAGACGAGCTTTGACTTTTGATTGTAGGTGCTTGATGTGGGTGGTGAATGAGAGGGATGAATCCAGCCAGAGGCCAAGGTATTTGTAACAAGAAACAAATTCGAGTTCAGAGCCGTCGGCACAGAGGATTTTTGGGACAGAGGTGGGAGCGTGTTTCCGGTCAAAGATAATGCATTTGTTTTTTTTGGTGTTGAGGAGAAGATGAAGGCTATGGAAATGCTGTTCTACAGAAGTGAGACTGTGTTGTAGTGTGGCCGCCACAGAGGGGAGAGAAGGGCCCTCTGAGTATATGATGGTGTCATCAGCATATAGGTGGATCTTGGAGTTGCCTGCATTCCTGGTTATATTGTTAATGTAGATGGAGAATAGTGTTGGGCCTAAAATAGAACCCTGTGGCACCCCTTTGGTGATGGTGAGAGGGGCTGATTTGATGTTATCCGATTTAACTTGCTGGACTCGGTGGATTAAGTAGCTGGCAAACCAATTGCAGGAGTGTGGTGAAAGACCGATGCTGGAAAGCCTCTGTAGGAGGATGGGATGGATGACGGAGTCAAAGGCCTTAGAGAGGTCAATGAAGGCAGCGATGCAGGTCTGCTTGGAGTCCAGAGAGGAAACAATATCATCCAGGACCTTCAGCGTGGCTGTGATGCACCCATGGCCTGGCCGGAACCCAGACTGCAAGTTGGACAGGATGTTGTTGGAGGTTAAGAATGAATCCAGGATCATGAATAATTGCCATATTTAAATAAACACAAGATGTCCCATACTCTCTCATTGTTGAATGGGTGGACTGTATAAGGCTATTGGGTTAGAGCAGAGTGTCTTCCTGGTCTAACCCAATAGCCTTATATTGTGCCGGGTAAGAACACACAGTAGATATATGATGCAGTCATGGGCTTTAATAGAAGACTGTTGTTGATTACAGCACAGCACAGCAATGCACAGGATATTTAACTTAGGCTTTGGGGTTATGTCTGCATAAGTGACAGAGTGTGTGGTCTGAAAGGGAAATAAACAAGAAACCACATTTGCATTAATCCTCAGAGCCTGTTATAAAATTATGCACACTTGTACCGCTAAGCGCGTAAAATGCGCTTTTCATAAAGGCAGCTATAAAAAATATTAAACATTATATTTTTCTTTTCCCTTTCATCTGACCTAACTATTGATATATAATATTCATGAATTTTTAAAGATGTTAACCCTTTAAATGCCAGGTTTTGGTCATGATACCATCGTATTTTAGATGAAAAAAACTGAAAAAATTAAATATTTTCAAAAAATTACATGCAATTTATTTATTTTTGTGTTGAATTATTAGGCCTGGGATATGTCAAACATTAGCAGTAACACTGATTAGTAAGCATTATTTTTTGTGCAGTGTCAAATAATCACACTTGCACCGCTAAGCGCGTAAAATGCGCTTTTCATAGAGGTAGCTATAAAAAATGTTATACATTATATTTTCTTCTACTTTTTTTTGCCAATTTCTTTCCCCTACAACCAACCCAACTATTGATATGAAATAGTCATGAATTTTTGAAGATTTTAACCCTTTAAATGCCAGGTTTTGGTCATGATACCATCGTATTTTAGATGACAAAAACAGAAAAATTAAATATTTTCAAAAAGTTACATGCAATTTATTTATTTGTGTGTTGAATTATTAGACCTGGGATATTTCAATCATTAGCAGTAACACTGATTTTTAAGCATTATTATTTTTTGTGCAGTGTCAAATAATCACACTCGCACCGCTAAGTGCGTAAAATGCGCTTTTCATAAAGGTAGCTATACATTTTTTTATACATTATATTTTCTTCTACTTTTTTTTAGCTAATTTCTTTCCCCTACATCCGACCCAACTATTGATATGAAATATTCATGAATTTTTAAAGATTTTAACCCTTTAAATGCCAGGTTTTGGTCATGATACCATCATATTTTAGATAAAAAAACAGAAAAAATGTAATATTTTCAAAAAATGACATGCAATTTATTTATTTTTGTGTTGAATTATTAGGCCTGGGATATGTCAATCATTAGCAGCAACACTGATTTTTAGGCATTTTTTTGTGCAGTGTCAAAAACTCACAGTATAAAGTTAGCTATACAAAATATTACACATTATATTTTTTAAACTTTTTTTTTGCCAATTTCATTCCCCTTTATCTGACCTAACTATTGATAAAAACATTTCATGATTTAAAAAAAATGTAACCCTTTAAATGCCAGATTTTGGCCACTACCATATTTTAAATAAAAAAATAGAAAAAATTAAATATTTTCAAAAGAAAACTACATACAAATTTATTTTCTTGTGTGTTGAATTATTAGGCCTGGGATATGTCAATGATTGGCAGCAACATTGATTTTTAGGCATTATTAATTTTTGTACAGTGTCAAAGCAGGGCTGCAAACAAGCTGGTAGTGCTCCTTGCAGATTGGATTGCCTCTTGCTTCAGGTGGAGAATATGTTGTTGTCTTCTCTTCTGGGGGATGTGTGTGGGGACAGGCTTGTGCTTGGGCATGGGGCTGCTTTGAGTTGAGCATCCAACACCAATTATCAAAGGTGCAGCCATCAGAGATACATAACAAATCGTTGAGGTGTTTACACAGCTGCCATTGAAGCCATAGTTTATACAAAGCAACCTGTGGACTAGTTATTTCTTACCTGGCAATATGGAGGGAGCCTTTACACAAGAAGTGCATGAAGCTTTGGAAACAGTGATGGAGTCTGATTCTGATAGAGAGCAATAGGAATCTGACACGGACACTGCAGGAGAGGAAGCTGTGCATGCACATCTATTGATGCTTCTGTACACATCTTCAGTGATGATTCCTGGAATCATCGGGTGTTTCGGGTCTTTCAACATCATACACCCTCCTCCAGGTGACCCAGCTGAGGTTGATCAGACCCCAGATTGTGTCCAGATGGCTAACTAGCTACTTCTGCCCCCACGGCTCTCCCCTCTTGAGCCAAAGCCATCTTGAGGCTTTCTCTGCCGCTTCGGTGGTGCTGCGGATGGCTCTTCTCTTCCTCAGTCCTGCGATGCCCAAGATGTGTCCAGAAGCATCAATAGATGTACTTGCACAACTTAGAACCTGATTCAATCAGTGACAACCAGGAAAGACTGGTTGACAACCGCGAATAGTGTGGCAACTACTGGAAACCTTCCTGTGTCTGAATCCTCCATTAACGCGTAACAGTTTGGTCCCTGTACCATTCCAGTGGCAGCAGGAGTATATCTCTGTATGGGTGTTGGTGGGGCCCACTGCATTCTCCACTTCTGAAAGTCAGAGGACACATCCTAGCTCTCCAAGGAGGATTCAGACACAGGAAGGTATTTCTCTCCTGCAGTGTCTGTGTTTCCGTGTCAGATTCCTATTGCTCGCTATCAGAATCAGACTCCATCACTGTTTCCAAAGCTTCATGCACTTCTTGTGTAAAGGCTCCCTCCATATTGCCAGGTAAGAAATAACTAGTTCCACAGGTTGCTTTGCATAAACTCTGGCTTCAATGGAAGCTGTGTAAACAGCTCAACGATTTGTTATGTGTCTCTGACGGCTGCACCTTTGATGTGATTGAAGATGACCCATGTTTTAATTTATTTGAAGCAGTGCATGCTTGTGTGTATGGACCTCAGGTAGGTGTGTGTCCTCTGCATTTATACAAAGTAATTTTTAGAGGGATTTTGAACCTCTGCATGAAAAACTAGACATGGAACAGAGTGAATGAAAACACTGCGACTTGAAAACCAGTAGCCCTTTGCTCATAACGTCATGGACAGACACACACACACACACACACGCCCACATACTCCTCAGAGTTAAAGCTAAATGGAGAGGGAGGCGGAATTGTGACAGTGCCATCTAGTGGGATTATGAATTATAAAAAAAAAAAAAAAAAAAGTGGGATTATGAATTATAAAAAATGAATAAAAAAATTATTATATCTGAAGTGCATTTATAAATATAACAATTATCAAATAAAAGTGCAACTACAGCATTAATTTAATGACAGTTTATGTATTTTCAGTATAAAAAAGAAAATACTGTCTGGGTTTGCACAGCTCGTTTTTTCTTCACAGTAACGGTGACCTGGATGGTGCCTTTTCAAATGCGTATGCATGTTCGACGTGCTCCCTTTATATGTCCATGGTTGGCTTCTACATAGGCGATCGCGGTGAAACAATAACCTGTGTGCCGACATTGTTCCACACGTGTATCACTGTTTTCATAATTCTACTGGAATCCGAAGTTATCCTTCAAACGGGATTTGAATAAAGGCCAGGACACACCGGCCCAATAATCGGCCATCTGACATGGTCGGAGGGGGCGGGGACACAAATCTGTTTGGTGTGTTCGGTGACGTCGGCCGCCGTAGATGTCGTCGGGCTTCTTTTCAGCCGATTCAACATGTTCAATCGGCGTCGGGCAGTCTTTCAGTCGGAGCAATTTCATTGGTGTGATCGGAAGTGAGGCGGGTAGCACAAACAGCTGACAACAGTATTGCATCGCTACCCATTGTTTTAATGTGTTTGTTTGTTTCGTTCAGTGAGTACTCACATGCATCAACCCTTCTTGACTGCTCGACACCATGCTCGACACTCTCTGCTAAAAATGGTGCTCTTTATGGTCCATAAACAGGGGTTGACACTAAGGTTTCAAATGCGCTTGCCAACAGGGCAAGTACAGGTAATGCTTTACTTGCCCGAATGTCGTGTTCACTTGCCCAAAAAAAAAAAAAACTGTTAAACAATGATATATACAGTATAGGCTAATTAAATTATGCATTTTAGCGAACCTTATCTCTTAAATGCAAACAATGCTTACTAGTCTCATCCTGACCACAAACAACCAACAACAATTCATATAAGCCTAGATATCATGACATCACACTACACCAAGAGCTTGGTCCTGCTGCAGCATCGTGAAAGGGCCTCTTTTTGCCATGCACCTGGCCCAGGGGCTCAGAAAACTCAGTCTAGCTCAGAGTCCAGCTGAATGTTAGCTTCCACAGAAAAATTTAACTTATTTTACTTATTTAAAACGGTCACATTGTGCCAAAAAGTGACCGTGTGCCATAACATGATTAAAGTCCACCATGTTAAAGCTATTTCCCAGTTACACTGTAAGTAGGGAGGGGGATCATTAATTTATATTCATATTGATA
Source organism: Ammodytes marinus (assembly GCF_949987685.1). Classification (NCBI taxonomy): domain Eukaryota; kingdom Metazoa; phylum Chordata; class Actinopteri; order Uranoscopiformes; family Ammodytidae; genus Ammodytes; species Ammodytes marinus. The sequence continues at coordinate 33,793,376 of NC_137235.1, forward strand.
CCATTATAAAGACTCCACAATCCAAATCTTTATTGATACTTTTCTATTATTTTGTTAAAAGAGAACTGGTATTATTGCTTTAAGAGCTATAGGACTTTAAACAGGTCATAATTCCATATTTAGGCCTACTATTATTTTATTTTGCTGGGAAAACAAGTTTTTTACCCAAACTGTATTATTCAACCTTCTCGCGAAAAACAAAAATTTCTTATTTTATTGACCTTTGCCTAATAATCATTTTACTGAGCCGACCTGAACACATCACATTTATCAATATGAATAGAAATGAATGATCCTCCTCCCTACTTACAGTATAACTGGGCAATAGCTTTAACATGGTGGACTTTAATCATGTTATGGCACACGGTCACTTTTTGGCACAATGTGACCGTTTTAAATAAGTAAAATAAGTTAAATTTTTCTGTGGAAGCTAACATTCAGCTGGACTCTGAGCTAGACTGAGTTTTCTGAGCCCCTGGGCCAGGTGCATGGCAAAAAGAGGCCCTTTCACGATGCTGCAGCAGGACCAAGCTCTTGGTGTAGTGTAATGTCATGATATCTAGGCTTATATGAATTGTTGTTGGTTGTTTGTGGTCAGGATGAGACTAGTAAGCATTGTTTGCACTTAAGAGATAAGGTTAGCTAAAATGCATAATTTAATTAGCCTCTACTGTATATATCATTGTTTAAGTTTTTTTTTTTTTTTTTGGGCAAGTGAACACGACATTCGGGCAAGTAAAGCATTACCTGTACTTGCCCTATGGGCAAGTGCATTTGAAACCTTAGTGTCAACCCCTGTGTTGCCTTTATTACAAGTCCACAGAGGCTATGGTTTAGAGATTTAAAAAGTTGGAGCAAGACCTTGCTGAGAAATTGCATAACTGCTTAATCAACTCTTTTTTTAAGAAATAGGTCAAGCCATGTTTTATTTTGTCATTATGATCGTTCATTTGAACTGCTCAGGTTAAAGCCACTGCAATGTCTCCAAGACAACCAATACCTTAAAGTTCCCCTTGTCTTGCCTACTTGCTTGATAATGTATTGTACACACCTATATTTTCAAGATGTATTTCAAATAGATTTTCTCTCATTCCGTCTTCAATTCTCAAGTAAGTACTGTAAGTAAAACCAAAACATCTAAAAAGTAGTATTTTTCCAAGTTTTAATTTTTTTCCATGCATAAATATTTGCTACACATACCATAAAAACAACTAAACATAACTTTATAAAGTGTACAATGACAAAGATAAATATTTGGCCCTTATTCCACCTTAAAAAAAAAATTAAAATTGACTCCCATTTTTCTCACATATCAGGTTTACATTTGACTAACAGAGATAAAATACACAACCTTTCTCTTTTCACCTTAAAACAGGAAACCGTCATCTTTGGAATAATAGAAACCTGATAGCGAGCTGCTTTTTATACATGAAAAAACCCTACATCCTACATTTAGACAGGTAGAGTATCAAGTGAGTTCAGTTAAACATCTGTAGCAAAATTCCTCCACAAAGGCACCATATAATATTATATTTCAGCTCACCTTAAGAATTTCTCAAAGACTGAATAATTTTAGATGAGAAGCATTCAAGGGTAACATACACAAGAGTAAGTAGCACACATCCTCATTGGATAAAGGCATTTTCATGATATAATAAAGAGTTATTTTCATCTAAATATTTAAATGAAGCATGTACAAGCAGAGACAATTGGCGTTATGCTTCAGGTGAGTAGCCTCAAACCAGAACATAGTATAGAGACAGTGCATGAAATAGGCCACGCCCATTGTGGGGGAAACCTTTGAACACCGTTCCATTCACTTTGTATTGAAGGAGACCTGTCTTCTGCAAACAAACTTAATTAAAACTTAATCAAACATCCATTTAACAAAAAAACTTTACTTTCGTTAACGACTCTTGTCTGTCTATACGAGCTGTTTTTGTGAAAAATAATTTTCAATATCGAGGTGTTTTTTCCCGTCCGACCTGGCGAGGATGGAGTATACGTGAGGGTTAGCCTACAGCAGAAGGCTAAAATGAGTATACATTAGTTAAGAGTTGTCTCGATATTGAAAATTACTCAATCATTTTTCACAAAAACAGCTCGTATAGACAGACAAGAGTCGTGGCTTTAAAGAAAGTAACGTGTATTTGTGAAAGGCATGTCGTATTAAGTTTGTATTAAGTTTGTTTGCAGAATACGGGTGTCATTCAATATAAAGTGAATGGAGCGCTGTGTATTGTTTTCCCCCACGATGGGCGTGGCCTCCGATTATGACGCGTTCCGCTCTGTCTCTATGTATACATCTCTAACCTTGTGTTCCTAGAAAGGTGACCAGTCTTAAGAGGTTAAGAAAAATATAATTTCAAGTGTAATTCCATTCAAAGCGGCTTTTTCTTTGGCAAATAGAAAACTTGAAATAAAGTGACAGAGAAAAGATTTAAAAATGATAAGACAAGGAAAAGTTGCGTCATGACAACCAAACAATGTAAACCATCTGAAGTGTAATAGTCAGTCTTGTGTAGAAGGGCAGCAGTGCCCAAAAATGACCTTTCAATTGATTGTGATGAATCCTTATAATTCAACTTGAAGCCTAATAATAAGAGCTTATACAATGCAAATGGAGGAATGATCATCCTCCATCTGTACCGTGACGTGAGATTGTTACGTCCCCGATGCCATCACTGAGCTGATGGGGCATCTTCTGTCGATATCGACGGTCTGGTCCTCTTTGCGGCAGAATCCTCTACAGTGAAAGTGTAGTTGTACTAAAGAAAAAAATCAAAAACACAGTATATTCTCTATATCAGGAAAAAAATACATACTTAATTTATAAATCACACAGCTGAATATGACCCTGTGTTCCAAATCACACACTTTTTATTTTTACTACACTATATACTAAGAATAAAGACAGATACTCCAAAATGCTATTGGAGTTAGTGGGGCATTTATGTATTTTCAGCATACTACAATTGACGTGTATGTATTGGGACATCCTAAATCTTTTTCTGGCATACTATATAGTATGAAAGTATGGGTATTGGAACGCAGGGTGAGAGTCAAATGTGACCCTACCTCATTTTCAATGTCTTGTACGGATTTTATGCGAATGTTGTGCAACTGGGAGTTCAGCTGAAGACTCTAGAGAGGGATGGACAAAGAGAAAGTAATGGTCAATAAATGTTTATGTTGGGGGTGAAAAGGACAGAAGAAAGATCAATTGATTGCATTTGAATCCATCAGTTGAGTGTAAATGAAGATGTCAAATGTACCGCGCTGTTCGTATTAATGTCAAACTTCGGGTGAAGGCTGAAGGGAACTCCGTCTAGAGCTGCAGAGAGAGAGAGAGAGAGAGAGAGCGAGAGAGAGAAGGTTATGGTTGAGTGGGTTGGCTGGTGTTAGAACAAGTAATAGGTTTTCCCTGTCTGTGTGTACCTGTAATTCCCTGGAAATTGCTGTCAGCAGGTTTGTCCGAGTTGTCCTTGGTGTGGAGGCTGTAGCGTCTCTGACTCAGTTTATTGTTTGGCATCTGACGAGGAGGGTTGCTGAGGAGACAAATCGATAGATATTTAATAAAACATCTCCAGGCATGCAAACTACACTATACTGTAGGATTATAAAAATCTAAATTCTCTCCTATTTTTGAGCACACCAATTTAAATATATTTTATTTGTATAAAAGAGATGTTTTGTCATTAATGTCTGGAATTAAACACCTGTGTGCCAGAGGAGCCAAAATCATATCCCCCTGTAGTGACAACCTATTTGCCACTCTTGCAGGACGTAGGATTCTGTACTCGTGCTTTTTTGTAAGGCAATAAAACTCCAAATAAAATACAAGCCACATTGTATTTGGATTCCCCGCCTACCCGCCACATGTCGAAGTGTCCCTGGGAAAGACACTGAACCCCAAATTGCTCCCGATGGTTCAGAGAGCGCCTTGCATGGCAGCTACTGCCATCGGTGTATGAATGGGTGAATGTGGTAAGATATGTAAAGCGCTTTGGGGCTGAGAAAATCGGCTAGAAAAGCGCTATATAAGTCAAGTCCATTTACCATTTACAAGGCCGATGTAAAATTAAAAATGCTGGATTTATTATCAAAAGAAATCCACAATGAACAAAAAATATACGATTAGCTACGGTCAGAAAAGTGAAGCTCCTGTCCTGCTCCGATACTTCAATAACAATGCAGAGATGCCGACAGGTGCCCTTTACAACAGTTTACAACACTAAGCTACGCTTTACGACAGAATAAACTTGTGGTAACAAGACAAAAATAATAGCATACTGAATAAACATCAATTTACAACTAAATATAAGTTATAATTAAGTATTATTAATTAAAGCAAAATATATTATTAACATATGCCTTATCAACTCCATGGCTCTAACATTCCGGCCCCTAATTGTTCTTGTGGGCCACAAAACAATTATCTTTCACACATTCTAAGAGCCATATAACAGAATTTTCAAAAAACACAAAAACTGAAGTCATCATCATCATCATCATCATCTTCAACCGCTTATCCGAAATCGGGTCGCAGGGGCAGCAGCTTCAGCAGGGAACCCCAAACTTCTCTTTCCCGGGCCACATCAACCAGCTCTGACTGGGGGATCCCGAGGCGTTCCCAGGCCAGCGTGGAGACATAATCTCTCCACCTAGTCCTGGGTCTTCCCCGAGGCCTCCTTCCAGCTGGACGCTCCTGGAACACCTCCCTACTAGGGAGGCGCCCTGGGGGCATCCTTACCAGATGCCCGAACCACCTCAACTGGCTCCTTTCAATGCAAAAAACTGAAGTTATGTCCATATATAGGACAGTCTTCTTTTCACACCAGGAACACTTTTAAGCAGCAGTGTCTTTAATTCAAAAGTCACCTTGGTGTTAGTCTTTTCCAGAACACCCTTGGCTTTGTTCAGCTCATCCAATTTTGTCCATTCCTTCTCTAGTTCCTCCTTTGCTTGACCCTGCTGCTTGTGTAGGACCTGTAGAGTGTTTTCATGCTTCTGGAGGTCCTGGTCACGTTGTGCCAGCGCCCGCTCCAACGAGACCCGGCCCGTCCGCAGCTCCTGGATCCGAGACTCCAGACCCGTCTGATGGCTCATGTTAGCAGACAGCTCCACCTGAGCTAAGTTAAGCTTCTCCTCTGATGCCTTCAGGTCTTGACGCAGGGCAGAGACCTCAGACTGTTTGCCGTAGAGTTGTGTCCGCAGCTTCTCCGACTGATTCTCTTTTACCTTAAGGGCCTCTTGAGTCTTTGAGTGCTGCTGCTCCAATGCGGTCAGCTGCGCTTTCAGCTTCTTCTCTGCCTCTCTCATCTGCTCTTTAGATTCTTTCATTGACTTGTTGGCAGCCTCATTACTCTTAAGAAGCTCCTGTCTGGCCTTTTCATTTGACTTTTCCTTCTCCACCATGGCTGTCTTGTGATTCTTCCTCTCTGTGTCCAGCTGACTCTGGCTCTCTTTCAGGGCCTTACTAACCTTCCCTAAGCTCTCCTGCTTGGAGGCCAGCTCCTTCTTTTGAGCCTCCTTTTCCTGTTGGGACTTCTGTAGATCTACTACCAGACTCTGAGCTTTCCTGTCCAGCTCTGCGTGCTTAGTCTTTCCCTCCTGGAAGGCCTTATCCAGGTTGACCTTCAGAGCAGCTTTCTCCTGCTCACTGCGCTCCAACTGCTGCTGAATGTCACTCAGAGCAGCTGCTTTTGTCTTTAATTCCTCTTGTAGTGTTCTAGCCCCTGCTTTCTCCGCTTCTAGCGAGCGCTGAAGCTCCATGGCTTTCCGTTTAGTCTCAGTCCACTCTTTCTGCAACTTCTGCACTTCCTTCCGCACTGCCACAGCACGGTTGTTTGGGAATGTCATGTGATTTTTCTTTAAGGGAAGACTGATGCTGTAATGGCTTTCGTGCAGCTTCACTGATTGTGATACCGAGTCCATGAACTGTCTGTCCTCTAGGGCTGGCCCGAATGCCATTTTTCAGGCTTTGAATATTCGTTGGTTTTTCCGAGCGAATATTCGTTCCAGAAAAACACACCATCAAAAACAACATAACATTTTTTTTTTTTTATTAAAAAAAAACGTTAATAATCCCTATATACTCCCTGGAACCGATTTTGACAGTATCTGCATATTTTGTTGAAGATTTACGCGCTCGGAGGTGAAGTAATGAATGCGCTATGACACTTATAGGCCTTTCACACCAAAATGAACCAAGAGTCAGTTCCAGGCTGGTGTTGGGGTCAGTTCAAAACTGGTTACAGCCTTATCCCAGTTATGAACCGGTTGGTTTCACATCGACCGGAGACAGCCATGGAGCCGGCAAGAGAGCAACGTCATGACGTCACTGTAAACGTGTGTGTACGTCACCCAACGCCGCTGCTCTTGTGGCTAACGCTAAAGCTACCGCTAGCTTTAAGCACAACAACAGCGGCGAATACGTCTTATTTTTACACGTGTTGGCTCTCGCTTTGCTTTCTTAACCAAACAGGACCCATACAGCGTATTCTCGCCGGTCAATTTGATCGCTACGTTCGGTAATTATGTTATGTTTACGTCTCGTAGTAGCGGTGTTTTTAAATATGGCGGGCATGAGGTTTGAGTTGCTCTGGTTGGTCAGGATAATCCCTCCCCCGGCCGCTGGCGCAAGCAGTTCTACCCAAACCCTGCTCAATCCTGGGGTATGAGTTCCCCCGGTTTTTACGGCCCAGAGCAGGCTCTCTGGCGGTGTGAAACCAAAACACTGGCTCTAACTCCGAACAAGCCCAGAACTAGCGCCGATTTTGCAGCGGTGTGAAAGGCCTATTAGTGATGTAATATCCTCCTAAATGAGCAATACTACTACTACTACTACTACAATATTACTAACTTTTATATCCAAATATAAAATTATTTGATGACATTATATTGCAGTACTAGCTTCTTGCAAAAAAAAAATGTTGAAGAAAAAAAAAAAATTATAAAAACGAAGCTCCGAATACTAATTTAAGCTCCGAATACTAATTTTCCGAACGAGTATTCGAATATTCGAATAATTCGGGCCAGCCCTACTGTCCTCGCTAGAAATTTCCAACTTCTCAGTCAGCTGATGCTTGGGAAAGTCAAACTTCATTTGCTACTGAGTGAGCTCTTCCAGCTTTGCCACTGAGATCCTGTTTACTGTTACCTGTGGCCATTCAGTGTTGTCTTTATTTCTATTTCCTCCTCTCAACAAAGGTCCATTGATTGTCCAGCCTAAAACGGCATAAGGGCCGCCACCCTCACTGTGAATAACCTTCCAAGGCTCAAGCACTTTCGGTACGTTTGTTCCTATTAACAAACCAATAGCCTCGTCAATCTGCTTGAGCTGAACCTCCCTCAAATGAGGCCACTTGCCCACATCGCTCTGCTGTGGAATGTTCTCCTTTTTTACAGGAATATCTGCTTGTGAGAAGACTTGTGGTAGCTTCAAAAAGTTGTCATCCAAACCGCTGACCTCAAGCCCCATGACAGTATGTGTACTGACTGTCTCCTCTTTTCCCATGGTGCGGAGCAAAATGTTGGCCTTTTTCCCTGTTACCTTTAGGTTCCTCATTAACTCCTCTGAGCAGAAAGTTCCAGTACTGCCTGGGTCTAAGAATGCGTATGACTCAACTGTTTTGTTGCTCCTCAAACATCTGACTTTCACTGGAACGATTGAGAGAGAACAGGCTGATTCCCCGGCCCCAGTGCAACCACACGTTTCACTATCTGTTGTGGGCGAGGAATTGGCAACTGATTACTCGACATTCCTGCTTTCGCCAGCAGAGGGAGCTGCTGACTCACCTTTGTTGAAGTGCAGGATGGTGGGGTGTTTCTGAGAACATGTTTGACTTTGTTGACAGCCTTTGCTTAAGTGACCCTGTGAAAGGCATCCGAAGCACACACCTTTGGATTTAAGGAAATCCATCTTTTCCTTGTGAGGCTTCTGTTTGATGAGCTTGCAAAAATCCAGGTTATGTCCAGCTTTGTGACAAAAAAGACATTGTTCTCCTGTTTTGTAAGCATTATTTTCCCTATCCTTATTTCCTTGCTCTGTGTGGCTTGGAACAGGGGTTACATCCGTTGCAAAAGTGTCTTTCCTTTCCTTGAATCTTGGAGGACCTTTTTCTCCTGCTTTTAGCTGGTTTCCATGGCTTGATGACATGGGCTCTTGTAAATTGCCAAATGAAGGATGAGAAGTGAAGTGAAGTCAGTGAACCTGGCTCTCAAACTTGTCCTTTCCTGCATGTCACAAGCAACTCCCCTCCACCTTTCTCTTAACTTGAAGGGAAGCTTAGAAATGACAATCCTCATATTAGTAGGGCTATCCATTTCTTCAATGTACTCCATGCTGTTAACTGTATTGCAGCAACCGGTGATGAACATGGCAAACTCTGTGAGGGCTTCTCCATCATCTGACCTAATTGAAGGCCATTTCAGTGCTTTTTCGATGTAGGCAGAGGCGATAGTATACTCATTATTACCAAATAATGTTCAAAAGCTTCTTTGCTTCTACATAGCGGGTGGCCTTGATTTCCAACCGGCCAAAAAAAAAAAAAAAAAAAGTGTGCTTGTGTATGGTCATAACCGCGCGAAAGGCCGTGATTTGCAGTAAATACATGTCCACATGTGTCTCTGTAGGCTATTTAAAAAGAAATCAAGTCAGTAGACTAATAATAACATTAATTAATTATAGGTTATCGCATCACAGAAGGCATATAATATGATTCATATTGGCCTATAATAGTAAAAAACACTACCTTAACTATGTTTACAGTTTACATTTTTTTTGAATGAAATGCAAACCTCAGTTAATCATTTGCTCTTGTTTCTCTGTCCTGAGATTCACACAGACTGAGTAGTCTTGTTTAAATGTTACAAATTGAGCTAATAAACTTAACTTTTTTTTAAGTTGCTGCAGAAGTTATCTCAGCTAATTTTATAATCTAACATCTAATCACCAAAGCACCAAATCCTCCTCGTGCGTCGCGGCAATTTTCTGACTTATGTAGTGACAACCTATTTGCCACTCTTGCAGGAGGTAGGATTCTGTACTTGTGCTTTTTCGTAAGGCAATAAAACTCCAAAGAAAATCCAAGGCCGATGTAAAATGAAAAATGCTGGATTTATTATCAAAAGTAATCCACAATGAACAAAAAATATATGATTAGCTACGGTCAGAAAAGTGAAGCTCCTGTCCTGCTCCGATACTTCAATAACAATGCAGAGATGCCGACAGGTGCCCACATGGCTAATTTACAACAGTTTACAACACTAAGCTAGCCTGGCTCCGCCCGCCTACCTACTTCCGCCCAAATTTCATTTTCCCTTCAGTAGTCGGTCTGGTGGTGGGGCGTATTAGTGAGATTTTTCCGAACAGATTTCTGAGTATCCAATCAGCGAACAGAGGAAGTGGCTGAGAACGATGAGGGTCGAAGTCGCGCTCCAGTTTCAGATGAATGCTGCGTTTCCTTACGCTCGGAACTCGGAAACTTCCGACTTGTTAGTTCCGAGTTCCGACCTGTCTGTGTTCCAGTGCATCTGCTCGGGAAAGTATGGACGCCTACAACCTTTCTCATCCAAATAACTAAACGTTGGCTCTAGCAAGTTACCGTTGCCAGGTACCGGTAGATCCATAGACTACAATATGTAGTGAAGTCTGAAATTTCCAAGTTCCCTGAACGCACCATCAACAGCCGGCTCACGACCAAACGTTATGCGATTGGTTGGATAATCCAGAGTGGCACTGCGCAGATCCAATAGTTTTAAACTTCAACAGACACCCGCCTCCAAGTGAGTGAACGTTTGCCAATTACAGCACTTCCAGACCTTCTGTACAAATTAAATGAAGTACGATGGTCTGGTAGCACCAGGCTAACACTAAGCTACGCTTTACGACAGAATAAACTTGTGGTAACAAGACAAAAATAATAGCATACTGAATAAACATCAATTTACAACAAAATATAAGTTATAATTAAGTATTATTAATTAAAGCAAAATATATTATTAACATATGCCTTATCCTCTCCATTGCTCACCCCCATAATGAACTCATTTTGTTAATTAATAAAAACACACTGTAGGAATTGACTATTATTTATTGAATAAGTGCAGTACCTTGGTCTGAGGGGCAGAGGAGCAGAGGGCTGCTCCAGTGAGAGTGTGCGCATGTCCAGGCAGACACTGCGGGGCTTGGCTTGGGGCATGGGGTTGGAGAAATTTCCCTTTCTGCACCACAGCACATAGCCGTGGATATCTCTGAAGAAAAAAGGCACATTTACTGACACATTAAAAAACTGTAAAATTAGCAATTAAGTACTGAAAGAAAGTTCTCTTCAAAGAACTAATTAAAATTAGGGCTGTCAAGCGATTAAAAAAAATAATCTAATTAATTACAGGCTCTGTGATTAATTAATCTAAATTAATCGCATACTTTTATGACACTTTTATACCTGTTTATAAACAGCTGTATAGCCTGCTACAGTTTGTTTCTCTGTCTCTCTCTCTCTCGCGCGCGCGCTCTCCGTCTCTCGTAACTTCTGTCTCCTCCCCTCAGCCAGCTTTATACATGAACTAGCGCCGAATTTTCTCAAAAAAACAAGCAGACAAATGACGACTTTCCATCTCCCACAACAGACAGCGCTGCACTGCCACCATTTCGTAGCCTACTTATAGGCTAAAATATTGACACACACACACACACACACACACACACACACACACACACACACACACACACACACACACACACACACACACACACACACACACACACACACACACACACACACACACACACACACACACACACACACACACACACACACACACACACACACACACACACACACACACACACACACACACACACACACACACACGTTTAAGTGCGAGACAGCTTGCAAATAAAGTTGGAGGAAGATTGAGAGATAGGCCTACTGTTTTGAACCTATAGCCTACATTGTTGCACCCACTAAATCAATAATGCACGGACACTGCGGAGAATTAAGTAAGATGTCTTCCTACCTTCATGTTTATTTGCCGAAGCATCCCATAAACCGTCCATAGAGCCCTCGAGTCGGCCCCTTTCCCCTGCTTCACTCTTTACATTTCTCCCTTTTACCCGCGCGCCCGGCCCGGCAACATGGACATATAAAAGCTACAGGTGCAGCTCCGCACCACTTTTGCACCGGATCAAAGGGCATTATAGAAGTGCGATTAATCTGCGTTAATTTTTTTAATCGCGTAAATTTTTCTGTGATTAATTAATCGAAATTAACGCGTTAATTTGACAGCCCTAATTAAAATACATGTCTTGATAAAAAAAAATGGTTTGAGTCAAATGTTTGTATACGGGAATGCTACCAACCCCACATATGTGTAGTGCTGCAACATCATTTTGCTTTTGGCTGTCAGTTTGATATCCAACACAGCTGTGTCCACACTGCCCACCGGGACGACGCGCACACACACACGTTTCTTCTTCCAAACAGAGGCCTCTGGACACACAAACACACACACACACACACACACACAAATATACATGTCAATCAGGCTGCACAGCAAATCAACAGTGAGTAAACAAGACGTCAAATATGGGGACTGCATTCAAATATCAATGTAATGGGGGATGTGGAAACACTTGTATGTGTGTGGGTTTCAATTGTTTTCCATGTGAGAAGAAATGTCAGCTTTACTTAGGGAAGGGTAAGAAGACATGGGTTTAAAGAGGACCTATTATACTACTTTTCTGGTCTTAATTTCTTGTTTTACACTGCTATAGAGCAACCTGACACGAATCACATCACAAAAAACTATGTAGATTTTCGGGAAGCTCTTTCTCTTATTTTGGCGATCCAGCACGTCCTGTCAACACTTGAGTGTGTGTGCTTCGGCAATCTCCGCTCCCTCCGCCTGTGCATCGGCCATCTCCGCTCCCCTCCCCCCTCCTGCAAACCCCACTCCGTTGTGATTGGTTACCTTCCTTCCGGAAAACATTCAGTGGCGGGAAGCGCGAGCATGGACCTATAAGGGCGCGAGGCAGACGCGAGGCAGACGCGAACAGGGAAGTAACAGCATTACCATACATGGAAACATCCGCGTGGTGACTTCACAAAGTTACATGCGACGTCACAAAGTTACAAAGGGTAGACCGCTTTGAAGACGTGACTTCTCGACTGGCTAGAATAGTGTTTAGTGCTCGGCACAGACACCCCAGACGGTCAGCAGGGAATACGTCGAAATGCATGTAAGTCATTATTTGATAATTTAGTATGGTTAAGCATGACTATGAATCATCATAACAACGTTTATAGGTCATAAAAGTCAAAAAGCATCATAGGTCCTCTTTAAGTTTAAAATCAGGTTTAGGCCTTTAGTTTGGATGGATAATATTAGGGTTAGGGTTACTGGCTAACGAATGATTTAGGTCAAAAAAGGACCTGTAGAAGTATAGCAAGACAAAAAAAGTGTGTGTACTCACTTGCTTCAAGGTGCTCTGCTATATAGCAATAACCGTGAGGGATGGAGTCCTTGTCTGAAATAAGCTGAATGTCGGACAATACCATACCACCGGCCAAGTTCTAAAGAGAAATAGAGGGACTATTTAGGGAAGACAGGAGGGACGAGGATAGGGGGCTGCCTGGTGGGAAACACACATGACCCTATTGTCTGTCTAATGACGAGTTGTGTGTCTGAGATTGTTACCTTGCTGTAACAGAGGTAGTATCCAGACTTCATGGCGAAGCTTCGGGTAAAGTTTGCTGCTGCTCCGTCTTCTGTGATGCTGATCTGCAGAGGGGCAGAGAGATCGAGAGGAAAAAGGCGTATTGACACTGCAAACATTTCTGATTAAACTAAAAACAGGCAGGTTGAGGCATAGAGAGAGTGGATGACGTTAGTGGTTGCTTTAAGCTTAAGTTGGGTTTCTGTCTCAACTATACTTTTTTTAAGGTTTTAAGGTTTAGGTCAATTTCATCCTGGCCAGCAAAAACAACAGTGTGTTGCTTGTACCGTGCAGCTCCTGAGAATGTAGCTATTTTTTAGCAGCAGACATGGCTTGAGAACGACAAATGCTTTTGGTGCAGTTTTAAGACAAAATGGCAAAAGTAAGTGTGAGTGAGCTGGGTCAAACATTAGGTTTCAATTAAGAACCAATGGGTATAAAATGATCATAATGCAATATGTATCATTAAAATGCTGGTCATTATGGTAGTTGGTTTAATCCATAACACTTCAAGAGATGTTTGGCGCTCAAGCCGATGACTCTACTCATCACAATGTCCAAGTCCCACCGATAATTGTTTTCTGTCTGGATCTTTAGGGGAGGTGGTACAGTCAGCTGACGTAATTTTCAAACAACCACTTTAAATCTTAAATTCAGGTTTCAAATACAGGTTTACGACATTTCAAATACAGCTGCTGCTCTCCTCACTGAGGCTTACGGCCTCTGCACACATCCTGCGTCTACCTCTGGAGCGCGTCGCCTTAACTTACTGCTGCGTCTCTCGGACTTTTCTCACACATGGAACGTCTCAGCAGCTGCTGCTGCAGCGCTGCTTCTAAAAGCCCTATCTTTCTACATACGAGTTTTCATAGATAATCCCCATTAAAAATTAAGTTATTTCGTGTCATTTATGATGCATATGATTTATATTGAGTCTGGACAGTAATCCGTGCGCCCCATTTTTTTTTTCCCCCACATTTTTACTGTGGCGCTGAGCATTCACCAAATAAAAAAAAGTTTCACAGCTAATGTAGCCGTTAGCACACTCAGGATCTCGTAATTACGAGATAGCCTAAGGATCTCATAATTTCGTGATCCTGAGTGTGCTAACGGCTACATTAGCATTTGGTTAAATTATATGCAGTTTGTTCATTATGAGCCACCGTACTGTGTTGCTTCATCCAATCAGAATGCCCGGTGGACTAGTTCAATTTTACCTCCTGTTTGTTACTGTATCGGAGCGCAGTTTTATTGAATGCTTTGATTAAATGCAGTCGTTTAAACTCGGTGTGATCCTTGACTCATACAAACACATAAGAACGTTCTACAAGGAGGGCATGACAATGAGTATTAGCCATGTCAACTTTGCGCAGATATGCAGTCACTGGGACTGTTCAGGAGAAAAGCCCAGTCGGACCTCAGCAGCTGATCACGGGCGTAAAGCCGAAAGTCTGTCCCTCAGTATAGGCTACCCGAAGCGATCGCTGATTAATTAATGAACAGTCAAAACATATTTAAAATAATTGTATTGATTATGGGGCCCATTGTAGTCCGGAAACCAAGGCAATTGCCTACGTTTGCCTATGGCTAGGTTCACCTCGTCTGCACACAAACACACACACAGCCATCTTATTGATGAATGGTTGGTCCTTAAAGGCCTACTTCACCGGTTTGAATATGAAGGTGTATTGAATTCTGAGATCCTATGTGCAAAAAAAATTAAAATCGGTTCATCCTAGGCTGAGAAAAGGCAGAAAGAGTGTTTTTTTAACCCTATATTTCTCTTTCTCGTGACATCACAGAAAGAGAAATATAGGGTTAAATAAAAAACTTACTTTGTAAATATTACTGTGATGTCTTTTACTGCGATAAATTACGTAATATCTCGTAATTACGAGATCTTTTCTTGTAATTACGAGATCCTGAGTGTGCTAACGGCTACATTAGCTGTGAAACTTTTTTTATTTGGTGAATGCTCAGCGCCACCGTACATTTTCGCTTGTTGGAAGTTTTATTTTGAAAGGGACACACCAGGAAATGGTGAAACTACAGCGAAAGCTGCCGGTATGAAGTCAATATGACTCTCAGCAGAGTATTTCTCTATCAGTTAAAGCAAAGAGACCCGAGAGAGGCTCTCTGAAAAAAATAGGCGAGCCTCCTGAGGTAAAGGGGAGCGTCGCTGCAGAGTCAGACGTGCCTCCGACGCGCATCAGCAGTGCGTCTGAGGTTGGATGTGTGCCCGCTCTAGGTTGATTACACGGTCAGTGACAAAAAGTCTGACGCAGACGCGAGGTAGACGCGCAGTAGAGGTAGGATGTGTGTGGAGGCCGTAGAGAGAGATCATGGCACCCTGTTAGTAACTTGTCTGGGTACATAAAGGCTTCTTTTAATGTCAACACTTTAATCAGTATTGGTTATTGCACACAGTACATCATAGCACAGACTGGGGAGCAGGTCTTTCAGGTTGCCAGTGAGCAAAGCAAGAAAGGGAAGATTTATACTATTTTCCACACAACTTTTAACAATTTCACATACTGGTCAAGGTCATGGTCACTGTTGAGTGATATGTCAAACAACCTGGGTCCTTTCCTAATTGGGAGGTTTATAAATAGTTTAATATAATAATAATAATACATTTAATTTAGAGGCGCCTTTCATGACACCCAGGGTCACCTTACAGAGCATAAAATCATCATAACATCATTGAAGACAAGAGATTGTGGAAAAACAAAAAAAATAACGTTTTCACTGCACACTTGCGTATGGACAATCCTATAAACCTTTGATCTATATCTCCCTCCCTCCCTACCAGGGTGAAATCTTTGGGGCAGGTGCTGGAGTTGGAAGTCCACGCAACTGCCGTTATTGGCCGGACGGCCCCACCGTCCATCAGAGACATCTGAGGAAGAGAACAATTAAAACAGTTAATGAGGGAAGGGAGAAGGGTTCTGGAAGGGAAGTCAGCAATGTAATTGTGTGTTGTTGGTGCCGGCAAAATATATGTAAAAGCTATCTTGTCAGTCTTTTCCTTGCCAAAGGAGGTTTTTATAAAACCTACGCTGCTTTTGGAGCAGAGATTCTCATTACGTCATTTCACGTGTGTGTGGACTGTGGATGGGGTTTGCTTCTCTGGGAGAAGTGATGGCTGACAAAAGTAAACAAGCTACCATGCAGTCTACGAATACATGTTACCCCCTGGTAGATACACTGCCTAGGACATAAAGATAAAATGCATGTATTTGAAATGAACAGGCAGGGGTCTGTTTTGACATACCTGACAAATCAAAGAAGGCTACAACATTAAATTAAGGTGAAAATAGTCATAATCATAATTAATTTCTGCTACATGTAACATTACCCACAGTGGTCATGCATTGGACACCTTTATTGTTTGAGATTAAAAGATAGGCCTATCTACTCTTGACCCCTTAATTTAAAAGAAAAAAGGAAGGAAAATATGAGAGTATAGGCTATGCCGACAAATGGAATTTAAATGAACAAAATTGACAGATGCCAGAAAACAAATTAGCCTAGGCCTACTTGTTAAGAGTGAAATTTGAACTCAGCCGCCTAGGAGTTATTGGAGATATGCTACTTATTCACTTATGTCATGGAACACATTGTTATTGTCTGAAGAATCATTTGTTATCAGGGCGGGGGAACAATTGCTGACGGTCAGAAGCAGGTAGCTCAAATCACTCGTGACTGAGTTTTGACAGTTTAATTGCTTTACAAACAACTCCTGTCATCCGCATTATCACACTTTTTTCCTTTCCAAATCAAACTCACACGTATAGGTTACAGACGTAGGCCTATTCCTAAGAATAGACCTGAGTAGCCGATATCATCCATACAGAATTACAAGACCAGACTCGAGTTATTTTCCATGTAGCCCAGCTCACCTAACAGCAACAACTGTTCCATCGACGAAACTTCGCCGCTTCTTGTTAAAACAATTATCTTAAAGATATGTGCCGAGTCGACTGATAAAATGCTGAAAACACATAGCCTACTCACTCTGTCTCTATATTCACGTCTGTTTCTTCGCGGTGAAACGGTGTGGCCAGGCGAACAACTTTTTAAGTCAATAGCCGCAATTTCTTGGTCTTCCTTGTCAAAGCAGGAAGTAGGCTTACTGAACCCTTTCTGACTCCAACTCCCGTCAACCCCCGGGGGCGAGACGTCAGAAGTGACCACCTATTGAAGTCTGAACACAAGATGGCAGCGATACAACAGGCAGAGAGAGACCATGGACCTATAAAGAGCGAGAGAGACTCTCGGTCGTCCAATCTTTCAGCTACCATTAAAAATGCATTATCTTTGGCTCGTGGTGTAGCCTACACGAACGGTTACATTGAAATAATGGGGGTTTGTGTTGTTGATGTAGGCTATTCAAAACACAAATGAAGAAATAAACATTTTGCTTGTTTTGCTCTAGCAAGAACTGGTGTGTGGCCAGAGGGGTGCTGAGAGGAGGATCGATTCTCATTTGCATGAAAATGAGGGTGAGCAGGGCAGACTGGGGTGGAGGAAAGGAGAGAGTGAGAGGAGGATAATGAATTAGGGTGACAAGAGGTGGGGAAGGTGCGTGTGCGTGTGTGTGTGAGTGGGGCATAGGCCTATTAAGAGAGCAGGGGATGAGAGAGAGAGAGGAATTAATTGTAGGGAACGGGGGTTTCAAAGGGCAAGGGGAAGATGTGAGTCAAGGCTTGTAATAAAAATACAAAAACACACTGTTATGGTTCAAACAATAGGGCTAATGATATGTGTTAGCCTATGTTTTTTTCTTCTTTATTTTCTCCTTTTCACTAACAAGACCAATAACCAACAATTAGCAATTGAGCCTATACAATAGGTCTACAGTAAGACTAGGCTACTGCATGTTTAGAACTATAGCCAAAGCCGGGTGTAATATATTCCTCTGCGCCATAGTCCTCCATTGCTGTTCAATTAAAAACACATTCATCATTGGACTGGCTGACATGTCCCTGCATTACCATGAACATGGCCACTGAGTTGGCTGTTTTGAATCCTCCCCCCAACACACACACACACACGGTTCTGATGCCATAAATATTCACTAAGTCAAGTTGAGTCAATTTTATTTATACAGCCCAATATCACATATAGTCCTACCAATTTGCTTCAGGGAGCTAAAAAGGCTAAATGTGTAGAAAAACCCTGCCCAACAAATGCACTATTTACCCCTGACTGAATAATTTTTGCTTTGCTCAGCTTCTTTAGGAAATTACTTAGAGGAGCTGAGTGCCAGAGAAAGGGGAGGGGAAGACAGAAAGCATTGACAATAAGAAAAAGTATTTCCCCAGCCTTATCCTTAAAGGCAGGGTTTTAATATAAACGATGTGTTAGTATTCTCAACAGCACAGGGGTCAGCTTCAGAGATATAATATTTAATTTGTAGTCAATGCACACAAAGAACAACCCAGGAAAAATAACAACTTATAGGCTCAGGCTACCTATAAAATAAGGACTCTTAACCTTTGTTTATAATTTTGCCTGCAGAGACGGCCGCACACACTGGCTTGCACCATATAAATATTTCAGTTCCAAATTTCATTCGAGAAAAAGCCCCTTGATAGCTACAGACAATCCACATCGATAACAGACACAGACGCTCCTCTTAATCCGCTTTAATGTTGTGTGTACATGTGTGAAATTGAGAGGGAGAGAGACGCTTGATTGGAGCATCCATGAGGTGCTCGGGTCCCGGTTGGCATGGCAACACGCAGAGCAGACCACAGGGGGTGGTTGTAGGGGGGCTGGGGGGCTTGAGCGGGTGGACTGTTCCATTTCACTGGAAATGGAAATTAGTGTTTATTCAGGGCATTTAGCTTTATTGGCTGATTGGCCAATTAATGAGAATGAGCCAGCTGTAATCTGCTGAGACCAAAACAAAAGGGAAAAGAGGCAAATTGCCAGTGAGGGGCCTCTGCGTGCGTCTGAACGCTATGCACATCTGTGTGTCTGCGTGTTGGGGGAGCATGCAGCTGCCTGTGTGCGAGGCGGTAGTAAATATGAGAGTGATAGACTGAGTGAGAGAGCAGGTTGAGATGTCTGGTACTTCCTACTATGCTGGGGGATTCATTCATCTTTTTCCATCAGGCCGGTTTACTGCACTAAGCTCATGTCTACACACAAACGCACAAAAGCATGGGGTCTACATCCCACTGAATTGACTGGAAGAAAATGCTGTTTTTTTCTGGGAACCACCACACAGACATACAGGCCTTCCCCACAATATGTTTACTAAGGAACAGGATGAGTCTGAGTGTGTGAAACTCCACTATGGCCAGTCATCCTGAAAGAAAATGGGGGTTGTCTAATGCTCCACCGAATCAATGTCATGGACACATTTAAAGGACATTTATTTGAAGTAAATATACTGTAGGTAAGACTAATATTTGCTGGAATGGGAAAAGGAGAATGCAGAGAAAATCCAAATCTTAAAAATAATAAACCTAAGTATTTGGTGTTATATATTACTAGCATTACAGTATAGTCAATAGCCACCTCACACAATCCACTTATTGATATCATTATTAGGCCTATTATGTTGAGGAAGATACGTCATATTTCAGCACCAACCCGATACAACTAGAGTCTAATATTTGAGAGAAAGTTCCTCTATCTTAATTTCAAGAAATCAAGACATAATCATTCAGAATAACAAACCATTATAAGATAGTGCTTAATGAGTGTACAAAAAAAATCCATTTAGGCTAAGTATTTATAAAGAAAAGTTTAGGCCTATATAAAAATTGGCACAAAAAAAATTGGATGTAATGTCACGTAAATATAATTCAATTAGAGACAATACTATGCAGTAACGATGAGGTCACCAACTCAATAATGTGCATCAGGAATGCAGACTGTAGGAACAATAGCA
The DNA here is from genome assembly GCF_949987685.1 of Ammodytes marinus. NCBI lineage: Eukaryota > Metazoa > Chordata > Actinopteri > Uranoscopiformes > Ammodytidae > Ammodytes > Ammodytes marinus. The sequence goes on from NC_137235.1 coordinate 33,813,007, forward strand.
GCTTTTAGATTGCCTATACTAAAATGTCCTAACACACACACACACACACACACACGCACACACGCACACACGCACGCACACGCACACACGCGCGCGCACACACACACACACACACACACACACACACACACACACACACACACACACACACACACACACACACACACGGTTTGTATTAGTGTCGATCGCATCATCATCAACAACAACAATGTTTCCATGGAGAAATGATGGCCTCTTCGCGGTTTCTAGTCAAACTGCAGCATTCCCCGGAGCCCGCCGACATACTGATGGAGAGCTGCGTCAAAGCAGCCAGAAACAGCCGGAACGAGACCGGAATTTAATCAACGTGGCTTTCAAAATAAAAGTAGGCCTACTAAAACGCTCAAATCATACTCTACAGCAGCCACTCAACAACAACAGTATATTTTCTGTGCAGGTTAAATGTGTTTGCAAGGGAACAAACAGTCTGAGTAAAGTTTCATAGAATAGAGTTTTTTTTATGGTTTGCTCTTCCGCAGCCTTTTGTAGGGTATGTCTGTGACTATTTCATTCTGTCTTGCTTAAATTGCATAATAACATTACCATATTAATGGCAAAGCTAACGGATACACCATGCAACAGAAACATGCCGATTTAAAGGTAATGCAGCCCTGCACTAAATAGCCTATGTAGGCCACGGTGGCAAATAGGAAAACACAACAACAAATCACAAAACAGCTAATAGGAAATCCCAAGACTAAAGAATTTCATTGCCAGTGACTGCTCTGTAATTGTCGTGCATATGACAATAAAACCATATTGAATCTTGAAATCACGAAGACAAATCACAAGACAAACACAACGCAAAAAGACACAACAACTTTAAAGCTAGAGTGCGTAACCTTTTCATATAAATGAACGTTGGTTGCATTCAAGCCATCGCAAAACAAGTTGACACAAAGTTGATCAGCTCCAAAAACCTTTCTATTTATTTCTCAGTATGGCATTGGCAGCATTCACAAACTGCATGGTGTCATAGATGCACCGACAGTGGTATTTTTATTACTCAGAATTCCTTATTGGGAGCAACAGAAGTCACACACTATAGCTTTAACATTCCACAATAACACAGGCGATTTATTTTTGTTTTCCAAGTCGCCATTGTCTTTTGTGATTGTTCATGATCATTCAGGCTGATATTGGCCGTTGTGTTTTGTTGTTTTCTATTCCTATTTGCCCTTTTGTTTTGCACTTTAGGACCCCCGTAGCCTACATAGGTCATGGCTAACTTTATCAGAGTGTCTGGCTACTTGCCACTTATCCAATGTGTAGGCCTATGTTTGATACACACATTGGGCATCACTGCACAAAATAACTAGCAAAGTTTGAATGGATTGCAAAATAATTTGCCGGTTATCATTATAACGTGCTTGTAGCCTATTAGTTGGAAACCTTTAAGCGGAAGTAGTCTTTTCTCATCCGGTGTGGCTTGACAGCGGACGGCAATCCTCCGTGGTGTTTTTCTGGGAGTGGGGCAGCAGGCACAGAGCCGAGCAGGGGAAAGAAAACAGCATTAAGCAACAACTAATGGTACAAACCCGGCCGTGTTGGACTTGGACGGAAAGCACACTGATGAAGTTCCTCGGGAATACCTCTTGTGTACCGTGTTTTAGGTGACCCCGGCGGTTCACACTTTTAATGACCGAGCGGGCGTACGGGACTCGTGAATAAAGGGAGAGCAGGCGGATACGGCGACATCAAAGGGACTCCCAGGTCATTAGAAATTTATCCGGAGCGCCGTTCACACCATTATTTTGACACATAAGGGCCGAGCAGCCTCTCAAAGCGCGAAGGAGTTAGCTTTGTACGAAGCTAGTTTTATGGTAATTGTTTTGCTTCTTCGTCCTGGTCTCGACTTTTCAAAAGGAAGAAAAGACGTCTGTGGCGCGCGTCAGAATAGGCTACTCATGAAAACAACAGCGTCCTACTATAGGCTGATATTTGACGAACTGTGCCGTGCCATGCCAAAAAGAGACCACAGTTTGTAGAGCCCTAGTTTAGTAGCGTTTGTTTGGTTTTCTCTAGCTAAGTAAATGGTTAAGCTGCTGCACTTCAACCTCTTTTCCTTTGTTACTCAGACCAAGCCTCGCAGGTAGCTCCAGCTGAGGCTACACTGCTCTCAGTTTTGAGACCTGTGTTTTTTTTCTTTTCTGGGAAACTTTTCAACCTCTCGTGTGTTTTTTCTGAGTACTTAAAGTTGGAGAAGGAAACCCCCATCTGAAGTAGTAATCCTTCTCCTATAGCCCCTTCCCCAAACCCCCCACACACACAATTAGCCTAGTAGTAGGCTAGGCTGCATTGGAGGTATGGACGACCAGGCCCGCATGATGTTGGGTCATATTGGACTGAGTGGACTGTCTCAGGAGGATGTGGGTGACCCCGACAACATAAGAAAACATCACAACCTGGGCCAGCCGCCGCAGCAGCAGCAGGCCATTGGTGACATCCTCCAGCAGATCATGACCATCACAGATGAGAGTCTGGATGAGGCACAGGCCAGGTAATAATAGTTGTATTTGGGTCTGTGTAGGGGACAACCACTGTGTCCCCCTCAAGCCTGCATGGCCGTAAACACACACACACATCACACACTGTAATAATATTAACACCTCCCCTCACCTCCTATACTTTTGGGATTTCTCTGCCCCTTGACCAGTCGTGCACTATTCACTCCACAGGCCTGAAAACAAAGCTGAACAGCCACTGACCTGGCAAAAACAATTATATTTTCAATTTCAGCACAAGAGCTTAGGCTATTACAGTCATAACTATTTATTTCAGCCAATGTTAAACTGCGCAAACTACTACAAAAGATCAGTTTGTCTGGCGGTTTAGGTTTATCCTCCATACATCCCTGTCCAGCTTACAAACACTTGTATGTTATCCTACTGTCCTCACAGTATTTAAAGGCCTACTTTTAATTGTCATGGGGGATTTAACCCTCTTCTGTTTGCATGTTTTTTTTAAACTGTAGGTAGCAATTAAGGGAAGGCGGTTGATGGAGGAAGGTGTTGGAAGC